>NC_133503.1:199050769-199676346 GCF_049354715.1 Callithrix jacchus
AATTAAAAAAATCATTTTCAAAGCACTGGAGAGATGTGGAATCAGCAGGACTAAATAAATTAACCTTTCAGAGAGAAAAGCCAATAAGAGGGAGATGAACATTGGCATCTATTTTTCCCTGGAAACGTCTTCCTGTACTATTAAATAGACAGAAGCCCAATGATCAGATTTGGGTCACGTAGAAGATGCCGCTGAAAGAAGGAAAACCAGGAAAGCTTTCAGTGGTGCGGTAGGGAAGGAGTGACAAATCATATCTCAAGTGAGGGCCCTGCAGTGCATAGCTGATTCTACCCACAAGACATTGGCTGGGTTTTGTTTGTTTGTTTGATGCTGAGTGGTCAGGGAGTGGAGGCCTAAAAAGAGCTAGGTTAAAAGTTTCTGAAAGTAAACTTTCTGTCAATATTTGTGATGAGGAAACAAAGAGCTTCCCAGGGAAGGGACCTGAAAAGAAACCCAGCACAAGATGAAAGCCTGTGAATTGACACCAGGACCTGCAGCCACTCTTCGGGGGCACCAGACAAATGTGGGTATCAAGGCTCAGCCACCGGCAAGAGGCTGCTGCTGGAAACAGAAAATAAGACAAAGACTTTAGTGTTCGTGAAGGACAAAATTAGCGTGTAGGGCATCCAAACCAACCATTCTCTCCATCAAGGAATTTGCCAAATTCTGAAGGTGAGGAGGTCCGGAGTCTGAGTGCTGTGCTTAAACTTCTCTAAGACAAAGCTGAATCACCCACAATCACTCAGAACTGAGGGTGCACAGACTTTCCAAGCTCCCAGACAAAGCCCTGAGAAAAGAGGTAGATCGAGTCTGATCAAAACTACACCAATTCCTGACAGTTGGACCTTGGGAATCAACGTCCTCTGCCTTAGACAGGAGTTCCAAAACACTTTTGTGTGGAAAATAACATAACTGGAACCTCTAGAGTCTTTTATACAAAACATTCAGCTTACAAGAAATCATCAGATCTGTGAAAAGATAAGACCATGTGCTTTAATGTTTTTAAAAGCAAACAACAGAATTAGGTCTTCAAGTGACCCAAATTCTAGATACAATAGACAATTATTTTTCAATAACCATGATTAAATATATTCAAGAAAATAGAGGAAATGAGAGGCAATATAAATAGAATAATGGCAATTTGCAATTGAGAATTAGAACCACACGGCATTTCTTATGAATCAATAAATAAAGAGCTCAAACACTTGGCGAAAGTATTTGTCAGGCAAACACATCTGAGTGCAGCTCTTTTACACAAGGAAACAAGGTACATGAGCCAAGCACCAGATCATCAAATAGCACATGGAACCAAAACACTCAGGCTCGGTCCTCCCTGTGGATCCTCCAGGTAGTTTGCTGATTTAATTTGCTAATGAAGTTCACAATTTTCTAATACAAATGTATTGATATGCAAAAATATAAGCAAGTAAAAGGAAGAGCAATATTAGTTCCATAATGTTATACCAGTACCATGCTGTTTTGGTGACTATGGCCTTATAGTATAGTTGGATGATGGGTAATGTGATGCCTCCAGGTTATTTTTGCTTAGTCTTGCTTTGGCTGTGAGGGCTCTTTTTTGGTTCCATATGAATTCTGGGATTTTTTTTTTCCTAGTTCTGTGAAGAATAATGGTGGTATTTTGGGAGACATTGCACTGAATTTGCAGATTGCATTTGGCGGTATGGTCATTTTCACAATATTGAACCCAACCATGAGCATGGAATGTGTTTCCACTTGTTTGTGTTTTCTATTGTTCCTTTCAATAGTGTTTTGCAGTTTGCCTTGTAAAGGGCTTTCATATCCTTTGTTACATATATTCCTAAGTGTTTTACTTTTTTGCAGCTATTGTAAAAGAGCTCCTTAATTTGATTCTCTGCTTGGTTGCTATTGGTGTATAGCAGAGCAACTCATTTGTGTACATTAATTTTGTATCCTGAAACTTTGCTGCATTCATTTATCAGTTCTAGGAGCTTTTTGGATAAGTCTTTAGGGTTTTCTAGGTATACAATTATATCATGACCAAACATTGACAGTATGACTTCCCCTTTACTGAGTTGGATGCCCTTTATTTCTTTCTCTTGTCTGATCGCTCTGGCTAGGATATCCAGTACTATGTTGAAGAGAAGGGATGAAAGTCAGCATTCTTGTCTTGTCTTGTTTCAGTTCTCAGGGGGAACTTGTCTTGCTTCAGTTTTCAGTTCTCAGCTTTTAACTTTTCCTCCTTCAGTATAATGTTGGCTGTGGGTTTGCCATAGATGGCTTTTATTACCTTGAGATATGTCCCTTGTGGGCCGATTTTCCTGAGAGTTTTAACCATAGAGAGATGCTGAATTTTGTCAAATGCTTTTTTTGCATCTATTGAGATGATCACGCGATTGTTACTTTAAATTCTGTTTATGTGGTATATCGCATTTATTGACTTGCACATGTCAATATTGTGCACAATATTGTGAAAATGACCATACCCTCCCTGCATCCTTGGTATGAAACCCCCTTGATGATGATAGATTATGTTTTTGATGTACTGTTGGATTCAGCTAGCTAATATTGATTTTGTTGAGGATTTTTAAATCTGTGTTCATCAGGGATACAGGCCTGTAGTTTTCTTTTTTGTTATGTCCCTCCCTGGTTTTGATATTAGGGTGATACTGACTTCATAGAATGATTTAGGGAGGATTTCTCTATCTTTTGGAATAGTGTCAATAGAATTGGTACCCATTGAATGTTTCATAAAACTCAGCTGTGAATCCATCTGGTCCTGGACTTCTTTTGTTGGTAATTTTTTTCATTACCATTTCAACCTTGTTGCTTGTTATTGGTCTGTTCAGAGTTTCTGTATCTTCCTGATTTAATCTAGGAGGGTTGTATATTTCGGGAATTTATCCATCTCCTCTAGGTTCTCTAGTTTCTGTGCATAGAGGTGTTCACAGCAGCCTGGAGTGATCTTTTGCATATCTGTGGTATCAGCTCTAATATCTCCCATTGTGTTTCTAATTGAGCTTATTTGGATCCTCTCTCTTCCTTTCTTGGTCAATATCACTAACTGTCTATCAATTTTATCTTTTCAAAGAAGCATCTTTTTGTTTCATTTATCTTTTGTATTTATTCATGTGCTTCAATTTCATTTAGTTCTTCTCTATCTTTGTTATTTCTTTTTTTATGCTGGGTTTCGGTTTGGATTATTCTTGTTTCTCCAGTTTTGTGAGGTGTGACCTGCGATTGTCTATTTGTGTTCTTTCAGAATTTTTGATGTAGGCATTTAATGCTATAAACTTTCCTCTTAGCACAACTTTTGCTGTATCTCAGAGGGTTTGTTAGGTTGTGTCACTATTATTGTTCAATTCTAGCTTGTGAGGTTTCTGCTGAGAAATCTGTTGTTAATCTGATAGGTTTTCCTTTATAGGTTACCTAATGTTTTTGCCCCACTGCTTTTAAAATTATTTCCTTCATCTTAATTTCAGATAACCTGATGATTACGTGCCCAGGTGATGATCTTTTTGCAATGAATTTCTCAGGTGTTCCTTGAGCTTCTTATATTTGGAAGTCTACATCTCTAGCAAGGCTGGGGGAGTTTTCCTCAATTATTCCCTCAAATATGTTTTCCAAACTTTTAGATTTATCCTCTTCCTTAGGAACATCAATTACTCTTAGGTTTGGACATTTAACACAGTCCCAAACTTCTTGGAGGCTCTGTTCTTTGTCTTATTCCTTTTTTTTTTTCATCTTTGATGAATCGTGTTAATTCAAAACCCTTTTCCTCAAGCTCTGAAGTTCTTTCTTCTGCTTGTTTAATTCTATTGCTGAGAATTTTCAGTGTCTTTTGCATTTCTAAGTGTCCTTGATTTCCAGAAGCTGTGATTTTTTATTTGTGCCATTTCACTGAAGAGTGTGTCCTCTTATATCCTGTATCATGTTTTTGATTTCTTTTAAGTTGAACCTCACCTTTCTCTGGTCCCTCCTTGATTAGCTTAGTAATTGACTTTCTGAATCTTGGTTTGGATCCATTGCTGGTGAGCTGGTGTGATCTTCTGAGGGTGCTAAAGAACCTTGTTTCATCATATTATCAGGATTGTTGTTCTTATTCCTACCCATATGGGCAGACTATGTCAGAGGGAAGATCTGAGAATCAAAGCTGTTGTTCAGATTCTTCTGTCCAGTATCACCCTAATACCAAAATCAAGGAAGGACATAACAAAAACAGAAAACTGCAGACCCGTATCCTTGATGAACATAGATGCAAAAATCCCCACGGGATGTTCCCTTGAATGGAGCTTCCTGAGAGCCGAACTGCAGTGATTGTTTTGCTCTTCTGGGTCTAGCCACCCAGAAGAGCTACTGGGCTCCAGGCTGGAACTGGGGGGTGTCTGCAGAAAGTCCTGTGACGGGATCGGTCTTCAGGTCTTTCTGTTGTGGATACCAGCACCTGCTCTGGTGGAGGCAGCAGGGGAGTAAAGCGGACTTCGTGAGGATCCTTGGTTGTATTTTTGTTTAGTGCACTAGTTTTGTGCTGGTTGGACTCCAGCCGGGAGGTGGCACTTTCAAGAGTACATTAGCTGTGGTACTACGCAAACTTGCAAGGATGCATAGTTGCCCTAGGGATGCCTGGTTAAGTATTCAGGTTTCTCAAGTGGTGGGCAGGGCCATAGAACTCCCAAGAGATTCTGACCTTGGTCTTTGGGTCTTTGGCTACCAGGGTGGGTAGAAAAAGACCACCAGGTAGGGGCAGGGATAGGCATGTCTGAGCTCAGACTCTCCCTGGATGGGGCTTGCTGTGGCTGCTGTCGGGGGAAGAGGGTGCGGCTCCCAGGCCAATGGAGTTATATTGCCTGGTTGATTATGGCTGCCTCTGCTGAATCACGCAGGTTGCCAGAAAGTGGGGGAAAGCCAGCAGTCACAGGCTTCAGCTGGTCCCATGCATCCCACAGTCCTAAAGGCTGGTCTCAATCCCACAGTGCCCCCCACAACAGCACCGAGTCTATTTCCAGGCAGCTGGTGACCAGGGCTGAACACTGCCCCAGACCACCAGCCTCCCCACTGAGAAAGCAAGTTGACTCCCAGTGTTTCAGCGTCTCAGGAGCCTGCAGTAGCTCCCTGAGAAGGCACAGCAGCTCCAGTTCCTTCAAAGGGTCTGTGGATTCTCTTAGCTTTCCTGGTATGTTTCTGAGGTCATTCTTGGAGCAAAAATTCATGATCTGAGTCTCCAAATGCTGCTCTGTGCATCTGAGCAGGAGGCGCAAGGTAGTCCTGCCTCCCTATCTGCCATCTTACTCTCAGGTCCAGGTCACTACTTCTTGGGGTTTGTGTGGTCAACTGACCTGAATTTAGGGCCAGGCTGTATGAAATGTGTTTCTTTGAACACCAGATTCACGCACACACTCTAAGACACTTGGCATCAGGACCAACTCCTGTTTCATGTCCTTTAGGGCATGTGCTTGTTTGATGAAATGGCTGGTGAACCTGCCCACAGCTAATGCTGTATGCTCATATTGTAACTTGTGGTTTACCTTTGTAACAAGTTACACACAGGCATGGTAGGACTGCACTGTCTATAAAAGTACAGGAATACCTGGAGGGCAGTAATCCACTTGATTTGGGACATGCCGAATTGGCAGTGTCTGTCGGGCGTCCAGGCAGGGTGTTAGAGCCATACATCTGTGACGTAGGCAAAAAGATGAGGACTGAGGAGTAGCGTATTTGTAGGAATCACAGAACAGAAGCAGGAGACAAGGTATGGCCCTAGAAGGAAGAATGTACAGATGAGAGGAGGAGCCCTTGACAGAGACTAACCAAGTGTGACCAGAGAGGAAAAAGCAAACAGAAGAGTCACAGGAGGCAGGAGGTCGGTCTCAAGGAAAAAGAGCATCCACCAGGCAATGTCAACCCTACCAAAAGAACAGACACACAGGAAAGGTCGCCTTTTGGCTTGGGAATGGAGTCTGCTACAGTCTACATGTATGGCCAAAATTCATATGTTGAAGCTTAATCACCAATGCCATAGTATTAACGTGTAGGACTGTTAAAAGGTGATTGGGCTAGAATGGCTCCTCCCTCACAAACGGGGACAAGACCTTTATAAAAGAGGCTTCATGGGCTGGGCACAGTAGCTCACGCCTGTAATCCCACCACTCTGGGAGGCCGAGGTGAGTGGATCACTTGAGGTCAAGAGTTTAAGACCAGACTGGCCAACACGGTGAAACCCCGTCTCTGCTAAAAGCAGACCTAGTTCATCTTCACTGGGCTTGGATGAGTGTGAAATAGGTATGTTCCATATCAAGCCTGTGAGATTTGCAGGTTATTACAGTGATCCATCTCTCCTGACCAAGGCACAGAGAGATCTGAAGACCATACATTCATTAACAAGCTATTTTAAAAAAACGTAATCCATCCAGGAAAGGGCTACCCAGAAGGTTGAGTCTAGAAATCCTATCATGAAGAAATAGAAAGAGCAGGGAAAGAAAACCTTGAATAGGACACAATTTAGAAAATGAAAGCAAAATTTTTTTAATTAGCTGAAAATGTCAAAAAGGAACTCATGAAAAGGGACTAGCCTTCTCCATGTGGATATAGAAAGCAGAATGGAAGCTTGTTATTTGAAATGCAACTAGACATCTAAAAATAGCAACTTACTCCTTGCTGAGTGGAGAATTCTCTGTCACAGTGGATGTGCACGTGGAGGTGAAATGAAGAGCTTTCAGGGTTGGGCCAGATAACCTCAAGATGCTTTCAATGGTGAAAGGGTTAGAAAGAAGCCTAAAGAGTGTGTTAGACCATGCCCAGCCCTACCCATTCCCATGCCATTCTGACAGGTGCTCAACAGAACCATGCTCTTGGGAGGGCACAGTGAGATTGTTGGTGGATGTTCCTTGCATGGTTCCCAGTGAACTCAATACTTGGGGAATCTACTCTAATACCCTCTCCTTAAACTGGAAGAGCTAATACTCAGATAAATATACAGTCAATCTCATAATTAAAATCTAAGTGAAGAAGAAGGATCATAGAACAAGATTGTCAGAAGCCAGCAGCATGGTGTCCAGCATTGCCCCAGTGGGCGGTGATGGAGCCAGTGAGAAGTGTGAGGAGCAGAACAGCATGGTGTCCAGCATTGCCCCAGTGGGCGGTGATGGAGCCGGTGAGAAGTGTGAGGAGCAGAACAGCATGGTGTCCAGCATTGCCCCAATGGGCAGTGATGGAGCCAGTGAGAAGTGTGAGGAGCAGAACAGCATGGTGTAGAGCATTGCCCCAATGGGCGGTGATGGAGCCAGTGAGAAGTGTGAGGAGCAGAACAGCATGGTGTCCAGCATTGCCCCAATGGGCGGTGATGGAGCCAGTGAGAAGTGTGAGGAGCAGAACAGCATGGTGTCCAGCATTGCCCCAATGGGCGGTGATGGAGCCGGTGAGAAGTGCGAGGAGCAGAACAGCATGGTGTCCAGCATTGCCCCAGTGGGCGGTGATGGAGCCAGTGAGAAGTGTGAGGAGCAGAACAGCATGGTGTCCAGCATTGCCCCAGTGGGCGGTGATGGAGCCGGTGAGAAGTGTGAGGAGCAGAACAGCATGGTGTCCTGCATTGCCCCAATGGGCAGTGATGGAGCCGGTGAGAAGTGTGAGGAGCAGAACAGCATGGTGTCCAGCATTGCCCCAGTGGGCGGTGATGGAGCCAGTGAGAAGTGTGAGGAGCAGAATAAAATTTAGCTCTGCTCTTGCTTCTAACAAAGTTTCCATGTAACTCATCTTAGATTACGGAGTCAAGGCCTATCCACTTTTCCCAATACAGCCACAAGCCCAGAGAAACCTAGAAAATAATATAGTCATTAGCTTTAACTATGTGCTTTCAAAGATTATCTATAAACATGCATGCTGTTTTTTTTTTAAGGCAAGATTTGGCCTGAGCAACGAGCACAATTGAGAGTCTGTGGAGACACCTTTGTGTATTATGGAATATACATCAATAATCCATGCAATTTTCAGTAATGGGATCTATCTTCTGCTTCCATCCCACTTTTTTTTTTAATTTTTATTGCATTTTAGGTTTTGGGGTACATGTGCAGAACATGCAACACAGTTGCATAGGTACACACATGGCAGTGTGTTTTGCTTCCTTTCTCCCCTTCACCCACATTTGGCATTTCTCCCCAGGCTATCCCTTCCCAGCTCCCCTTTTCCCCCCAATAGACCCCAGTGTGTAGTGCTCCCCTCCCTGCGTCCATGTGTTCTCATTTTTCATCACCCACCTATGAGTGAGAATATGCGGTATTTCATTTTCTGTTCTTGTGTGAGTTTGCTGAGAACGATGTTCTCCAGATTCATCCATGTCCCTACAAACGACACGAACTCATCATTTCTGATTGCTGCATAATATTCCATGGTGTATATGTGTCTCATTTTCCCAATCCAGTCTATCATCGATGGGCATTTGGGTTGGTTCTAGGTCTTTGCTATTGTAAACAGTGCTGCAATGAACATTCGTGTGCATGTGTCCTTATAGTAGAACGATTTATAGTCCGTTGGATATACACCCAGTAATGGGATTGCTGGGTCAAATGGAATTTCTATTTCTAAGGCCTTGAGGAATCGCCACACTGTCTTCCACAATGGCTGAACTAATTTACACTCCCACCAACAGTGTAAAAGTGTTCCTTTTTCTCCACATCCTCTCCAGCATCTGTTGTCTCCAGATTTCTTAATGATCACCATTCTAACTGGTGTGAGATGGTATCTCAATGTGGTTTTGATTTGCATCTCTCTGATGACCAGTGACGATGAGCATTTTTTCATATGATTGTTGGCCTCATATATGTCTTCTTTCGTAAAGTGTCTGTTCATATCCTTTGCCAAATTTTGAATGGGCTTGTTTTTTTTTCTGTAAATCTGTTTGAGTTCTTTGTAAATTCTGGATATCAGCCCTTTGTCAGATGGGTAAACTGCAAAAATTTTTTCCCATTCTGTTGGTTGCCGATTCACTCTAGTGACTGTTTCTTTTGCCGTGCAGAAGCTGTGGAGTTTGATTAGGTCCCATTTGTCTATTTTGGCTTTTGTTGCCAATGCTTTTGGTGTTTTGGTCATGAAGTCCTTGCCTACTCCTATGTCCTCAATGGTTTTGCTTAGATTTTCTTCTAGGGTTTTTATCGTGCCAGGTCTTGTGTTTAAGCCTTTAATCCATCTGGAGTTAATTTTAGTGTAAGGTGTCAGGAAGGGCTCCAGTTTCTGCTTTCTGCACATGGCTAGCCAGTTTTCCCAACACCATTTATTAAACAGGGAATCCTTTCCCCATTGCTTGTTTTTGTCAGGTTTATCAAAGATTGTATGGTTGTAGATATGTTGTGTTGCCTCCAATGCCTCTGTTTTGTTCCATTGGTCTATATCTCTGTTTTGGTACCAGTACCATGCTGTTTTGATTACTGTAGCCTTATAGTATAGTTTGAAGTCCGGTAGTGTGATGCCTCCCGCTGTGTTCTTTTTGCTGAGAATTGACTTGGCTATGAGGGCTCTCTTTTGGTTCCATATGAAGTTCATCATGATTTTTTCCAGTTCTGTGAAGAAAGTCAATGGTAGCTTGATGGGGATAGCACTGATTCTGTAAATTACTTTGGGCAGTATAGCCATTTTCATGATATTGATTCCTCCTAACCATGAACATGGAATGTTTCTCCATTTGTTTGTGTCCTCTCTTATTTCGTTGAGCAGTGGTTTGTAGTTTTCCTTGAAGAGGTCCCTTATGTTCCTTGTGAGTTGTATTCCAAGGTATTTTATTCTTTTTGTAGCAATTGTGAATGGCAGTTCATTCTTGATTTGGCTCTCTTTAAGTCTGTTATTGGTGTATAGGAATGCTTGTGATTTTTGCACATTGATTTTTTTTTTTTAATTTTTTATTGGATTATAGGTTTTGGGGTACATGAGCAGAGCATGCAAGACAGTTGCGTAGGTACACACATGGCAGTGTGCTTTGCTTTTCTTCTCCCCTTCACCCACATTTGGCATTTCTCCCCAGGCTATCCCTCCCCACCTCCCCCTCCCACTGGCCCTCCCCTTTTCCCCCCAATAGACCCCAGTGTTTAGTACTCCCCTTTCTGTGTCCATGTGTTCTCATTTTTCATCACCCACCTATGAGTGAGAATATGCGGTGTTTCATTTTCTGTTCTTGTGTCAGTTTGCTGAGGATGATGTTTTCCAGATTCATCCATGTCCCTACAAACGACACGAACTCATCATTTCTGATTGCTGCATAATATTCCATGGTGTATATGTGCCACATTTTTCCAATCCAGTCTATTATCAATGGGCATTTGGGTTGATTCCAGGTCTTTGCTATTGTAAACAGTGCTGCAATGAACATTCGTGTACATGTGTCCTTATAGTAGAACGATTTATAGTCTTTTGGATATATACCCAGTAATGGGATTGCTGGGTCAAATGGAATTTCTATTTCTAAGGCCTTGAGGAATCGCCACACTGTCTTCCACAATGGTTGAACTAATTTACACTCCCACCAACAGTGTAAAAGTGTTCTTTTTTCTCCACATCCTCTCCAGCATCTGTTGTCTCCAGATTTTTTAATGATCGCCATTTTAACTGGCGTGAGATGGTATCTCAATGTGGTTTTGATTTGCATCTCTCTGATGACCAGTGACGATGAGCATTTTTTCATATGATTGTTGGCCTCATATATGTCTTCTTTCGTAAAGTATCTGTTCATATCCTTTGCCCACTTTTGAATGGGCTTGTTTGTTTTTTTCCTGTAAATCTGCTTGAGTTGTTTGTAAATTCTGGATATCAGCCCTTTGTCAGATGGGTAGACTGCGAAAATTTTTTCCCATTCTGTTGGTTGCCGATCCACTCTAGTGACTGTTTCTTTTGCCGTGCAGAAGCTGTGGAGTTTCATTAGGTCCCATTTGTCTATTTTGGCTTTTGTTGCCAATGCTCTTGGTGTTTTGTTCATGAAGTCCTTGCCTACTCCTATGTCCTGGATAGTTTTGCCTAGATTTCCTTCTAGGGTTTTTATGGTGCCAGGTCTTATGTTTAAGTCTTTAATCCATCTGGAGTTAATTTTAGTGTAAGGTGTCAGGAAGGGCTCCAGTTTCTGCTTTCTGCACATGGCTAGCCAGTTTTCCCAACACCATTTGTTAAACATGGAATCCTTGCCCCATTGCTTGTTTTTGTCAGGTTTATCAAAGATTGTATAGTTGTATGTATGTTGTGTTGCCTCCGGTGCCTCTGTTTTGTTCCATTGGTCTATATCTCTGTTTTGGTACCAGTACCATGCTGTTTTGATTACTGTAGCCTTGTAGTATAGTTTGAAATCCGGTAGTGTGATGCCCCCCGCTGTGTTCTTTTTGCTTAGAATTGACTTGGCTATGCGGGCTCTCTTTTGGTTCCATATGAAGTTCATGGTGGTTTTTTCCAGTTCTGTGAAGAAAGTCAATGGTAGCTTGATGGGGATAGCGTTGATTCTGTAAATTACTTTGGGCAGTACAGCCATTTTCACGATATTAATTCTTCCTAACCATGAACATGGAATGTTTCTCCATCTGTTTGTGTCCTCTCTGATTTCATTGAGCAGTGGTTTGTAGTTCTCCCTGAAGAGGTCCCTTACGTTCCTTGTGAGTTGTATTCCAAGGTATTTTATTCTTTTTGTAGCAATTGCGAATGGCAGTTCGCTCTTGATTTGGCTTTCTTTAAGTCTGTTATTGGTGTAGACGAATGCTTGTGATTTTTGCACATTGATTTTATATCCTGAGACTTTGCTGAAGTTGTTTATCAGTTTCAGGAGTTTTTGGGCTGAGGCGATGGGGTCTTCTAGGTATACTATCATGTCGTCTGCAAATAGAGACAATTTGGCTTCCACCTTTCCTATTTGAATACCCTTTATTTCTTTTTCTTGCCTGATTGCTCTGGCTAGAACTTCCAGTACTATATTGAATAGGAGTGGTGAAAGAGGGCATCCTTGTCTAGTGCCGGATTTCAAAGGGAATGCTTCCAGTTTTTGCCCATTCAGTATGATATTGGCTGTTGCTTTGTCATAAATAGCTTTTATTACTTTGAGATACATTCCATCGACACCGAGTTTATTGAAGGTTTTTAGCATAAAGGGCTATTGAATTTGTCAAATGCCTTCTCTGTGTCAATTGAGATAATCATGTGGTTTTTGTTTTTGGTTCTGTTTATGTGGTGAATTACGTTTATAGACTTGCATATGTTGAACCAGCCTTGCATCCCCGGGATGAATCCTACTTGATCATGATGGGTAAGTTTTTTGATTTGCTGTTGCAATTGGCTTGCCAATATTTTATTGAAGATTTTTGCATCTATGTTCATCATGGATATTGGCCTGAAGTTTTCTTTTCTTGTTGGGTCTCTGCCGGGTTTTGGTATCAGGATGATATTGGTCTCATAAAATGATTTGGGAAGGATTCCCTCTTTTTGGATTATTTGGAATAGCTTCAGAAGGAATGGTACCAGCTCCTCTTTGTGTGTCTGGTAGAATTCGGCTGTGAACCCATCTGGACCTGGGCTTTTTTTGTGTGGTAGGCTCTTAATTGCTGCCTCGACTTCTGACCTTATTATTGGTCTATTCATAGTTTCAGCTTCCTCCTGGTTTAGGCTTGGGAGGACACAGGAGTCCAGGAATTTATCCATTTCTTCCAAGTTTACTAGTTTATGTGCATAGAGTTGTTTGTAATATTCTCTAATGATGGTTTGAATTTCTGTGGAATCTGTGGTGATTTCCCCTTTATCATTTTTTATTGCATCTATTTGGTTGTTCTCTCTTTTCTTTTTAATCAATCTGGCTAGTGGTCTCTCTATTTTGTAGATCTTTTCAAAAATCCAGCTCTTGGATTTGTTGATTTTTTGAAGGGGTTTTCGTGTCTCCATCTCCTTCAGTTCTGCTCTGATCTTAGCTATTTCTTGTCTTCTGCTGGGTTTTGAGGTTTTTTTTGATCTTGCTCCTCTAGCTCTTTCAATTTTTATGATAGGGTGTCAATTTTGGATCTCTCCATTCTCCTCATATGGGCACTTATTGCTATATATTTTCCTTTAGAGACTGCTTTAAATGTGTCCTAGAGATTCTGGCATGTTGTGTCTTTGTTCTCATGGGTTTCGAAGAACTTCTTTATTTCTGACTTCATTTCATTGTTTACCCAGTCAACATTCAAGAGCCAGTTGTTCAGTTTCCATGAAGCTGTGTGGTTCTGGGTTGGTTTCTGAATTCTGAGTTCTAACTTGATTGCACTATGGTCTGAGAGACTGTTTGTTATGATTTCCATTGTTTTGCATTTGCTGAGCAGTGCTTTACTTCCAATTATGTGGTCAATTTTAGAGTATGTGTGATGTGGTGCTGAGAAGAATGTATATTCTGTGGATTTGGGGTGGAGAGTTCTGTAAATGTCTATCAGGTTTGCTTGCTCCAGGTGTGAGTTCAAGCCCTGGATATCTTTGTTGATTTTTCTGTCTGGTTGATCTGTCTAATATTGACAGTGGAGTGTTAAAGTCTCCCACTATTATTGTGTGGGAGTCTAAGTCTCTTTGTAAGTCATTAAGAAGTTGCCTTATATATCTGGGTGCTCCTGTATTGGGTCCATATATGCTTAGGATCATTAGCTCTTCTTGTTGTATCGATCCTTTTACCATTATGTAATGGCCTTTGTCTCTTTTGATCTTTGTTGCTTTAATCAGAGATGAGAATTGCAACTCCTGCTTTTTTTTTTTTTTTGCTCTCCATTTGCTTGGTAAATCTTCCTCCATTCCTTTATTTTGAGCCTTTGTGTATCCTTGCATGTGAGATGGGTTTCCTGGATACAGCACACTGATGGGTTTTGGATTTTTATCCAATTTGCCAGTCTGTGTCTTTTGATTGGTGCATTTAGTCCATTTACATTTAGGGTTAATATTGTTATGTGTGAATTTGATCCTGCCATTTTGATGCTAGCTGGCTGTTTTGCCCATTAGTTGTTGTAGATTCTTCATTATGTTGATGCTCTTTAGCATTTAGTGTGATTTTGGAATGGCTGTTACTGGTTGTTCCTTTCTATGTGTAGTGCCTCTTTCAGGAGCTCCTGTAAAGCAGGCCTGGTGGTGACAGAATCTCTGAGTATTTGCTTGTTCGCAAAGAATTTTATTTTTCCTTCACTTTTGAAGCTCAGTTTGGCTGGATATGAAATTCTGGGTTGAAAGTTCTTTTCTTTAAGGATGTTGAATATTGGCCCCCACTCTCTTCTGGCTTGTAGAGTTTCTGCCGAGAGATCTGCTGTGAGTCTGATGGGCTTCCCTTTGTGGGTGACCCGACCTTTCTCCCTGGCTGCCCTTAGTATTTTCTCCTTTATTTCAACCTTGTTGAATCTGACGATTATGTGCCTTGGGGTGCTCTTCTTGCGGAATATCTTTGTGGTGTTCTCTGTATTTCCTGCAATTGAGTGTTGGCCTGTCTTGCTAGGTGGGGGAAATTTTCCTGGATAATGTCCTGAGGAGTCTTTTCCAGCTTGGATTCATTCTCTTCGTCACATTCTGGTACACCTATCAAACGTAGGTTAGGTCTTTTCACATAGTCCCACAATTCTTTGAGACTTTGTTCATTCCTTTTTGTGCTTTTTTCTCTGATCTTGGTTTCTCATTTTATTTCATTGAGTTGATCTTCGACTTCTGATATTCTTTCTTCTGCTTGGTCAATTCGGCTGTTGAAACTTGTGCATGCTTCACGAAGTTCTCGTATTGTGTTTTTCAGCTCCTTTAATTCATTCATATTCCTCTCTAAGTTATACATTGTTGTTGTCATTTCCTCGAATGTTTTTTCAAATCTTTTTTCAAGGTTCTTAGTTTCTTTGCATTGATTTAAAACATGTTCTTTTAGCTCACAAAAGTTTCTCATTATCCACCTTCTGAAGTCTAATTCCGTCATTTCATCACAGTCATTTTCTGTCCAGCTTTGTTCCCTTGCTGGTGAGGAGTTTTGGTCCTTTCTAGGAGGTGAGGTGTTCTGGTTTCAGATGTTTTCCTCCTTTTTATGCTGGTTTCTTCCCATCTTTGTGGATTTATCCACCTGTCGTCTGTGTAGTTGCTGACTTTTCGAATGGGTCTCTGAGTATACGCCCAGATTGTTGATGATGAAGTATTTCTGTTACTTGGTTTTCCTTCTACCAGTCTAGCCCCTCCACTGTGTGACTGCTGAGGTCCACTTTAGGCCCTACTTCTCTGGGGTGCACGTGTAGCAGCTGCAGAACAGTGAGGGATGCTACCAGTTTCTTTTTCTGCTATCTTTGTCCCAGAATGATACCTGCCAAATGTCAGTCTTTTGGATATAGAGGGGTCAGGGAGCTGCTTGAGGAGACAGTCTGTACTTTATAGGAGCTCAAGTGCTGAGCTGTGAGCTCTGTGGTTCATTCAGGGCTATTAGGCTGCTACGTTTAATTCTGCTGCAGTAGAACTCATTAAAAACCCCTTTTTTTCTCAGATGCTCTGTCTTGGGGGGTTGGGGCTTTATTTTTGAGTGTCCGTTGTGCTGTCCTGCCCAGCTAGGAGGCAGTCTAGTCACTATTTGCCTGCTGTGGCTCCGCCCTGCTGGTGTGAGGTTCACCCTGTTGCTGCAGGCTCTGCTCTGCTGCTGCGGTCTCTGCCCTGGTGCCACAGGCTACGCCCTGCGGCAGAGTCTCTCTGTTGTAGCGGGTTGCCTCGGCAATGGCAGGCTGTGTCAGCAATGGGCGTGTACCTCAGTAGGGGCCGATTGCCTCGTTAATGGCAGACGCCCCTCCCTACGGAGCTGCACCGTCCTGGGTTCAGCTGTGCCCTCAGGGATCCTCTCCACCCGGAGCGTTTGGAATCGCTGTTTTGTTTGTCCCACTGCGCTACACCAAACGCTGTTTCCCTGGAATCTTCTCGCCTGGCTCACTGTCCAAGTCCCGTTCAGTCTCAAGCTCAGCCCTCTCAAGTTGCAGATTGCCAGTTCAACCGGGCACCCAGACCAGTGCACTTTGTGTGGAGCACTGTGGAGCACCACTGCGCTACAGCACCGGCCGCCGGCTGCACCAGCCAAAGCCTCTGCCTGGTGTCCCGTGTCTCTTTTATACCTGGGAATTTTCCCGTTCTGTGGGCAACAAAGATCCATCTGGAAATGCGGCCCTGACTCACCCTCTCCGCGCATTCACTGAGAGCTTCAATCCTGGGTTGTTCTCACCGCGCCATCTTGAGTCCGAGCCCCCAATTTTTTTTTCAATTGAGATGGAGTCTTGCTCTGACACCAGGCTGGAGTACAATGGCATAATCTCAGCTCACTGCAACCTCTACCTCCTGGGTTCAAGCGATTCTTCTGCCTCAGCCTCCCAAATAGGTGGGACCACAGGCATGTGCCACCATGCCCAGCTAATTTTTGTATTTTTAGTAGAGACAGGGTTTCACCATGTTGGCCAGGATGGTCTTGTCTCTTGACCTCCTGATCTGCCCAACTCAGCCTCCCAAAGTGCTGGGATTACAGGCATGAGCCACCACGCCTGGCTGCTTCCATCCCATTTTACACATCACTTCTGGCTCCATCCCATTCATCTTCCAGGACATGAGGACTGGAAATGAGACTTGGTAATGCCACAGTTAGTCCTGCCTGGTACAAATAAATTTTTAGGTAATTCAGTAGTGGCCAAGTGTATCTTTACAACCATCCAGCTCAAATCATTTTGAATGCAATGATCATGCATTCTTCATGTTGCATCAAAAACAAGCAGATATCTTGTGGGTCCATTCCCTGTACAATATTCCTAAGTGTTCAAACCTGTATTTTAAAGGCCTGATGAAACAAACTCAAGTCAACATTACTTGCTAAAAATTAAAAACGAGAGAAGAATTTCCTGGCAGTTTTTAAATACCCCCAAACTGGAAACAATCCAAATGTGTATTGATGAGAGAAAGGATACATCTGTCACACAGCGGAGTATGACAAAGTGTCTGAGCCACGTCAGGCTGCTATAGCAGAATATCATAGACTGGGCCGATTATATAACAAACATTTATTTCTCACAGTCAGTTCTGGAGGCTGGGAAGTCCAAGATCAAGGTTCCAGCAGATCCACTTCCTCCTGGTTTGGAGCTGGCTGCCTTCTTGCTGTATCCTCACATGGCAAAGAGAGCACGAGTGAGCTCTGGTCTCTTCATCCCCTTGCAAGTGCACTAATCCCACTCATAAAGGCTCCATTCTCATGACCTCCTGAAACCATCACATGTGAGGATTTAGTCTTCAATACATGAATTTGAGAGGAACACAAATATTTGGTCCATAGCACACAGCAATGAAAAAGAATGAACTCCTGGTGGCTGCAGCAACAATAATCAGTTTCAGTGACATAGCTAAGTGAAGGAAGCCACCCAGCAAAGAGCAGATGCTGTGCGATACCATGTATGTTAAGTTCAAAACTAAGCAAAGCCAATCTACGGTAAAACAGTATATTAGTCCACTCTCAGGCTGCTATAAGAACATACCCAAGACTGAGTCATTTATAAAGGAAAGAGATTTAATTGACTCACAGTTCTGCAGGGCTGAGGAGGCCTCAGGAAAATTACAATCATGGTGGAAGGGGAAGCAAACACATCCTTCTTCACATGGCAGCAGCAAGGAGAAGTGCCCAACAAAAGCAGAAAAAGCTCCTTACAAAACCATCAGATAGGCCAGCTGCAGTGGCTTGTGCCTGTAATCCCAGCACTTTGGGAGGCCGAGGCAGGCAGATCACTTGAGGTCAGGAGTTTGAGACCAGCCTGGCCAATGTGGTGAAACCCCACCTCTGCTAAAAGTACAAATATAGCAGAACATCATGGCCCATACCTGTAGTTTCAGCCACACAGGAGGCTGAGACATAAGCATCGCTTGAATCTGGGAGGCAGAGATTGCAGTGAGCCAAGATTATGCTACTGGACTCCAGACTGGGTGACAGAGAGGGACTCCATCTCAAAAAAAAAAAAAAAAAAATCAGATATCCTGAGAACTTACTCATCATCACAAGAATAGCTTGGGGGAATCGCCCCATAATTGAATTGCCTCCCACCAGGTCCTGCCCATGACACGTGGGTACTATGAGAACTGTAAGATGAGACTTGGGTGGGGATACACCCAAACCGTATCATAGGGGTCAGGGTAAACATCATTCTGGGGGCAAGGGAGCGTGACTAAAAAGAAGTCCAAAGAGGTATTCTGAGGTCTGGCAATATTCTGTGTCTTGCTCTAGCTGGTGGTTAGTTACATGGATGCATTTAGTATGTGAAAATTCATGGGGCTGTACATTTTATAAACAGGCCCGTGGAAAAAAATCAGTAAATGAGCTCAACAGGAATGTATCAATCCCCCTGTAGGAAGACGCTAATGTAACACAGCCAAAACCATAATGGCATTTTAGGGAAGCTTTTGTGGCTTCAAATGCTGTTAGGAAAGCCACAGGCAATGGGAAGATAGCAGGCTCAGGCATTTGAATACCATAATCATGATACTTTTTGGGACTAGATGATCTTGGAAATCATATTCGCCAAGCCCCTGTTTACAGATTTGGAAATGAGGCTCCCAAGCTTCCGCTGTTGCAAATGTTGTCTGGAAGACAATGTCTTCAATCGATGGAGCTCAGCCCCGGCTGCACAAAAAACCGCCTGGAGAGCTTTAAAAGACATTGATAACCAGGCTCCACCCCAGCCTAATTAATTTCTAATCTCTGATGAGGCCCCACATCAATACTTCTACAAGCTCCCGAGGTGAGTCTAATGACTGTCAAATCATTACAGCACCCACATCTTTGCTTAAATTGGTTTCAGATTACTCTACTCTGCCCACCCCTTGCAAAGCCTGAAGCAGTAGGCCCAGGAGGGGCAAGTTTTGTTCAGCACAGAGAGGGTGTGGGGAGGAGAAGCCCAAAGAGAGGCTCAGTGAGGGTGAGGGGCCCCACCACCCACTCGCCCACCATGCCTGGAGTTCCAGCACCACCTGCCTTGGAGCCAGGGAGAAATGCTCTTCCGTTCTTTTTACAAGATTTCCTGTCACTTCCTCCCAACTCACATTCAGTGGTGCCAGTTGCATAACCCAAGGAGCTGTTTTCTTAAAGTTCAAAGTCAAAATGGATCTGGCACAGCAAGAAAGATAAATTTAGTCAAGATCTCCTTTCTGGCAGCAGAGGCCCTGCTTTGACTCGACTGTGCCCTGGGTCCCGACGCACAGGCTGGAGGTGCACACACAGATCTTCAACTCCAGCCACAAATGTCAGGCAGTATCTGGGCCTTTCCCGCTACTCCCAGGAAGTCATTATGCACCATCTTCTGTTTCCTCAACCTGTAGGAAGAGCTCAGCAACAATGCATTTGCCACTCTCACAGGTGTGGACCTCCTGGGAGGGATGTGTCCAAGCAGGATCAGGGGGGTATGCAGCTGTCAAGTTAAGAAATAAGACGTCTTGGAGGTGGGCAGGCAAAGACAACGTAAGTGCCCACCAGCTCCAGAACACTCAGCTCTCTAATGCATCCCTTGTTCAGTCCTTGCATATCACATGTGCAAGCCACTTGCTAATATTTTGCCATCTAGAGACTAAAGGCTCAGCCCCACTGAGAAATCTCACAGGTTAGAGAGAGCATCTGCTTTTGGGCACAGGTCTTTGGGATTTTAGAGACCCTTGTGTTGTTAACTCTGCTGCTTTCTAGATAGTCTTTCATTAAAACCATAAGAGATAGAAAACTAAATAAAATACGGCTCTATTGTTCATTCACTCCTTCCTTTTCTCGGCCATCTTTCAGTGAGGATCCACCATGTATGAAGTATGAAGTTGCTGGGGTTTGTGGGAGGTCATCACACTCACTGTTACCCAGCCAGTTTGAAACTGAGAAAAAGGTGCTGGAGTCAGGTGGATAAAGATGAACGATCCCGGCCATGGTATTGGAAAAGTGGGGTGAGAGAAGACAGCTTGAGGAAAGGGAGCAAAGGGGCGGCTCACCTTCTTCTCAGAAACAACTGACCCCCAAATCTGCAAGCCCATCCACTGGGAAAGCACCTTCCCGGTGAAAGTTCTCAGAATCCAAACAGAGTCACTCATGTTAAGGAAACCCTCACAAATAGAGCCAGGGACCATGAAGAGTGGATTCTATAACCATATGCCTGATAACAACATCAAAAAGAAAGCTCTAGAAAAAACACAACCTTGCTCAAAGGCCACTGCAACCTTATGTGAAGTATTTTTGCAAGGACGTCCGTCCAGCAGCTGCCTGTTCAGACTCAGAACGGTGTCCCGCTTGCTGTTGATCTTTGTAGCCAAGGATAATTACCTCAAAAGAATTAAGTAACCCTCCTCATTTTTTTTCCTTAAAAAACCTTGGCCTTCCTTTATCTCCCTGAATACACGCATAGTTGACTACAGTGTGCATACTCCCATTGCAATGCCCTCTTCCCAGAGAACCATCTTTTCTCTTAGAGAGCCTCTCTCTTGTATGCAGGTGGACAACCCTTACCTCGTGGAAGAACAAGCAGATGAAGCAGGGTGCACCTGCTCCATGCACCTTTCCTGCAGTTCCGTGTCCCTGAGAGATCTAGAACAAGTGAATTCAGAGACTAAAAGTAGATGAGAGCTTGCCAGGGACTGGGGAGAGGCAGCTGAGAGGGATGATTTAGTCAGTACAGAATTTCCGTTTGGGAAGATTAAAAAGTTTTGGAACTATAATGATGGGTACACAATATTGCAAAGGAATTTATTTCTAATAAATTTGTACACCTAATCAAAATGGCAAATTTTATTTTACATGCATCTTACACACACACACACACACACACACACACAAATTCCAAATAGACTTCTGTTGATACTCCTTCACCCCTCCAGCAACCATCCTATCTCCTTTGAAAAGTGTTATCAGCTCTTAATTCATTCCTCCCCTCTTTTCTTTTGAACCAATCAGCTTCAAGCAGCCTTTCCTCCTGCTGCTGCAACCCACCTGGAGGAGGTGCTGGGAAAGTGTGGCCAGGGCCGCGGAGAGGAGAGGAAAAGACAAGTGGGGCACTGATGCAGGAACACCTCGCTGCTGCAAGAGTGACAGGAAACATGGGCAGAATCTAACAGGGGCGCAGGGTCCAGGGAGGGTTGTTGGCTTTGCAATGAAAGACATGCCAGCACAGATATGTGCTCCTGGGAAGGATCCAGAGGAGGGATGAACAAGGCTGTGGAGAGACGAGAAGCAGCTGCAGGTGAGGCTGGCACTTCCCATAAGGGAGGGAAGGGATGAGGCACCACACCCAGTGGCCGGTGTGATTGGCCCTAGAGCTTCGGGGATTCTAGTTGATCGCTTCTCGTCTCTGCAGCAGAGTTGTCAGAGCTGGGAGATAGGGCTGTGGTTGCAGAGGTCCAGGGAGAAGGCTCACATGACCATTGCTGACAGTAAGAGAGAGTGGACAGATGATGTTGTAGGATGGGCTGACAACAAGGAAGTCCTGCCTGCAGATGGTACTTGTGGGTGAAGAATGTCAGTGTTGAAATGCAATCCCATAAATACACAAGTAACTCACAAAGTCTAAAATCAAAAGTGCCTACTTTGGAGATGTCATTGGTTTCCTAGGGCTTCATAATCAATTGCCAGTAACTGGGTGGCTTAAACGGCAGACATTTATTCTGTCACCATTCTGGAGGCCAGGAGTTGGAACTGCCTCCTGGCCCATAGATTCTGCCCACGTTTCCTGTCACTCTTGTAGCAGCAAGTGACAGCAGGGTGGGTGGGTCCCTTTCAGATGTTCTGGGAGAGGCTTTGTCCCAGATCCCAGATCCCAGATCTCTCTCCAGCCTCTGGTGGTTGCCAGCAGTCTTCAGCATCCCTTGGCTGGAGACAAATCAATGTCTGCCTCCCTCCTCACGTGGAGTTCTCCTCTCTGTCTGAGACACTCTACCCCTACTTGCCTTTTTATAAGAATGCCAGTCACTGGATTAGGGCCCGCCCTCATCTTAACTTGATGGCATCTGCAAAGACTCTATTTCCAAAGTCACATTCACAGGCTCCAGGGCTAAGACATCGAGATATCATTTTGGAGGACACAATTCCGTGCATGAGAGGGGCACAGATGATACGTCGAGAATGCAGAGGAGAAAAGCATGATTATATTCAACTAGGCCATCAGAGAAATCTCCGGAGAGCTCTGAAGAGAAGGTGGGATGGGTGGTCAGGTGTGGAAGCTCACGCCTATAATCTCAACGCTTCAGGAGGCCGAGGCGGCAGATCACCTGAGGTCAGGAGTTCAAGAAGGTGGGATTGGGACATCTGAGTCAGTCTACAATTCTAGCACATTTTGGACACACAGATGAGTGTCATTATTTAATGCCAGTTAAGCGGACACACAAATAAACAGAAATCTGGGCAGGACAAACTTCCCTGCCTGCCTCAAATCCTGGTTTCTGTCTTACTCTATGACTCTGGCAAGGTACTGAATTTCACAGCACCTCAGTGCTTCCATCCATGAAATAGGCATAAGGCATTAAGAGAACGTTCTCTCAAGGGGGAATTTCATAATGAATTTGCTGTCAATTGTGTGTCTTGGTAACTTAGATACAAGGAAGTATGTCAAACACACTGAGCAAGGGGGTGTCTCCACTTCTTTCTGTCACAGTGGAGAGCTGGCATCCACAACAGTGGAAGGGGGTGTTGGATTTCCAGGTCATTGTGCAGCCCCTAACCATGAAGATGCCTACATTTCTCATGTTATAAACAATCTGCCCTGCAGGACAGTGGGTTGGTAAGAAACCGGGTGCCAAACTGCCCGCCAAAAGTGGGCATCTCCGTGAGTGTGATGTGCTTCTTCACGTCTAAGCAGGAAGCCCTGAGAAGTGAGGGTGGAAAAGCATGGACGCAACCCCGCAGGGAGGGTGTTACTAGGAAAGCCTCCGCTTTGTGCTTCATTGCAACGCCTCACTGCTGAAGATGAGATCCATGCATCGTACAAAGTGAGCAATTAAATTACGGAGGCACCCCCTGTTCATTGCCTCCCCAAAAAACATGCTTAGGCTGTCTATGCTACTATAACCAAATACATATCTATAATTTATAAACAGAAATAGAAATGTATTGCTTCGGTTCTGGAGGCTGGGAAGTCCAAGATCAAGGCTCCAGCAGTGTCCGGTGAGGGCTGCACCATCCCTGGCATCTCCCCACGGCAGCATCCTCACATGGTGGAAGAGGGAAAATCCACTTTCTCAACCCTTTTGTAAGTGCCTTCATCCCATCCATTAGGGATCTACCTCATGACTTAATCACCTCCTGAAGGCCCCACCTCTTAATACTATTACATTGGCAATTAAGTTCTAACATATGAATTTCGGAGGGGACACATTCAAACCATAGCATATTTCCACTCCTCCTTTAAGCAGCTGAACCCCGTGTGGTTCATCCAGCAGACAGAGGTCTCTTAACAGCAGAGAAGGTGGGATCATCCCAGGAGGGGCAGAAACAGGCAGGCAGTCCTAGCCAAGGAGACATAAGGGAATCTTAGGAGAGAAAGTCTCTGAGATCATCTTTTCCTCCCCACAAAAGGGCTTGTCAAGAGAAACCCTCCTCCACCCAGATGATTGCCATTTGCTTCTTTTCCTGTGGTCTGATTTCAGGGAGATCATTGACTTGATTATCAAGTCGCTCCAAGAAAAGCAATTTCAACCTGAAACACAGAAGTAGAGGAGACACAGCAGAAAGGCACCTGCTCATTCAAGAACCAAGGAAACTGCAGAGAAACCTGTGTGGCCTTGAACTAGACCAGAGGGTGAGTGAAAGAGCGATGAGGTCAGAGGTGAGGGAGACTCCTGACCATCTCCTGAAGACCTCTTTCCCTGGTCCTCAGAGGACCAAGGCTGGGTGGTTCTCGCCATCCTGACCCAGCAAACTCCACTGTGTGCCCACCCATTACCAGGGCCTACTGGCTGCATGGTGAATGTCAGAAATAGGCCCCTGCTGTGAAAGCCAAGGCATTTACCTCTTCAGGGGTCTTCTTCAAAACCTCCCGCCAGCTTCTTTCCCCAGCCACACTGTCTTCCTCTCTCCCATCCCCCGCAATGCCCTTTCCTTCAGCAGAGACCTTTGACTCCCCTCCCCCACATCTCTCCTCTCAACAAGAGACACCCCTGAGGCCACTGTCCTTGGTTGGAAAAACTACTATTCCTGTACAACTTGAGCTAAGAAAAATGACTGAACTGTTAAAAATCACACAACTACCCGAGAAGGTGGCCCTAAATTACAAGACCTCCAAAACATTGGCATCTGTTCTAATTTACCAAACACTGGGAGATTATTCATTAAACTTTAAATTAAGCTATTTCTCTGCCTTTTGGAAAGCGAGCATTCACTACCCGAAATTTAAGATGCATAATATGTGCATCTCTAGGCCAACCTACATGTGAAAATACAAATTTACACAAAATTGGGTTGCAATTATTGACTTTGTAAACTGATTCATATTCTAAATTTCCTGGGGCTTGTGATTCCTACAGCAATTAAAAATATAGATTTTATTTACACACACAGAGGCAACATAGTCTGTATATAAGTTGATGAATAATACTATGCTAACATTTCTTATATAGATGAAGCAGCATCTTTATTTTTAAAAATCCCGTAAATCATGGATAAAATTATATTTAGGTCTATGTTTAAATGATGGAAATGAAAACTTTCCAGCTACCAAATCAAATACTTTGATAATGATAAAAGGGGATTGGGTACAATAAAAGAGCTCTTTTCAAGGTGGATTTTTACCCCTATGAGGAGAAAATTGTTAGCCCATCTTTTAATCCCATGGAACACCCGTTACCTTCCGGAACACACTGGCTGCCCTGTACTCCCTCCCCACCTCACTCTTGTGGGAGTTTCTGTGTTTCTGTTGTGTGTGAGCACAGGATTCACAACTGCCTGCCGATTTTCAAATCCAGGGGCCCTTTCACACCCCCTAGCTCAGTCCTCCTCTCTGAAGCCTCTGTCACTGCTGGGCACCATCCTCCACAGAGGTGCGAGGCTCCTTGCCTCCTCCCTCTCCCATCCTTCCTCTCCTGTGTAAGAACAGCTCACTGCACCATATTGCCCATAGCCAATTTTGATCTTTTTCTTTCTCCCTGAACATGTGTCCTCCTGTGTGCCCACAGCTTCCACCATTACCAACCAAGGCTATAGCCCTAGACCTCCACCCCGGGAACACCAACCCAGCTCTCCCACATTCAGCATAGCCAAAATCATTCGATATGTCCCCAGAAAACTTGGAACTTGTTCTTCCTAGAGATTCCTCACTACGATTAGGGAACCTATCAACTTAATAGTCTATCATATGTGCAACACACACTCACACACACACACACACACAGTGGTTTTCTTGAGGAATTGAATGAAATTCCTTTTTCTATTACATTTTCATCTGACTTCCTTGTCTCACTGGTAGTATATAAGTCAAAGAAAATTTACTATTACTTCTTACACTACAAATGTAGTGAGCTGGAAAAATGGGCCGAACTGAAATGTTTCTCCTACCACTTGGGTTTCTTGCACACAGCGTGATGAAATCCTGCAGACAGACCAGCAGGACGGGCACACCGTGATCTATGAGGCCTCCAGGAGGCCGGGAGAGTCAAATCGCCCCTCCAGCATTGCGCTCACACATAGATAAAAGGCGATTTACTCTTTGGGTTGGATTTTTTGCTTTCACTGTCAACAAATTGATCCCTGCGATGTAACTGTTTTCAAATAAGAAGTTTAAGCAAATCCTTTCAAAAAGAATGGGCATTTTCACTCAGAGAATTTAAATTCCAAAGGGGCTCAGGAGCGAGTTCCTGCGGCCCCCTCCAGGGGTGCCACTCCCTCCTCCGAGCTGCTTCCTGTGGGCAGGTGTCAGTGCGGAACTGCTCTGGGCCAGGTTTTCTGCCCTTCCAACCTTTCCTGACCCGCTCTGAGCACATCGCCTGCAGCAGGAGGTTAGGACATCCTGAATTCCGCTGAATATCTAGAGCCCACCAACCATCAGTGTCCCTGAACACTGGCCCGTGCTTTTTTGCAGCACCTCATCTTGATGAATGTCTGCTGCATTGCTCTAAATCAAGCTCTCTCAACTTAGGCACCACTGAGTTTGGGGGCCACAGAAAAATTGTCTTTTTGGAAGGTGGTGCGTTGTGCTGTATACAGTAGGGTGTTTAGCAGCATTCCCAGGTTCCACCCTGGATGCCAGCAGCACGCCCCCAGCTGTGACAACCAACAATGTCTTCAGTATTACCAAGTGTTCCCCACTGAGAACACTAAGCGTGTTGGTCACACCTACATACCTGAGAGTATGACAGCACTTGCGTTTAGTAAGAAGGTCTTAGGGAATCAACTGTTTCCCCGGAAAAGGTCAGCTCAGCCTGCAGTAGGTGAGCACGTGTAGTAACACTGGGTCATGGTGCACCTGTGAAGATGGCCATTCGTCCACCAGGGAATGCACTGGAAGGAGTGGCGATGGGGATCTTTGCCATCCCTGTCCTCCCAGTCAGCGCCTTGATTCTGATGGCTCAAATTCCTAAGATCCCTGAGGCCAAATCAAGAGTAAACTGTGGTCAATGGGAAACCTGGGGCCAAGGCTCAACTGCTCAGGGCCTGTGAATTTTTTTTCTTTTCTTTTTTTTTTTTTTTTTTTTGAGACAGACTCTCACTCTGTCGCCAGGCTGCAGTGCAGTGGCGTGGTCTCGGCTCACTGTAACTTCGGCCTCCCGGGTTCAAGTGATTTTTCTACCTCAGCCTCCCAAGTAGCTGAGACTACAGGTGCATGACACCACGCCTGGTTAATTTTTTTTTTTTTTTTTTTGAGACGCAGTTTCACTCTTGTTACCCAGGCTGGAGTGCAATGGCGCGATCTCGGCTCACCGCAACCTCCACCTCCTGGGTTCAGGCAATTCTCCTGCCTCAGCCTCCTGAGTAGCTGGGATTACAGGCACGCGCCAGCATGCCCAGCTAATTTTTTGTATTTTTAGTAGAGACGGGGTTTCACCATGTTGGCCAGGATGGTCTCCATCTCTTGACATCGCGATCCGACCGCCTTGGCCTCCCAAAGTGCTGGGATTACAGGAGTGAGCCACCACACCCAGCTAGGTCTGTGGATTTTTTAAGTAGTTGCTCACATTTAAATATTAGAAAACATCACTTGAAAATCCAATCTGGCCACTCTTGCCTTGCATTCATATGTAGGAACAATGAACTGGAGCTGGGTGGCTGCTGCCCTTCACCTCAGGGATGCCATTTGCCACAGTCCCCAGCCTGCCTTGCAGCCCCCCAAGCAGGTTCCTCTCCTGCTCCGCTCATTTACATCAGCTGCCCGAGGGCACTGAGGTTGCAGCCCTGCTCTATGACCTCATTTCACCATTTTTAATGCTGTGACACAAATTTTCTTTTGCTCAAATAAGAAAATAAACGAACAGATTGTCCAGTGGAATTCAAGCTGCAAAAGAAACTTAGAAGAAATATTCGTGTTGAGGGCATAAAACTACTTTACCCAACTGCCCAACTCCCAACATGCTCAAAATATAAAATCCAATTTAATGGTCCAGTGGCCAGTGAGTGCCCTGCTGAAGCCAGAATGGCAGGGAGGCAGAAGACCCTGGCCATAGATTTGCTTGGTGCTGACTGGCGTGTGACCCAGGGCATGTCCTCTGTCTGCCCTGAGTTTAGCTTCCTCCTCCATCAAATAAAAGGGCTAGAATATAGGAACCCCAAGGCTTTTTTTTAAATTAAAAATCCCAATGATTCTCTAAATAATGGATCAGCAAATTTTTCCTATAAAGGGTCAGAAGAGAAATATTTGAGGCTTAGCCAGCATCCCATCTACTCAGCTCCACCACGAGAATGAAAAGCAGCCATGAACGATATGCTAATGAATGAGCGAGTTCCAAGACTTTATTCACAAAAGCCGAGGGCCAGCTGGATTTGGTGCTCAGGCCACAGTTTGTGGCCCCCTTCTCTAAGTTAAAAGGTTCACAAATTTACAAGTAATGAAATGGCATGTCATTTCTTTATATATCCATAATAATTAAAAAGAAAAAAGAATTTGAAGAGAAACAAATGGCATAAAACCATACACACACTGCAGAAATGTTATTTCCTGGTTTTGACATTGCAGCATAGTCATGTAAAATGTAATCATCGGAGAAACTAAGTAAAGGGCACAGGGTGTTTTTCTGCAACTTCCTGCGAATGTATACTTTTTTTCAAAATAAAAAATGTAAAAAGTGTTCTATACTGAAAAAATAAGTGAATGTCTCTGGGCTTGGTT
Organism: Callithrix jacchus; assembly: GCF_049354715.1. NCBI lineage: Eukaryota > Metazoa > Chordata > Mammalia > Primates > Cebidae > Callithrix > Callithrix jacchus. The sequence goes on from NC_133503.1 coordinate 199,079,005, forward strand.
TTGTTTTGAGACAGGGTGTTGCTCCATTGCCCATGCTGGAGTGTAGTGGCGCTATCACAGCTCACTGTAGCCTTGACCCTCCAAGTAGCTGGGACCACAGGCATGCGCCACCATGCCCAGCTAAGTTTTGTATTTTTAGTAGAGACAGGGTTTTGTCATGTTGCCCAGACTGATCTCAAACTCCTGGGATCAAGTGATCCGCCCACCTTGGCCTCCCAAAGTGCTGGGGTTACAGGCATGAGCCACCACACCTGGCCATGAATCATTTTTAAAGTTAACCTTTGAGAATTTAGTTTAGCAAGACACAAAGTTCTGAAGGCCACAAGTCCAAAGTGTCAACAGCATTGGCTTCTCCTGGGGGCTCTCATGGGAATGGGCTCCAGATCCCTCCTGTAGCTCTGGTCATTGCTGGCAATGCGCGGTGTTCCTTGGCTTGCAAAAATACACGTTGCTCCAAATCACTCCAATCTCTGCCTCCATCTTCACAGAGCATTTTCCTCTGTGTTTCTCAGTGCAAATTTCCCTTTTCATTAAAGAGGTCAGTTATTGAATTACAGACCACTTTCATCCAGTATGACCTCATCTTAACTTGATTATATCAGCAAAGACCCATTTCCAAAGAAGGTCACAGTCACAGATTCTGGGGGTTAGGACTTCACTATCTTTCGAAGGGATGCAATTCAACCCTTAAGAATCCTTGACCTGCACACCAGCTAAACCGAGCTAGGAACCTGCCTAACAGGATGCAGCATTACCAACACAGTTCCCACCTCACCGATACAAGGAGCTGCCCCAGCCATACCCAATGGGTTCAGGTTGACCAGTGTCACCCAAATGCAGAGCCCATCAGTCTTAAGAGAAAGGTGAAGGCCAGCCCTAATTGTAGAATCCCCCTCTTAGCTCCACTCTCTGGACCCAGAAGGATCCTGAAGAAACTGGAAGAGGCACAAGCTATATTCTGCGTCCTAGTCTATTTGAGCTGATATAACAAAATACCAGACTGAATGGCTTATTGCATAACAGAAACGTATTACTCAGAGTTCTGGAGGCCGGGAAGTTCAAGATCAAGCTGCAGGCAGTGTCTGGTGAGTGCCCATTTCCTGGTTCAGGGATGGCACCTTCCCACTCTGTCCTCATATGGCAAAAGTGGCCAGGAGTCTCCCTCTGACCTCTTTAAAACACTAATCCCATTCCTGAGGGCTCCACGCTCATGAGCTAATCACCTCCCAAAGGCTCCACTTCCAAACACACTCATTTTGTGGGTTAGGTTGTAACACACAAGTTTGGGGAAGACACAGACACAAACATTCAGTCTGATCGTTCTGCCCCAGCTTGGACACTGAAGCCAACAGGACAGCATGATGGCACGGTGAGCAGCAAACCTCCATCTGAAAAGACGTCTAGGGAGCTCCAGCAGACACCGGGAGCAGCAGGTAACTCCAGGCCCCTTGGTTCCTGATTATCAGCCTGGGCTACTGCCCTGGTTCTCATAGCCAAGTAGCCAATCAGAGGAACAGGGCAGACTTTAAGACTGTCAACCAGCCCCATCCTCTGAACTCTGTCAGTGAGGCCAGCAACTCTCCTTCCATTCCAGGCAGGCAGCTGAGCTGAGGAGTGTGAAGCCACCTCGGGGACAAGGAGGGGATCTCTCCATAAAAGTATGGGACAGTAATTGTCTTGGATGAGGACAAAGCCTTGACAACGTCCAATGGACAGAATCTTTGATGGAATTTCTTAGGTTGCCATGAGGATAGGATTGGCCCCATAGTTGGGAATTCGACTGAACTCAATCCTGTTGACTAAGTTGTCATCTGGAGGCCAAGGCGGGTGGATCACGAGGTCAAGAGATCGAGACCAACTTGGTCAACATGGTGAAACCCCGTTTCTACTAAAAATACAAAAAATTAGCTGGGCATGGTGGTGCCTGCCTGTAATCCCAGCTACTCAGGAGGCTGAGGCAGGAGAATTGCCTGAACCCAGGAAGCAGAGGTTGCGGTGAGCCAAGATCGTGCCATTGCACTGCAGCCTGGGTAACAAGAGTGAAACTCCGTCTCAAAAAAAAAGAAAGAAAGAAAGAAAAGAAACTAGTTACAAATAAAGGCAACCATCCAGATCTTTTGAATGGAGCCCATCTGATGTAGGTTGGTACTTCCCCAAGCCTACACATCCATGGGAAGGCTTTAATAGTATCTATTGTAGGTGACACCCTTAAGGGTTTGCAGCAGAGATTAAGACAGGTTCACTGTGTTGGGGCCACCATCGTCAGCTCAAAGGCATTTTCCTGCTGGTTACAACATATGGTCTAAAATAGTGTTAAGGTGCTTACCTTCTTCCAAATGGCAGAGTGGAGAAAGGAAGTGAATAAAAGTCAACTACGGACTCTTTCCCTCCAGCACCTCTTAGCCCTGTCATGTTCTGAAGGGGCCAGTGTCTTCTGACTTTTATGGTTATGGTCCATTTCAGGTGGACAGGTGCAGGCAAGGAGAAGATGCCCCTGAGCTGCCTCCGTCCGTATCAGAGAAAGCAGACGGATGAAGGGCTCAGGATGGATTTCATGCTTCACACCCCAGTCGGCCCAAATCAGGAGTCTATGTCATGTTTCAGAGCGATTACCCCAGCTTGTCCCTGTAAGAATCATTTTGACAAACAGCACAGATTTTTATCTCCTAATTTAAAAAAATACTTAAAGAATGGTTAGATGTAATATTTCCCATGATCACCTGAGCAACCCTTGGAGAAATTCTCTCAGCAGAATCCTTGTCCCTCCTGCTGTGCATTTCATCTGCTCTGCTTCCCATGGAGGGTAAGAATTTTTAATCCAAAGCAGCTTAGAGAGCCTTGTCCAAGTCACAGCCTCAGGAGTAAAATGAAGGGTACCCCAGCGGCGCTGTGGGGTGATAGAATACAGCTGCCTTTGATCCCAGCATTGCTGCTATGTGCCCAACTTGTACAAGGAGCCAGAGCCTCACAATAGTAACAATCAGTGGAAGCAGACAGCTCTGCCAGCTTCCTGAACACTCCCCTGCTGGCTTTTTCTCCAGGGAGGATGTTTCCTCACCTGCCTGTGGGCACCCCCCACCATCTCTGGAACACACAAGAGCATCAGCTGTCACTGTGGTGCCAACAAGTACTATCACCACAGATGAGCATGACTGCTAACCGCCTGAACACAGTGCGCCGCCGAGGCCACCAAAAGCTGCTGCCCAAAATTCAAAGAAATGTACTCAGGGCCTCCAGCCTCCCTGGTTTGTTTTCACATACAAGAAGCTGGGCAGAGGGCAAAGGATGGAACCGCATTCTCTGAACTCTCTCAAGGAGGCCATCAAGGGCAGGGGAGCTGAACTGAGGAGTGAGGGGTCCCAAGTCAAGGGAGCCTCACCTTAAAGGGGCCAGTTCTCCCTCTAAGTATGAGCACGGAAACTCATTGTCTTGGATGAAGGCAGAGTTCTGACAACTCCCAATGGAAAGAGTCCTGGATTGGTTTCCTGGATGGCCATGGGGATAGGATTGGTCTCAGAGCTGGGAATTTGACTTAATGCCGTCATGCAGATTGACTAACCGCCTAAGACACTACATGGCTGCGAATCCAGGCGACCATCCAGATCCTTCTGAACGAAGCCCTAGCACGGGCTGTCGGTGCTGCTGCTCTTTGTCCAGTGCTCTTACCAACTTCTTTCTTACGCCAATCTGTGACCTCATAAGGCATCAGTTCTTATGCGAGCTTTCACTAGTCTTTAAAATAAATGTTCTGGGGGCTAATATCTAAAACATATGAGGAACTCAGAGCAATAACAAGAAAAGTAAAGACCTGATTTAAAAACGGGGGAGGGTCCAAGCAGACATTTTCAAAAGAAAACATACAAGTGACCAACAAGTGCATTTCTAAAATGCTCAGCATCACTAACCGCCAGGGAAGTGCAAATCAAACAGCAATGAGTATCACCTCACCCTGTTAGAATGCCTGTCATCAAAAAGAAAAAAGGTAAGCGTTGAGGGAAGAAAGCCCTGCACGCTGTTGTGGGAATGTACATCAGCACACCCATTATGGAGACGCCATGGAGATGCCCAAGAAGCTAAACATAGAGCCTCCGTATGACCAAGCAACTCCACTTCTGAGTATATATCCAAAAGAAAGGAAATCAGTGTGTCAAAGAGATGTCTTCATTCCCGTGTCCACTACAACACTATTCACACTAGCCCAGATGGAGACTCAACCGAAGCATCCATCACTGGATTTTAAAAATGTGGTCTGTGGCGGGGCGCAGTGGCTCATGCCTGTAATTCCAGCACTTTGGGAGGACGAGGCAGGCGCATCACAAGGTCAAGAGATCGAGACCATCCTGGCCAACATGATGAAACCCCGTCTCTACTAAAATACAAAAATTAGCTGTGCATGGTGGCGTGTGCCTGTAGTCCCAGCTACTTGGGAGGCTGAGGCAGGAGAATTGTTTGAACCCAGGAGGCAGAGGTTGCAGTAAGCTGAGATCATGCCATTGCACTACAGCCTGGGAGACAAAAAAAAAAAAGGAAATAATCAATGAATACTCATATCCATGTCACTGTGGATACATACAGCTGTGTTTCTGTAGGCTATGTGTATATAACTCCAGTTACAAAGGAGGAGTAAGTTCCAGAGGTCTATAGTTAATTATAACGTGTTATATTCCTAAAAAATGCTATGAGAGTAGACTGTCTTTTCGCCATGCACAAAAAAGCATGTGAGGTAACATCCATGTTAATCGGCTTGACATTGCCTTTGACAACATATACATACAGGAAAACATGCTGTATACTATAAAGATATACAATAAAAAAATCAAACAAATGTTCTCCAGAAACTACTCATATAAAACATAAAAGCTCTCCTCTTTTAACAAGCATAAGAGAAAAAATAAATATTGTTACAAAAGCAATGCATGCTTAGTGTAGAAAATTTGGAAAATGGGGACTGGTCGAAAAACACTGAAACTACCTTTAAGCCCACCACTCAGAGACCACTTACGTGTGGAATCTTTAGTAATGTGTGGTCTTGAACATGAGTTTGTATGTCATGGTGCTTTGGTCTGCAAGCTGGGTAGGGCAGCGATGGCACCACGGTCAGCTCTTCGTTAGAGGAGAGGAATTCCAGCTTGTCCCCACATCTACTGAGTGCGTCCTGCAAACCTGGAAGCATTCCAAGAGCTTTGCCTGGATGAACTATGACTCCTCAAACAAATCTGTAGAGTGATCATTATACTTATTTTATAGACAAAGAGCTGAGGCACAGAGTGGTTTAGTAACCTGGCAGAGGTCACACAGGATACAAAGAGGGGCAGTTTTCTCAAGAGCTGTGCTCCTTCCTACTTGCATTTTGGAAATGTCATTGACAGTCATCAAACTTTTTTTTGGAATAAGGACTTCTATTTTGCAAAAAAAAAAAATTGTGCAACATATCTGATAGACTATGGGTTTAATTTACAAATTTAATTTAGTTTTTTTATTTTTATTTATTTATTTTTTTTGAGACAGAGTTTCGCTCTTGTTACCCAGGCTGGAGTGCAATGGCGCCATCTCGGCTCACCGCAACCTCCGCCTCCTGGGTTCAGGCAATTCTCCTGCCTCAGCCTCCTGAGTAGCTGGGATTACAGGCACGCACCACCGTGCCCAGCTAATTTTTTGTATCTTTAGTAGAGACAGGGTTTCACCATGTTGACCTGGATGGTCTCGATCTCTTGACCTCGTGATCCACCCGCCTCGGCCTCCCAAAGTGCTGGGATTACAGGCTTGAGCCACCGTGCCTGGCCACAAATTTAATTTATAAATCAATCATAGTGATATTTCTAAGAAGCTTAAAGTGTTTCATAAAAATGAACGGATCTAAAATAATCAAACAAAAAATTAATAGCTGATAAGATATTTATCTTCATTTGTTGTTAAAAAAGTACGAATCAGACAGCAAGTGAAATACCTTATTTACCTATGAATCTGGTAAAAGTTAAAATGTCAACATATGCCACGGTCAGCCAGAGTCTGGGTTCAAACAGTTTCTTGTGCACTGTTGGAAGGAGTGTATTGGTCAAAGATTATCTGGAGTATAATTAAGGAATATCTATTAAAATAAAAATACACCAACAGTAAATCCAACTATCTGTAAGAATTTGTTCTACGCGTGTCATAGCAAATGTGTATTGAGGCCAGCAACTTTGATATAAGAAAAAGTCCCTCAAATCATCAAATAAAAACAACTTGTATGTGAGGGAAAAAGGACTTCTCTTTTGCTTAGCCATCTAGTACAAACACAATATATTTCATGCTGCATTTTACAGTTTTTACCAAAGACTTCAAACATCGGCTCAAAAAGCACATAAGGTCAGACACGATGGCTCATGCCTGTCACCCCAACACTGTGGGAGGCTGAGGTGGGAGGATCACCTGAGGTCTGGAGTTCGAGATCAGCCTGGCCAATATGGTGAAACCCCCGTTTCAACTAAAAATACAAAACAATTAGCCAGGCTTGCTGGTACTCAAGGGTCCCAGCCACTCAGGAAGCTGAGGCAGGAGAATCACTTGAACCTGGGAGGTGGAGGGATTGGGACACTGCACTCCAGCCTGGTGGACAGAGGGAGACTCCGTTTCAAAAACAAAAACAGCACATAAGTGCATAGATGACTTTGCTACAGTTTTATTACATAAGTAATACAAGAATACATTCATATGATGAAATAAAGGCAGCACGCCCACACCCACTGCCTGTGCAGGGACACCCCAGCCGCCAGCTCCCGGCTGCTTTTCTGTGCCTTTGCATCCATACAGATGGGGACACTAATTTTTATGTGTAAACAATATCAATTTGTCATTCCAGGTCTTTTTTTCTAACAATAAACAGGTCTTGGGTATTCTTCCTCATCCATAATGGCTGTATGGTATTTCCAGGGGTACATGTGCCTTGTTTATTTCACCACTACTCCAGGGGGTGACTTTGGGTGGTTTCCTGATTGAAAGGCAGAAGGGTGGTACAGGGACTGTGCAGGTACTCCCGCCTGTGCTTGCTTTTGGAAAGACAGGTCTTTCAGCCCCCCAAATAGAGGGCCTCAGTTTCCCTTACGGCCAGCCTGAGGATGGCCTGCGGTGCCCCAGCCTGGTGAGCGTCCGAACCCTGGGTCCCACAGCCCCCGCACCCACGTGCCTCACCCGCAGCTTCGCGGAGCCCTGCTTTCGAGTTCAGATTTCCCGTGTAGCTTAGACACTCCACATTTGCCAGCATCCTGGTTTTCACTCGAGTTTTGGCTCTCTAGCAGTAAAGAAGGCGGTTCCAAACTCCTGCTGTGTTCACAGATGGGGAAGCCCCCCACCCCCACCGCGACTCTCAGCTTTATTTTTCCAAAAGCAGTATTTTATGGCCAAGAACCTGAAAATGAAATGGGACAATCAGAGGTTCAGTCAATTAAGGGAAGGGGCAGGAGGCCACAGCCAGCCCCTGAAATTCCTTGATCCCTCCTGCTCATGGGAATGATTCCAGCAATGGGCTGACCACATGCTCACAGTGACTATTCCCAGAAGCACGGGAGCCTTCAGCTGGGCTGATCATCCATCAGCTCACCTCTGTTAAGGAGGTGCCCTCTAGGTGAACAGGCTGGGACTGCCTTGCCACACCTCCTCGTTTTGTCCTTAAAAATCTGCTTGTAACCTCTACAACTCAGACCACTCCTAAGGTAGCATCCGGGGGTTTTGATCCCAAAATCCACCTCGGATAAACTCTACTGCTATTAATTTTCCCTCAGTGTCTTGCTTTTTTCGATGTCATGACTTTCTTTCACCAACATCACTGCAAGGGACTGGCTTTTCTTCAGCAACTCTTTCTTAAAAGAAAACCTGATTCTCATCTCTCCTAGGTGGAGGATCTTTTTGTGGGGAGCTGCGGAAGGAACCACTGAGATGGCAGGGGCTGTGGGCAGAAGCAGGCTCCAGCACCCAGATTCCAACCACACTGCTGACGTCAGTGTCATGCCCGAAACTTCCCCAGTGTGGTAGACAGCAGAGTGCGTACTGAGAGCCAATACCACACCACGCCACACCACACCATGCCAACACCACACCACGCCACACCACACCACGCCAATACCACACCACGCCACACCACACCACGCCAATACCACACCACGCCACACCACACCACGCTTGTTAAACATACAAGGGAGAAGCGTCTGCTGTCCACTTCACAGCACAACATACGAAAGTCACACTGGTGACATGGATGAGGTGCAGAGATGCCCCGGGCTCCTGGAGGAGAGGGCATGAGAGCTGGGTCTCAAAGGAGAAACAGAATGTTTTTAAAATTGGGATAAAATTCACCACTTTCAAATGTACCAGTCAGTAGGTTTTAGTATGTTCAATTTGCCACCTTGTGTGACCACCACAATGTAATTCCAGAACCTTCTCCCTCATCTCCCTGCCTCACGCCCTGTCCCACCCCTCACGGCTACTCTCTGTTCATGTCTCTGTGGATTGTCTATCAGGAAAATGAACGTCACTTCACACCCCCTAGGATGGCCGCAGCAGAGGGGTGGAACCATGACCCAGTGGCGTGGATGGGGAGTGGTGGGGAGGCAGAGCGGTGAAGCCCCTCTGGAAACTCCATGGCAGCTCTTCAGGAAGCCACAGGTGGAACTCCCGTTTGACCCAGCAGCTCCATCCCGGGCGTGCCCAGGAGAAATACAAACATATGTCCACGTGAAACACCTGCATGTAAATGTTCCTAGCGGCGTTCTTCAAAAGAGCCATGAAGCGGAAGCAACGCAAAGCCCATCAGCGATGCAAGGACAGACAAAGGGTGCAGGAGGACAGCTGGTACCATTGGAGCAGAAAGAGGAACGAGACGCCGTCACAGCCGGCTGCGGCGGGAATGAAGCCTGCTCGATAACGAAAGCCAGGTCAGAATCCCACAGGCTGAGTCTACCTATGGGGACAGGAGCTGGGCAGAAGGGGTGTGTGGCCACAGTGGGGCAATGCCAACAACAAAAACTAGCTGGGCTGGCTGGGTACTGGCTCTGCACGAAGCCCACACAGGTACTGACTCTGCCTTCACCACGCCCGGAGGTGGATGCCCATTTTATAGATGAGAATGGTTTGTATCCCCATTTTATAGATGGGAAAGGTCAGACACTGGGCCAGGTCTGTCCAGCTGAGAAATGAGGTGGGGTCCCCACAAGCCATGCAGCCCCAAAACTCAAGCCTTTACCCACCACCTCCCTACAATGACTCCGTGTGTGCGTGGGGGAGGGTTGGAAGGAGCCCCCAGTCACACGGCCTCCCTGTCTGAGCTCCACCCTGGTTTCCACGGAGGCAGCTGCGAAGCTGGACATGACACCCACCCCATCCTCTCAGGAGACAAGAGCGCTGGGAACCAGGGGAGCAGGGGAAGGGCCCTGGGTTTCATGCACACTCCAGAGACACAGAACCCATCGTTCCAGTACTCCATGAGGCTGACTGCATGTCACAGCCTTCACGTCACAGACACACAAAGGAGTGAGCCACTGAGAAGGGACGATGCTCAGTACACCGCATCCTGGGTCCTCGTCACCATCAGCCCTTATGACCAAGAAGGACCTCTTTGCCATCACCAGGAGGCGGCTGCTACAGAAGCCTCTAGCAAGCCACCATTTACCACCTCTGAATCGTGGACGGACCGAGGGGCCAGTGAGGGGCTGGCTGGTGTCCCAGGTTGGACAGCATCCTCCAAAAATTCATGTCCACCAGGAACCTTGGAATGTGACATTTTCTGGAAATAAATAGTGTCTTTGCAGATGCAGTTAGTTAAATCAAGATGAGGCACCCTGGATTAGAGCCAGCCTAATCTGATGACTGGTGTCCTTATAGGAGAGGGACATTTGGACATAGAGAAGCACAAGGAAGACCACGTGAGGATGAGGACTGTGATTTAAGCCGTGCATCCACAAAGCCAGGGAACACCGAGTGTTGCCAGCCACCACCAGAAGCCAGAGAAGCAAGGAAGGCTCCTCCCCTGGAAAGCTCAGAGAGAACACAGCCCTGCCGACACCTTGATTTTGGACTTCCAGCATCCAGACGTGGGGGATCCTGAGTTTCTGTTGTTCCAGCACTCCCAGGCTGTGGTGCTTTGTTCCCACAGCCCCAGGGCACTAATACCATGGGTGTTTATTGTACAGATGCCCTGTGCCCTCACGCAGCTATGAAGCCTCTAGTGAGCTGTGGATGCCGGACAGCCTTGCTCATCTGTGCCATTCATTCTTCCGGTCTTCAGTGCTGGGAAGCAAGAAAGTGACCTCCCAGCACTTCTCAACCCACCCCACGCTCGACCCCAAGTGCCCAGTACTGGCTATGCTGGAAAAGCAACAGAAGGTGTTGGAGGAGGCGGAGAGGGCAGGTGCCAGGGTGCCCACAGGAGGGCTCGGGAAGTTCATTTGCATCTCCCACCTTGTCCCTTTCCCACAGTCACACCAACGCCCATCTCCTGGGGCCACGGTTAGAATTAAATAACCTGATGCATGCCAAGAGCCCAGAGTGGGCCCTGGCACATGGCGAGCACCCCATGAAGACTGTTGGGAAGGCTTCAGCTGGGACAAGAACAAGGCTGGGCTTTGGGCTGAGGAAGGTCTCCCCGGAGGTCCCAGGGCCCAGGCAGGGATGTCTTCTCTCAGGCGCTGAAAGGCGCTAAACTCTTGTGCTCATGTTCACTGGCGGTGCCTGCGGGATCCCTTTAAATGAGTGGCAGTCAGGAGCCCTAACTTATTCATTACTGTCAAAGAGAAAAAAGTTGTCAGGATGGAAAGGTTAAGTTGGAAAGATGGACAGTGTCCCTGTCATTTTCCAGGTCAGCTGGGTCTCGCCCGGTACCTTGTCAAACAGAAATGGAGCTGAAAATGGTCTCAGGTAAGAACACCACGATAAGAGGATAAGTCGGCAGGCCCCATGGCAGCCCTGGGTGACTGCTTGGCAGGTTCTGGATTACTACGCCTAAGAATGCACTTTCCCATGCGTGTGCTGGCACACACATGCATACACACACATGTACACACACACACGTGCACACACATACACACCACCAAGAGCGCCAACAATCACTGCATCAAATCACAGTTTTTGTCTCTTCCAGATTGAGCCACTAGAGCAAGAAGCTGCCTCAGGAAGGTGGAATGAGTGTAGGTTTCTTCTAAAAGTAATTCTCCCTGGAGAGTCGGCTACAGCAGGGTGGCTTCACAGAGGAGGTGACTCTGGGCTGAGTCCTGGAGCTTGGGTAGATTTTCCAGAAGGACAAGTAGAAGAAGCGGTATGAGAGGCAGCTGCAGGCAGGCAGTGAAGCCAGCGTGAGCGTCCCACATTGCTCCCACCCAGCAGCTCTGCCCTAGCCACTGCAGGCCACAGCTGTCACATAACCTACCCTCAGGGCGTGGCCAACAGCCCAGCCACCATCCGGATGAAAGGCCGGGCTCACCCTTGCCCTTTGTGCTGTCCTTCCAGTCTGCACCCTCAGCCACACTGGGAGCTGCAGGCAAGTCCCCCAAGCTGGCAAGCGCTAAGGACAAAGCTCTGAGAGCCGCGGCGGCTCCAAGGCCCTCACCCCCTGCTCCTGCTACCCTAACGCTGTGGCTGCACCAGAACCTGCAGAAGCAGTTCAGAGTCCCACACACACAGCAGCAGCCCAGGAACTGGGCCATCAGTCATAATTTGGGCACTACAGGGAGAAGAAGCTGCCCGCCCTGCCTGGGCTGTGCCAGGCTCCCCTGTCCCTGCTCATCCACTGGGTCCCTTTGTGAGAAAGGAGGAGGAGCCCCTTGTTTGGGACAGAACAGCCCGAGCCCAGGGTGTAGACTGTGGATTCCAGCCCAGGGTCCCTCAGCCAGGCCCCTCATGGAGAACAGCCTGCACAGCTCAGAGCAGCCGCCAGGAGCCCACAAGACGCCTTCCACAGTAGCTCCCTTGGTGGGCAGCCTATGCCAGAGGAGCACCACATGGGCCTTGAGGGTGGAGTTCCACCCCATGGATGAATCCCTGTCACCCCTGCAAGAAGCCCCTGGGGACACGGAAGCAGGAGAGCAGATGACAACACAGAGTGTGGCCCGAGTCTCCAAGCCCATGAAGCAGAAGCTACATGTGCTCCCGCAAGGACAGGCCAGCACCACCCTGTGTGGCCTCACCTTGGGCCACCGACCAAGAAAGGCTGGGTTTCAGGCATCCCTCCTGTGGCCACCAGCCTCCCCTTGCCCCACTCCCAGATCGAGCTTCCTCCGCACAGAAGAGCAAAGAGGCAAGAGCACAGGGCAGAAACCAGCTGGCCCTGGCCACGGAGGATGTTCAGCCTGTGGGCAGAAGCCCAGGCTACCTGTGGTGCCCCCGCCAAGCTTGCTAGCCACATCCTTCCCGCTTTCTGTGCCAGAGCAGAACAGCGTCTCCAGGGAACCCCTTTATTCTTCCCGCAGAAGGGAAGGGTCTCTGGTGCATGAGGGGAAGCTCCTTTTGCCTCAGGCTCCAAGGACAGAGGGACAAGCTAAGCCAAGTGCTGCCCTCTCTGCCTGTCTCAGTGGTCTATTTAGGGACTGGCTGTTGTCAACAAGCAAGTATTTACCGAGCCTCTGTGTGTCCAGGCCTCCGGGGACACAGCACAGGAGAAGCATCTAAAAATCCTGCCCTGGTGGCCCTCACATCAGGTCACAGGGACGGTGAGCCGCTGCAGCCTGAAACTCACCATCCAGCTGAGGGCCTTGTGGAGCTGTGGGATTCACTATGCTCCGCTCCGTGGAGGAGCTGTCGTCCCCAGAGAGGGTTCTGGAAGCCCCACCTCGCATTCCTTCCTTCCTCCCCTCCCTAGGCAAACGCTGCCAGGCACCTGCTTGTGATAATGCAGGACCCAGCGTTAGATTCACCATGAAGAGCTGCCTTGACTCCTGGGACCATCGGGAGGACCCTCCCCTCCGCACTCTACAGGCAGCGCCCCCGAAGCCAAACGACCCGCCTCACCGATGCAGCAGGGCGCCCCCATCCCTGCGCAGCGGGCTGCAGGGTTCCCAGCGCCCCCCGATGGTGAGAGTGGCTCCCTGCGCCTCAGCCACTTTTAACGAACGTGCTTTCCTCTGAACACCTGCTTCCCCGCAAGCCCCAGTAAAAACTCTGGGTGCTGAGTCCCTAAGAGCTTCCCTGTAGCTAACACCTCACAAGTGTTATCATAACCTGACACTGGGGAAAATAATCCTGTCCTCTGCGGCTGCACTGGGACAGGCCCTTGGGAGCTTCCACCCATGCCTTCCCCCTGCTGGCTTGCTCCGTGTCCTTCCACAGTGATGAACCGTGCTGTGAGGGTAACACAGTGTGATGAGGGCTGTGAGTCCTCCTGAGAAAATCACCAACACTGGAGATGGTCTTTGACCCCAGGGCCAATGACTTCAAAAGATCCAACCGAACTGAAAGCCACTATAAAGGAGAGCATGCCAGGCTCCAGTAGCCTTCTCTCCGCAGACTCCAGGGTAATTCAAGCCCACTCCCCACAGGACTCTGCGGCAGGCAGGCAGACCCCATTCTGCCCTCTGGTGTCCACAGAATCTCCGATGAGCAGAACACCAAATGCTCAGATGCGCCAGCCACAGGGATCAGTGTCCCCGGCACCCTGGTCTATTCAAGGAAGAGGCTTTGACCTACGGGTGGGAAGCCTCAAAAGCGGCATGACTCAGGGAAGAGTGGGCCACACCGCCAGACCCCGGCAGACCTCAGGACTTAGGACCTCCCTCTCCTAATACACAGCATGAAGGAAAAGCCCACTTGCTGCCGGCCCGTTCTGTGTTTTCTTAGATTCTGCAGGTCCGTCTGACGTCCACAAGGCCAACTAACAGCCAAAGGGTTTCCCTCCTGCTGTGAGGCAGCTCAGTGGGCCCCACGTGTTAGTCCTTCGCATTGCTGTGAAGAAATGCCTGCAACTGGGGTAATTTATCAAGAAAAGAGGTTTCTTTGGCTCACAGTTCTGCAGGCTATACAGGAAGCATGGCACCAACATCTGCATCTGGCAAGGCCTCACGGCAGGAGGCAAAGGGGGAGCAGACACCTCCCGGGGTTAGGGAAGGAGCCGGAGAGAGGGAGGAGGTGCCAGGCTCTTAAACAACCACAACTTGCACAAACTCACAGTGAGAACTCATGACCATGAGGACAGCACCAACCATTCAGGAGGCACCAGCCCTCGTGACCCAAACACCTCCTACCACGCCCACTTCCAACACTGGTGATCACATTTCAACATATTTGGGGGGGACAAAACATCTCAGCCCCATGACCCACCCACCTCCGTATCTGACTCTTGCATGTCCAGCCAACACTGCCTGCCCAGGAAGCAGGCAGCTAGAGACCCTACAGCCCGAAGCCTGCCGAATGACAGGTGCTGGCAGATGCTAAGCTGCTCACCTCCCCGCAGAGGACACCTCGGGGGGCTAAGGCCTAACCCCTCCCCAGCCCCTGCCCCCTGACCACCTGACACGCCCACTGGAGAAGAGGCCTACTATATAAGGGCAAACCAGAGCAACCTGGGGACCAAGCTGCTGCCTCATCACCCAGCACCAGTGCAGAGGGCTCGTGGGAGGAAGGGTAGCCATGGACCCAGCACAGCCTGGAACACATGAGGCAAGTCCCACCTGTCCAGACCCACCGGTGCCTCCAGCTGCAGGATGTGAAATCACAGCAGAAAGGAAATAAGATTACTTTAAAGAGTGGAGAGAGAGAGAAGACAGCTCTGTGTTCTTTTGCGCTGATAAAATTAGAAATATTCATTCACCACTAATGGAGGCTTTGAGTGCCTAGGGTAGGGCATGCACCAAAATTGCTGTTCTCTTAATATGGCCAAAAACTAACAGCCGAAATAAGCCTGCTCCCGGGACCCACAGCTGGCTAATTGGCCGTCCACTGCTGGCCTCACCCACGGGTGGGAGGGACCCTCCTTGTCACTGGGCATGGCCCTGGCTTCTGGGCCTCATTTGCTCCACCCACACAGCATCCTGGTTCCCTGAGTGAGAAGCAGCTCCAGGGCTGGGAGGCTTCTCTGTCTGGAAGGGTCCCCCTCCTGCTGGCTCCTGTAGGGTTCAGTGCTGTTTTGCCCCCAGACTTCCAAGGCAGGTGTGTGTGACATGTCCCTGAGGCCGCATGGCACCCAGCTACTCCTCTGCAGTTGCCCTGGACTCCAGCCTCTGGCCCAGTCAGAGCCTCAGCCACCTCCTTGGCCACCTCCTCAGCCCTGGGCATTGATGGGGAAATGTCTGCTGGCAGTGGGCCAGGGGCCCTCCAGTGAGTCAATGCCAGGCAGCCAGAGAGCGCGGGGTGGGGTGGGGAGGAGAAAGGGAGGAACAGTAGAGGGGCAGGAAGCCCTAAGGGCTCTGGGCTTGGAGGGGAATGTTTCCCTAAGAGGCCACCTGCAAAGCACCAGGCAGTTTGCAAAGTGCCCTGCACCCAGGCCTGCATCTGGCCCCACCACGCCAGGTAGTCAGTCTCATTCTTCCACCCAGGCCAAGGGGCCAGACACAGCACGCCACTGCCTCCACTCACAGCTCGGCTGGAGCTAGATGGAAATTGGACCCAGGCACTGTCCGTCCTGTTCCCTTTCCTGAGGTTCTGAGGCTGAGCCACGGCAGATTCCAGGAAAGAACAGACCGGCATCCTAAGGGGGCCTGGCCCCTCCACTGATCAGGCTCCTGTCCCAGCATATTGGGGACTCTAATGAAAAGTGGCCACCAATCCCCTGCCCACACCAGAATGTAGTCCCAGAGCTTGATGCAGGTTCTGCTGGGCAGGTGTGAGGCTGGTTTCAGCAACTCTAGGAGTCCCTCTGAGGGAGCCAATGGACTCCCCTAGGGAGCAGGAGAGACCCCCCCACCCCCCCACCACCCCGAGGTGCAGCATCTGTAGCTTCAACCCCATTGTCACAGTTAACATTCTGCAGGTTTTTTCTTTTTTTCAATAGAGCAAAAAACTACAGCCTCATGTCTCTGCGCTTTTTAAAACCTGAATACCTGGGGCTTTAAAAAATACTAACTTCATTTGCAGCCTGTCTTAGAGGGACTCCCCTCCTACCTGGAGTGGCGTGCTGCCGGCGGTGCAGGGAGGCTTGCAGGGTGGTTTGGCCGCAGAGAAACTCTGCAAGGCTGAGGCAAGAGCGCCCCCTTCTTCTCTAGGGTGAGACTACGCAGCACAGCCAGAATAACCGAAGCGCCAGGACTGGCAGGTGGGAGGGAGCCCTCAGCCAGACTCCACGTGGCGGGGGTGAGGGGCACAGCGTGCCCACCCCAGACCCTAGCCCACCACGCAGCGCTCCCTGCTGTGCAGGAGTGGAGGGAGGCCGGGCTCACCTGCGAGGTGACGCAGACTCATCAGTAAGCCCCGCTCCAGGAACTTAAGAACTGAAATGAAGCAGAATGCTGGCAATCATCTGTCTCATCATTGCTCCAAGTTCCCTTCCTCCTGTGCTGATGAGCTAGCAGGCACTTTAAAACATCAAAGAGGGGCTGGGTGTGGTGGCTCACAGCAATGGGGAGGCTGAGGAGGGAGAATTGCTTGAGCCCGAGAGTTTGATACTACTCTGGACAACATGGCAAAACTCTGTCTCTACAAAAAATAATTATTAACTGGGCATGGTGGCAAATGCCAGTAGTCCCAGCTACTCTGGAGGCTGACGTGGGAAGGTTGCTTGAGCCTAGGAGTGTGAGGCTGCTATGAGCTGTGATCACACCACTGCACCCCAGACAGAGCAAGAAGACCCTGTCTTTTAAAAAAAAAAATCAAAAATCAAAAATTATCCAGGATGGCAACACTTGAGTAATTCAGTGTTACTTGAGTATTGTTACAATTAAATGAAGGACCTTAGCATTATATTAAAGTCTATTACAGACAGAATGACTGACCTAATGATTTTTTAACTTTGTGATGGTGTGGAAGCCATGCATGTTTAGTAGAAACCATACTTTGAGAACTTCGAGTACCTATCCAACCGTTCTGATTTCATTTCAGTAAAGCATACAATGAATTCTGTGAGACGGCGAACCCATTAATCAACCTTCTCCCCTCCTCCCCGTCCTTCCCAGCCCCACTCTGTCTTCAGAAGGTCCACTTTAGCTCTCACATATGAGAACATACAGTATTTACCTTTCTGTGCTTGGCTGGTTTCGCTTAACACAACGGCCTCCAGCTCTGCCTATGCGGTAAAAGGCTGAATAGTGCCACGCCACATTTTCCTCATCCATTCATCATTGATGGGCACTCACGTTGACTCCGCATCTTGGCTGTCGTCAACAGTGCTGAATGAACATGGTGTGCAGATGTCTCCTCAATAGCTTTTCTTTTGGATAACGTGCCCAGTTTTGAGATTTCTGGATGACATGGTAGTTCTTGATCAGTAGGGAGACTCAAGTTTACAACAATCTATTGTATATTTCAGAATATCTGGAAGAGAATAATTCCAATGTTTTTAGCATAAAGAAAATAAATACTTAAGGTGATGGATGGATCTCCCAATTACTCTAATTTGATCTGTACAAATTATATGAACATATTAAACTATCACATATACTAAAATACGTACATATATTACATATCAATGTTAATAATAAAATAGGCTTGTGTTAGATAATTTTGCCCAACTGTATGCTAATGTAAGTGCTCTGAGCACACGTAAGGTAGACATTTGTTAGGTTAGGTGTATTAAACGTAGTTTTGACTTACATGGGGTTTATCAAGACCTAACCATATCATATAAATCAAGGAGCAGCTGTAGGTACCTAGATTTCAATTTTCCCTAATAAAGGAAAAATAAAGCATGGATTCAGACCCATGCTTGAGTCTGAACTCTTTTTCCTGCTGCTTTTTTCATGGTTAAATGTTGTTCTTACTCACTGAAGCTCTGCTCTTTGCTTGCTACTGGCTTCCTTTGGCCTGGAATCCCAGACGCACAGAGAAGCATGGCCACCTGTCCTTAAGCCAGTGAAATGGCATCAAGCAGTTTCTACGTGCCTGGCGGTATCCCGTGAGGAACCGACACCCATACTCACAATTTATTGAGAAGATACATTTGAAAAGTTAAATAATGACACAAGAGAAATACGTTCTTATAATGAATAGGTAATTAACTGACAAATACGGGGCCCAACACTAGAGAGAAGAGCTGTCGTCGGGCCTGTTGGGGATGCAGAGCCACACTGTACGTGGAAGGGGTGGCTACCAGAGCAGGTGGACAGCGGTGGAGGAGGAGGGAGTCCTCCAAAGGACAGCCAGTCCCCACTCACATGACACTGAGGAGGGGAGACAACAGGCAGGGGGCTGTCCTGTCCCTGGGGACGTACAAGGGGACACAGAAGTGCCAGCACCTCCCTACACATAGGCACAACCCCTTCTGTGCCAGACCAGCCTTGGGTCTTTGACCCCTTTGAAACAAGCTAGAAATTCAGGACATGTAGAGAGGGGCAGACCAGACGAGAAATGTTCCAACCACCCTTTGTTCTGCACCCAAAACAGTGTTAAGCAGCATTGAGACCCTGCCCATGTCGTGTCACCTCTGGCCAGAGGGATGCCTTCTTACCTAAGGGTCGAGCACTGTGGATCCTGTCTTACCATCCCCTTTGAAAAGGAGCTCCAGGCACCCAGCAGAAGGAGCCATGCTCTGCCCAGTTCTGAAGTCCTGTTCGGGGCAGGTTCAGGGCTGGTCCTCTCCATGCTTTGGTGCATGTCTCACATGACAGGTCTTGCTCATGGGCAGTGGTAAAAAAAAATTTAGTGACTGAGGCCACCAGCATTTTAAAAAATTAAATAGAACAGGAAAAAGAAGAGAAGAGCAACTATAGCAAGAGAGGTCACAACCTGATAAACACAGACAGTTACATCCGCATGGTGGCAGAGTTAAGTTCCTCTGGCCGGGCAGCCCTGGCCACACGAACAGCAAAGGCCCCATCCTGGCCACACGGGAGGTGTGCCTGGTGCTCAGAGCTCGCGGTGTACAGGCTCCCTCCTAACCGGAGGGAGTTCAACTCAGAGTCTCTGGAGGTGAGCCCTCCTGCATCCACAGCTCCTGGAAGAGGCGGCACCCAGGTCTCAGCGCTTCCTTCTGAAAAGCAGGGCCCTGATGTGTGCCTCCGAGTACTTCCCACAAGAAAGAGCCATGGTGGACTAGGGGCTGTCCCGGGCCATGGGGCCGGCCGGCTGAAGAAGACTAAAGGGTCGATGGTCCCCTGGGTGGGCCGTGGGAGAAACGGTGTGGCTGGGTGCAGCTCATGGAGGGAGGCTTTGGGCGCCGGAAGCACAGCCCCGGGTGCAGTTGGCGAGCGTGGCCTTCGGGTGGGCACCAAGGGGCTCCTGCAAGATAGTTTCAGGTCTGTTGAATCCAATAACAAAACAATGTAGGCTTCTACCTTGTATATTTTCAGATTTTTTTCTTTTTCCATTTTATTTTTCTTCATTCATTTCTTTCTACAGTTTACATAACTACTGATATATGACTGACTGAATGTTAAAAAATAACAAGCCACTCAGGACAGAGCAGTGGAGAGGCAAGCAGTTAGAGGACAGAATGTCTCAGAAGGCCTCGAATGCCGGGTCCAGGGGCAGGTGACACAGCACACAGCAGGCATCTGTGCACAGCTCAGTCCAGCCACGCTGTCCCAGGGCTACGTCCTCAGGCTGTAAACTCACCCGATGCCTGTCTGTGACAGACTTTGGTAAGGAAGTGGTGAAACCAGTGTTCCCAAGGGGCCAGGGACGGGATTTTCCTAACTGAGGTCACCAGCCTGTGCCTTATCTGGATTGGGAGGCAGACAAATGACCAGAGCGCACCAGGCGCCCTTGCTGTTTCCCGACGGGCAGGTTCCGCAGTGCGCAGCAACCAGGGCCGGGAGTTGCAAGTCCCAGGGAAGCTCCCGACTCCAGCTATGGGATCCAGGGCTCTGATAGTCCAGCGGTCATTTGTGCAACCGACAGGGTACCTTCTTCAACCCGTGTCCAAAAGGGGTGAGAAAATGAAAAGGAAAGTAAGAGTGGGAAAGAGTGGGTGGTTTGCTGGCTTAAAGCTGTGTTCCATGGGAAGTGAGGGGTTCCACAGGACGTCCCCCAAGACCCAGGAGAAGGGCGAGGGAGTGGAGCAGAAATTCAAGCAATGAAGCTATGTCCCCTTTTTCCTGCTTACCAGATTGCTTTAACCAAAGCAACCCATATGGAGTTTCACATGGGATTTTGTTTAATATATGCCTTTCCTGAAGGTATCAGTTAAACTTATATTCAGCTGAGAGCACTGAATATCAGTGGCAAAACAGATATGGGTGTCTCCTTCATGTAAATGTTATATATGAACATATAAAGAAGGACCAAAGCCTCAGGACTCCGGGAACTTTCCAGCTTCCTGCTCTGTCAGCCTTACTACACAGCTAGCCGCCTCATGGATACAACATAGCTGCTGTGTCTCTAAGCATTGCATTCGAATTCCACCCAGAATCCTTCTCCTAGAAAAGTTTCATTCCAAAGGAAAGCATTCTGTTGTGACCACCCCTAGCTGCAAGGATTTCATTAAAGTTATCTTTTCAGCTGTGCACTGCACCCTGCCATCTAAACAAAATTGAGCCAGATAAAAAACAGGACACCCAGTTAAATTGCCCATGCAGTATCTGGAACATATACCAAAAAAGTATTGTCTACTTAAATTCAAATGTTAACGTGGAGTTTTGTGTTTTTGTTTTCTAAATCTGGCAATCCTGGAAGTAATCAAGGAAAATAGATATTGGGTCAGTAACTAGCAATATCTACCTAAAATAGTATGGGAACCACTGCAGCAGAACGTCATATGACAGCATTTATTAGACACTAAAGATTTACTTCAAAATGGCCAAAGCTCCAGAATAACAATCTTAAATACCAAAAAAGCAACATTATAAATTCAAAGGCAAGAAAAAGGGGAAAGGAAAATAGGAAGCCATGTATTAGAATATTTTCCCTTTTGCCTGTCATTGAAACGAGTTCCTCCCACCACTCCTCTTTAAACTGACAGGCTTGGTTCCCTGCATGGGGCCTACCAGGAGGTCTAAAAACATGAGTCAGTGCTGTCCAGGTACTCACACAGGGCCCAGTGTGGGGATGAGGAAACTGGGGCACAGGAGTCCCGTGATGTGCTCAAGGACACAGGCAGGAAGCAGCAGAATGGAGACCAGAAGTGGGTGTGATCAGCCTGCTCACTTGTTCCCTTCCGGCAAAGGCTCCCTCTCTTAGACCCAAGACTATCAATTATGATGACTTTTCTTTCACAACTGGGGACACAAAGAGGAAAATAACTATTTTCTAGCAGAAATAACTGCCAAGCAGCAAGGTTGGAAAGGCAGGCAAAGGCAAGATCCTGGAATGCTTTTTAAATCAAATTAAAGATTTGGGGTAGAATTTCCCAAAACAGAGATGCTGTACTGATTATGTGAGCTGATTTTAGTGGACAGTTGACCCAGCAAGCAGCAGCCTGAGGTGCAGTGAAACTGACTCCCTTCCCCGCTGCCTTGCCAACCCCTTACAGGGCTCTGTGCACCCCAGTTCCTAACTCCAGCCTTTGGGCCCAAGGCCCCAGCTCTCTGCTGGCAGCATCCTATATACACTGGCCACAAAAAGTCCACCAGGGAGCCTCCCACGTTTCGTGAGCCCATGTCGTTCTACCATCACCATTTCCACACACAGACCCGGCTGGTGATGCCATCGTGTCCCTGAAAGCCTCCCCCTGCCATGAGCCACGGGCACAAGCCTCGTCTTCAGAACCTGGAGGGGCTCGATGATGTATGCACCGGTTTTCCACCTGAACTCAGAAATTTCTCTAGATGTTGTCAGAGAACAAAAAGGGGCTGCAGGCCTTTGCAAAGAGCAGCGGTGTGGGAGCCAGGCCCAGCACTCAGGGACCCCGCGGACATGCCACGTGAGCTTGAGAAGCCCTTCACGTCCCCGGACTCGTTTCTCATTTTCGGGGCTCAGTTGCTCTCGCTGGTCCTTCGGATTCCTCCCAACTTGGAAATTCCAAGTGACACGGCAGGATGTATGGAGGTTTCCTGTCTGTTGAGACCTGGATTCGCCACAGCCACCTGCATCCATGACCACAAACCTCACTCAGGACTTGATAAAATGTGAGCAGGAGTGACAGGAATCTGCCTCGAGTCACACCCAAGTGTGAGTAACCCCACAGCACCGTCTGAGGACCATGAGCACTGCACGAGCTCCAAGCATTCCATCTGAGGCCTAGGTAGAGGGCGCCACATCCACACTGGCGAGAAGAGCGCCCCGGGCAAGCTCACCCCACAGCTACTTGGCTTCCCAGGGATAGGACTCGACCTCCCAGCGCAACTGGTCCACACCACCCTCCTTTACCTAAGAACCCCATGAAAAGTCTTGGTTTCTTGCCCTTGCCTGAAACTCACTTCAAGACCTCTGAAGTCCTTAGCTGGTCCTTCTCTAGGACCGTCATGGGTTAAGACTCACCATGAATGACACCGGGTGGTTTACCCTTGCAATCCACGGCTAGCAGGACCGCTCCCCAACAGGCCACGGAGACACAACGCAGGCAATATGTTTTTGGGCCATTCTTAAACCACAGGCTTACCCCCAGTGTGGGGTGTCTGGGACGTGTGTCTGTGTCTAACAGGAAGCACTGTCCATTCTAAACAGCTAACTTCAAACTCACCTAAGGATTGCTAAGAACCTCACAAGTTAGCAGGAGGATGATACACACCTGACAAGCTCTCGGGGCTTAGGGCATCACAGGTGACACAGTCACAATGAGACCACGTCTGGATAACAAACGTCACCACCTCCCCTGCATACAGCTCATACTCAGGCTGAGGCAAGCTGGGCACAACATTTACAGGGCCCTCTGGGTGTCTCACAAGAGAGGTGGCACTCAAGATCCTGGGCAAATCAAAAGGAACGTACAGAAGCTGGTCACGAGGGGTTACCTGTTAACATGAGATCCAGCGCGTGGGGTAGCAAGACAATGTGGTGGTCTTGCTGATGGTCACACAGTGGCTTGGACAGGTTCACTCTGCCATCAGAAGGCACTTACCTTCCAGTACTCCCAGCTTCCAGTGAGAGTGGGACCCATTTGACACGTCAGGTGCCTCTGGCTCCCTGGCAACACAGTTGCTCCAGTGACTGTTCCTGGAAGCCTCTTCCAGGAAGCCCTCCTGCAGATGCCAGTGGCTCACAGGCAGCATCGCCACTGATGGGGAAACCCAGGGCAGGCTCAGAGTGCCTCCTCTGACCCAACAGTCCCGCCTCCAACAGAGGCTAACTTAGCCATGTCTGCCCTTCCAGTGCCCTGCACCTCAGCACTGTCCTGGGCTCCTCCTCTAACACCCCCTGGCTATAAGCCCTCCAGAAGTTCCCTCAGAGGCCCGGCTCAGCTCCTGCCTGCCCCATTTCTTCATACCACCCTGGCCACCGCAGCTCCCACAGGAGCTGCACAGGGCCCTGCCCCCTGGAAAGGCCTTTGAGTTCCACCCCACTTCCTGCTGTCTTCCCCGCAGCACTGCCATGCGGTGCTGTCTGCGGCTTCTGCATGATCACAAGGACAGAGCTGCTCTTCTCCAGGTGGGAGGAATGCGTGTTTTACCCACAATGCCCACCCTGACAACTGGCAGGACTCTGGAGCTGCTGATGGCTCTAGAACTTGCACTCAAGGGACTGCACACCCTGGGACATGCAGTTCTGTCACTTACTGGCCTGGAATTCTTGTACATTTCCTTATAAATCCCAAATGCTGGCTGAGCATGGTAGCGCACGGTAGCTCACGCCTGTAATCCCAGCACTTTGGGAGGCCAAGATGGGTGGATTACCTGAGATGAGGAATTTGAGACCAGCCTGGGCAACATGGTGAAACCCAGTCTCTACTACAAATACAAAAATCAGCCGGGCATGGTGGTAGGTGCCTCTAATTCCAGCTACTCAGGAGGCTGAGGCAGGAGAATCGCTTGAACCTGGGAGGTGGAGTCTGCAGTGAGCCAAGATCACGCCCCTGCACTCCAGCCTGGGCAACAGAGACTGTCTCAAAATAAATTCCAAACGTCAGTCACATTTTAACCTACATGATGACTGCTTGGTGGTTTGGGATGTCTTGTTTACAAGTCATACAATGTTGACCTAAAACTTCCCCCCCGCCCCGCCCCCACAGTCTTAAGTACACAGTATCACATAGCAGCTTGCCAGAAACAACGGTTTTACTGAATTCCTGTTAGCATCAGAATGTGAAGACAGAGAGCAGGTTTGTTACTGTTATACAGGCCTTATGCAAAGCCTAGAACCTTCACCCACTTTTTTTTTTTTAACAAAGGATCTCACTCTGTTGCCCAGGTTGGAGTGCAGTGGTGCAGTCTCAGCTCACTGCGACCTCCACCTGCACCAGATTCAAGCAAATTCTCATGCGTCAGCCTCCCGTAGCTAGGATTACGGTGTCGGCTGCCACGCCCGGCTGTTTGTATGTTCGCCTCCTCCTGCCTTACCTGCCACAACATGCTTTACAGGACTGGGGTCATCTGCCGCCTTCTGAATCTTATTTAGAATAATTGGCTAAAGCATTGTCCTCATTTAGAAATTCAAACCTGAAAACGTGGAAGCCACTCTTACCCTTGAAAGCATATACCTGAACACAAACACAAAACTGGTTTCCAAAGTTTATTAAAAATCAAAGAATAGAAAAACTTTACATAAAAATATGTCAATTTTAGCTTCCATATTGTTGTCCACACACAAAAAAATCGAAACATGATGTCTTTTTGTCAAACCTGTAGCACGCGACCACAGTGGCAGCCAGGCCAATTCATTTGCTTCACCATGACGGAAATGGAACATGGTACCTGGGTCTATGAATCGAGCTTTAAAATGCACACCCCACGGGACACTCCCCGCCGGCCCCGTAGTGGTTTCCGTAATGTGGGTTTACAGTCAATATTGCTAATGTGTAGAGATTAGTACAGGCCTACAGATCAGTTTTATAAATATTCTTTATCAATAGGTTCACAATTTAAATATTTTAAATATTTTTGATAACTTTCGGTCATCGAGAACTGCAGACGCAGTGTGCTACTCTATTCTGGAATGCCGCCTAGCGAACCTGCAGTCGCAGCTGACAGCTCCAATGACAGAGTGAGCCAGTCCTGCTTCAAAAGGGCAGACCGCAGACATCTGAAAGCTTGTCCTTGCTGGGCGTCCATCACATTCAGAGATCAATCTAGAACTCCCACTGCTGCATATCCATCAGGTGTCATGGTAAGAATTATCTTGTCTCGACATTCTCCACTAGTGGACTTCAAAGACCAACCTACCTGTAGTGTTTAGCAAGACCAGACCCCCGTTTTACAAACAGGAAGTCAGAGGGCCTACAAGATGCGACCAACTCCCAGGACAACTGTGGTACTCCACAACTCAGGGTTAGGCAGGATGGACAGATTCTTGTTCACACAAAGGTAACAAAGACAGTGGCTGTTGTGGCAGAATACACTTGCATAGTATACCTGTATGCTTCCGACGTCGGGCGCCAGCATCCGGCCCCAACCTGGGCTGTGCTCTCCTGCGACACGATCCATGAAAACACTCCCCACAGCGCACTGGGCAGCTGAAGCACTTCTCCTAGATTTGCTCTTAACAGAACGAATGCATACGCTACAGATTCCTCAACGGAATCAACAGAATTCCTTTCTCCACATTCCTAAAACTGGGTACCATGGTCCGCAATAATAGTCACCAGACC
The DNA here is from genome assembly GCF_049354715.1 of Callithrix jacchus. Classification (NCBI taxonomy): domain Eukaryota; kingdom Metazoa; phylum Chordata; class Mammalia; order Primates; family Cebidae; genus Callithrix; species Callithrix jacchus. The sequence goes on from NC_133503.1 coordinate 199,104,728, forward strand.
CATCATCACAGGCTATGTCACTAAAACTGACCGAAGCATTTTCCAGTTCACATTTTCCTAAAGATTTTACATTGTGACAACCCTTCTCTCCTTAGAAAGTTATACTTCTGGCACTTGAAATGCTGGATTTGTTGTCCAGTTTAAAAGAACTGAAAACCAAAACATTAAAACTCTGTGGTCAGAGCAAGACAACGGCCTGAGGCCCAACAGCAGGGCCACGGGCAGTCGCCAGGCGGCTCCGGAGCGAGCCCTTCGGAAACCCATCGGGCGCCCCGCTCCTTCACTCACTTCCGACCAAAAGAAAAGACATCAAAATAAAACCCCAAACCCCTCATCAAGGTGTTTGTAACGATGCTCGTCAGACAACCAGCCGACACGATGACCCAACTTAGAAAATGCAGCTCGGGAAAGGACCTAAGCTTGTTTAAAAAAAATTCCCTCCTCCCTTAAATATAACTTATGTGAAAATATGAAATTAAATAAAAAATATCTGAGTTATTGCACAAATCATAAGTTTTCAATATTTACATAGAAAAACAGTTCTGAAATTTCAAAAAAAATGTGAGGGCAGTAAAACAATGACCTCCCAAGCCTCTCCATGGAGGGAAGACACACGAACGGGGTTTGATCTCCTCTGCTGCTTTGACAAACAGGAAATGAAAATACCAAACCGTGAAGGAACAGACGCGGCTACTGCAAAAGCGCAAGTGCATGTTCACGTCCCTGCAGTTCCTGAGCCCGACCTGCCTCGGCACTGAATGAAGAATCCTGGGAAGGCAGAAAACAACGTCCACGTTTAATAAGGCTTCACAGATGAGCGCAACGAGCTGTTCTTGAAGATGGACGTGACCACCACACAAAGAAACATGCAGAGTGATCAGCGGCGGGCGTGCCGCGAGCCCGGCTGACGTGCGGGGTGCTGGTCTCGGTTCCCCTGCTGGTGGCCGAGGCCGTGGGGCAGTCTGCGGAGGGGTGAGGGAGGCTGACGTAGCCAGGAGCCATTATCTGCTGAGGCTCACGGGCAGACTGTCCCGTGTGTGTGTGTGTTTTTTCCTCCTCCAGCCAGTGCGGTTATACTGGTGGTGTCCCCTGTTGCCCACAGGGGGCCGCACACCTCCACTACCCACAGAGCTGTAGCCGCCGCCTTGGGTGTGGCCGTGAGAGCCCTTCATGGACAGTTTCATGCCGTTGTGCTGCTGGAGAAAGAGAGACAGCGGTGTTGGAGCCAGACATAGACACCAGGCACAATGGCCATGTCCTCGGGCAGTGAGCACATTAGGCACCGAGGTGATGTTACGCAGGGAGGAGGGAGGGACACCTAGCCTCTGGGACTTCCCAACTCTTCCCTCTGAGAGAAAAGCATTTTTGCGACTGACTGAAGGCAAGAACCATGTGCCAGGATCGAACCACCCAAATTCAGTAGAACCTCACTTCTAACTTGTTCTACTCATCCACAGAAGTAAGAAGGTCCCTGGTTGGGTGCCGGTGGCTCACACCTGTAATCCCAGCACTTTGGGAGGCGAGGTAGGCACATCACTTGAGGTCAGGAGCATGAGACCAGCCTGGCCAACACGGTGAAACCCCGTCTCTACTAAAAATACAAAAATTAGCTGAGTGTGGAGGTGGGTACCTGTAATTCCAGCTACTTGGGAGGCCAAGGCATGAGAATTGCTTGAACCCAGGAGGCAGAGGTTGCAGTGAGCCAAGAGCACACCACTGCACTCCAGCCGAGGGGACAGAGTGAGATTCTGTCTCCAAAAAAAAGAAAGAAGGTCCCTGTCATGTTCTTCCCCCAACTGTGATCTTCTAGAAGCAACCGAGCGAGTCGCAAATGCCAGGGCCTGGCGCTCTCACTCTCAGCAGCCTGTGCTTCGGCTGCACCCAAAGCACATCCCCTGCACTGCAAAGTCCCCAGCCAAGCAGAATGAAGCTTCTCGGAACCCTCAGAGCAAGACAAACAGCAGGAGGAGGCAGGGAAAGGATAGTCAAAATGCCACAAAGGGGCCCTTGTGCTAAGTTGTTCTTTCACCCTGAATGTGTCTATCCAAGAAGAAATGTTCTATTACTTAACTCCTAAAAACAACCATTATATGATACAGAGCCAAAGCGGCAAGCCTCAAGAATAGAAAACTTACTGGTAAATAGGAGTAGACAAGCAAAGGAGGAGCTGAGCAGAGTAAGAAGTGTGGACATCGATGAAAACACCAAGCACCCACAGAGTCCAAGGGAATATGAGGCATGATGGAGGCCAACCTGGAAGACCCTCATCATGGCTCTCCCAGTCATTCAGGTACTTCAAGACTACAAGGACTTAGTATGACCTGTTTTCTCCATGCACACAGCTAGACTTGAGAAGAGCCACAGGGCAGGCATGCCAGGGCCCTGCTGAGGCCCAGCACACAGCTCTGCCCACCCTGACACTTGCTCCCACCCCGGGCAGGGATCAGGAAACATGGGAATGACAGCAGCATACATGGGACATCATGGCAAGATCTGCTCTTGGTTTTATCATTTGTTTCTTGAAAACCAAGGTATTTAGCATATAAATGAAGTATATAAATGGGAAAAGAAACATCTTCATTTTAAACCTTATTTTAAAGTTCAGTTTTATGCTAATCAATTCAACAAAGGAATTAAGAGATATTTGTGGCAAACTACTATACATTACATCTTAAAATAATTTAACTTTTTAAAGTTTTGTTTGGAAAGAAAAGCAAAGATGAGGCTGAATGACAAGAAAGCCGATTCCACTTTCAAATAATCTCTCTGGAATTCTCTTTGGAGGAGAAAACATTCAGCGCCCCCTCTCACATGGCAGCTTGGGCAGGTGACCACGCTGGGACAGAGCTGTACCTTATGATACAGATGAGGGCTCGAGAGCGGGTTGGGGGACGCCGAGGGAAGAGCTGGGGAAGACATGTGGTGGACGGCTTTCAAAGTCGCAGTTCCTTCGACACCAGCTTGTCTGCAGGGCACAGGAGCAACTCCTAGGGTCGGTGGAGGTATAGTAAACCTGGTCTAGGAATAAAACGACAGGGCCAGCCATGGGTACCAAATCAATCAGAGGAAAACCATCCATGTTCTAAAGCTCAGCACTGCCAAGGGCAGCTCGTAAATACCGCAGCTGCATGCGGGCTCCATGAAGCAGGCTGTTTCACTATAACCTAACAATATTGTGCTTTGAAGTGGAAATACCTTATGTTCTGAAACAGCAACTGCAATATAAAGTATGCCCAGTAATCAAGTCATAAAGTTTAAAACTCATTGAAGATCAAACAATTCAAAACATTAGAGCCACCAGAATAACAACTGTCACTCGGATTTCTGCAGAGAGCCCCGTGGTGAATCCCCTACTCACAGGCTGAACAGGGATCAGAGCCTGATGGGCCATGGGGCGGTCGGCAGTTCCTTCCCCGTCTGCTGTCTAGGTCCTGGGGGATTTCCATGTCTGCATCCCCTGTTACTGTCAGCAGCAGACGCGCTAAGGAGAACCCTTTTTCTCAGACTTGCAGCACTGACCTGGCTGCATCTTGGCATCCTATGCATTTACTCCAACAACCTCCGGAGAGCGACTATGGCCAAGTGTCTTCTGAGATACCTACAAACACTCAGCATCCCTAGACTCCACACTTGAACCACACACGCTGCCGCACTGGGCTCTCGAAGCCCCAGGGCTTGTGGGTGGTTAAAACAAACACCTTTGTGACACACGGCCGAGGACATCAGAGCCAACGTGACGACCATAAAAAGGCAAGCAAGTTTATCTGTGGTAGAATTCATTTTCAGAGTGTAAATAATTGCCTCATAATTGTGCACTTATGCAGCAATGAGAGGCTTGTAGGACACATGCCAGTGTCTGGCTGGGCCGTGGCTGGCGCTGTTCATCAACTCTGTAGGCCATTACAGAGCCAGCATTCCAGAAGCTCCACCAGTCTCAGGGTGGATCCTGTGAGAATGTCCTCCCCAGAGCAAGTGCAAAGCTCCAAGAAATCAGTCAAAATCCTTTTGTGTGTACCTACATTGTTTTATGCTCAAATTATACCCCACATTTCAGAAAATGGTTTTAAGTCAATTAACATGTTGCGTTTTATACCCACACATGTTCAACTGATATATAATTTGAAGTAGACACAAAATTTAGTATTTACAAAATTCTCCTTTAGATTTCTAACTTTATCTAAATTTTAAAAACAGACAACATATTCTAACAGAAAAAGCCTTAGAAATTATGCCTAATTAAAAACATTTAAAAAGTCTAATAATTTTACATTAAAACTTTTTAAAAGTCTCAACATTGAGATTCTGAGAGGGGAGTGGGGCAAGTGCCTGGTGGGCCAAGTGTGGCACCCGGCTAAGTGGGCCACAACTGAGTCGCTCTCTCAAGATGACCCAAGACAGTGGTCTCATGCTGGGCAGTGAGGAAACGTGCAGGAAGGCAGCTGACCTGGCCCCTGTGAAAAGCCACGGCAGCACTCAAGAACCAAAGTCTCGCTGCTGAAACTGTACATGGCGGATCTCAATACCACGAAAAAGAGAGGATTTCCTAGAACAAGATAGCAACGGCCAACCTACAGAAGACTCAAAAAGTTATTCTTCTAAGTCAAAGTCCACCAGTCTCCTCTAGTGCATATCACAGCTCAGATGCTGTTCCCAGGGGCTGCACCAGGGAAGGCACCAGAGGGCCACGTACCTGATTGTTGGTTGTCATGATCAATGTTCTGGAAGTGGGCTGAGGTTTGCCACTGGGCATTGGCAAGGCGGTGGGTAAGCCGGCCATGAGAGGAGCTGGCGCTTGCAGACTGAACTGGTAAACACTGGGCGTTGTGCAGGGCGGTGTGTCTGAATCCTTGAACCCGGTACAAAAAAACAGTAAGAGCTATACCACAAAGGTGCACTACTACTTCCTTAAAGCTATGAAAACAAATGCCTACATCCAGGCTGGCTATGAAAGGTTATTCAAGTAAGTCTAAGTTCTGAACAGGCAGTCCAAATCTACCCAGACTTCCTTCAAGTAATTTCAAAACTGAAAAAGAATATTAAAGAAAATACAGAAGAGAGAGTTGGATTTAGATTTTTTTTTTTTAAATCTCCAAACAGATTTTTTAAAAACTATTTAAGAAAGCCCACCGTAGTTAAACTGTGAAAAGGATGGCTGCCCTGGACAGCCACATGAGCCACAAAGACATTCTCAAGGTTCGTGGTGGGGGAAAGGAAGGCTGGTGCAGACATCACGGGGTGCCCCTCGACACACACATACACAGAAACAAAACCTGAGCAAAACAATGGGGGAAATTTTAAGCTCGCTGCTATGGACATTTACCAGAGACACAAACTGTCCAACAGACACACGGAGGAAGGGAGGGCACTCACAACATCACTCCCAGAAAGTGAAGACACAGAGGAGGCCGAGGAGCCCGAAGACAGGAGCTGGGGGCTGGAGAGTGACAACGTCAAGCGCTGGCCATAGGGGGACTCGGGCTCCCGGCTCTGTGTCTGCTCCCCATTGCAAGTGGCTATTCGCTCCTTGATCTTGATCCTGTTGTCTGTGAAGGGAAACAAAGCCTTGGTTAGTAACTCCTGAGAACTGTGGTGTGGTGTCAGGGCAGCATCAGCCATGGGTACTGCTGAGCCGGGAAGGCTGCTAACATGACGGACAAACCCAACATTAGGTTTTGCTTAATTTTTAAAATTACATTTAATTAGTTGCTGGAAAACATTAAACATCTTTGTAACAACTTGGGAATATATAAATCATCTTCAATTGTGAACTTTCTAAAATCTAAATCTAGACAAAGTATTTTTTATGAAAATTTAGCATCCTAATTAGGATGTACTCTAAGTACAAATACATACACACCGGATTTCAAAGACTTAGTATAAAAAACAACTATAAAATATCTCAATAATTTTTATGCTGATTACATGTTGAAATGGTAATATTTTTAATTGAGTTGAATAAAATACATTAAAATTATTTCACCTGTTTCTTTCTCATTTTTGACATGGCCCTAGAAACTCTGAAATTCTATGTGCGGCATGCATTACATTGTTTCTACTGGACAGTGCTGCTCTAGATCTTACCATGTTTCTCATTAATGCTCATCAGAAAAACTAGCTATTTTCTTAATTTGACCAATTTACCACAAAGGAATAAAGAGAGACTTCTGCATGAACACGCCAGTGAGTGGTTAGGAAGAATACAAATGGATTAATCTCTCACCCAGCCCTGGCGACGGGTGGGCTTTGCTGCCCCACTTCTCTTTGATCCACCTCCGGTAGTCAATCACCTCCTGAGTCACTTTGATGATTCTCCCTAAAGTACTGCAAAGGGACATTGTTGGAGATAACAGAGTACAACAGGTGTCAGGGAGCTGAGAGCCACTCTCGAGCACTACCTTACACCCCTAACAGATCACCTCGCTAGGCGAAGGACAGTAGGAAAGCAGCTAAAATACCTTTACAAATACATATGACTTCTAATGACTCAACTCAAGCATACCCTGGGATCGCAGTGCATCTACCTACAGAAGACCAATGTGAAACGCAGTTCTAAGTAGGGGAGCGTGGCCTTCCCGCCCACACTGTGCTGACATTTCACTTCCCACTTCCCACTGCACAGGCGAGAATGGAGACACGGTACTGAGATAAGCGCCCTAGATGAGGCCCAGAGCTCCGCCTGAAAACAGCGAACAGACAGCGGCACAGGACCACACAGAGCTCCAGCACCACCAGCGCCTGCAGCTGGTGAGCCAAGCCTCAAAATCTGTTTATTCCATCATCCACCATGGAACAGAAGTATCAAACCGTTTCCACTTCCACTCTGGACAACGTTACTCTTCCTTCCCATTCCTACCTCATCACCTACCCGCTCCAATCCCATCACCTCCACCACCACAGCATGATCTAAGTCAGAAGTAAATACTTGGGCTATACTCTGGGACTCTAAAAATGCCCCAAAAGGTAGAACAAGGGATGAGTGTACATAAGAGAAGATGGCAGGGACTGGGTGCTCAGATACCTTCATGTTTATGATTTGAAGGCTCCCTAGAGAAAAAGCATCATGTTCCGAAGTTTTAAAAGCCAGAAATCACCTCCCCAAAACAAAAGACCCTAAAGAAAATGTCAAATCTCCAAAAAAGAAATTTTCAGCTGGGCACAATGGCTGACGCCTGTAATCTCAACAGGGAGGCAGAGGTGGGCAGATCACCTGAGGCTGCAAGTTCAAGACCAGCCTTGTCAACATGGTGAAACCCCATCTCTACCAAAAATTCAAAAAAATTAGCCAGGCGTAGTAGTGGCACCTGTAATTCCAGCTATTCAGGAGACTGAGGCATGAGATTCGCTTGAACCAGGGAGGCGGAGGTTATAGTTAGCTGAGATGGCACTACTACACTCCAACTCCATCCTGGGCAACAGAGCAAGACTCTGTCTTAAGGAAAAAAAAAAAAAAAAAAAAAGAAGGAATTTTCGACTCTCAACCATGGATGAATCCCCCACACCATCCCACATTCCTAGAAGGCCTTTCTTCACCAACATTTCCAAATTCTACCAAAATATGACAGAACATCCCTTCATAAATTTCATGGAGGTAAATGACAAGTAAATGGGTAACTACCATCCCACAGGCACGCTGAGCCGACAGACACGCATCCCATTACCTTTCAGCATCTCTGTTTGGATAGGACCTGGCCAGCGGCGACACGGCGTGGCTGAGCACTATGTAGGCATAGTCGAAGACCTGCTTCACCTGCATGGCGCCATAGGAGCTCCGGCCAACATCATTCCCTGCAGCGGAAAGGATGTTTCAGACTCTCCCCACACACATACCATCATCCACATGTTTCAGACCTTCTCATACAAGTTACTCTAAAGCAGGTCCTCACCAGTGAAACTCTTCCAGACCCTACCAGCAAAGCCCAGATAAGCGAATACCACGGGCACACATGGCAATGGGCACTGGCAAGTGCCCTGTTAATCACCATGGCACAGGGCAGTCTGTGAGTGCCAAGGGATCTGGTCTGCATCATCATCGCCCACGTGGTCACGGTCCACCCCAAGGAGGCAGCTACCATTCACAGACGGAACGAGCTCACAAAAAGCCAACCCTCCAGGTGGCAGAAACACAAGGAAGCCAAAAGCTACATGGTGCGGATCAGTAGCACCGACCCACTGTGATCGAGGATCTGAGAATCAGGGGCCTCACGGTGCCCCAACAAGACAGGGAGAAAGGTCAGCTCACCCTTGAGTTGAGGGCATCACAACTCAATCAACACTTCTGGAACCTACAGGAAGGAAATCCTTTAGAACAGAACGTGAATGCTCATGTGTGGAAAACTGGGACAGCACGTCAAAGGAAGTCACTCAAGAGCTTAATTTTCATAAGAAAAGCACTGTTTGATGGTGAAACCCCGTCTCTACTAAAAATACAAAAAATTAGCTGGGCATGGTGGCGCGTGCCTGTAATCCCAGCTACTCAGGAGGCTGAGGCAGGAGAATTGCCTGAACCCAGGAGGCAGAGGTTGCGGTGAGCCGAGATCACGCCATTGCACTCCAGCCTGGGTAATAAGAGCGAAACTCCGTCTCAAAAAGAAAAGAAAAGAAAAGCACTGTTTGGAATTTTAATTTACATAGAACTCATTCTTCACAATCAGGTTAAGTATGAACTTTTTTAAAGGACATATATTCTAAGTACTGGAATTTTATCTTTTCTAGATTTATCATATCTCAGTGATTACGTGGGTCTTTGTTTTTTGAGTACTTTTCAGCAGACACTTGAAAACAATGGAAATATCTCCAATAAAAACATCGGCGAGACACTGCCACACCGTGCTACCAAGAAAACCACTCGCGAGCCTATGTAAATCATACCATCTACAAACACAAAACACAACAGTTTTCCTTGAGATTACTTTTAGGAAATAAATAAATCTCACATCCTAGAAGCCAAAACAAAAATAATCATTAAATCTGAGGTTGTTTTTTTTTAAATATGTACAGGAGCTGAATAAAAAAATACAAATGCAAACAACAAACTGGAAAAAAATATGACATGTGAGACAAGAAAGGCTTCCCTGACACACACAGGCCTTGCACACAGCAGGAGAGGGCAGCCAGCGACTGGGCAGACAGCATACGGAGCCACACAGAGGGGAAGGCCCAAAGCCATGCACCTGCAGTTGGTCTCTCCACCACCTATTCTGTCACCTGTCACTGATTTTATCACCAACATAAGAATGGTATCTCAGCTAACAGACGCTCAATCAACATTTGTGGAATTCATAAATAACAATGTGTTTAACCCACTAATCATTAAAGAAATGTGTATTAAAAAGCATAACACGTGGTCTTATCAGATAGGCCAAGATTTTAAAAGGCTGTCAACAAAGCAATGGGAACATACATATCCTTAAATACGCCAATGGGAATAAAACCAAGACGCCTGGCGCCCAGCTGTAGACTCTTCCATGCGGCAATCCTCACAACAAAATGCAACCTCCACCCGCAAAGTAAGGGTCGAAGGTAAGCATGAAGTCAAAAGCCCAGTGACAAACGTGTCTGTGTCCTGGGATACATTCAACAAGATGGCAATAATACACATGAACATCCATCTAGGGAAAAAGTGGAGAAATACACGTCCAAATGAGAGGAGACGGTGGCATCCGACGTTTTTCTCTATTACATATTTCTGTGAAACAAATGGTTGAGGTGAGTATGTAATACTTCTATAACCAGAATAAAAGATTTTCCTTAATTCTGCTTAATTATAGACTGTAAACAGGGGAAAAGACAAAAGTTAATTATAAGCAGTAAATAAGGATTTCTGAAAGTATCATTACTAACTTGTTGGTATAAGTGAAACCCGCACCAAAAGCAAATGAACTGCTCGGGGCTCTTAGGGTCCAGACACAGCCCCCTGTCACCAGCACACCCCCAAGGCTGGCCTGGCTCCCAGCAGTGCAGCTGGAGGCACCCTCACCTGGCAGCAGGGGGTCCTCAATGCACAGCATCGACGGTCTGTACCCACTGGTCATGGCTTTCATGATCTCTTCTTTGGCAATATAGGCACCTCCTTCTTTGATTCTAATACCGGTTTTCAAGTAATTAAAATTTCTTCCATAGAGTTCAAAAAATTCTACAAGAAGCATTCCAAGGTTTTCATCAGCTCTCCGGGCATCAATTCTTGGATGCAACTGTAAAAGCAATGCACCCACAAGTTGTATGGATTCATGGCATGTTCTAAAGAAAATAGCATGCAACAAAGTCCACTGTCTAGCAGCCTCTTCCAGGAAACACCAGTGAGTGGCGCCCACCCATTCACCAGCGCCATGAGGAAGCCTCAACAGCAGCCTCTTCAACGAGGAGTGTTCAAAAGGAATACAACGGCCTAATCTGAATTTTACTGTAGTTTAATTTTTGAAATTGGTAACCCACACAGCAAACTTCCTGCAAACACAGATAAGTGATTAACCACAGTTGCCAAATAACGGCAAGTAAGTTGATCATATTCTGCAAAGCTTAGTCACCCGGATGGTAGATGCAATTTCAGATTCTCATCATCCTAATTTTGTAATGCTGAAGTACAACCAACAGGGGTCAGTGTTAGACCAAACAGTATTGCAGTATCACATAAAGCCAGAAAGTGAAAGGACTGATTTCAGCTGTGTACAGATAATTAGTATTGGATCATAATATTTACAGCAAGCTTCCATCCTGCTTGTCACACACATCAGCACCACTCTCAGTTCAGTGCCACACCATCTTCAAAAGCAGGTGCTGCGCATGTTCCCAAATAAACCACTGTCCACCACACCTCTCAGCTGTCCATACCTGCACGGCCCACAAGTCTATTTAAATGAATTAAAACAAATTATTTAAAAATCCAGTCTGTTGCTCTCACCGGCCACACTGCAATACTCAGTAGCCACGGTGGCACCTGGCCCCTTGCCGGATCGTGCAGAGATGGCCATCACCATCACAGAGAATTGTTATCATACAGTGACAACTGGAAAGGGATGGTCAAGGCCACATGAGAGAAAGCCCTCAGAGAAGCACGGTGCTTGAAAATATTTATAACACAGAGTGCCAGGAGAAGCTACAGCTCAAAAGCCTACAGATGTTTTTAGCGTTCAGAAGAATCCTGGAGTTATCTGCATGCTTCCACTACACAAGAGGATTCCGATTCTGGCCTCACCTTTATTCCCTTCCTTATTCCTTGTCTTTTAGCCAGAATCACATATCCAAAAGCCTGTCTGGTGCCAGGATGGGCCTCTTCCCCTCACTCAGTCAAGAAACTCAGATGCTGCACAGTCGCAGTGCTGAGACAGGATGGGCTATGGGCACTGGACAAGGCACAGGGATGTGGCAGTGAACACAGCAATCCCACCCATGCTATGGTGGCCTCCTGTGGGGTCACAGGATCACTGAAAGGGCCCCCTGAGCAGGTGGCAGCCCTGGGCCCAGGCCTGGCACATGGCACATGCATGATCAAAGTATTAAGTAGCAGCTGTTACAAGGCCACCGAAATAGTTCAAGTCAGGAGTATATCAGTAAAGAACAGAAACCTGTGTTTAGCTCAAAATAATGTCCAAAAACTATGGAAGGGCGGGCCACATGCCAGAGAGGAAAGTGAAGACAGGACAGTGTGACTACAACTATAAAAAAACAGACATAGAATTCCATTGTCACCACTCTTAAAGCATCTCTGCGAAGACAGACCAAGGAAGCTGCAATCGTCACAGGTGGTTACCCAGCATTCTACTATTAGACCATTCATGACGAGAACATTACAAATCATAGACATAAACAGCTCGCTAAGCATAATCACAAATACAGTATTAATGCTAAACATGGAGAATTACAGTTATGTAGCTAAATGATATAGGCATGATTTTGCAAAGAACAGAATTCTTCACTCAAGAAAATGTAAATGGAATAATTACTGTTTCAATTGGAGACAGTTTTATGTGTTTAAAAAGTTAAGTATAGTTTTTCAATCCAACACAGCATTTGATAATATTTTTCTTAAACACTTACCGTGGGTTTTCAATTGATAAATTTTCCATGTAACTCAACAAAATAAGGACCATATATAATTTAAGACAAAATAATGTTTCATCGGTCTGAAAAGGCTCTCTTGTAAATTCTTTTCTCATACGTGGTACTCAACTGCATTCTGAGACAAATTTTTTCTACATAAATCACAAACAAGCACCAAGAAATGTTCATTGTTTACCATGAAATGGACATTTCTAAATATAGAGGATTTCTTGGGCTTGGACTGACGTGCACTCTGGACTCACAGAGCCAGATGGGCACCCCCGCCCTAACAGTCACACCCAGTACAAAGTGAGCTGCAGAGGAGCATCCAGAAAGATGCACTGATCTAGAAGGTTTGATTACAAGAATCAGAAAAATCAACCTCTACCGAATTAAAACACAATAGTTCAAGGAGAGCAAAGGTTGCTGGAGCCCACGAGGTAACTGGTTGGAAGAGTCTATTCTTACACGTCTCAACAGAAACAGTCTCAAGAAAGCATACGTACCTGTAGAAAGCTAATGGCCATTAAAATTAGGCTGTATGAGCTAATTCCACCTGTAAAAACTTCATTCAGGTCCCTCTGCAGAAGGAACTGTTTCAATACTAAAATCAAGTAAGGCAGCAATGAATATTTCTGTAAATTTCAAAAGAAAAAGATTTACTGAGTAATTAGCATACTTTCAAAGCGATTTCCCATAGCAAATTACATATAATAAAAAGGAACGTTTCATCAATCCTCTTGCCCATCTGAAGGCTTTCAGCCACTCAATCTCAAACTTTGGTTGGGGGATGCTAAGAATTAATTTCCTGAGGGATTTTTGAAAATCGAGACTGTGGCACCCTCCCCAGGATACAACTCAACAGGGGTGCAGCCCCGCCATGAAGAAAGGAGCACAGGCACAAAGGAGCTCAGGGAGTGGCCAGCGCGTTCACGCAAGTATTTATGTGCTTGCTACGCAGGCTGTGACGACAGTGGGGGCCTCCCGAGCAGGCGAGCGGAGTGAGGGTGCCAATCAGAGTGGCAGGAGATGGCGGGAGGGAGGGAAAGCCTGGCTACTGCTGTTCATGTTGTGCTGGGGGCAGACACACTCCTTCAGCCCAGGTGACAAGGGGGAAAGAGGGAGCCTGTAGGGCAAGGCCCTTGAAAATGGAACAAGACAGGACCGGACTGCAGGGGGTGGGTCTGCCCCTGCTAAGGACTGTGTGGCCTTTACCGTAACAGGATTTGCCCTGCTGAGGACTGCACATCTCTACAGTAACAGAGTTCACGACCACGCAGGTGTACGGCTGCCCTTGCTAAGGACCGCACAGGCTCTACTGAAACAGAAGTCACGACCACCATTTAAAACCATGCACCTGCTCAGTCCCAAATCTGTCAGATCAACCAAGTCTCTCTGCCCATCCTCAGGCACTAGGACCACCCAAAGTGATTGTACCTAAGCCACATCATCATTTATCAACTTCCAGTGGACCCTTGGCCAACACCTGTAAATGAGGCACACTGAGCTAGAAGCAAAGTCTCTTTGTAATAACTAGAAAAAATATTTTAACAAAGCTCTCTAAAATAATTGTCAACTTTATAAAATGGTTACTCAAAACAAGCAAATTTTAAAAACAGCTATTGCAACGTATCTCTAGAAACAATACTGTAGGAGAAATAATTCTGTGTAGGCTGTATTACGAAAGACTCCTGTGTGCAGCTGAAAGCTGTAAGCATCTGCAGGAGCAAGGCTGCCGCGCATAAGCACTCCAGTCCTGCGCTCTCGCCACGCTGGGCCGCCAAGCAAAGTACCTTCATGTAATTCTTGATGAACTCCGCTGCCCGGACGCCCGTCTCCATGTTAAAGCTGATGTCAACTTTCACTTCAGTCTCCTGATCTGTGAGCTTTATTATTGGTACCTGTAAAGATTTTATTGTAAAAAATGCTTTAATATGCAGGACTCTCCACAGTCAGGCATGAAAATGCTGCCAAAGCTGTACAGAGAGGTGGGGCTTTTTCTTAGTAATGAAAGGGGGTCAGAGAACATGTGTCAGTATCAGCAGTCCCTGAACCCAGGACCCCCAGGCCCCAGCCCCTCACAGCCAGGGCCCATGCTCTGCCCAGCCCCTGCAGCCCTGGATCGGCACCAGAGATGACCAAGCATCAGAGAGGGGAGGGCAGGGGAGGGGAGGGAGCCAACAGGGAACAGGAGTCTGAGTCCCTGCCACACCCAACCTGTGTGCTAGGGTGGGGAGAGGTGCTTGGCCCCCCACTTCTATTCGGTAGAATTGTTTAAATCATTCACTGTAACTTCAAAGCCATTTTTTAAACTGTGCGTTATATTATTATTGTTTCTCCAAACAGTTCTACTTTGGGTTTTCACTCTTTAAGACAATTTTACTAAAAAAATTTTCCCCCTAAAAAATTCAGCAAATAAATGGCTATTTTTTCTAAATACTCTCTCATCAACAAGCTGTCACTAAAAGGCGTTCAAAAGCTGCTCCAGCAACTGTCTAAACATACTCACACCCCACCCTCCACCCCACTGCTAAAACTATGTTCTTCCAGAAGATAAAGGCAGTGTTTCCTTCAGCCTTAAAAAATTAAAAAAGGAGTTCCTTTAACCCGAACAATCAGGGTCTAATGAAACGGCAAAGCAGGGACACTGCATTCAGTACACATCTATTCTGGGCTTTAAAGTCTGCACTTGAGGGCAAACAACAAGGACTCAGCGTGTAAGGGCAGGCCAGTGGGGCCAGAGTCACCTGGACACCACCACGACCACCAGGCAGGGTAAGCCCTGAGGCCAATACGTTCTAAGAAGGCAGAGAAACAAAATACATTCCCAAAGTACTCATCAGAAACTGCTTCGGAAGAAGCCAACACTCAATGGCTATGTCTTCCCCGACACCCAGAGTTCAAGAAGCAGCTTCCTTTCCATCTCATGGACTCCTCCCCACAATGGCTCCTGGCACTCTCGCGCCCTACACTTGCACACACTCACTGACAGGAACCCCAAATCCTGGAGATGGGAGTAACTCAGTAACATTCAGTTTGGGGTTATTGTTTGGAACAGACAAGCTTTCTCCTTAAACACAGCCCTCCCCCTGGGCTCTCATGCCCACAACAGGCCTGGGAAAGGAGCAGTGGCAGGCTTCAGGCTCTCCCAACAGTCTACATTGGACCTCAGGCAGCAGAGGAAAAGGTTCTTAGTAGCCAACACGCCACAGTAATGAGGTCACCGGGACTCAGCAGTTATGGTAACAACTGCTCAATCTACTGTGTGCCCTCAGGACAGCCAGACCTCGGCTCCCCTACTCCAAAGGAGGTCGCCTGTCAGTATTCCCACCCACCTCCCAGCTGCCCCCTGGCACTCACAGAGCAGCAGCAGACAGCAGTGGCCTGGGCTAAACACAGGTGCTGCCTCGAACCTTGGGCTACCTCACCTCTTTACACCTCAGTTTCCTCACCTGTAAAATGTGAACAGCATCCGAGTCTGCTGATGAGAGTGGCTGGGAGAGCTAAGTGCAATAAGGCCTGCAAGCATTTGAGAAAGTGGCCAGCCAGAGCTTGTCTCGGGCTAACGAGAAGAGCCAACAGCCTCTTCTGGAACCTGGGCCTGGAGGGGCCCTCTGGTGTTGCCCGCTCACTCCGGCCCACATGACGGTGACGTGGGCAAGTGTACTTCGTTAACTTTCACCAAAAGGTGCACCTGGTACGTCTGCACTTTTCAGTGTATATATCATGTTTTAAAACTCTCCCCTAGCCCCAATCAAAAGCACCTGACAATGAGAAAACCTGAATGTCCCCTCCCCTAACACCACATAGGCAGGAGGCTCCTGCCTTAACTTACACTCTGCTAAACACTAGGAGCATGTAAATCATGCACCACTTAAGCTGAAGCACAAATTTTAAAATGAAATGCTAGCCGGTGGCACAGGTGAGCCAAGAACGGCCATACAACAAGCAAGCACCTCACAGTCCCTGAGGGGCTTATCATCTTGGATTGACATAAACCTCAACCAGAAACAGTCTCATCTTCAAACTTCCCCCAAAGGTAAGAGGCTTTTCATATATGTACATTTTTTGGAACGACAAAAGGAACTGCTAGGTTGTTCCTCTTGAATTCAACTTAGCAAATGGGAATCATAAAAACTATGGTTTAGTCACCGAGCCACACACTCCCAAATGGGCAGCACCTGCATGTCAGTGTTCCATTTCAGATATGAACCTCCTTTCCCATTCACTCTAACACAAGGAGACACAATCATCTATTTTCATTCCAAGCACAGTTTAATGGGCTCACGATCCGAAAGGTTCAGAGTGTCACTAAACAGGAGATCATGACTGTAACACAAAACATAACACACCTGTCTACGCCAGAAGTAGATTAATCCTCAAAACTGTAGCCAACAACTGGGTAAATTACCACAAGCTCGTGACACAGGCACATCCTGCGGCCACGTGGGCTGTGACAAGGCTCCTGCTGGGTGAGGGGCCGAAGCCAGGTACTCACCGTAGCCTTGTCAAGGACTTTGATGGAACACGGCTCAGCCACGTTGTGCTTCCGCAGGGCTTGCTCCAGCAGCTGTAAAGGAGGACGCTCCCATTTCCCGAAGACCACCAGGTCTATGTCACTGAGAGAAGAAAATGCACGTCAGCCACTGCTCCCCTCGCAACAGCCTACACACTCGTGTGGGGAGGAAAAGCACCAAGGCACGTCTGCCTACATCTTCCCCAAATGCCAAGACACAATCTCACTAGGCTACGGCCCTAAGGAGGTGAAATGCAGTTCATGATCTACAGGAGGACTTCCACATGTATAGAATAAAATGGAAAGCAAGAAGATTAAATTATTTGACCAACGGCGCTAGGTGGGTGAGGGAATTCAGATGAAAACGCCTGCCCCCACACCAGGCTGAAGCCCCACTGTCCCGGTACCTACGCTGGCACTACCTACAACGGATCATTCCTGTAGACCCTGAACCTGTTCAATGACCCACTGTCCCTGCCAACATCAACCCCCAAATCCTGAGATGATAGCTTCTTCGGCCTCCAAACGCTAACTAGCAGTGGATTAACAGAAGTTAAACTTTTAATGAGACAGTGCACAGGAAATTTATTTGGATATCAAGAATCCTTAATGAGAAAACACTATCATTTTTCTATCAGGTAAAGATCCTTAGAAAATACTATTTAAACAGAATTTTGCTTGAATCTTCATTAAAACATAAGATCAATTTTTCAAACACACGTCCTAAAATATCAGCAGAATGTTTTCTATTGCGTTGGCTTCCCACAGTCCTCCCACTTGTCTTCTTCACATTTCCAGCATCCAGCATTTTTGCACCCCAACAAATTAAGTGTGAGAGAAAAAACGCAAAGCAATAAATTCATCATAACACTAAATTAAATCTTACTTTCTGCCAATTTTCCCTCTGTAACCACGGTCTTTTCTTTTAGCTGGCATTTCTAACCTTAGACTCAATTACAAAGAATCTATTTGTAGCCCTTAATATTGCACAGACACATCCCAGCCCCAAAATAAGCACAGACACTAGCCCATCCCCTGCAGTCAGGTACTCACCTAGTTGGAAGGTAGAGACCTGTACTAAAGCTGCCAAATATCTGTACCTGAAAGAAAGAGTGATTGCCTTTAAATGTTTACCACAATCCAAGCAGTCACACTACCACTATTTCTTACGAAAAGAAAGCTCTCACTATATCCCTGGGTAAAACATAAAACCACCTTGGAAACTGATAGAGGGGACTGCGTAACAATCAATCAGAAAATTCCCTTTAAGTTAAAGACATGCCCCAAAAAGGAATGTTTTGAAACTCAAAATTAAGAGGAGAAACAAGTTTTGTCCTCAGCCTATAACACCCTCAAAGCTGAGGACTTTTCAGAGCTAGCTTCAAACCCTCCAACCTCTTCTTAAACCCACAGCTAAGGGGCGGAGCAGGGCTCTGTCCTAGGGCTCTAAAGTTCAAAGCCGAAAATATGTATCATTTTTAAAAAGGAGAAGAAACTGGGTTGTCCTTGCCCACTACCCACCAAGAACACACATGCCCCTCACAGCTGGGCAGAGCCAGCCCCACTGGTCCACTGAGCCCAGCCCCAGGGGCAGGCTTTACACCACCTGCACCAAGCATTCCAGAAGGTCCCACTGCACATGTCAAAAAGCACTTGTTCCTGCATTGCAAGAGTGGCGTGTGACAGTTTTACAAAAATGAACACATTATATGCTACCATGTGTGGTGGAAGAGGGGAAGCAGGAGTAGGGGACAGGTGAAATTTCTAAATTTAAGGTGAATTTAAGAGAAACAATCACATTATCCCCCCCCAGAAAAACAAACCCCTTAGCCGACGGTCCTGGCACTTGAGCATACACCAGTGCATCACGCAGATGGCCAGCCACCTCAGTTGTCTGAGGCAGCAGGTGCAGGTGGACTGAGAGCCACGCATTCCTAACATTCCAGGCCACGCTGGCCTTCTCAAACCACACCTGAGGAACTGCTGCCTTGGGCTAACGAGAAACAGGTCTGTGTGGACCCAACCTACACATCATAACCACAAGGCATTTACATTTACTTGCAGGTGACATGCAGCACAGAACCCCAAAACACATACTCACATCAGCCGTCGGCCAAAGGTCTTTAACCACAGTTTCAATCCGTTTCACCACCTCTCTTCTCATAGCTGCTTCTTCAGGACAAGGGGACATGAAGTTATAAAAGTCAATTATTTCCTCATGTAGTCTAATGGACAAAAGAGAAAACATACTAGAGTCACAATGAAACTTCCTCACATTTCCTGTTTTTACATCAGGATAACACTCAAACATATTCCTGACCACTCAAATTCAGTTTCATTTCTCCTCTGAAGTATAAAATGAAATGAAAATTGTGTCCAACAAAATTACACAGTATGACTTGGTATGACTTGGTACCACTGAACAACTGAATTTTGTCAATACCAAACATTAATAAATTTACAACTGGCCTTTGAAGACGTATCCGACAAAAATCACCTCAGGGACTTTCCATGGGAAAAATGAGAGCAGTCCATCCAGGAAGTGTGAAAGCAGCTTTCCCATGAATGTGGCACAGTCAGGCACAGTTCTGAGGGCAGGACCCAGCTCCAGTGTGTGCCCCAAGCCCACTGGCACCTCCCTGAGTGCCTCACACTAAGGAGCATGGAAGGGCCTGAGATGGGCCAAGATGTGGGGAAGGAACACGTGAACAGCAAAAAAGGCCTGTGAGTCCTCAGGGTCCCAGCAGCCCAAGTCTGCCCAAGCTACCTGGTGACCATCCACTAAATCCAAGTTTCACCCACCACAGTCTCGGCAGAGAGAAACAGGGTCCCTGGAGGCAGAAAGCTGATCTAATTCAGTACTCAAGTATTTTCTCCTTAAGAGGCCAACAAGGAGGTTAACACCCAAATGCCTGTGTGACCCAAGTAAGTAGGGCCTCTCTCTCTTAAACAAGCTCCAAAGCAGTGTTTGCAAGCACCAGGAGCACGGCCTGGAAGATGCCTCATGCCACCACCTCAAAGGTGCTGATCTCCTTTCACCCCGGGGGCTCCAAGAGCTGAGGTCAGCCCTGTGGCCAGTGGCACCAGGCTGTCAGGAGTTAAAGCCAGCGCTTACACCAATGACTGTGGGAAAAGTGCCCTCATTCTCTTTTAAGGGATTAATTAAAGATGGAGAGAGGGGAAGGCAAATTATCCAATCCTAGGAATTGTAACAAATCAAACTGGCCTGCTTCCATTCTAAGAATCCTAGGAATTACAACGAATCAAATTCACCTACTTCCATCCTAAGTTTGATTAATAAAGCAACAGAAGACAAAACAGGGCCAGCCAGCAGCTGGCCAAGTGGAAGCATGCAGCGCCTCTTACATGACCTCCCAGTGGTGAGTCCAAAGCTGAGTGGACCTGCATCAGCCTACGGTTCAGCTCTTGAGTAAGGTTAATTTCAACTGTCTCTCACCTGGAATATCGCCACTTCCCACCCCGCCAAAAAAGTCATTTGGAGTAAGCATTCCAAACCATCCATAGAGGGTTTAAGGCGAGACTTCAGTAGCAGCAAATACATGCTGGGCACCCTTGCTCACAAAGCACCTGCAAATCAGGCCCTCCCTGGAGCCTAATTTTATCTATCACGTTTAATTTTTAAAAATAAGAAAAAAACCTCACCCCAAGCATGGTCCCAATTCAGACAGCCACCAGTCCAGCTGTTAATGAATCCTAAAAGGACCACGCAACATTAAAATATTTTTTTCCAAACTGATCAAACTACAAGAACTTGGAAGTAAAGCTTCTATCTTTTCAACAATTACTGAACACCAACTACATACTAGGCATTTAACTATCTTTTCTTCCAGCTCAGGAGGCCTTTTTAAAGTCTGAGGTGTTATCTAAAATTTCCTACCACTTAGTAAAGTAAGCAGGACTAGATATGCCAAGTTAGCAGGTTAACATCCACACCAGGGAAGAGCCATAGGCCAGTCTCTCTCCATCAGCAAGAGTGTCTTGGGTGGACTTCTTCACCTTCACCAGTCATTATCACTGTCATTGCAGAGCTTGTGGCAGCTGTTGGGGCTGGTGAGTAGGGGTACAAGGAGGGTGGAGACAGTACTGGGCTATCCATGAGAACAGCACTGGGAAGTCTGTCCACCTAAACCACTACACCACGTGGCCTCCTGCACCTTGCAGTCCTGTTGTGAGGATAGTAACAGGAATAGGGAAATTTAGAGAGATTCTAATAAAGATGAGGGCTTGAAATTATTAAATAATTGGCCCAAAGTCATGGGAGAAAGCCAAAGCTAGCATGCTAAAACTCTATCCACATCCCCCAAATTTAACTCATTAAAGCATACTGTAAACAGGTTGTTCCAATTTGCCAAAATGCCACTCCAGGTTTCCACCTGCAGAGTACAATGTACTGTCAACTCTAAGCTGTACCTGAAGTAACAGTAACATTAAATAGGTTTCAGGACCTGTACAGCCACACTCTCCACCTTCAGGGGCATCCCTGACTATCAAGTCATGCTCCACCCTCCAGGAGAGGAAGAGCATGGAGGTAGCACCTGCTGCAGTCTGCCGCAGACACACAAAATTTGCATAACATGGTATCTGTTTTTGTCAAATGTCCGTTCACTCGCAGATGTAAGAGAGGGTGGCTAGGTATTCCTCCCCTAAATCAGGAGAGATTAATGACAAAGAGTGGCCTGCCCATGCTCTTAGCAGAAGTGGTGCTCAGGGGAACACAGGTCTATGGATGTTGGCATTGTGTCCAAACAATAAGACACATTAATAGCCGCACCTGTCTGAAATATTTAACAAAATGGACCTAAAAGTGAGCAACTGCTGTAACAAATATTAGATAATAAGAGCCAAGAATGTTTTTGTTTTGCCTTCTCAGAACAGAAGGAACACTGCTGAGGGACCAGCCCAGCCATGCCTCTGAGATGAGGGAGTCGCACAAGGCGGCCCGGCGAAGCGCCCCAGGGTCCTTCTTCCAAGACAGCGGGGACCAGCCAGGTGCCACATGACTCTAGAACTGCCCACAAGGATGAGTGGGAGCCTGATGATGGCCTCGGGGCAGTACCAACCGTCATCATAACGACCTCTGGGCTGGCCAGGAAAAGCCCCCAAGCTGTCTTCTGCTTGGCTCTTTGTGAGGCCCTCAGAGCGCAACAGGTGGGGGCCAGGTGGAACACTGACCAAACTGAGGAAAAGTGCACAGTAAGAGCAGCCCAGCCAAACCTACCCACATGAGGACACCGCCTTGCCGTGCCCACCCAGTGGCCTCCCCAGCCCCTCAGCCTCCCTGCAGCTGGACGATTCTGGAGGCCATCTGTGGATGGACCCAACTGTTCATTGCTCCATCTCCAGTGCCCAGAACAGTGCTTGCTGTGCATGGAATAAATTCACCAAGTTTTGCTAAGGTATTATGCTGACCTTGTTGTCACTGCTCATGTGCATTCTCTTAAGATACCATCTAAAATTAACATTCTGAAAATATTTTACCTCTGCACTGAATAACTTGATTTGTTAGCAGAAACCACTTAAATGGCCAACTATCTATCCCTTTAAAGTCTCAACAGTCACTAAGCATTTTGGATGATCTCATTCAATACTAACATTGCCAGGACTTTTCACTGTCTGAGGAAGCTGCAGACATACCTTCACAGATAAACCCCGCTGACCACAGGCCACGCCGCCAGTGTCAGTTACAACACACCTCCTTTCCTCATCTATGACTTCAAATACTCAATATATCCACTGGTTCAATTCTCCAAAAGTCTGCTGCAGAGTATATCAATGAAAACTTTTAATCATTCCTACTCAGCAAAATAAATTTATTCTTATGTTCTGACATACCAAACCTCCAGGGAATTTACAGCTGGCAAGACGTCTACATAAAACCACACTGAAGTCTCCCATCCACAGACCAGTCATCAATACCTTTTAGAGCTCAATTTCAGTTCTGCTCACTAGTGTTCAGTCTCCAAATCGGAGAAAGTTCTACACATTGACCATCAAACAATAAACCCCTCTACAGTGGATCGGAGGTGGCATCTCAAAGCAAGTAGGACACAGTGACAACCCTAGGCAGCTCCAGGACCCTGCTGCCCCCAAGACATGCCATCAGTCCCCTCCCCAAGGGAAAGGCTTGCAATACCTCGGGAAGCAGTGCCAACCAAAAGTCAGCCTGACTATCCTCCCTGCAGCCTCAGGCACCAGTGAGACCTGAGAAGTGCCTGGGAGGGCTTTCTCAGGAGGCTTTCTGGGGAAGGAGATCACATTAGGCTGCTGCTCTCCAGCTGAGGGCTGTTAGTAGCCCCAGAAACTCCTGTATGATGATACAAATCTCATTCTCAGCTGAGGAGCTAAACAGACCAACTGAGGTGGGGCCAAAGGACACAACGCCTGGAACACTGCACCCAGAACCGGGAGCAAAGCTTTCCACTGCTCCATGGTGGTGACTTTCAGCCTCATCTTAGACTTTGTCACCATTTGGAGTTGGCTGTGGTGTAGAAAAGGAGCGGGATCTATGAATGAAGCAAGCCTCTGACACTTGTCTCCATGAAGTGAAATCCTGGGACACTGGCAAGGCTCCTGCCCCACACAGAGCAGGGCAGCTTCCTGACAATTGCCATGGAGCAAGCCCCAAATAATTCAGTGTCTGATTATCTGAAGAAAAAAGGAAATGGTGACAGCAGAGTTTTTCAGTGAATTTTCACTGTAATCAGGAAGCTACTAGAAAACAGAATTCTGAGATATTATTTCCTAGTGTACATTTTCACTAAAAATTAGAGAATAAAGTTCACTGAAAAACAAAAGATCACTCTCATTTATAATCACTACCTTGTAAGAGTTCAAACCCATAGAAAGGTAATTACTAACTTCTCAATTTAGTAAATTCCCGATTTTCTGCTTTTAGTACTAAAAAGCAAGATCGGCAATGTTTTTGTATTTTGGTATCTGGTATATGCTTGCTGTACATATTTATGAGACCCAACTTACTGAGTTATTCCAAGAGCAAAAGAAGGATCCTACAGTTAGAGAACAAAACTCTATTATTCCATAGCTAATAAAGCTATTGATGAAAACAGGTGACCCATTTCAGGGGATGATTTTCTGCTTTAGAGATGCTTTAGAAGATGACCTAATGGGATTAACTGGTTTTCAACTTTGTCTAAATTTGAATTAAAGCCAAAGCCAGAGTGGACTGAATGCTTTTGAAGCTGAGGCCAAAGAGGTGAAGCAACTCCACCGTCCTCTGCCTCACTCAGGCCGGGGCGCTTCCTATCCCTCCCAGGGCAGAGCTGGCTCCTCCCCCATCTCAACCCCAAAGCTCTGCCCTGCCTTCCCCACAAAACACAATTTCTAAGTTGTTCAAAGGTGACTTCTTCGTAGTCAACCCAAGGAGGACAGGCAGCTGCACCGCAGTAGGTATAAAGGACAAAGGAGCTAAGGGGCACAAAGGCAAAGGCCATAGCCCTGAAGCCAGGACAGTGTATATAAAACAAAGCACTTTAGAAAGAACAGAGGAGCCAAAGAAAACACACCAAATACTCCATAACGCCAGACTCTGTGTGGGGAACACACAGGAGCATGCCATGGGTTTGCCTGTCTAGGACGTTCCCCTAGATTTCAAATCCAATAGCTTCTTTTTAAGCAAAGTGATGGTCAAAGGTCAGATTTCATTCAATGTTTAAGGGAAAGGAAATGTCACAAAAATGAAGATGCCTTCCTCTGATTTGATTACAAGAAATTTTAGCCAGGAGGGTTGGCCTAAGCCTGTGGTCCCAGCTAGTCAGGAGGCTGATGTGGGAGGATAGGCTGAGCCCCAGGATTTGAAGCTACAGTGAGTGTTGATTAACCACTGCACTACAGCCTGGGCAATGGTGCAAGACCCCATCTCAAAAAAAAAAAAAGTTGTTTCAGCACCTTAAAGCCACTGAGTATGAGCCACACTCTGAAGAACTGGCGCTTCCAGTCTTCCCAACTCACTGAAATTTCAGAACTCTCAACACTCAGTTCTGCAGCTCTGCCCATGTTAATTATGTGCCTCAGTTTACCTTTAATGCCCTATTAATCTCATCAATTCTGAATGCTAGGGAAAAAGTGATTTTAGCAAACTGCATGTTAATTCAGTTCCCAGTCTTTTCCATTACAACCTAAAATGCGACAGAAAACACTGGAAACTGTCATTAACTGTTAATTTATTCTCTCCCTCTCCTTCTCCAACTCTTCCTTCAAAAGCCTTAAAACTAGTGGTTTCTCAGAAATCAAAGTTCCTCTCCTCAGCTCCACAATGTTCACTATGCATTTTTGCTTAAAAAACAAAATGCCTTAGTGAAAATATCTGGAGTTAGCTACTGCAATTTTGTAGCTTTTATAACATGCATTGATGCGATTACACCAAAACAACTGCTTCAGAAACCACCGCGTTGCACTGATGGGGTCCGGATTAGTATTTCACTTTAACTAGGAAGAGCAGGTTGCTGAGCAAATCACAAGTAGAGCATAATGAGGAAATGACTGCACTGCTCCTACTATTTTGGGGGATCGATGATCCTCTTTAAAGCATCCATTTACTGATACAGTAAATGAGCTAATTATAAATCATTTTTATTTATTTTTAATTATGTTACAAGGAAACTAATACCTGCACAAATTAGAAAACCCAGAAGCAGGTCTTCAAGGCTGCTTTTTTAAAATCAAGGCTGGAAAGAAGAAAAAGCACTGAAACTGTGAATGAAACCCTTCATTTTCTAGGGCTGCCAGTAAGCTGCTTTTGGAGCCTGCCTCAGTTCCTCCCACTCTGGGCAGGGACCTATCCGTGTGCCTATCTTTCTACACAGGGGCTGTGAATGAAGCTGCCGGCTCAGTTAAAGACAAGGCCAGGCAAGTCCCCAGGAGAATATGCTTCAGAGGGAGGGGGCACCTGACAGCTACAGAAAGAGGAGGGGGCACACTCTCCTGGAAAACGAGCATGAGCTGTGAGCCTCCTGAGACGGCCAATGCCAACTCAACCAAAAATGTTAAAGTTAAGACCGACTAACATTCACAAAACAGCCAGGGCAGAAGGGCTCTCTAGCGTAGGAATCAATGCAGAACTCAGATCTACATGAATTCCACTCACAGCAAATGTAAGCCTTCTTTCCCCTTCCCTCCCACATCCCTCCTGGAATGAGCCACATAAAATCCTGGAGCAGGTGATGTCCCAGGGCCAGTCAGCCTCACTGAATGGTGACCAGAGGGTGCCTTTGCAAGTGCCGGGGGGCACAACACTCTTCACCCAGGTAGAGCAAACCCAAGCACACTGCAAATCCCATGAAAAGGTCCTGGGACTGCTCAGAGGAGAAATGCCACAATCTTCTCTTCTCCTCAGAACAGAAAGAAAGAAAGGGCTTAGGTACCAGAAGCCTGTAGTAATTAAGCCACAGAAAAAATACTTAACTTGGGATTCCGCATTGGTTCTAAACCCACTGCTGAGAAGAAAATGAGGCACCAGACCAGGATGAAGCCCTGCATTTCACAAACCGAGTGAGCAGATACTCAAGCAGTGAGGCCAGAACTACTCAGAAGCACCCCACGCCACAGGTACCACCCAGGGCAAATCCAGGGGAGCTACCCTACCTGCTTAACACGTCCTCAACCCAGCTCAGGGCAGAAAAACACCAAGGGGTTCAGTCTCCCAACACTGGAGTCTGAGGCACCCCACAGTGCAATCGAGGACCCACAGACTCTGCAAGAGATTGAGGAGAGACCAAGAAGGCACTTCGTGAGCCCCAGCTGCTGGCTCTGAGCCACCTGCCATCCAGCCTGGCAGTGCAGCCATAGCACAACTGCTGACTACCGAAGGCCACCTCTGGGTGCTCCGAGGGAAGCACGCCTGCTGTGAAGCTGTGGAACTGCAGCTGGAAGCTAGCGCAGGCCTTGTTTGCTAGCTCAAGCATCTGATCGCTTTTGAAATGGAAACAGCTATACTTTGTTGTCTTTCCAGATATGCTTACACTGCATGAAAGACAAGTGAGCATCATCTTTTGCGGCGACAATACAAAATAAGAGCCAAGAGGCTAAAAACATGAATATCCTGGGACACTACACAATATCCACATGACCAGCATGCACACTAGATCGTCCCAAATAGTCTCTGAGGCAAATGCTACTATTTTCATTTTTCAGATGACAAAACTAAGTATTCATTAGACATATGGTAACTGGCCTGAGACCACACACAACCAGGACCCGTCTTCAACCTGAACTCTGAGCCACTGAGCTGGAAACCACACTCAGGAAGGAACGCAACACCGAAATAGGCCAGTCCTTTCATAAAGAGTGAGAAGTTGTAAATATAACTCCAATTATTCGGAAAATTATCATCAAGAAAGCACAGGGTAGATGGCGACAAGGAGTGGTACAAGAGGCCCTGAAGAAGCGACTGCGCTAGGGTGGCAAGTTGGGGACCAGGTAGAGCCCATATACTAAGAGAGCTAAGATCACCCCAGGGAGGCTGGGCCAGGCGGGACAGACACTACCACCCATGGGAATATGGCACCAGTAACAAAGTATCCAAGACTTAAGAGAAGCACCTCCCACACTAAGGCCAACCTCAGTCTGCACCGGATCTCATGGAACTGAGGTAGCAGTAGGGCGCTGGAGGGAGGGTGCTCAGGACAGTTGGGCAACCAAAGGCAACTGCCCATCCCGGGGGACTGGGTCTCCCCTCTAACTGCACACAACCCTCCAAGCCAGAGGGAACAGGCAACATGCATGGGTTCTGAAGCAAAGAGTGGCCCAGTCACCTGCGACCCAGGCACATGGCAGCTTCAAGGTGTGCACCCTCAATCAGTTCTTATTCGGGAACTTTGACCACTCAATGCATATGACAAAAAGGCACCGACAGCGGCTCCTATCTGCAAACACAGCGGAGGACAGTGGATGCCAGCCAGGTTGAGGTGGCACAGCACGGGTCACAGCCAGAGGACATTGCAGGATGCCCCGCAGGAGCACAGGGCTGATCCCACAGAGCTGACCAGAGGTAATGCTGGGGGTGTCGCCTCAAAGAAACTCACCAGAAGCGTGAACCACGTCAGGAACTTAGAAATCTCGGGAAGCAGTCCTGGGAAGCCTGCTGGTAGTGAGTGTGAGGTCTGTGGAATGTGCTGCAAATCCTGGTTTCCCAGGCAGGGAGGGAGACTGCAGACCCTTCAGGAGCCCAAAGTGCCTGAGGTCTGATGATGACGTGGCTCCCCAACATGGTGCTGTGATGAGGACTTAATGAATCCTCACTGGCAGGTGCTCAGCACAGGGGCTGGTCCTCAATCAGGGCTCCCCGCAGTAGTGGTCATACATACGCACCAACTGTGAATGCTGAAGGTTCACGGACATAGAAACACCACCACACACTGCAGGAGGGGAGAAACCTAACGCTGGGCTCCAACCTACACAGCCCAAGTAAACCAAGACTTCATCAAAGCTTTTACTCTGATGCTTCTGCGCTTAGCCACTTAGGCTTTTCACCATGTTTTATGTTCTTAGTCTCAGCAGTATCTCTTAGAAACTAGTATTTCCAACTGAAGTTGGACATTTGTCGCTTTCAAGCAAAATAATTCAGCTAATTTTATGTAAAGATAAGACTTTTAATGTAAGTATTTCTGCTGACCAATCCATGTGTCCGTGTACAGGACCCTAGAGGGGTCCTACAGTGGCAGTCACCTAATTGTGCTTCTGGGTGGTGGGACTGAGTGACTTCAGAGCTTTAAAAAACAAACCATGAATCAGTTTTTAAAAAACAATGTCATTATTTTTAAGTTAGCACAAAGCACTCTTAGAAACAACCTCTATCTAGCTTTAAAGCAATCAGCAAATGGCAGTGTAAGAGGGCACACACCCCAGGTGGCCCCCAGCCTCACAAAGGAGCCTCTCTCCAACTGGTGGTGACAGCACCAGGTCTTCCTGTTCGGTTGAGAGAAGTCGCCCTCAGAATCCTCTTGGGAAAATCAGGGCATCAGCTGTCCATCT
Organism: Callithrix jacchus; assembly: GCF_049354715.1. NCBI lineage: Eukaryota > Metazoa > Chordata > Mammalia > Primates > Cebidae > Callithrix > Callithrix jacchus. Next base: position 199,133,289 of record NC_133503.1, read on the forward strand.
CTGGAGTCTCTGAATCATTCGGAGACTGAGCAGGCCCTCAGATAGCATCGGCATCTCTCCTGAGAAGCCAGACAACACTTCTGTGGACCCAGAGACTGGAACTCAGCATAACTGTTTTCCTCTTCATTAGCTTACCCCTTTGGCCAATCTTGCTTTGCTCAACATTTTCAGTGGCTGAGACTACCTGGATTCCAACGCCGGCTCTGCACCTACCAGCTGTGTGACCCCCGCCACCTCTGCCGAGAACAGCCTCTCCCAGGAGGGTGGCGGAGACACTGCATAAAGGGTGAGGTCTCAAGTCAGGCCAGGAGTGATTACTATGTGGCGAGGACTGTATACCACCTGCTTGACGGCAGCAAAGGAAAAGCTGAGGTCCCCACCAGTTAAGGGTGGCTCTGTGAACAGCAAGTCATCTTCCCCATCACAGGCCTTATGGCTTTATTCTAAAACCAATCCTAAAACACCCTCTTCACTCAACAAATCTGCAAGCTTCAGTTCCTTCCGCGCCTTCATCTCCCTGGAGATTCCCACAGGTTCCCATCCTTTTGAGTGTGTCTCGGTGCGCTATCCTTCCACCCATCACGCTTGTACTTCAGCATGAACATGTCTCTTGTGAGTCAGAACCACAAACTCTAGACAGATTCCCCTTTAGCTTTCTCCCATGAGGTAACTTGTAATGACACTTTAGAATTTCTTTGCGTTTCACAGGGCATGCAAGGTATCCTCTTCTAATTTTTGGCCATCATTTTATAGTTGTTCATTTTTTATAATGTTTTCCATAAGTTCAGAGAAGATGCCTATAACCAAAATACACTCTACCATGTTGCTCCACAGGCCCATCTCTGCCAATTCATAGAGACCTTGCGTCGCTCTTCACTCCATCACACCAGCGTCCTGTCTTCAGGGAAGTGGGAAGGAGCCTGGGTTTGAGCACACACAGGCTGCCATCTGGGCACCAGTGCCTTTATTTTCTAGGAGCGCCTTGGGCAAGATGCTTGGATCTCTTAATGCTTAATTTTTCTCTCTTGAAAATGAGTTCTTGTCCAGGATTGCGAGACTGCATGTCAAGCCCCCACACAGCAGTGCTGACTTTGAGGCAGCTGTGCTCCCAGTCCTGCTTTGTCTTTCAATGGCCAACAGCGAGTAAACAGCTCATCAGATGCTCCACTTCTCAGAGAGTGCAACTTCTAAGACGACTCCAGGTGACGGAAATCCCGCTCTGCACTGCAGCCTCCCTCCAGGCCAGCTCTGCAACACCTCGAGAAAGCACAAACCCCAAGCGCACTACCATGCAAGACTGGCTTCCCGCCGAAATCCTCCCGACACTCCCAAACCCAGAGCTGTCGACTCTGTCCCATGGTGGCTGTCAAAGTACCCCACCACATCTGAATCTGATCTCTTTAGGTAAACAAAGTGAAAGGCCCTCTACTAACATATCCGAACCACGTCCCTAGAATGAGTTGCTAGGTTCCAGCTCCGCATGCTGGCGATGTCTTGTTCAACTGAACACTTTCAGGAGGAAAGTGCCCAGATGTCAGCCCTGAACTGACATTTCCAAGTGCAGCACCTTTTGCCAGATCACATCAGCCTGTCAAGGCTTCAGTCTTCTGTGTACAAAACAGGGATAATATCACCTACTTCATGGGTCAGCTCTGGGAACCCAAGGAGCAAACTCATGGAGAGAGCTAAGCCAAAAGAGCCCCACGCACATGAGCCACAGTGGTGCTGGGGACCAGGAAGGAAGTGACCGTCTGCACCATCATTAACCCACATGCAAAAATGCAAAAAAGCTGAGAGACCCATCACCTGCATGCTGGAGTAGACGCTTCAGGTCACAACAGCTGCTCCGTTTGTGTGGTGCTCTGCTATGAACCTATTTTGTGCTTCATGTGCTATTCTAACAGCGGCTTTTTGAAAAGGATTTGCACTGGAAACTCAAACAATTTCCAGAGCTTTCACAGTGGTAACTTGCTGAGTAACACACTTTGACTGTTGTGAGTTTCGATTTATTTCAGCATCAGTTACCGTATCAAACAGTTTCAAAAAGAGTCTGAAGGTGCTGCAGTTCTGAGCTATCCAAATATATGGCCATTTAAATTTTAATTAAAAGTAAATAAAATTCAGCTTCTCAGTTGCATTTGTCACATTTCAAGCGCTCAAAAGTCACATATGGACAGTGGCTACTGTATTAGTGCAAAAATGGAATTATTCCATCTCTACAGGAAGTTCCACTGAACAGCACTGTTCTAGTTGCCTCCTTACAGTGCCCTGGCCCTTCATTTTGTTTTCCTTCACTCTACACAGAACGCTGTGTTAGAAGCTGCAAAGAGTGCAGAAAACACTTCATCCACTCCTTCTACTATGTGTACGGAATAAAAAAACCTTAACCAACTTTAAACGAGTGACACAGAGCAGCACACACAGCCCTGACAAAGTACATCAAGTGTACCCTTAACTCTGGGGAGATGAGATTCTTATTTAAAGCTGTAGATCAGTGCTGATGCACCTTCAGAACAGTTCAAAAAAAAAAACTATAACAGACATTACTGAGGCACTGTTAAACATTTTTTTTAAATAGAAAGGTATCTTTCACACCCCTCCAAAGACTCAGAACTTTCCGTCTTTAGCAGTTTTCATTTTGGTCTAAAAGCAAAAGTTGTATTTTCAAAAACCAAGAAAAATGCTTTTCGCGTCCAGCTGGCAACAAGAAAGACTTAATTTTTGGTTTCAATTTCCTTAAAGGGAGGAGAAAAGGGCAGCAGTGGCCTTTTTAATTTCTCACATGACAGTTCACAGAATGCTTCCAAATCTTAAATATGCCCTCTGAGGTGGGTGCCACAGGCTCCTGCTTCACAGGTGGGGAAACTGAGGCTCAAGTTAGAACCCGAGACAAAACCAGCCACAGTCACACCTGTGAGTATGACATGGGGTGACCGAGCTAGGCTCTCGAGAGCCAGCATGTGGCTCCCAATGCTGCGCAATGGACTGTGGCCAGCAGGTCTGAAGCAGAAACATCGAAATAATTTGACTTTTCATTTCCCTTAAACTACTCCACCCTAGCCACTGCTTCAGATCGACAGGATTCCAGAAACGTTGCAATGATCTGAAATCTCTTTCAAACATCAAAGGACAGAAACCACCTAACTCCCACATCCTAGCATTTGGGAAACTAATTCCAACCTTAAGCCACGGGAGAGCCTAACTGGTTATGCAGAGCAGCTGATTTAGGAAAGAACAAGATCACAAGCCCACAAGAAAAGGCGTGTTGCTGACAATCAAATACATTCTCTGCCAACAGGGACCCTCAGAGCTGCTCCCATCCAGCCCGCCCTGTCAGCCGAGAGATGGACAAACTCCTGCAGAGGTCCACCCGAACCAGGCCCAGATGGGGCCCACCCCCTGGCTCACTGCCAGCAACGAAGTGCACATCACCAGAGTCCAGGACACGAGGGACAGGCTCACAGGGCACCTGCTAGGTGGCCCGATGGTGGACAATTCATCTCTATACTTCTCCAGGCTAACTTTTCATAGGTATTAATTTTTAGAGTAAGAAACAAAGAGCAGTTAAAACGAAATGATGTTTTCAAATGCAGAGTTTTCTTGAGTGTTTTCTGCTTTTGCATTCTACGTTGTAAAACAAAACTAGTTTGGTCACTCTCCAGGAAGGAAGCAGATAAACTGCAGCAGACTTTATTTTTTTAGATTCTAAGACAAACAACAAAAGTTTCCCTCAGCATTTGGTTTATGAATACTCCATCGACGTGCCATCCCCCACCTGCTCGCCTGAGCTGGCAGATCCTCTTTCTGCTGTTCTTTCTTTGGAAAATGGTACTCAGTGTGGGCTATAATACAGCTCCTCATACAGCTTTTCCTTCCCTGAGGAGACTCAGGAGGGCAGTGGGGTCAGCTTTATAGGAGCAGCAATAACCCCACGAGAGTCAAAGACAAAAAAACCAGAGCGGGCTCAGGAAGGGACAGAGGGAGAACTGGGTGGCAGTTTTCTTGTCCCTCCTAAAGGAGGCCCTGTGCTCTGAAGCCAAGGTTCTGGGGAAGCCAACATTCCTACAAACCTGGGCTGGCAGGACAAGTGTTGCCCACATCTTCTGCAAAGCAAAGAGGACTGCTACGACCTTAGAACTGTGTTCCAAAGGTGACTCTTGGGTGAGTCATCAACCGCCACCTGCATAGGAATGACACCTTTCCTAAGCTAGCGGACACAGGACACCTCATGAACAGGATACCTCATGAACAGAACTTAGCAATCACCGTATTTTCTTGTATTCACATGACTTTACTGCAAACTTTTCTTAAATGACGTATTTTAAAGAACGTCCATCTGAGAGCAGTACAGAAAGGTTCCCACGGCTCTCCTGGTTATGGTGGCTGCTTGAGTTTAGTAGTAACCACCAAGCCAGAGGACGGAGCCAGCAATCTCTAAGAGTCATTGTGATGAGCTGGAGTCCAGTCAGGGGAAAAGTGTTGGACAAGAACAACCACAACCTCCTCGTCAACCGACTGCACAGCAGGGGAAGTCTACCCACAACAGAGCCTCCTCCCCTCAAGGTCCTACACACTTCTTCTTGGAACCTGTGGCTCTGGTGAGGTTATCACACCATGATCATGTTGTATGACTACATGACCTTTAAGGTAGGCAGGTTATCCGCAGAAGCCTGACCCAATCACACAAACCCATAGAAGCAGGGGACTTCCTTCAGCTGGTGGGAAACTTCAGGGAGACTGAAAGTATCTTGCTGGTTTGCAGATGGAATGCAGGTGGCCTTAAGAAGCTGAGAGAGCCCTGCCCACTTCCCCTGCTGCCAGCTAGTAAGCAATTAAGGCCTTCGGTCCTGCAATGAACTGAATTCTGACAATAACAGGAATGCGCTGGTAAGAGGAGGTAGATGTTAGAACACAGGGGGCTAACATCTTGACTGTAGCCTTGCAAAAGCCTGAGCAGAGAACCCAGACCCGCCATCCCTGATCTGACACACAGCCCGCAAGACCATGAGTGTTCTTCTAAGGCTCTGAGTTTATGCTAACTTGCTACACAGCAACAGAGAACTACTACAACACAAAAATCTCAAAAATGGGATGTTGTATTAGTGTATACCCCCAGTGTTGAGAGAAAAGGCATCCTGCCACCTCACTCGGGCACATATTTACACGAGGTTAGGGGTCTTGGACCCCTGTCAGCACTGACCAAGACCACCTGCCTGCCCTCCCTGAGGTGCCTGGCTCCCAAGGCAGATTTGCAGTGGCATGTTTCAGAGAGGGCGAGGCTTGCCATCCAATTCACTGCAGAGAAGAGACACCATTGGCAAGCCAGCAACACCTTGAAAGGGCCTCTCCACAGCAACACTGTGGCTTCTTCAATCTTCTTCAAGTCTGGGTGGTCTGACTCTGCTACCCCCCCCCACCATTAGTCCAAATTCTGGTTGAATCCTCAAAAATCAAGTTTCTAAATTTGAGTATCAAGGATTTTTTTCTTAAATAACGACCTTTTTTACTCCACAACTACAAAATCAGATCCTAAACCCTATGACCTAACCGAGGCATAAAAATCCTTATTTTCCAAGGATAACTACTAACTCTTCTCCCACAGGATGCTTACATGAATCCCTTTAAAATGAAGATTAAAATCGCATGTTAAATAGTGACCAAGGGAAGTTTGAGACTTTACCTTTAGACACAAATCTTAGAACTTTTTACTTTAAAATACTTACTTAAAATTACTTTTAAAAATTACATCACAAACATGAGTTATGAATTATTCCTGAGAAAAAGCAAACTATGTTGTTCCATCAAATGGTCACAGCAGCAAGACAGAGCCCACTTCACTCTGACTTCCACAGTATGAGCATGAAGTTATTTGTTCGTGAAAGGATTGCAGGCCTCTCATTCCCAGCCAGTTTAATCCTCTGACCCTCCTTTTCCAAAGAGTCTGTCGTACCCTCCTGGGCAGCCCTTCTCCAAGTGTCAGCTGTCCTGACCTGGCCAGTCCTCGTCCAGCAGTGGCAAAACATGCGGTGCAAGCAGTTCTCCAGCACAACTTTCCTCAACCCCAGCAAGCCAGCGTCTCGCACTCGATTTTCAGTTTCACCTTGTGGAGCTGGGCCATGGAACAATGGGCAGGAACAAGCGATGTTATTACTAAATGAAAGGAGTGCTGGAAGAGTTCATTTATGAAATTAACTCTGCCTCCAACAGTACAGGATCAAGTATCAGCTGCTTAGTGTGATCATCCATGCTTCTCTCCACAAGCTTATACCTCTGGGACTCTGAGAGTGAAACCCAGAAAGCAAGACCCACACGTGTCACCGCTGCCCTTTGAGGCAGGTTTTGCGAGAATCTCTCCCATGCATCCTGGACATGCAAAGGAAGAAATGCGAGGGAGAGGCCCCTAGAGTGATGCCTCCCCACTCCGCAGCAGGCCCTACCCAGCATCACAAGGATGTTTCAGGCAGGTCACACCTGCTCTACTTTATGTCAGTGAAGTCAGGCTGCAGGAAGGGTGGGATGCTGGTTGCGCCTCCAAGCTCTGATGCCTTCAGGAAAGTATCGAAAACAAACATGCCCCAAGTTGGAAATGACGCTCACCAGGGGCTCCTGGGGCACCGCTGACCACATCCCGATGCCGACATTTGTCGGTCTCTCTCAGATTTTAAGAAGAGAATATCCTTTGAGTTAATGGAAGATATTAGAAAGTGAGATTAAATAACATCAAGAAACCTGCAGAGGAAGGTGCATACACCTGCTGCACACTGCAGGAACACCTGAGATGGCACAGCCTTCGAAAGGCCAAACTGAATAGAAGCTGTTCAAGGCCCGGGACACCATCACGGATTTTCATTCAATTACACTATTCCTGGGTCTCTGTAACACACTAGTAAGGACGTGATCAAATAACCGACAGCCACACTCCCACTGTCACTTAAACAGGACTTTTAACCTGAAGGTTTCCAAAGCTGCTAGAAGAACCATGGCAAAATAATAACAGCCCAAAGCACTGCTGGGTCAGATGAGAGCATGCGCCAGTGACAGCAGTCAGAGGCTGGAATGCAAAGGGCCCAGGGCCTGTCCACACACCTGCCAATGTCCGTAGGTCAAAAGCCCAGGTCAACAGCACGGCTCACGCTAAGCACACCACTGCCAAAACAAAGGTTTGGGATTTCAATCAAATAATGTAATAAGACCAGAGCCAAAACTAGCGTTTCACCTCCTCTCCTCTGAAGGTTCTTGCACCAATCCCTGTCCTCTTTCACCTGCTTTTTCTTCATCCTACTTGAGGCAGACTGGCAGTCTCACAAGACCAAGCCGCCAAGCAAAGTTTCCAAGGGCAGAAAACTCCTCCCTAGAAAAGGACAAATAGTGTGGGTTGCCACATGGGCTACCAGGCAAAAACCCAACTGGGTTCAGCCGATATGCCACAGCAGGCTCACCCTCCCCTGAGGACTGCACACTGCATTTTCAGAAGTGCACATACTGGGATTGTGCCACAACTCCAAGCAGCTTTTCAGCAACAAGGTCCTTTTACTATTGGCCAGGCCAGGTGTGTCTTTAACGCAGTTATTTCCTTCTCTAAGTCCCAAATGAAACTTTTTGGTGGCCTTTCCCAACACTCTGGGTAAGCTGGTGGCCAGAAGCAAGTTCCAGACAGAACTACTTCTTGATACCAAAAGATTAGTTCATATAGGACCAATGGGCCATGTGGAAATGATCACCAGGGTCACCCTGCTTCCTCTAATCACAAGCCCAACTCCACCACTGCTCAGGTTTACTACTTCCTTTTCCTTCTGAAAGAGCAGCTCAGTAGCTTACCAAGCAGAGGTCACCCTGCCCTTCTAGGCACATAGCAAGTAATCCTCACAGGCCCCTATGGGCAGAGGTGGCAGCAAGTGGATGCACCCAGGGCTATACTGGAAGCATGGTACACACCACCCAGATAGGCAAAGGGGAAAAGGAAGGTTCAAAGCAGGTCTGCATTATGAAATCAGAGCTCATGGCAGACTTCAGAGCGCTCTCTTATGCCCTACATCATACTGCCTTACAGCTGGATTCTACTAGGTGGACAAGGGCTGGGGCCAGGGGCCAGGACCCAGGGCCATCAGAGCAGCAGAGCCCTGGAGGTGTCGCTGAGTTTTAGGCTTTAGTCGTTAATGTGGGGGACTGGAGATGGGGGAGGTGCCATCAGAGGGTGAAGGGGAACCTGACCAGACTTGCTGGCTGAAAAGATCGCCCCATTGGCAGGGATGGGAAAGGACCCAGGCAGGGCCAAAGTGCATCAAAGGTACCTCTGGCTGCTTGAGCAATCTCCACAGAGGTGGCAAGAGCCTGCCTGAGGGTGGAGGATAAGGTGTGGAGAGATTCAAAGGGCCAAACAACATCGATGAGTGACTGGACGTGAGGGATGAAGGTGAGAGGAGACTGCACAACGGAGCAGTCTCTTGTGCACTAGGCAGGGGGGCTTGTGGGCAAGTTCCAGGGTGGGTCAAGATTACGAGATTTTGTCTCCCATGCTGTCCCTACCCCAGAAAACCCCAGATCCTAGCCCAGTGGGCTCATTCACTAACAAAAGCAACGCTACCTACTGAGGCTGACTAGAGTTACCAGGAGGATCTTGGGGACCCCAAGGGAGGTGCATGGGGCCTGATGCGCTGCTGCTCTCCAAGGGCAGAGGTACAACCCAAGACTGGCAGAGACCATGAGTCTTCCTATTCTTTCTAGCGCCAAGAGACACGGAGTCTATTCCAGTTACATAACAGGCTGTAAAAGTAAAAATCCACCCAAGCGAGTCCTTAGGTATGTACCGCTCTACATCAAGAAAAAACTGCTCCCAACCACCTGCTCTCATAAACTTCTACAAAAAAGAACCGGAGGGAGAGAGAAGAGGAGGCTGCACTCCCACCAGAGTCTGCAGTGCAAGTTTAGGCTTCGGGGAATTTAGAAAGTAACACCTGGAGCCCAAACCAGGTGAAATAAGTTACAGAACAGGCAGCTATTACAGTGCATCACACGCTTTAAACAAACATCAACTTAAGCCAACACACAGAAAGTTATAAGAAAAAGTGTACTGTAAGGAGGAACTGCAACACCTAGCAATTGCGGGTATTTGTAGGACTCCAATGCCCGTAACCTCATACTCCGACAAATCTTTGTTTTTTAAATTGACAAAAAAAAAAGTGTAAGGAAAACATCATTTAAGTCTTAAAATACTGACACACAACCTAATATAAATTATTTTCAGACGCTCAGAAAAGCCCAAAATGACAAGGGGGCTGTGTAAATAGCATCACACCTGAGCAGCCTCACCTGGGACAATTCCAACCCCACACACCACCTTTCCTTTCATTCCTTGCCGTCTGTAGGTGCACTAAATTTAAGTAGAACCTCTAATTCCCTCCAGGAGGATGTGGAAATACTTAAAATAAAAATGGCATCTTCCAAAGAATAGCATGTATGACAAATCTGTTTTTATTTTCTTTGAATAAAGCCAATTTTTATAAAATATAGATGATGCTTTTTGTGTTCATTGCAGCACGAAATTAAACCATACAAACAGCCCCCGCAAAAAAATTTCCTCTAAGTTTACTGATGGTTAAATCGTAACACTACCAAAAACTCAATTATCTTTTAAAGGAAATTTCTCAAAAAAAAAAAAAAAAAAGAAAGAAAGAAAAAGAAACAAAAAAGAAGTTAATATTTACTTTCGATGTGATCTGAGTTCCTGGCAACGCTAAATTATGCTGCAACTTACATGAAACTCCAGCCACACTTATCTGTGCCGCACTTTGACAAGGAGTTCCCCGCTTGCCTGGAGGTGGGTGGAAGGGGAGAGAGTCGATTTCCCTTTCCAGCGTCAACAACAGAAAAGGCAAATAACTGCAGGTCCTCTATTCAGCACCCTTTTCTTGCACTGTTACTTGTAGGATCTGGGCAAGTCACTCCATTATAAAGGAGTTTGATATTTAAAAATAAAAATAAAAAAAACTTTCGGTGCAGAGTGGGGCCTTGGCCTTCAACATCCATCCTCCACACGGAGCCCGGGAGCCCGGAGCGGGTGTTTGCACCCGGCGCTCCGGACAGGACCGCGGCCCCCGCCCCCGGCACCCTTGGCCGCCCCGCGCACTCACCCCTGGATGCCCGGGCTGTACGCGCGGCTCTTCCACGGGGTCCCGGGCCGCGGCGCTTGGGCCCCGGGGCCGCCCCCTCCGCTGAGCGCGGCCGCGCGGCTGCCGGACAGCAGGTAGTTGAGGCCGTAGGTACTGGCCTTGTTCTCGCGTTTCCGGCGGCCCGGGTGGAACTGGTGCTGCGGCGGGGAGCCGGCGGGCGCGGGGCCGCGAGGCCCGGGGTGCCCGTTTGCCGTGCCGGGGGCACTGGGCGCGCCGTCGGCGAAGTTGAAGAAGGCGCCGCTGCGGCCGCCGCCCGGCCGGCCCAGGGAGGCGCTGCTGGAGGACGAAGAGGAGCAGCCGGGGCTCTCGGTGCCCGACTCCGCGTTGGACGAGGACGACGACGAGGACGACAGCGACGGCGACTTGTGCAGGCGCCGCGCGCCCTCGGCCGCGGGCCCCAGCGCCGTCAGCAGCGCGGGGGGTAGCGCGGCCGGCGCGGCGGGGCCGGGGGTGGGTGGCGGGGGCGACGCGGCGGGCAGCGCGGGGCCCAGGCCGCCGCCGCCGCCCCGCCCGGCCGCCCCCGCCGCGGCCGCCGTGTCCAGCGCCGGCGAGTTGAGGCAGAAGTAGGACGCGAAGCCCGAGCCGCCGCGGCCCACGCCCTGCGAGGTCTCCCAGATCTGCATCCACAGGGCATTGGCCGGCCCCTTCTGCTCGGGCTGGATCCAGGCCACGCGCGGATCCATCCACGCACCGCCCCCGCGGGGCCCGCGCGCCCGCCCGCCCCGCCGCGGCCCCGCCCCCGCCGCGCCCCGAGGCCCGGCCGCGCGCGCACGGACGGACGGACGGACGGGTCTGGGCTGGCGGCGGCGGGCGGGCCGAGCCCCGGCCTCCTGCTCGCGCCGCGCTCCCGTCGGGCTCCGGCGTGGGGACGCGGCGGCGGTGATGGGCCCCGGCAGGCCGCGGCGGGCGGCTCCGGCGCTTGGCGCGTCCCGGCAGGCGGCTGCGGTCTCCGAGCTCCCGCTTCACGCGGCGCGGGGCGGGCGCGGGGGCCGCGGCGGCGGCGGCGTTCCACTTGGGCCGCGGGGAGAGGCCATCGGAGAGGGGCGGGCGGCGGGGCCGAGGGGGCGGGCCCAGGCGCCGCTCTGCTGAGGGATCCGCCGGGGGCGCCGCCGCCCGTGCGCCCAGCCCTCAGTCACGCTCGCGCCGCTGGCTCCGCGCTCTTGCGGCGGCGGCGGCGGTGGTGGCGGTGAAAAGACGCTCTCCGCGGAGACAGCCCGGAGGAAGGTGGGGGCCGCCGCCGCCTCCGCTCCAATGAGGGGCGGGGGCGGGGACGGGGGCGCTGTAGGAAGCGGGGCCTCCCTCGCCGGGCCGTGTCGCCAGTACGCACGCGCGGCCGATTTCAAATCCTCACTAGACACCGCCGCCGTAGTTACCGCGCCTGCGCGCTGGGGCCCCGTCGGGCGCGGGCAGGGTGGGGACGGCGTCAGAGGCTACGCGACTGGGAGGGGCTGGAGAGAGCGGCGGCGGCATGAGCCCTTCCAGACTAGGCCGGGGTTGGGTGGAAGAGGCAGCCGCTGGAAGATCCGCCGCGGCGCGCAGACCAGGGCGTGCAGACATGCGTGCTAGGGCCGGGGTCTCCTGCTGCCGCCTGACCTTGCTGCGCGTGCGCATGGGCGCGGCCGTCGCCGACGCCGGTGGAAGTTTCCGTGCAGCCGGGCGGGGCAGCGGACGCCACCGCAGGCGCTTCCCCAGCTGGCGGGCCCTTCCCCCTGACGCAAGAGCGGGCCTGGGTCGCAGATCCCGCCCCAGATCTCTCAGCCGAAGGGCTATGCAGCGGGTCACGCTGCGACTGGGGTCCGCGCGCCGACCCACGTGCTCCCTGCACCTCGCGGGTGAGCGGCCCGCAGGCAGCGCCCGGCGGCTGGTTCTGCCTCTCCGGAGCCGGGAAGGACGCGCGGCGGAGACCTTCTCCCTAGCGAGTCTGCTTACAGGCGTTTGGTTTGCTTTTTTAAATGATTTTCTTGGCGAAAAGTGAAGTGAAAATTTCCAAGTTAACTCCCTGGGAAAAATGGGCAGTGCTCGCCATGAAAGTAACGGCTCGCGGGCGGCGCGTCGCGGCCCGGGCTTGGATTTTTCCAGCTGCACGGAGCGGGCCGGAGGCTGGGAAACTGCTCGCCGCCCGCAGCCTGCGGTTTGCCATCCGGGTGTCCCGAGCGCCATGGAAGCCGGGTCGTCCGTGGCACTGTTCGGAATGCAGCGCCAACCACACATCCCGTGAGGTCCAAAGCAAACGCCAGCGTCGTTGTGGTTGATCGCGGTGCCCTGCGAGCCTGGGCGACCCGGCGGCTGCCGCCCTGTCCTCGGGGCGTCCCTGAAACTGCCTTAGCCCAGGGGCGCCCGGGCTCCAAGCCTTTTAGGTAGAACGGGACTGGGCCTGCTTACCGGAGTGTTGTAAATGCCCCCTCGTCTCTGGCACAGATGAGTAGACATTACTAAGCGATTGACCCTCCAAATATCAAGGTCCGTGTATTGCATACAAAGGCTTTGGGGCAAGTGGCGGTGTTTAATAATAAAAATGAATGTTGTACAGGTGGAAATCATGAGCAAGGATTAGAACGTGCATTCAGTAAACGACGGAAAAATCACGCACAAGTCAAACATCCATTATTCTGGAGCTCTTTGCTTCCAGTGGCTCAGTCCAAAATCCTTGGTCATACCTGGCTCCTCTCTGTCCCTAATGAACACATCCTCTTGGCTCCACTGCCAGAAACATCCAGAACCCAACTGCTACCCCTCCTCCTCCCTCCACCCCTCTCTACTTCCCTTCCTTCCACCCGCGCATTTTAAAGCAGTGCCTCCTAAAGGGCCTCCCACATTCCGCACAGCTGCTTGTGTGATCCTTTTTAAAAAAGGAAAAAGACGTTACTGTTAAAAATCGGTTCATGCCACTCTTAGAATACTATGCAGCCATAAAAAGGAATGAGATCATGTCCTTTGCGGGGATATGGGTGGAGCTGGAAGCCACTATCCTAAGCAAACGAACACAGGAACGTAAAACCAAACACTGCATGTTCTCAGTAATAAGTGGGAGGTGAACAACGAGAACACACAGGCACAGGGAGGGGAACAACACACACTGGGACCTGTTGGGGGCTGGAGGGAGAGGGAGCATCAGGATACGTAGCTAATGCATGTAGGGCTTAATGCCTAGGTGATGGGTTGACAGGTGCAGCAAACCACCATGGCACACGTTTACCTATGTAACAAACTTGCATGTCCTACACGTGTATCCCAGAACTTTAAAAAAGAAAAACTCATGCCACTCTTCTGCTCAAAACCCTCCAGTGGCTTCCTTTCTCACTCAGCAAAATGGAACAACCTTACTATGACCTGCAAGTTCCTTATCTCCCGGTCCTTCCCCTTTTTACCCCAACCTCACCTCCCAGCGCTTTCCCTAACCCAAACTGTGCCAGCCAAACGCACAGCTGGCACACTCCTGCCTCAGTGCCTTTGCACGTGCTGTTCCATCTGCCTGGCATGCACTCCCCGCTTTCCATCTCAGTGAGGACGTCCAGGGGGCTCTTTAAAAGGCATAAATAACTCTGAGCACCCCTTGTTCCCCTTCCCTGTTTGCTTTTTCTCTTAGCACTCATCTCCATTAGTTACCTGGAGCTGCGTAACAAAACATCACAAACTGGGTGGCTTAAAACAACAAACACACTCTCACAGTCCTAGAGGCTGAAAGTACAAAATGAAGTTGTCAGCAAGGCCATGTGTTCTCTGAAGGCTGTCCCATGCTTTCCTCTCAGCTTCTGGTATTGCTGGCAAACCGTGGCATTCCTTGGCTTGTTGGTGCATCACCCCACTCTCTGGCACATCATCACATGACGTTTTCCTTGTGTCTGTCCTTGGCTTGTAGATGCAGCTGTGTGGAATGTGGGAAACCAGCTAGGAGACGCTGCTTTAAAATGGACAGCTCTGTTTTCTGGCATCATCATCCCATGGCGTTTTCCTTGTGTCTCTGTCTCTTCTCAGAAAGACACCAGTGGCATTGGATTAGGGCCACCCTCGTGTCTTCCTCCTAACCTGATTACATCTGCAAGGAGTTTGTTTCCAAATAAGGTCACGTTCTCAGGCACTCAGGGTTAGGACTTGAACATACCTTTTTGGGGGCCACTATTACCACCTCATATACATTTTATCTCATTCACCATCTGTGTCCCCCCCACACCCCATTAGAATGCAAGCCCCATAAAGCGAGGATAGGAATGGCCTCTGCCTGCTGTGCACCAGCTCAAGGACTGTCTGACACGTTAGTCCTCAGTGAACATTGGCAGAATGACTGGCAACTGATTCATTGGCCCAGTGGGAATGGGCACGGGCACTTGCCCTTGTCCAGCTTCCAGGATCTGTTCCACAGGTTGTCATTGTTTACGTACTTCAAGTTTTTCTTGATTGCCTCATGCTCTGTCTTTGCAATTTGCTTCTAGCTAGTCCTCCTTAATTTGGTTCACCAGCCACCACACAACATTTTGTAATCAAAGCCAAGGTTTTGTTATTTATGCGATCATGAATATCTTTATGTAAATTAAAAGCTGTATATATATATATATATATACACATATATACATACATATATATATATGTTTACCTATATATACATATATATGTATATATAAAATTTTCCAGGCTAGAATGTAGTGATGCAATCCTGGCTCGCTGCAACTTCCGCTTCCAGGCTGAGAATCAAGCTGTACTCCTGCCTCAGCACCCTGAGTAGCTGGAGTTGTAGGTGTGCACCACCACACCCTACTAATGTTTGTATTTGTAGTAGAGACGAGATTTCAGCATGTTGGCCAGGCTGACCTCCAGTGAGCCACCTGCCTCAGCCTCCCAAAGTGCTGGGATTACAGACCTGAGCCACTGCACCCAGCTGCAGTATATTTCTTAATGCAATCAAGAAACATACTGAGCATAAAATGCAGTTTTTGAGATGCTGGGCAAGGGAGATCTTTCTCTTTGTTTATCAATTTCCCATTCCCCTTTTGGGCCAAAACCCACTCTTCTCTGTCTTCTGATGTTGGAGGAAGAGTAATATTAGAGATATTATTAAGTTTTTAGTGATTTGTTCCTGTGGGAAAAAAATGGCTTACAAAGTGTATTCCATGGGCTACCCATGCCAGAATTAGCAATGCTGGTTAAAATGCAGACACCTGGAGCTCACCCAATCTACTGAAACTCTCTAGGAGCAAGCCCAGGAATCTCTATTTTAAGTAAATTTTCTGAGAAATTCTAAAACACAGTGAAGTTTGAAAACCTCTACCTAAATCAGGGTTCCCAAATTCAATTGCCCACAGGTGCCAAATGGGTAACCAAAACAAAGTGTGTATGTATTAGTGAGCTACTGCTGGGTAAGAAACCACCCCAAGCTCAAGACTTAAAATAAGTGTTTGGTATTGCTCACAAGTCTACAAATCAACTAAATGGTTTTGCTGCTCTGGGTCAAACACAGCTGATCTTGCTGCACTCAGCTGGCCCATCAGGTGAAGGCTGGCTGAGCTACAGTAGCCTGGCCGGCAGCTGGGGCACCAGAGTTGACAGGGCCATGAGTCTCTTGTTATCCAGTAGGCTGACCCAGGCTTGTTCTCAGGTGGCTGAGAACAAGAATGCAAGCAGACACGCACAAGGCTCAGAACTGACATGCCATCACGTCCTTACCATTCTATGAGCCAAAGCAAGTGGCAAGGCCTTGACAAGTCGGGGTGGGAAAGAAGCCTCCACCTCTTGATGGAAGGAGCCACATCACATTGCAAGGCAAATGGGGCAGTGGAAGGGGGAGAATGGGGAGTGAATTATGCTAACCTCTACCTCTGTTATCACATGACATCCTCCCTTGTGTGTCTCTCTGTGCCTTCTCTTCTTATAAAGACACCAGTCATTGGATTTGGGGCCTATTCTAAATCCAGGATAATTTCATCTGAAGATTCTTAACTAATTACACCTGCAAAGACCCTATTTCCAAATAAGGTCTTGTTCTGAAGTTCTGGGTGGGCACTAGCAGGTTGCATAATGTCCAAGGTACTACAGAGGCTTCAATAAAACAGAAAAGTTATTTTGCTCCCATAATAAGAAATCCAGCAAGAGAGAGCCATTGGCATGGTGGCCCAGTGCCCCAGGATGTCCGAGCTGACCTGTGTGACATTCCCCTGGCCTTTACCTAATGGCTGCTGCGGCTCCAGCCCTCATGTCCACAGAAAGGAGGTGGGGGGAGAAGGACAGTGTCTTCTGTCTGGGACCCTTTGTATCAGAAAAGGAAACTTTTTCCAAGAAAACTTGCATTAGATTTGTCCTCAAATCTTGTTGACTAGAGCTGGTTTTAAGGCCACCCCGAGTGCAAGAAAGTCTGAGAAACTGAGACACAGGATGAGACACAAAATGATCATGAATGACCTAAACCAATCGTGAGCCACTGTTTATGCTGGGCTTATGACTATGCTGAAAGGAACTGGGTCTGTTAGTAAAGAAGCCGAGAGTGGGTCTCATATAGCGCCAATGTCTGCTGCCCGCAGTCTCTTCTGAATTCAGTGTGTACGAGTCTGGTTCTGAGAGCTTGCGAAGACCCTGTTTCCAATAAGGCCTTCTTCTGAGGTTCTGGGTGAATGTAAATTTTGGAAGGACACTTTCTGGCCTACTACAGAGGCTACAATGTTCTGATGAAATTCAGTTTTCAACCTTGAATAGAGTATCCCCACCAGGAGAGTGCAACCCACAAGAAATAGCCTCTTCTTCCAATCACTCTGGAGCAGGATTGTCAACCAGAGCTGACTGTGTCTCCCAGGGACATGTGGCAATATCTGGAGACACTGTGGACCGTCAAGACTGGGGGTAGTTGCTGGGTCCCAGGGTCAAGCACGCACAGATGACAAATTCAGTCTCTGAGTGAGGGCCCAAAGAAGCTCTCAGCACAACAGATGGAGATGTGTGTGACGTACACATGTGTGCAGGGTACTTGTGGGAGACAGAGGAAGGGGACCCAGAGGTGTTGCTGGACTGATCCCAGAAGATGCAGAGAATTAGCCTAACAGAGGAAGGACTTTCCAGGACGAGGAATGGCCAGAGAAGCAGCCCTGAGTACAGAAATGCCTTGGGCTCTCAGTGGCCAGGGCCCATGCATGGCAGCAGAAATCGAATGTGAGGTTGTGGACCAAGGCCAGGCACAGGTAGAGTGTGCCACGTGACAGCAGTTTTGCGGGTACCAGTTAAAGCTGTACCCCGAAGAGGGGTATGGTCTGACATGCGTTTTAAGAAAAGTTCACTTTGTCTTAACAGATGCAGTTATGAGAAGGCAAGATTAAAGATGGAGATAAAGGTTGGGGGATGGCTGGTGGAGAGGAATGTAAAATCAGTAATGCTATGGAATGTTATGGACAGTATTAGGCATGGAAAAAATTATTTAGGAGAAAATAAATTAGGATCAGTCATTATAGTTGCTGTAAGAAACAATCTCAAATCGGACTGGCATGATGTGTTAGGAGTCTATTTCTTATTCACTTCCCAGTCCGCTGTGGGCCTGCCATGGCCTAGGGTTTGGGGAAGGAGAACTCTGCCCCAGAAAGTCAGTCAGGGATCCTGGCCCTTTCATGCAAAAGTTCTGCCATTCCCTTAGGCCCTGGAGTTTTCAGCTAGTTTTCTGCAGAGGGTCAGCAAAGGGGTGAAGGGAAGAAATAGGATGGAGCATCCTGCTGGAGGATCAGGGTTCAGGCCTGGGGGGGTGGCCAGCACATCACTCACACGCCTATCTTCGTGGCCAGAACTCAGATATGTGGCCCCATCTAACCTGAGGGAGGCTGGAATACGTAGCCCTGCTGAGAACCAGAACAAAAAGGAGCGGGGTCTGGCAAACGCACCACACTGACTTTACCATAACATGTTTAGGAGGTAACATCATTGCGGCTCTATAACTGATTCAACGTGGAGGACGGAGAGAGGAAAAACCAGAGAGCTTCCAGGTTTCCACCAAGGAATTCGGAACAGGATGCCTTAGATGGTGAATACAGGAGCCACTGCCTTAGCAAGTAAGATGCGTTCATTTAAAAATCAGTGTGTAGCTTAACACTCACTGCCCAGTTTAACGTGTGACCTGCATTCCATGTATTGGAGAAATGTTTCCTTTTCTTTATTTTTTTAAATGAATATAATTTACAATGTAAAAGATTGAATAACATGAAAGTGAAACAGAAAAAATCCTCCCTTTTCAATATTCGTTTCTTATCTAATAAAGACCTCTTCCTTTCTTTCTCCTGGCTCCCTACCTTGGGCCTAAAGCAATAACCAGAAGCCTTCCTGAGTGTGTACATGACCACACACCAGACTGCAGGCACCGCCACCCCAGACACTTCCTGCAGCTCAAATCACCAAGTTTGCCATGCCCCTAACTGAGGTCACTGGCAGCCCAGCACCAAGCCTCACTGGCACCAAGGGAAAGGGTTTACTAAGCATGGCTCCCCGCAGATAAACAGTTCTGGGAAATGAAAATAAACTCAGACCGTCCATCTCAGGGGAAGTTTGCTGGATTTTCTCTTTTAAGAGTCTTTCAACAGGGTGTACAACCCATTCTCAAATTTAGATTTCTGTTTTTGTTAAGAACAGGGGCTGTAGAACCAATTTGCCTGACTTACCATCATTCTGCCGTTTCCTGGCTGTGTGGCCTCAGGCAAACTGATTAACCTTGCTGGCCTCGGAATGGGGACAAATTGTGGTAACTTGTACTTGGGATTGCGTGAAGATGAAAAGCAGGCATGTCCTTGAAGTGCTTACGAGACTGACCGGCACGGCGGACCTGTTCTGTGTATGCCACCTGCCCGCTGTTATTTCTCCTTGATTCTTAAAGAAGGTGGAATTTTCTTTAAGTCTTCTGCTCCTCTTATTGCATCCTCTAATTGAGGGAGGAGGCAGTCGGTGGCTTCTGCTCCATGCTTTCTGTTCTTGGTTTGCGCTCCAACTTCTCCATTAATGGAAGACAATGGCTGCCCTGCTCCCAGTTCTAATGAGCTAATTAATTTTTCTATTTCTCTAATCATTCTCTATTCCCTGCCAAACCCTCTGGGTGTCTGTTTTATTCTATTGTTCAGGCCTGGACTTTGAGGGTAGGCTGGGGGCATCGCTAGTCCCAATAATTGCTAACCTATGCACTTGGTCATATCTTCTATACGTGACACAAAAACCAGAGGCAAGCCCAGCCTCTCGGGCCTCAGAAAGGAAACCACAGACTTGTGTGCCTTCATCTCAGGCCAGGCTTTCCTTCCCCCTGGGTAAGAAGGTGAAGACCTGGAGATTTTTTAGTCAGGCGATCAAGGTCAAATTGACATACTCTTGCATGCCCTGCGGAACAGTACTGGGCAGGGACCCATTGGGACAGGAGCCCGGTTAGGAGGTATGGCAGTCGCGCAGGAGGAGATTTGGGAGGCGGGGGTTAAATGGGGTGCAGCGTGGATTGGGATGCAACATGGATTTTGAAGTGGAGCCTGCCATGGGGCCTGAGTAGGGAGGGGGGCGAAGAGTGAGCAAAGCATCGGTTTGGGTCAGTGGCCTCAGCCATGGATGAAAGTCTTATTTCCTGAGATGGGGGATACTGGGCGAGACAGGAAGCACTCCTCTTTAGGAAACGCTAAATTGAAAACATCCCTTGTGCACCCCTAGGAGAGAGCTGGACACAGAGGCTTGCATTTAGAAGAGAAACCGGTCTGGAAAAGGCTGTCCGGGAGCAAGCCCTGCCTGGCTGGCATGTAGCAGAGCTGCATGGGGTGAGCTCACCCGGGCGGGCGGGGATGGGTGTGGAAAGCGTGGAGAAGCAGGGTGGGAGCAGCCTGAGGGTTTGCGGGGTGGGGGCGGGGGGCGGATGGGGAAGTGGGCTTGCCATTTGTCTATGAGAATTCGCTGCATGGCATTTTAAACCCGTTCAAATTTCTGAATAGGTTTGAGGTGTGTGTTATAAGTTTTCAAGGCCCTATTCAATAAAATATTTGGGTAATTACTACACTCAGGAAACTGGCACAAGTCCACTGAGGCCTAAAAATAGCAAGTTTACAGACCTGTGGATTCTTTTCTCATGACAGGGAGGCCTCACAGGCCCTGCCAGGCAGCCCGGGAGGCACAGGCCGCCCTTAGAGACAAGACAGAGGCTGGACACAGAGCCTGCCTGGCCGAGACCTTTCCAGTGAATTCTGTGCCACCAGAAGGACAGGGGTAGGTGACAGCTGGTGCCCTCACTAGGACACAGTGAGCTGTTTGTTGAGAAGAGTGCTGCTTGTAATTTTACTTTCCCTCTGAATGTTAGCCACTTCCTTCTGAATGTTAGCCATTACACAGCTGCTGGCTAAAATCACAAAGGCCACAGCAGCACAAAGGCCGGGGCAGGCAGGAGTGGGGAGAAGCACCAGACTCACATGGTGGCAGCCCTGAAAATGAGCGAGTGACCAGGGAGTCCACTTCCGAGCTTTTCCTCACGTGCATAATCATCCGTTGCGAAAAGTGTTTCAGTACCAACAAAGGCATGACCACAAAACCGCTGTTTGGGGAAAAATACAGGAGAGGTCACTATTCACGGCTGTTGTCCACTCATTTCCTTCTTTGAATTGGAAGAGTGGTTTTAGCTGTGAAATGCCTCCATGTAGCTGGGAGAACATGGGCTCTTCCATGGGAGTATTTGAGGACCTCAACCCTGGATCCGGACTCTGGTTTGCAATTGTAGTTCAAAATGTTGGTATTCAAAGGAGTGGGGCCAGGAGAACGCATCCACCTACACAAAGGGGTTTGCTTTGGAGGTGTGTTACTGCAGGAGGCTGCCTGCGGCGCACTTACTTCTCCCTGCAGATGCCTTGAAAAGGACAGTGCATACTGGTCCCTGCCTGTCTTGGGAACACGTCTTAGGCCAGGCTCAGAGGCTGAGGCAGAGGGTCACTTTTTCCTTTTTTTGTTGTGTTTTTGGTTTTTTGAGACAGAGTCTCACTCTGTCACCCAGGCTGGAGTTCAGCAGTGCAATCTCAGCTCACTGCAACCTCTGCCTCAGGAGGCTGAGGCAGGGTTCAAGTGATTCTCCTGTCTCAGCCTTCTGAGTAGCTGGAATTACAGATGTGCACCACCATGCCTGGCTAATTTATTTGTATTTTTAGTAGAGGCAGAGTTTTACCATGTTGGCCAGGCCAGTCAAAAACTCCTGACCTCAGGTGATCTCCCTACCTCAGCCTCCCAAAGTGCTGGGATTACAGGCATAGGCCACCATATCCAGCCTCCTTTTTTTTTTTTTTTTTAATAGAGATGGGGTCTTGCTATGTTGCCCAGAAGTTGGAGACCACCCTGGCAACATAGGAAGAACCCATCTCTATTTTTTAAAAAATGAGTCAGGTGTAGTGGTGCACGCTACGTTCCCAGGTACTTAGTAATCTGCACTGGGAGAAGCATTTGGGCACAGGAGGGCGAGGCTGTGGTAGGTTATGATGGCATCACTGCACTTCATCCTGGGCAACAGAGCAAGGCCCTGCCTGGAAAAAGAGAGGCAAGGCAGGGCGGGGCAGGGAGAGGCAAGGTAAGGCGAGGTGAGGGGGAAGGAAAGGAAAGGGGCAGCCTGCCTGGCATTGTGGAAGATCCCATGCACCCCTCTGGATGATGGGAAGTGGTCATGATGTATGAAAGAGCATGCGGGCCCAGGGCATGCTTTGTTCAGCCCACTCTGTTTTCTAATGTTTAAATGTTAATCTATTTATTAGTTAGCTCTTGCTTATTTATGCTGCAGTAACACACAACCCCAACACCTCAGCGGCTCATAGGAATGACATAGGACATTGGTGGCAGCTCTCCTCCCAGGCTATGCCACATCTTGGCTCCCATGTTTGGGCACTCAGGCTGGAGTAGTGCCCATCTCAGTCACATGGCAAAGGAAGGGGAGACATGGTGAAACTGCACATGGCCCTCAAGATTCTGCTGGATATAGCAGTGTCAGACCAAATTCCATATCATTAGCCAACGCAATACCAGGGAGGCCCTGCAAGCCACGTGGTGAGGTGGGCTGTGTGGGCCTCTGACCGAGAAGACAGACAGACAGCACTGGAGAACAAATGGGGGCTCTGTTTCATTTCTTTTCTTGAAGTCTTAATGCAACAGGAAGGGAGGTTGTAATATCATCCTCAAGAGTCCTTTAGACCAAGAATGCATCTCCCACACACCACGCCCCTCTGCCTCTCACCATGGCCCAGTCCACGCAGGGTGGTCCCAGTTGGTGCTCAGGTTTGCAGCCCCTACGCTAATAAATGGAGTACTGTTTACTGCCTCGGTCTGGCCAGCTTTAAACACAGCCACTAACAAGGTGATTGCTTTTTATGATAAAAATCCTTGAGAGCATTGGATATTCTGACCTCAAGATGTCCAGAAACAAGAGGAAAAAAAAAAACCATTTCAACACTCTCAAAAATTTTGTCCTGTCTTTGTGTCCAGCTCCCTCTTGGTTCTTAGATGGTTAAATTCATCTCCTGTGCATTTAATATTCAGTTATTCAATGACTCTGTCTGTGGTTCTCCCCATGTGGTGGGTGCAGGGCACGTAGCCAGCAATGGATGGCAGGAGTCCAGCCCCAGGGTGCTTCCCATCATGGGCTCAGAATGAGGACTCAGGGTCGGCCACCTCCCATGGCTCCAGCACCGTTCCTGTACCTGAGAGCAGGCACAAAGGCAAGGTTTTCAGAGCAGACGTTCAATGTTCTGTGTAAAAACCGTCAGCGTTACTAACAGAGTGAGCAGCGGGTAGAATGTGCGTCCCTCAGAGGGATGTTGGCTTTGTGTTCTTCGCAACTGTTCTGTAATAAAGGAGTTTCTACAGACTGGAAACAGCAGAAAAGATGCACCATTGACACAAATGGTCACATGCATTGCACGGTTTTTCATTCAGGGGTGTTTTCCACAGCCTCTTCCTCACCGTCAGTGGTCCAGCCCCTGCCTGGACACCTCCGTTGGGTCCATTTGTCACGATCCCACTCTCTCCTCCCGCTCTACATTCTAGTGTTGTCACCACCTTGCTGGCACTCTCCCCCCAGCTACCCGAGCCCCTCCAGACCCTCGGCTGCAGCCGGCTTCCATGCTGCAGGGCCTGAGGGCTGCCCTCTCTGTCCGGAAAAGCCATCCAGGAGCCGCTCAAGCCACCCCGTCGCCCCTGGCATCTGGCTCAGCTGTCCTTGGGGAGCCCCTCTGTTGTGACATTGGTCACATCACTGCAGGTTTACTCACTTATGTCTCTGCACTAGCTACCTTGTACCTGCGGACAGGGATGACGCCAACTCTGTCCACTCTTGTATGGAAAAGCTCAGCAGAGGGCCTGGCAGACAGCCATGTCCAAAGCATAGTTGTTGACTGAATAAAAATAAAGCCACTGACACTCCCTAACCCTAGACCTCCATCTCCAGACCAGCCTGATTTTTCAGCCACTCATCCACTTGCTGAAGCCCGGAACCTACCAGAGCTGGTTTGCCCAGAGTCCTGCACAAGCTACGGGCTGCGTTATCTCTGACCTGTGGCTCAGGGTGCACTGTTTCCTGGACGCCCCCCAACATCACTTTTGCCTCTCCCAGCACAGTCGCAGCCTTCCAGACCCGGGTCCAACCAAAACCTCTGACAGGCTTTCCTGTCCACATCACCCTTAAAATAATGAAATGAGGAGAGAGAAATTTGTAAAAAGTGTGAAAATTACGATGGTGATTATGAAAGTGAATAATAGGGCTTTTCTTATTGCCTTTAATTGCATTCGCTCTCACACTTTTTAATTTTCACCCTTTTGCTCAGCAGCCCCAGTGGACTCTAGGCTTTGTCCCTGCAGGAGCCTGGCCTCCCAGAATCCGAGCCCTTCACTGGACCCAGCTCCATGGCCTGCAGGCAGGAGGCCATCAGTGCACGCGGGCCGGCGTGGTGTGAATTCACCACCCTGCCTCTCTGCTCCTTCGTACTTCCCAGGAGGGGAAGTACAATGGGCGTGTCCAGCATCACAGGACAGAAACTCTCCGCAAAAGCCTCAGACTAGACTGAGAGAGACATTATTCACTTCCGAATGCTCCAAACAGCAAAAGAGTGAGCCTGGGGACAAGAAAAGTATTCAGGACTGTAAATATTTAAGGAGCAACCACTCAATGCCAAGGATGCTGGGCTCGGAGCCTAACCACATTCAGGAAGAGACCAGCGTACAGCACAAAAGACTTAGGTTTTCACATTTGTTTGAAAACATAAGCAGTTACTAAGTAAAAATTAAAAGACTGGCTTTGTGTGGTGGCTCATCCCAGCACTTTGGGAGGCTAAAGCAGGAGGATCACTTGAGGCCAGGATTATGAGACCAGCTTGGCCAATATAGCAAAACCCTGTGTCTATAAAAAATTTTTTTAAATAGGCCAGGCATGGTAGTGTGCACCTGTAACCCCAGCTTTGCGGGAGGATCGCCTGAGCCCAGGAGGTCACGGCCGCCGTGAGTTGTTTGCAACCACTGCACTCCAGCCCGGGTGACAGAGCGAGGCCTTACCTCACGAGGCGAAAAAAAAATTGAAATAGGTTGCTTAGTTAGGAAAGTCATATTCATGGCCCTAAAACTTTCAAAGAAACTGTCACATAGGGCACAAGAAGGTAATTCGGTTTACTTGTCTTCCTCTTCAGCCCGATCACATCATCTTTGTAAAATTCCCTTTCATTCCTTTCGAATGGGACTTGCGCTTTTCAACTGGAATGATGCTTTTCATCATACACTTAGAGAGGGATCTTGGCTAACGTTTTTCCCAGAGAAGCTGACTCTTTTCTGGACACTGCACTCAGCATATTTTAGAGACACAGATCACAGCACATGTTTTCCAGAAGGCACACAGCTATTGGAGGGAGATGGGAGGAATTTCCACGTCTTTCTTTTACACTAATTCCTAAGAAGGAGTTTGTGAGGTTTGGAGTGTCATAAGAAATACATGCATAAATGGCCATAATTACAGTATTAGTTAAAGGCTTGATTACTGACAGACAGATGAATCCATTTCAAGTCTAAACAATAAAATGACAAGCTATAAAGGTGGTTCTCAAATTATTCCCTGGGGGCGATAGAAAGCTGTGTTCTAAAAGTATTGTATTTGCAAAATGCCTGAAGCAAGCAAAACACGCTGCTGAGGGAAAGTCATTTCCAGAATTCAAAATTTTGAAATGGCTATGAACCCTAGCACATTATTTGTATCCTGCTAGGTTAGGAGTTTTGAAAAACTAGGTAAGTTTAATTTCAAATTGTAACTTCTTAGGACTGAAAGTCTCCTGATAACTAAAATGTGACCTGTAATTTCATGGGAGAAAAAGTGATATTTATGGTAAATTTGAGCCCGTTATTGGAAAAATCTTCTAAATATGTAAGTTTTTTATGAGAGAAAGATTTGAAGGCAAAAAAATGTTTCCAACTAGTGGATCATGAAACATAAAGTGACAGTTTATAACATTTTAAGAATAATAACCAACCTCCGTGAAGGGGAAAAATATTCATGGAGTACTTTTTCTGACCGTGAGTCATGCTTAGAATTTTCTCACCCAACCAAATATATATATTCACCATCTACCTTTACAATTCACATTTAAAATGTTAATACAGACAAGGTGCAGTGGCTCATGCCTGTAATCTCAGCACTTTGGGAGGCTGAGACAGGAGGATCACTTGAGTTCAGGAGTTCAAGACCAGCCTGGGCAACATAGTGAGAACTCGTCTCTACAAAATAAAAATCAAAAAATTAGCCAGATGTGGTGGCACATACTGGTAGTTCCAGCTACTCCAGAGGCTGAGGGGGGAGACTGCTTGAGGAGTTTGAGACCGCAGTGAACTATGATCACGCTGCTGTTCTCCAGCCTGGGCAACAGAGCGAGACCTTGTCTCCAGAGAGGGGAAGAAAACTTTAATACACTTTACATTTATTTTGTGCAAGACGTAAGATAAGAAATATGTTTTTTAATGATAATGCATTCCAATATACTATTTCTCCGGTTCCTGAGATTATGATATCACAAACTCTTGCGGAAACTTTAATATGTTTCTGAAGTTTCTGTTGAGTTCCAGTGATTGGTCTATTTACTCCTTGACCAGCAACATACTGGTCATTACGTTGATTATTTGATTATTAGATTGTAAATTTATATGTTTAATATCTAGTAAGAGTGTACTCCTCCTCCAAAATTAAATGTTATTTTACCAAAAAAAAAAAATCTTGTATATTCAAACAAATGTATTGTTCTAGATAAATCAGGATAATTTTGGTAAGTTCAAAAACAAAACCCCAGTGGAGTTCTATAAATGTAAAAGTATTATATTACATTTTTAGATTCTACAAATGGATTCTATCAACTTGTGTTCCGTATATGTGAGAATTAATACAGGAAGTCCTAGCCAGAGCAATCAGGAAAAATAAAGAAAAAAAGGACATTCAAATTGGAAAGGAGGAAGTCAAAACTATCTGTTTATTGATGATATAATTCTCTACCTAGAAAACCCTAAAGACTCCTAGATCTCATAAATAGATTCAGTAAACTCTCAGGTTATAAAAGCAATGTATACAAATCCAGAGCAATGCTATCCACCAACAATGACCAAGCTGAGAATAAAATAAAAAACCCAGTCCCTTTTACAATAAATACAAAATAGCTAGGAATATACTCAAAGAGGTGAAATATGTCTACAAGAAGGACTACAACATACTGGTGAGGGAAGTAATAGATAATACAAGCAGTAGAATGTTGCATGCTCACAGAGTACGGGAGTCAATACTGTGAAAATGGCCATACTGCCTAAAGCAATCTACAGATTCAGTGCAATTCCTACCAACACCATTTTTTACAGAATTAGAAAAACAATCCTAAAATTTATATGAAACTACAAAAAGAGCCTGAATATCTAAAACAATACTAACTGAAAAGAACAACTTTGGAGGCATCACATTACCTGACTTCAAATTATATGACAAGGGTTATAGTAACCAAAACAGCATGTTACTAGTATAAAAGTAGATACATAGACCCATGGAACAGAATAAAGACCCATAAATAAAGCCAAATACTTGCAAGCAATTATCTTTGACAAAGCACACAAAACATAAACTGTGGAAAGGACACCCTATTCAATAAATGATGCTGGGAAAATCAGCCACATTCACAAGAATGAAACTGGATCTCTATCTCTTACCATATACGAAAATTAACTCTAAATGGATTGAAGACTTGAATCTCAGACATGAAACCATAAAAATATTCCAGGAGAAAACCTAGAAAAAAACTCTTCTGCACATTGGCCTAAGCAAAGAATTGAAGACTAAGACATCAAAAGCAAAGTAACAGAAACCAAAATAAATAAATGGGATTTGATGAAACTAAAGAGCATCTCCACAACAAAAGAAATCATCAACAGAGTAAGCAGACAGCATACATAATGGGAGAAATATTTGCGAAGTATGCATCTGACAAGGAACTCATATTTACACTCTATAAGAAACTCAAACAAATCATCAAAAAAAATCCCATTAAAAAGTGAACAAATGCCATGAATGGACAATTCTCAAGACATACATGCAACCAATAAATATAGAAAAAAGTGCTCAACATCACTAATCATCAGGGAATTGCAAATTAAAACTACAGTGAGATACTACCTTACCCCAACCAGAATGGCCATTATTAAAAAGTAAAAAACTGCACTTAGGTATGTTTTTGTTTAACTTGTGGACAAAAGTCTTATGAATAGGTGTAAAAAATAAATCCTCTCTTGCAACCCAGAACTCATTGTTCAGTATGAGTTTTGATACATGTAAGAAGGGATATTATGATAACTTAGACAGTTAACTGATGGGAGTATTGATAGCTATAAAGGTGGCTTCCTGGCTGGGTGCAACGGCTCAAGCTTTCAATCCCCACACTGAGGTGGGAATATTGCTTGAAGTCAGGAGTTCAAGACCAGCCTGGGCAAGAAAGTAATAAACACCTCATCTCCACGAAAATTTAAAAATTAACTGGGTATTGGGGCATGTGCCTATACTTGCAGCTATTCAGGAAAGGGAGGCTGAGGCAAAAGGATTGAGCCCAGGAGTTGGAGGCTGCACTGAGCTTTGATGGCACCACTGTACTCCAGCCTGGGAAACAAAGACAGACTTTGTCTCTTAATTTCAAAAGATTGATTCTAGGACTGTAGAATGGTTAAAACAGCATAGGATATGAGAGAAATCCTCAGCAGTATTAATTTTGCATTCCAATTTCATGTTGACTTCATATAAGATGGCTTTTTGTTTTAAAGACTTTTATCTTGAGAACCTGATGACTGGAGTTAAAGGTATTGGCGTATTTTCATACATCTGTACTATTCTTGGGTGTGATCGCTTAGGAATGGATATGATTTGAACTCATTCATGTTAAGAGAGGGTGTCAAATTGAGAACCAGGCGGATCCACCACCTACAGTAAAAAGGACCCTAAAATAAATTGGTTGAAGAAATCAGATCCCAAAGATTCTTGGTGAATTTTGAAGTCTTCATCAGTGTATCCATATTAAAAGGAGGTGACAGAAGCCAAAATAAAAGAATTATGGGCTGACAGGACAACTGGATTAAAATAAGCATCAGTTTCATTAAAAAGGGCTAACTTGAAGATAAATCTTTTCACTCCAGCTCTTTAGAGGATCTAATGTGACCTTGATGGCCAGTGGAAGAAATCACAACATGGAATTCCTTAAATAAAACTTTATCGACTTTCAAAAATAAAATAAAAAGTCAAAAAACAATAGATGTTGGCATGGATGTGATGAAAAGTGAACATTCATACATTGTTAGTGGGGGTGTAAATTAACACAGTCTCTATGGAAAACAGCTTGGAGATTTCTCAGAGAACTGAAAGTAAATCTACCGTTCAACCCAGCAGTCCCTCTACTGTGTATCACCCAAAGGAAAAGAAGTCATTAAATCAAGACAGTTGGACGTGTATGTTTATCAAAGCACAGTTCACAATTGGAAAGGTATGGTGTGTGTGTGTGTGTGTGTGTGTGTTTGTGTGTGTGTATACACCATGTAATACTATTCAGCCATAAAAGAATGAAATGTCTTTTTCAGCAACTTTTACTGAACTATAGTCCATTATCCAAAGTGAAGTAACTGGTGAGTGGAATGAAAAACCAAACATTGCCTGTTCTCACTTATAAGTGGAAGCTGAGCTATGGGTATGCAAAGGCATATAGAGTAGTGTAGTGGACACTGAAGACTCAGAAGGGGGGAGGATGGGTGAACGTGAGGGATAAATAACTACTTATAAGGTGCAACATTCACTACTTGGGTGATGGGTACAATAAAATCTCAGACTTCACCACTATGCAGTTCATCCGCGTAACCAAAAACTGCTTGGACTCCTAAAGCTATTGAATTAAAAAATTAAAGTTAAAATTAAAAAATAAAATTCAAAAAATAAATAGATGCAGGTTTGATATTGATAATATGTAAATAGCTTTAATAAATTAAAATATTATAAACAACCCATTAGAAAGGAATATGTAAATAAATCATGGCATATTCATACTATGAAGTACTACGTAGGAGTTAAAAATGAGATATGACTATACAACCATAGAAACAACTCCTAAATGTGCTCTTGAATGGAAAGCAACCTGGGGAATAATATACTCAGTGTGAATCTATTTTTATGAAAGCTGTATGTTTGTGTTTAGATGTCATGTACAACTAAAAGTGCGTGAAGTTGCCAATGATTGTGAGCATAAGAGAGGCTTTAAAATCATATTTTGTTATGCAAATTAATGGTTCTATAATTTAAAAAAAAGAATTAATACAAGTCTCCAATCCAGAAAAGTGCTGTCTTACTAAAAAATGTTATGTCTTGAAGTAAAGTGTTAATTGCTTTGCAGTGACTCTGCACATTTTTTAAGTTTATTACTAGTATTTATATATTTTTAAATGAAAATATATAGTTTTTTTTTAGCTTTTCAAGTTATTGCTGCCATGTTGGGAAAATATTGATTTCTGTGTCTTGGATTGCTAATCAATCATCCAATTAGGGTTTGTTATCAATTAAAGTAGTGTTAATCAATTGATTCCCTTGGATTTTTCAGATAGACAATCAAATCATCTGTAAAGACAGATGATGTCGTCTCCTAGTTTGCAGTATGCAGCTTTGTATTTTTCTCATCTTATTGCATTGTCTAAAATTATTAGACAATGCAAATGCAAATCAATGATGAACCATATGAGTAATAGGCATTTTCTCTTGTTCTTGATTTTAATAAAAATAACTATTCGTAAAATTGTTAATTTTTTTTAGTTTCTGGTTCCAGTGGGTTATTAGGTTATTAAGAAAATGATATTCTAACCTTAGTTCTAGCAGCTTTTTAAAATTCAGAAAGTATTCTCAAATACCTTTTTTATATTTTTCAAAACTTCCTATAGTCTTTCTTGACCTTTTATTCATTCAAGAATTATAGAGAAGCTTTATTTATGTTAAATCGCATTCACATTCAAGCAACAGAATCTACTTAGGCATGCTATATTATCACTAGACTATACTGCCAGACAATATACACTAATAATTTATTAGAGGTTTCACTTCTGTGATACTCATGTAGTTTAAATCGTAGCATTTGTTTCTTAAATATATCATGATGATTATTTGTGAGAATTATCTGGCCATTCCAACAGTGAAGACAGATTATTTTATAAATTTTAAATTTTCAAGAGCTCTTTCTGGTGTTCTATTTCTTAACAAATCCATTTGAATTATTTGCATATTTATAACAAAACATCTATTTTATCAGAGATTTCAAGTTATCTAGCAGCTAGTATGTTACCTTAGGGAAAATAAAATGATACAAATATTTGATTAAGGTAAAAGAAGTCATGAAAAGAGGAAAAAGGAATACAAAGCAGGTGGATCAAACAGAAAGAAAATAGTAACATGGCAGATATAAACATATTTATGTCAGTAACTGCATTAAACATAAATGATCTAAATGCTCCAAGGAAAAGATTTAAGATTGTCAGTTGAGGCTGTTAAAACCCAGCTATATGCTGCTTCCAAGAGATAACAATTTAAATATCAGGACACAAAAAGATTGAATGTAAAATAATGGGAAAAGATATGCCAGGAAAACCAAATCAAAGCTAATATATATGTATATACATATACATATACATATACACGTACACGTACACATACATACACACATACATACACACATGCACATACATATACACATACATATACATATACACATACACATACATATACATATACATATACATATACACATACATATACACATGCATATATATATATATGCTTCTTTTTTTGAGTCAAGGTCTCACTCTATCATCCAGGCTGGAGTATAGTGGCACAATATCAGGTCACTGCAACCTCTGCCTCCCAGGCTCATGCAATCCTTCCACCTCAGCCTCCCAAGTAGCTGGGCCCACAGGCATGCACCACCACACTCACCTAATTTTTTGTATCTTTGGTAGAAAAGGGGTTTTGCCATGTTGTCTGGCTGGTGTAGAACTCCTGTACTCAAGTGATCCACCCATCTTGGCCTCCCAAAGTGCTGGGATTATAGGCATAGAAAGCTAGTATATTTATACTAATACCAGACAGAATTGACTTTAAGCTAAGAAGTGTTACTAAAGATAAACATTTCAAAATGATAATGTGGTCAGTTTTCTAAGAAGATATCATAAATTTTAATCTGCATGAATCTAATAACAACATCAAAATATATGTAGAACAAAACTAACAAAATATGAAGAACAAGTAAATACATTCACAACCATAATTGTAGATTTTAACACATTTATTTCAAAGCAGATAATTTGAATAACACAATTAGCAAGGTTGGCCTCCTCATCATTTTTAGAATACTGCACTCTAAACCCATAGCATACACATTCTTTTTAATTGCACATGAAACATTTACCAAAATTGATTATAGCTGGTCAATAAATCAAACTCCCAAAATTTCAAAAAATTTAAATAATGAAGATAATTTTATCTGGTCTCCGAGAAAGTTAACTTGGGAAAAAAGAAACTGGAAAATCACCACTTATTTGAAAATTAATCTATATAGTTCTAAATAACCTATGGGTAAAAGAAGATATCAGAAAGGTCAGAAAGAATATTAAAAAACATTAGGAACTGAATGATAAAGACTATATGACATATCGACAGCTGGCAAAGATTTTAAGTCATTGATATTGTTTGGCCATGTCCCCACCCAAATCTCATCTTGTAGTTCCCATAATTCTCATGTGTTATGGGAGGCACCTAGCGGGAGGTAATTGAATCATGGGGCTGGTTTCTCCGATATGGTTCTCATGATAGTGAGAGAGTCTCATGAGAGCTGATGGTTTTATAAGCTTCTGGGATTTCTCCTGCTGGCACTAATTTCTCTCTCCTGCTGCCCTACGAAGAGGTGCCTTCCACCATGATTGTAAGTTTCCTGAGGCCTTCCCAACCATGCAGAACTGTGAGTCAATTAAACTTCTTTTCTTTATAAATTACCCAGTCTCGGGTATTTCTTCAGAGCAGTGTGAGAATGGACTAAAACAGCCATTGTTAAAAGAAAAATTCACAGCTGGAAATTCATATATTGCAATTAAAAAAAAAAAGACTGAAAGTCAATCTTAGTTTTCATCATAACCTCAAGGAACTGGAAAATGAATAACAAATTTTTAAAAAGAAGAAATAATGCAATAAAAAACAAAAGCAGAAATCAATTAAATGGAAGGCAAATATACTATAGAGATAACCACAAAGCAAACAATTATCATTCTTTGAAAATATTAATAAAATTGATCAAGAAAAAGAAAAAAAAAGAATAACAGGAATAGAGAAAGGGAAATTACTACACATCCAACAGCCACCAATCCTGCACAAACACTTTCAGAGAATGAAGAAGAGACAGCTTACAAGTCACTTTTTTTTTTTTTTTTTTTGAGACGGAGTTTCGCTCTTGTTACCCAAGCTGGAGTGCAATTGCACCATCTCGGCTCACTGTAACCTCCTCCTCCTGGGTTCAGGCAATTCTCCTGCCTCAGCTGGGATTACAGGCACTCACCACCATGCCCAGCTAATTTTTTGTATTTTTAGTAGAGACGGGGTTTCACCATGTTGACCAGGATGGTCTCGATCTCTTGACCTCGTGATCCACCCGCCTCGGCCTCCCAAAGTGCTGGGATTACAGGCTTGAGCCACCGTGCCCGGCCATTGTAATTTTTAAATATAAGTTTCTTTCTTAATTTTCAGAATTAAAATTTAAATGCTTTTTAAAATGTACCACCTCGTGCCCCGACCCACCTGCTTCCCCATTGTATGCCTGCAATCACACGCCCATACTCCACACCGATTCTAACTGTCTTCTCCTTGCCACTTCTCCACATATGCAACAGAACCTGGCATCTCATTGCAGCTATTTAACTGCAGTGTTATTTTCTTTACATTTTAAATCTTCTCTTTTGAGAGTAATTTTGTTCTTTGTGTTTGAACAGTCTTGTGCTCGCTCCCAGCCTTGTCTATGACTTCGTCCTTCTCAGGTGCTGGCTTTTGCTTTGTCTCAGCCAGCAGGAGCACATCTTCATGTAACTCACTCCACTGAAACCTTGAGCATTCAGCAATATTGGCAGAGTCTGTTACGGATTGTTTTGGCTGCTTTCATTGACTAAAAATTAAAGTGGAATAAACTAAAAATAATATAAAATAATAGAATAAGTGTATTAAAACATTCAAAACGTTTTACAAATAAAATAAAAATTTAATAATTAGGGAAGACTTTACCTTCTAGATATCCAAAAATACTGTAAGAGTATTGTATTCCCAGAATCTCGTATCTCACAATCTCATATCTCACATCCCAGATCTCATATCCCAGAATCTCATATCTCACAATCTCAGCTCACTGCAACCTCTGACTCCCAGGTTCAGTAGATTTTCCACCCTTCCTCCTGAGTAGCTAGGATTACAGGCACCCACCACCATGCCCAGATAATTTTGTATTTTTAATAGAGATGGGGTTTCACCATGTTGGCCACTCTGGTCTTGAACTCATGACCTAAGGTGATCCATCTGCCACAGCCTCCCAAAGTATGGAAATTAGGAAATTAGGCTGGATTACAGTCATGAGCCACCATGCCCAGCTTCATATCTAGCAAATTAATGAGCACACAGAGAACACTAGAACAGCCCCAGATAGCTGTGGAACCTAGTAGATGAAAAGAGGTCGTAATTCAAACACCCAAGGAAAATACAAATGATTGGCTTTTCTCTAAGGAAAAAAAAATATAAAGTCGTATCTCTATTTCCCAATGCACACACAAATTTCAGATATATTAGAGATTAAGATATTTTAAAGTGAAACTACAGAGTTTAGATGTAATTATAGGAGGATATTTATTAGACAGTCTTTTTCTGATAGGCTTTTGGATTTAAAAAAGCCTTTCCTACTTCCGTTTTATTTCCTTTTTTTGATTTTTTTTGTTTTGAGACTGAGTCTAGCTCTGTCACCATGCTGGAATGCAGTGGCACGATCTTGGCTCACTGTATCCTCCGACTCCCTAAGCGATTATCCCGCCTCGGCCTCTGGAGTAGCTGGGACTACAGGCACATGCCGCCATGCCCAATTAATTTTTGTATTTTTAGTAGAGACAGTGTTTAGTCATGTTGGCCAGAATGGTCTCGATCTCCTGACCTGATGATCCACCCACCTTGGCCTCCCTAAGTGTTGGAATTACAGGTGTGAGCCACTGCGCCTGGTCACCTTCCCTACTTCTAAGACATAAAAACTGAGCACATTTTCTTTCCAAAAGGAAAAAGCTAAAAGACAAACACAAAGAGGGAAAATATTTGCAATTTCTCTGACATATAAGTAATATATTGAATATATAAAGATCATTATCAAATCACTAAGAAAAAAGAATAAACATTTCCAGTAGAAAAGGTGGGCAAAAGATGATGTATCTATTGTTGCTGAGGTGTGGGTGAATGGCCACTCTTGTGCTGCAATGAATATGAAGTGCATTCAACAGCGCCTATCAAACCTAGGCATCCTTCTACCGCGGGGGTCTATCCTACAGAAGCACAGCCATATGTATCCACAGCGATGTAGATATGAGTATTCATTGATTATTTCTCTCTTTTTTTTCTTTCTTTTTTTTTTTTTTGAGACAGAATCTCACTCTTTCGCCCAGGTTGGAGTGCAGTGATGCAATCTTGGCTCACTGCAACGTCTGCTTCCTAGGTTCAAGCAATTCTCCTGATTCAGCCTCCTGAGTGTCTGGGACTACAGGTGTGTGCAACCACACCTGGCTAACGTTTTGTATTTTTAGTAGAGATGGGGTTTCACCGTGTTAGCCAGGATGGTCTCGATCCCCTGACCTCACGATCTACCTGCCTTGGCTTCCCAAAGTGCTGGGATTATAACTTTGTGGGGTTTTCTTGTGTTTGTTTTCTCTCTTTTGTTCTTTCTTCCTTGCTTGCTTTCTTCCTTTCTTTCTTTCTTTTTTTGTTTTTGTTTTTGTTGTTGTTGTTGAGGCAGAGTCTCACTCTGTCAACCAGGCTGGAGTGCAGTGGTGCAATCTTGGTTCACTGCAACCTCAACCTCCCGGCTATAAGTGATTCTTCTGCCTCAGCCTCCTGAGTAGCTGAAACTACAGGGGTGAGCCACCACGCCCAGCTAATTTGTGTATTTTTCGTAGAGATGAAGTTTCACCATATTGACCAGGCTGATCTTGAACTCCTGACTTCATGATCTGCCTGCCTTGGCCTCCCAAAGTGCTGGGATTACAGGCATGAGCCACTGTGACTGACCAGCTTTATGTGTTCTTTAAAAATACATACTTTATATAATTTCATTTGGCCAAAAAATTGAGGTATACACACACACACACACACACACACACACACACAGAAATGTATTATAGTGTATGGTATATTAATTTTCTATTGCTTCTCTAACAAATTACCACAAACTTAGTGACTTAAAACCACATAAAGTTATTATATTATAGTTCTGGAGGTCAGAAATCCGGAATGAGTTTCGAGTTTCGCTGGGCTATAGTAAAGGTGTTGGTAGGGCTGCCTTCTTTTGAAGATTCTATAAAGAGGATCACTTTCCTTGTTTTTTCCCGCTTGCAGTGTGGCCTGTATTCCTTGGTTTGTGGCCTTTCCTCCCTCTTCACAGAACATCATTTAGTCCTCTGCTTCCAGCATCACAAGGCCTTCTCCTCTCCAACTGCCTGCCTCTCTCTTAAAGGGCCCTTGAGATAATACTGGGTCCTCCTGGAAAATCCAAAGTAATCCTCAATCTCAAGATCCTTAATTTAATCATACCTGCAAAATTCCATTTGCCATGTAAGGTCACAGTCACAGGTTTGAGAGATTAAAACAAGGGCATTGTTGGGGCCATTTTTCAGTTGACCACATTCAGGAAGACCTCCATAAGCAAACCAGTAGCTATCTCAGAGGTGAGAGATTTGAAGTCAGAAGTATTTAAAACCTCCCTTCAGTCTCTCTCTCTTTTTTTTCTCTCTGTCTCTCCCTCTCTCCTCACTTGCAATGAGCACACATCATTTTTCTAATAAAAAACATAAAACTCAAAAATATAGAAGAAACAGAAAACTAATATTATAATAATGTGGTCTAGAGGCAGAGGTCGCTCAAATTTTCCAAACATCAATGCCAGAAGGCTCTAGCATAATCCCTGAGAGGTGGGAGAGCTGCGAGGGACATCTCATATTCATCTGAGCCTGCTGTGCGTGGGAGGGTGCATGAGTGAATGTGTGTGTACGTGTATGCCTGAATATGTGCACGGGAAGTGGGTGTGTGCAGGTGGGTGTGACTGAGTGTGAGTGAACATGTGTGCGCATAGGTATGAGTGTCTGTGTGCATGTTTGTGCATGTGTGAATGTATGTGGGTGGCTGTGCTTTTGTTTGTATTTTGGATGTGGAGAGGAGGAGGAAATAGCTCCATTGAAGAAGCATCATATTTGTAAAAAAAAAAAAGCATAAAACAAAGTGAAGGGAAACGCGATTGCATACTTCAAGTGGTCCTAAAACCAAGGGTAGCTTTCTGCTACGGCCTTTACATGCCAAGCTTCCAATCATCAAAAACTCCTGCTGGCACATCTACATTTCACAGGCCAGAGGAGCGAGGTTCAGGGGGTTGGATACCCATCCCAGGGTTTCAGATACGGGCAGCGTGAGCCCAAAGCCGGCCCCTCACAGCTCTGCAGGCTGGCTCCGTGCTGGCTCAGCCCCGGGCGCTGTCCTCAGGGTTAGCTGCTTCGCTGTGCTGAGCGTGCAGGTGAATGCTATCAGTAGAAATGGGCTTTTAAACGTCAACGGACGAATTTTCATCTTTTCTCCACATTTCAGTTGTTAGCGTGTGTGATCTATTTTAAAATGTTTTCACATATCATAGTTATTCTCTTGAATCTGATGTTTCTGAACCTGTTTTGCCGAAATGCTTTATCGAACCTGGAATGCCGGTTTATTAGGTAGCCTGTCCCGGTCGAAGTCCCAGGGGCGCTGTCCATGGTGTTAAAACACCTCGCTTAATACCTGAGAAAGTTTCTCTGCTTTTCAGAAGGGATGTGTGCCAGCAGTAGGGAATAATTTTCAGCTTATAATTTGGTATTCACAGAAAAGAAAAGAAAATGTCTACTCTTTTCAGAAAAATCTGATCATCTGCCAGCATAAATGTTGGTTGAACTTGACTCTTCCTTTTGAATGCCAGGAAGCCTGAACAGGACAGTTGGGGCCAGGACAGCCCAGAAAGGCAGATTTGGGTGGGGCCTTGGCCTTTATAGAAACGTTTTAGTGTCCATGGTGATCCTACTGGAGAGCCAGTGTCAAGAACCTCTGAGCCCCACGATTCGGGTTTCCTTGCCTCCATCAAGGTACACGCCCTGTGACAGTGCTGCTGAGAGCCAGGAATAGCGGCACCGGCAAGACAGTGCAGCTCTCACAAGCTAGACATTTGATGTCACGGGAAGAGTTGCACCCAGACAGTTGAGTGCACCTGTTCAGATGACCTGTTGGGGTACTGGGAGGAGGAAGCATATCTGGCTGAACTTGAGGACAGAAAATAACTCTCATCAAAATTACTTGACTAAAAGAACATTCCAGGTGCCAAGCTCAAACATAACAGCAAATATTTACCAATAAGTAAGGAAAACTTCTAGGTTACAACTGTACTGGGTCCTCCATTCATTTCCATCAAGCTTGACCCAGAGCCCTGCAGTGGTCCTGCTGACCTCTCAACCCTCCACTTTGGAGAGCTGTCAATGCCTTCAGAAGGCCAGGCTCCTCCTGCCTGGAGCATTGGATTATTTCCTGTTTGAAAGCCCTGGAGGGATTGGCTCCTTCCCACACTTCTCACCCTTCTCACCTGTCCTGCCTCACCTTTGCTATGATGTCACTTTCTTGGAGAGGCCTTCTTTGATGCCCCCTCCCCCTCCCCAGCACTGTGCCCTGTGAGGTTCACACATGCATGAATTAATTGGGTTCTAATCGAACATTTGTTTTTGCAGGTACTGGCTCATTGGTTTTCTCCTCTAAGAGCTGCCCATGAATAGGGGCTTCCACTGCCTGCCCAGCAAGCAGCTCCATAAACAACTGCAGTGTGATGGTAAGGCAGTTCATTGTTTTCAGGTATGAGGGCTCAGACAGGAAATGTACACGCAAAAATATTCCCGTCGGCTTCGTCAGTTTTCTGGTTCCTGAATACGTCCTGGTTGATTTTCCAAGGCACGCATGGCAGGTATCTGACCTGCTTCACACTGGCTATGGGAATTTTTACCCATTTTGGAAGTGGGAAATGCCGTTGTTGCCTGCCTGAGTTTGAATCGCTTTCCCCGAACATGTTCAACTTTATCATACTACATATTCATGCTGCTTTATCATACTACATATTCAATGTGTGTGTTTTGGAGAGATTTTTATGCCACCCTAGGAGATAATTTCTGATGACCCTGTCAGAAACACAGGAGTGGGGAGGAAGGTGAACAACCAGAATTAGAAATTCCTATTTTTAAAATCTGTGCTATAGAAAAAGTCTTCAGGATTAGTATCCGTCTTTCCTGAGGCTACTTGTGACAGTTCACTACTGTCACAAATAGCCTTGAGACGTGTGGATTCATCATTATATATAAAGCTTTTAAAGCATTCTCAAAATTGCCCAAGGGTCACCTCCTTCCAGAAGCCTTCCCTGACTTTCCCGGCGTGTGGGAAGGTCGTTCCTCCCTCCCCAAAACCCAACTTCAGAGCTGCCAATGCCCTCCCTCCGGGCTAGTGTAGCTCCACAATCACCCCTCCACCCTCAGTCATAGTTCTCCTGGCAGCCTCCCCCTTCAGACTGTGGGCTCTGTGGGAGTAGAACCCACCGTTTCCTCATCCTCCCATCTCCAGGGCCAACAGCAGGAGTGGCGTGCAGTAGGCACTCAATAAATATGAAAGATGGGTGAATCCACCTTGAAAGGAGGGGCAGCACAGGCACGGGGCTTGAGGGCAGGAATACTGGCACCAGAACAGTCAGCTTCTCTCCTGTCCCACCCAACACATGGCACAGGTGGACCCAAGAACCTGTGTGGTTCACCTGGCCCTAGAGTCATGCTCTGAACACAGTAGAGCAGGCACGGGCTGTGCATCCCATGCTGTCTGCTCTGCGGGAAGAAGCACGTGTGGTGGCCTCCAAAGAGCCACCCACAACAGCCTCTGCACAGTGTCTATGCCTCCACCTGCCCAGGAGGGGCTCTTTGAGATGGAGTTCTGCTCTGTCACCCAGGCTGAAGTGCAGTGGCGCAATCTCGGCTCACTGCAACCTCCACATCCCGGGTTCAAGTGATTCTCCTGCCTCAGCCTCCTGAGTAACTGGGATTACAGGCGTGAGCTACCAGCTAATTTTTGTATTTTTATTAGATACGGCATTTCTAATGTTGGCCAGGCTGGTCTCGAACCAGGAGGGTCTTAAACCCTTGCTATGAATTACTCTCCACTGAAATTAGTAATTTTTTGTACATGTCTTGGTATTTTCCAGTTTTGAGCCTTCTGAAAAGAGTAGGACACTAACTTGTATAGGTTACTGTGATGGTAAATTTTATGTGCCAACTTGGCTAGAATACAGTGCATTATTGTTTGGTCAAACACTAATGTAGGTGTTGCTGTGAAGCTATTCTGTAGATGTCATTAACAACCATTTTCAATCAGCTGACTTTAATTAAAGGAGATTATCCCTGATAATGTGGTGGGCCTCATTCAATCAGTTGAAGGCCATGAGAGCAAAACCTGAAGTTTTCCAGAGAAGAAACTCTGCCTCGGGATGGCAGCATCATCTCCTGCCTGGGTTGCTAGCCTGCAGATTCCAGACTTTCTGGCCCCAACAACTGAGTGAGGCAATGCTGAAAATAGATAGGTTTACCTAATCGTCTATTCATTCTAACAGTGCTGTCTCTCTGGAAAGCCCTGACTGACACATGTACATATTTAAAATACAATACAGGTATCAAAACACCTGAATTAGGACTAGATGAACGTACCCATATGAGGTATAACCTTTTTGACAGAGGTATCTGGTCGACTTTCTGTATCAATCAGTTGAATAAAGTCAATTGGGAAATTTCTGTCTTTTTTTTATGCCTCAAGACTCTGGTTGAGAAGAAATCAAGTCACTAATGTGTAATTAACGTTATTTAGCTACATGTTATAATTTCATCATTTATAGAAACCTATTGATACACAACAGTTTTAATATATGACACTAACTTTAAATTGCCTATGAATATGACACATCCGATGACTACTTGTTTTGCAGAAGAGTGTTGTTTGGCAGGGAAAATTAATAGCCTGCTGTTGTTATTGTACAGGGGATCTAATACCTGGGATAAATCTCCTCTGTGAGTGAATCTAGGCAGAATTAAGAGAAGCAGGTGACACCCGCTGTGAGTGGGTACTTCACATCCCACAATCTACACCTGAGTTGCTGGTCCTCCCTGGGAGCTGAGCCCCAGCCCCTAACCCCTGCAGCCTTCCCCACCTCTGTTAACAACAGCATCTTCATCCTTCCAGTTGCTCAGACCTAGGACATTGGAGACCTCCTTTATTTCTCTCTTTTGGTTTTACCCCTTCAGCAAGACCTGCTGGTTCCCCTTCGCCATGAACCCTGGCCCAGCCCCTCTCAGCATCCCCACCACCAGCATGTTCCAGCCACCATCATCCCTCCCCAGAGTCAATGCAATAACCCCTAGTGAATCTCCCTGCCTTGAACCTCACTCCTCCCTGGCTAATCTCCATGCAGGAGCCAGAGCCATGCCATGAAAACCTACGCAGGCTCAAGGCCCCCCCTCTGCTCAAAACCCTCTAATGGTTCCCAACTGGCTGAGAGGAAAGCCACGGTACTTACGGTGTCACAGTCCTCTAAGGCTCTGCCCACACCAGTCCTGCTCTCTCTGTCCTCCACACTCCCACCCCTCCCCCGGCTCCTGCTGCTCCAACCGCCTTGGCTGCCTTGCTGCTCCTTGAACCTGCCAGGCTCACTTACTTATACCTTGTGCTCTTTGCCATGCTTTTCCCTCTCCTGGGATTCCCCCTTCCCTGAGGTGTCCCCTTGGCTGGTTCCCTCAGCCACATACTTTGCTCATGTGGACCTGCTACCTGCATGTTACTGGCTGAGCCTACCTTGATGAACCCACTCTCCTCTCCTCCCTTGCACTCCTGCCCTCAAGTCCTGCCTAGCACAACTTTCAATTGTTCGCTACTCTGCCATCAAATTTTTTGAGCTGGAGTCTCACTCTGGAGTGCAGTGGTGAGATTCGATCTTGGCTCACTGCAGCCTCTGCCTCCCAGGTTCAAACAATTATCCTACCTCAACCTCCCAAGTAGCTGGGATTACAGGCGCCTACCACCATGCCCACCTAATTTTTAGTGGAGACTGGATTTTACCATGTTGTCCAGGCTGGCCTCTGAGCTCAGGTGATCTGCCTGCCGTGGCCTCCCCAAAGTCCTGGGATTACAGCTGGGAGCCACTGCACCCAGCTCACTTATTTACTCTTCACTGTTTGTTTTCACTTCTTTCACTACAATACAAGCTTTGTTACTGAAGTTTTGCAGTATCTGGACAATGCCCAGAACATGCACGTAGCAGGTCCACATTAAGTATTAGTTGAATGAGTAAATAGAGGGTGCCTCACCTGGGGCAGAGGGGACTTGGGAACTCCCAAGACCAATCCAGCTAATCAGGGGATATTTCTACAACGGTGGCCGGATAGATGAACAAGAAGGCCTTGGCTGAGGCAGGAACGTGTACGAAGAAAGAATGGGTCAGAAAGAGAGCCTAAGAAGACAAAGCTGGTGTTGTCCAAGGGAGAAAGAAGGCTCCCTGGGCAGAGAGGCCTTTCCAGGGCCAGGCAACGTCTGCTTTGAGAACACCTGCTTTTCAGTTCATGCTTAGCCAAGCGATGTTCTGCCCACTAGTGAAACCTCCCAGGTACCAGGAAGGGTGCTCAGAGGCCTAATCATCCTATGAGACAGCCAGGCCTTGCATCGTAAGCCCTTGTGCATTCTAATTGACTCGT
Source organism: Callithrix jacchus (assembly GCF_049354715.1). Taxonomy (NCBI): domain Eukaryota; kingdom Metazoa; phylum Chordata; class Mammalia; order Primates; family Cebidae; genus Callithrix; species Callithrix jacchus. Next base: position 199,176,029 of record NC_133503.1, read on the forward strand.
TACCTTCCGTGGGTCTTCCCGTCATCCCACTGTGTCCTCTAAGCACATCAGTTGCAGCGAAACAGTGCAGCCTACTTCCACCTACGAGGAGCCTCAGGGCCTGCCTGCCTGGCCCCTCTCCGCAAGCCCAGAATGTCAGGAGGCACGCACTCACCTAACAGTTACCAAGCCAGCTGCCCCAGGATGGGGTCCACTGAGTTCCAGTTACTTAGAGGGAGGCAACCGGAAGCCTAGCTCTGGTAGCCACCCTAGACCCTATGGTGGAATGGAGTCCGGCCGCTTCTCCACTCTCCGAAGGTTTTACAGAGCCTTTCTGCCCTTAGGCCACACATACAGTGCAAATGACCGTTTGTCGGCTGTGTTGGACTAAGGCCTCAAGGCAAGCTTACCCTTGTGCAGGAACAATGACAAACCCAAGGTGGGCAACTTGGAGCTGGCCACAGCCAAAGCCAAAAGCTCCAGTGACATCTGCTCTGTGTCCAAGAAGGAAGAAGGAAAGGAAGGAGCACACTGTGCTAACTTATCTCAAATAAAATAATTATCTATTGACAACATCAAATACGAAATACTCAGCTCTTCTGTGCCGGTTACAGAAAAGCTGCATTACTATGTATATTACAGAATAGTTAACTTCCTAGGTTTTGACTAGAGAATAAAATTCATTTGTCTTCATTTCTAGTAAGTTTTATTTGTTGAAATATAGACTCGTAACATTCAAGACAGTTCTGGGTATAGCACACAGCGATAGCGTATGAAACGGTGTCCAACACAACAGGGAAAAAATGGAAACCTGCTTTTCTGCAGCAGCTTTGCCTCTGCCCTCAGACAAGGAGCATTGCACGGCTTATTCTGACAAGGATGCTTTTGTAGTCTTCGAACAGGTCACCTAATTTGTAAGAATCTACGTTTTATTCCCGTAGGACTTAATAAAGCTTCTTCACTATGAATAAAATGTGAACTGCACAAACATTTGTCTTGTTTTTGAACTGGTCCTCTTAAGCGGGGTAGGGAGTTGTTTTTCACTGCTTTATACAAATGTAAGGCATGGATCCATTCTCTTCAAATTATAAAACAAAACATTTCGTTAATTATTTACTTCTTTGCCTAAAAATGTCTTTATGACCGTCAACAAAGGGAACAGCGGTTTGCGTTTCAAAGTAAAATCTGTGTTTCACAAATCGCTAGGAGCGCAGCAGAGTCAGCCACGGGAGTCTGAGTCCGAGTCCTAGTGTCAGCCCTCTAGCCCCGCCCCTCTAGCCCACTGCTCTAGCCCCACCCTTCTGGCCTCATTTCTCTAACTCCAGCCCTCTAGCCCCACCCCTCTAGCCCCCTCTAGCTCCATCCTTATAACCCCACCCCTCTAGCTCCACCCACCAGCCACACCCCTGTAGCACCACGCCTCTAGTCCCACCCCTCTAACCCCTTCCCTCTGGCTCCATCCCTGTAGCCCCACCCCTCACCTGACCCCTCTAGCCCCACTCCTCTAGCTCCGCCCCTCTAGTTCCACTGGTCGGCCCGGGCTCCTCTGAGGCTGTCCTGCTCCTGTGAGGGATTTGAGCAAGCCCTTGAATTTGGCTTCCAGGCCTTCAGTAGCTCCCACCCACCTGCTACTTGATTTTGGACTTTTCATGTTGAAGGTTAAAGAAGCTTATTCCCCCACTGTGGTATTAGCCAGATTTTGTTGACTATACACACACACACACACAAATACACACTGCACATACACACCACACAGACACAGATACACACACACCACACCCATGCATACACCACACAGACACACATACCACATGTACACACACATCACACACACACACACACACACCACACCTACATGACACACAAAGACACACAAACATACAGATACACTGCACGGGTACACAGACACACAGCACATGTACACACATGATACACATACATACACAAACCACACATAAATATATACACATACAGTGACACACAAACACATACACCACAGATACATGCACACACCACCAAACACACCAGCTCTGTTATGGATGGAATGTGTCTTCAGGTTCCTATATTGAAGCCCTGCCCACAGTGTGACTGCATTTACAGATGGAAGCATTACGGAGGCCCTCAGGATTAAATGAGGCCATGAGGGTAGGACCCTCATCTACTAGGAATGGTGTCCTTACAGGAAGAGAAGACCCCAGAGCCCACTCTTTCTCTGAGCACACAGACGAAAGGTCATTTGAGGATGCAGAGAGAAGGTGCCGTAAGCAGGACAGGAAGAGAGACCTCACCAGAAAACAACCCTGCTGGTACCTCGATCCTGGACCCCAGCCTCCAGAACTGTGAGAAAATACATTTCCGTTGTGTCAGCTACCCAGTGTGTGATATTGTTATTGCAGCCTGAGCTAATATACCATCTAAAGTATTTGTTCCTTCCTGCTCATCAAATTCAACCTGCATAATTCCAGCCATACAGAGGGCTGGTATAACATTTTCCAGGATGTCAGAATAATCAAGTTCCCCACAGTCTAGATTACCGCAGAGTGAAGGAAGGTGAACCTGACTCTGAGGCAGGACTGTGAGAGGGTACTGTTGGCCCTGCTGGGTAAGAGCAAACTCCTTCGCATACAGCACTTGAAATTGGAAAATAAATAGAAAGCATTTGTCAGATCAATTGATGTCTATCAAATACCAGGAGCTGTGACAATATTTTCCAATAAAGTTACAGAGGGTGGAAGAGCAACTACTTTTGGAGTCACAGCCTATTTAAATTTATGGTAATCCACAGCCCATACCTTCTGGAAAGACTGAATAGGTAAGCTAAATGGGGGTGCAATAGTCTTTTAGATTATGCAAAGAGAGTAACCTGGTCAAAGTTTACTGCAGAAATACTGCCAATGCCACCATTCTTATATCTTTCAAGTTTTTGAGGATCATGCCAATCTCTGCAGTGTACTCAGGAATATGGTATTACTTTGGGTTTATGGTCCTAGAAGAAAGGAAAATTTCCAGGAATTCTACCTGCTCTTTCCTCCCATACTAGCTCTTATTCCAAGCTAGCATGTGTGTAACCTTTGCACTGCTGATGACATGCATTCTAACTAACCTTGACAGGCACTGGAAAATAACAGCAAAGTGGACCCATGGCCAACTGGACCCACTGTGGGGCTTAGCCAAAAGCTCCATTTATCATTTAAACAACATAAGCCTTCCCTTTCACTGGTGAAGCACAGCATTATCATTATTCCCATAAATTAGCATCAACGCAGAGCCGTCATCTAGCAATCATCCAAATTCTAAAAATTTCCTCTTCTCCACTGCATATTTATCCTACTGAATGGACACTGGTTTTTCGGAGGACACTTGGAGAAAGAATAAATATATGACAGCATTTCGGGATCTTTGGTTGTATACCTAGCAGTTCGGTAACAGTACTGTCTTTTCCCTTGGACTACAAGCTCCATCGACACAGAGGCATGTCAGCTCAGCTCACTCTGACATTCTTAGAACCTAGCACAGACCCAGACACAGAGGAGGTTTGTGAACACGTTCTGAACGAATAAATCAGGGATGGACTGAGGAAAAGGAAGTCACCAGATGCTGGGCCCCGCTCACACACAGGTGTGAAACCAAAACTCCAGCTGCTCATAGTGTCCTGTACTCAAGCTTGCGCATCTGTCTCCCTCAGGCCCCCCAGCGCATGAAAGCTTCATAGGACCAGATTCCAGGTGTTCAGAATTCTGAGTCTTGACCATCTCAGTCTTTTTGTGGTTAGAGACAGCCTCTTTTTTCCTACTTAGAATAGAGACTTGCTGGTCTCTATCTCTGGATTTAGCCATGTCTCAGCTCCAAGGATGATTCTGGACTGAACACAAAAAGGACAGGAGAAGCACCAGGCCAATCTCTGAGCCTGAGTGTCAAGTGACCTCTGCCACTTGCCTGATTCTGACTCATGCCATCTATGTGTGCGTGGACATCTGGGTGCTCCAGAGTCATAGGTCTTCCCTTAATGACCTGTGTGGTCCTCTGGTGGCTGGGATTTTCTTGGCCACCTTCATCTCCTTATTCATCTTACCAGGCCATCCTCCCCTTCTCTTGCCAGGGGTCTTTTGGTGGAATTCCCTGATAGCTATTTAGATTTTCAACTGGATCTCATGCTTTGAATTTTATTTTTTTTTATTGTTTAATTTTATTTTGTAATAGTTTTAGATAATCAGAGAAAAGTTTCAAAATAGTACAGAGTTCCCATAAATCCCTAGGGCAATTATGAAATCAGGAAATCGACATGGGTACCGCCCTCTTAAGTAAATTACAGATCTTGTTGAAGTTTTGATGGTTTTTCCATGAATGTGATTTTTCTACCCAAGGTATGATACAGGATCCCACATTTTGTTTAGTTGTCTTGTCTCCCCAGCTCTCTCCAGTCTGTGACAGTTTCTCATTCTCTTCTTGTCCTTCATGACCTTGAGATAGTTGAAGAACACTGGTTAGGTATTTTAGAATGCCTCTTCATTTGTGTCCTATGAAGTATTTTTAAATACAATATTACGTCATAGTGTTTCTAGCCTCAAATCCGTGCTTCCATATCACCTGCAGAATAATATCTTCAACTTCCCGTCAGGGCATATGGACTCCTTATCATGTGGTCCTGCTGTCCTTCCCTCCTCTTTTGCACATGGCCTTTGGAATCACCAAGTTCTGCAGCCATCCAGAACCATCCTGAACTCCCTCTGATAGACATGTTGGAGCAGTGTTGTCCTTTCTGCGCCTGAAATACTTTCCTTACGTCCCCCTTGTCTACCTTGTGAACTCACAATCACTATTCAATACTGTGCTATTCATGCGAGTCATGTTAGAAACGATAATAACTCCCAAGTCTTAGTGGCTATTTTAGTCAGGGTTCTCCAGAGAGACACAGCCAGTAGGATATATGAAAAGGGGTGTTTTTAGGGGAAACTGGCTCACACAATCACAGAGGCAAAGTCCCATGTTAGTCCAACTACAAGCTGAAAAACCAGAGAAGCCAGTGGCTCAGTCCAAGTCCAAAGACTCAGAACCAGGGATGCCAACAATGCAGCCTCCAATGAGCTCTAAAAGCTCCCGTCAAGCCGCTGTTGCCAGCTTCACAGTCCGAAAGCTGGAGAACCTGAAGCCTGATGTCCAAAGTCCAGAGGAGAAACGTGTCACTTTCCAGAAGAAAGAAAGTAAAGAGGACAACTCTTCCTGCCTGTTTGCCCAGCTGGGCTCGAGCATCTCTAATACCCGTATCACATGGCTCCATGCACATGCAACAGGATTGGGTAATGTGGTCTCCTGGAGCCTGGGAGGAAAATGCCCAGTTTAATGAAGGCCTACCCAGCCACTATTCTGGTCACCAAATTCTTTTGCTTCTCTTCCTATATGATAAAACTTGTTTCCCCTCTGCCAAAGGGAGAGAACACAGGGGCCCACCCAGTCACGGTATGCAGTTCAAGCCCAGGATCCCTGAACCGCTCAGGACTCTCCACCAGAAACTGAACTGCTCCAGTTGGTCTGAGCTCCTATGATCTGAATGATGTGCTATTTGCCACCCTGCCTTCCAGTAGACAGTGATGGTTCAAGAACAGAACTATGTGTAATTCTTCCTTTTGGAATGGAGGAATGGAAGTCTCACGTGCATCTCTAGCCCATAGCTGCACTTGACTCCTGTAGATGCTAGATGCTGCATGGTGATATTTCCCTGTTCTTAATGCTGGGGAAACTCTGATTAGGTCCTGTTCTTGTGGCTTCAGAATTCACCCTCTGGGGGCTCTCCTTCCTCATTACTATCTACGGTCACCTAAGAATAGATGTTGGCTAGTGTGTTTGGTTTGGGATAGTGCAGCTTTTGGAAATCACCTTCTGTTCAGGAAAGATTGGTTACTCACAGATTTTTTTTTTTTTTTGCTTGCTTTTTGAGATGGAGTCTCACTCTGTCACCCAGGCTACAGTGCAATGGCATGATCCTGGCTCACTGCAACCTCTGCCTCCCAGGTTCAAGCGATTCTCCTGCCTCAGCCTCCTGAGTAGTTGAGATTACAGGTACGTACCACCATGCCCAGCTAATTTTTGTATTTTTAGTAGAGACAGGGTTTCACCATGTTAGTCAGGCTGCTCTCCATCTCCTGACCTTGTGATCCATCCTCCTCGGCCTCCCAAAGTGCTGGGATTACAGGCGTGAGCCACAGTACCTAGCCTCAAAGATTGTTTTTAAGTCTCCAACAGTCAAGGAACTTTTTGGTTCAGAGTTATGGTATTCTGGGCAGTGTAGTTGTCTTAAAATCTTAGTGACTTCTGACCTATTTGCTTCCAGTCAATTTCATGTATCAGTGACCCCATTTAAAGACCTTTCCTGGACATTGTTCTCTAATCCCCTTTGGTTCCCACCTCTTCACGTTGTTTCTCCCGCTCAGTGGAATGGCAGCTTCTTCCATGTCACTGGCTTGAGCGGGAAGTCTATACCCTTACTCACATATTTGCTCTGAGTTACTTTAATTAGCTTAGAAAGTTCACTAGATCTTTGTCGGCTCAAATAATTTTTTATTTTCATGTTTTACTGTCTGGGGACTGAAAGCAGTTACCTTTTACAATCCTATCAGAGGGCCCTACATTTCTGGCCTCTCTGTTGCCTTTGGTTTTCTGTTTCCGAAATAGCCAATTATTTCCGTGCTTTTATCTTTCTTGTATTTGTTGCCTTTTTTCAAAGAGAATAAATTCTAATTAGCACACACTTCTGACATTCCGTCCAGTATCTCTGCCATGAGCTTACAGTGATGGAGTCAGCCTTCCAAGTCTCTGCACATGACCATTTGCCAGATGTCGTGTCACAATGTAACGCAGATGCCCAGTCACCCAGAATGCCGTTTCCACCCACCTCTTGCTCAACTGCTAAATAAGTGGCCACATATTTTTATTACGGCAGCAACCCCACTTCAGAATACCGATTTCCATAGTATTAAACAAATCATGCCAGGTGTCGCAAACGCCCTCCAAATTTTAGTGACTTAACAACATAAAAGCTTATTTCTCGTCTACCTAATGTCCAGCGAGGATGTTGCAGTTGAGTCACCCCTCTCCAGGCAGTGGAGTGACTCAGAGATCCAGGCTCCTTGCATTTTGGGATACTGCAGTCCCCAACACGTGGCTTCATATTTGCTATGGGAGGAGAAAGGACTGGATGTAAGAGACATTTCATGGGATAGCCTGGAAGCGTCACACATCACATTTGCACACCTATTCACCTTGGTCAGAATTAGTTTTATGGCTCTACTCAGATGTAAGGGTAAATGTGATCCTTGTGAGCATCCAGGAACAGACTTAAATGGTTGGCAATAATTAGAGCTATTTCTGGATTATTTCTGCCATGACTGTTATTGGTGGCAAGTCTGGGTGGGCTCCCTTAGTCCTTGATCCTTGTCTCAGGAGAAAGAATTCAGCCAAGAGACAGAGGCAGATGTAAGGCAGACATGACAGTTTATTGAAGCAAAGTGGAAGGAACCAAGTGGGCAAGTCAAATAATTTGAATGCTTCACCTGATTGCTGGCTCAGGGCTCTTATAGATTGATAATATCCTGGTTTCTCCCAGTCTTGTGCCCCCATCTTTCCCTTTGGGTGGGCTGTTGGCTAATTGCCAAGTGCACAGTGACTTGCTAGTGTATGAGGGGCTGCATGTGCCATTTGTTGGTTGAAGCTATGTGCATGCTGTCTTAGGGCAATTTCCCCTTATTGGTCTAGCACCCCCAGAGGAAGGTCATATATGGATCAAATGCTGCCATTTTGCCCCTTACTGTGCATGCCTAGACATGTCCAAGAGGAAGGTCAAACTCCACCATTTCAAGTTTTTACTGGGAAAATATTGCCCAGAAACTTAAGGTGTCTCCTGTTTGTTAGAAATTTTCCCCTCCCTGTCGCCACCTCCCTGGCTGTCAACAATCACCAAACAGTAACCTGAAAGTCACCTGAGATTCTTTGGGGCTCCATGCTGCCCTCTCATATCTGCCTAATTACCTTCTCTAACATGACCACCTTAGGTTTCATCCGATTTCTTTGGAACCCCCATGTAGAATCAGATATTTACCTCTCTGCTTACATGTGTACTGTACATAATTTGTATCATAACACCTACCATGTTGTATTAAAAATAATTTTTTTATGCACTTATCAGGTAATGAGCCCCATAAGGCTAAGATCTCCCCTGTATTCATCTTTATGGCACCAGTGCCAGGCTCCCTGCTGAATGAGAGCTGGTAAAGCAAAGGCTGAGATAGGAAGGAAGACAGGCTTAGGGTGGACCTAGAGAGTCAGTCCTCTCCTCAGAGAAAGATGGGTTTCTCTGTTAGTAAGAAAAAAATTGGGATTTTGTATATGACATACTGTCTAATAAAAATGAAAGCATCATTATTTTATTTTTCATTTATTCAAGAGGAAAGCCTGTTCCTCCTCCCCACCCCCATACCTGCCATTCACTAGGTAGTTTAGCATTTCCCAATGTGTTATTCTCTACATGATGAAAGTTCTCAGTGGAGGCCACTATTTATGTATTTTTGAATAACACCTCTTGTCCCAAATGAAATTGATACTTTTAGTAGACAAAATGTCCCTAAAATATGGGTATTGGAAATCCTCAGGAACCCAAGCTGCTATTAAGTACTGGAAGTGTGGCATGTGGGCTCTGTCCTCTGAAGATTTAGGATTGTGCCCCAAAGCTTCTCTATTCAAGAAGCCCAAGATAGAAAAATTTCCTATTCAGGCAGAGCCATTTCCAATTAACTGATGGAAATACACGGAAATGAGGAACAACAGCACATTTGTTTGCTATTACTCCAAGGACCAGAGGGCTCGTGATGAGCCTGTATGAAGGGATCCTGTACGTCATCTGAGATGTCTCCCAGCTCCCAAGGACAGGGCCTGCGGCTGTGGAGGAGGCTTCCCAGTGGCCTGCCTGTCCTAGTGGATAGAGGGAACTGGCAACCAGGAGGTCAGATGGGCCACCTGCCGTCAATAAGTGGAGGAGGATACCATGTCTAGGGGACGCCATCAGAGGTACAGACATCAGGCTTGTATGTATCAAGACAGTTTTCTAGCAGATGAAAGTGAGTTGTCTGAAACATCAGAATGGTGTGACAATTTTCTGACAGGTAGATGTAAGGTATCTTTAAGAAGAGCATCTTCTTAGGATTCTTCCCAAGATGCCACCTGAGCTTCCTGCAGCCAAGTGGGCAAGCCTTTCCCACCAGTCCTAACTCTCCCCTCTGACAGGGCTTAGCCTGGGGAAGAGATTACATTGTGAGGAGGAGTGGTGCTTGTGGTCTGAAATCCGACTCCAGGGAAATTGTTCTCTGGTTGTAGTTGACATGCTTGCCTTTAAGAAATCTGTCTGGCACAAAGACACCAGAAGCAGCTTATTGAGTTACTGACCACCTCTCACCAGAGGCAACAGAGCATAACCACAGGAAATCAGAGCACGGGAAGGTGGAAACCTCAGGGGCGAGGCTGGTAGAGCCTTCTCCTGCCTTCCGCAGGTTTACACCCACTCAGCTGACTCCATCACATGGAGGACAAAAAGTCTGCCCAATGAGCAAAATGCTCTCTTTCTAATCAGTTATTTTTTAATTAATATATATTATTTTTTAGAGTAGCTTTATGGTTACAGAAAAAATAGAAAAGAAAGTACAGAGTTCTCACATACCTCCCTCTCCAACACAATTTCCCCTATTAATATCTTGCATTAGTGTTGAACACTAGTACAGCTGATATTAACATAATCATAATAAAGTAAAAATTAAGTAGCATCTAAATTTAATAAATGACATTTTAGATAATTAAAATATGTAAAATAAATTATTAAAATTATATAACATATTATTGTTAATGAATATCCATAGTTTACATTAGCATTCATTCTTCATGTTGTATATTCTATGTGTTTTGAAGAATGCATAATATTCTATATCCATTACAGTATCATAGTAATGGTTTCACTGCCCTAAAATTCATCTTTTCATTGTCTCCATGAAAATGTCATACAGTTGGGATCATATAGGATGTAGTCTTTGCAAACTGGCTTTCTTCACTTACCAATATACATTAAAGTTCTTCCTTATCTTTTCATGCCATGATAGCATTTTGTTAGAAAGAAACTCTAACACCAATATTCTATTGTATGAATAGATTTTCCTTATAGAAATAGCATTGGATACAATTTATTTACCCACCCACCTATTGAAGGACATCTTGGCTGCTTGCAATTTTTGGCAATTTTGTGTAAAGCTGCTATAAACATTCATGTGCAGGTTTCTGTGTTTTCAACTCCTTTGGGTAAATGCCTAGGAGCAAGTCTACTAGATTGTATAGTAAGCGTATGTTTACCTTTGTAAGAATCTGCCAGACTGTCTTCCCAAGTGGCTCCACACTTTGCATCCTCACCAGCAATGAATGAGTGTTCCTGTTGCTCCATGTTCTCACCAGCAGTGGTGATGTCAGTCTTCTGGATTTTGGCCATTTTGACAGGTGCGCAGTGGTATGGTTGTTTCAATTCGCAATCCCCTAATGTGATATGATGCTGAGCATCTTATATGCTTGGCACTCAGTTTTGTTTCCATTTTCTTCATGGGCCTAAGCGGTGGCTCACGCCTGTAATCCCAGCACTTTGGGAGGCTGAGGTGGGCGGATCACAAGGTCAGGAGATCGAGACTATCCTGACCAATGTGGGGAAACCTCGTCTTTACTAAAAATACAAAAATTAGCTGGGCATGGTGGCGTGTGCCTGTAATCCCAGCTACTCAGGAGGCTGAGGCAGGAGAATTGCTTAAACCCAGGAGGCGGAGGTTGCAGTGAGCCGAGATTGTGCCACTGCACTCCAGCCTGGCACCTGGCAACAGAGCGGGACTCTGTCTCAAAAAAAAAAAAAGAAAAGAAAAAAGAACTGGCTAATTGTTATGGGAAAATATGTTTCTAGACTGATTGCCCCAACATTCCCTTAATATATCTTTCAAAAGTGATGGAGAATGATACTAATGCCAATTATCATTTTCTTTTTTGGATGCTTTCAAATTAGACAGAATAATCAGTGCTAAAAACAATAGGAAATAATTGATGCCCTCCCCAGAGGATCTAAATTCGGAATGGAGTTTTCCAGCCATGTGAAGCCTTTCGGAGCAGATTTTGCTGCTTTGCAGTGGGGGAAGCAACCAACTCAGACTGTCAAATACCTTACAAAGAGCTAGACACTAATTAATTTGAGATATTTCTACAATCCCACCTCCCACATGTGTATTTTAGGCCAGTTCAGCTAGATTTTAAGGAAGAAAGGAAAGTATTATTTTATTGAGAGAACCAGCTAGTTTAAAATTCTGTTGAATTAAAGAAGTTAAAATAGTGTCTATACTTGCTCCAGCAAATTCTTCATAAGCCAATATTTATTAAGACACAGGAATTGCCGGGCGCAGTGGCTCAAGCATGTAATCCCAGCACTTTGGGAGGCCGAGGCGGGTGGATCCCGAGGTCAAGAGATCGAGACCATCCTGGTCAACATGGTGAAACCCCGCCTCTACTAAAAATACAAAAAATTAGCTGGGCGTGGTGGCGCGTGCCTGTAATCCCAGCTACTCAGGAGGCTGAGGCAGGAGAACTGCCTGAACCCAGGAGGCAGGGGTTGCAGTGAGCCAAGATCGGGCCATTGCACTCCAGCCTGGGTAACGAGCGAAACTCCGTCTCAAAAAAAAAAAAGAAGTCCAGCTAGGCAAGGGAGGCCCAATAGAGATGTCTGCCCCTGGGAGCCCTGGGGTCCTGTGGGAGGGAGGAGGAAGCTGCAGCAGGGAGATGCTGGGCTCTGAGCACCTCTCTCCAGACCCTGGCACAGGGCAGGGAAGAGGCATGGACAAGCTGAGGAGAGCACTGTGGGCCAGGGCTTCTGCCTCTATACCAGCCTGGGGTGGCCACCTCAGAGCAATCCCACCCCAGCATGGACAGGAGGAAGGGAAGGGGACCCAGGCTGGGGAAGTAGTGGACCCACTGGTTCCCACAGACACCAAGAGCAGCTCAGAAGGAAGCTATGCTGTGGCAAGGCTGGGACTTGCCATGCCAGACCAAGGACTGGGGCAGGGTGCCTGGGTTCAGCGAGCTCCCTGAGAACCCCAAACCACAGAGGAGGGTGGCAGGGGGCAGAGCGAGCTCAGGGCCACTGGCCCTGATGGGTTGGAGAGAGGCCAGACCCCCAGGTTGCCTGAGGAACAGGCTTCACACCCCAGCACTGCAGGGCCATTTCCATGGGAGCAGCCCCTTGCCTGAGACTGGAGTGTGATGGTGGGCAGTGGCACAGCCCCCTCACCGACTTCCTAAGGGCTGGCCACTGCAGCTGGGGGTGGGGGACATGTTCGGATAGGAAAAGCAAAGCAAGTGGGCCTGCAGTGTCTGAATGTTTGTGACCCCCACCCCCTCCCTTTTCAAATGTTGAAACCTAACCCCCAATGCAATGGTGTTGGGAGGTGAAGCCTTTGGGAGATAATTAGGGATGAATGGGATTTGTGTCCTTACAAAAGAAACCCACAAAGCTGGCTGGTCCCTTCTCCAGGTGAGAGCACAGGGAGTACCACCTGTGAACCAGGAACTGGGGCCTCACCAGACACCGAATTTTGATCTTGGTCTTTCCAGGCTCCAGAACTGTAGGCAATAAATTTCTGTTGTGTATAAGCCACCTAGTTTATGGTATTTTTTCCGCAGCTGGAACGGACATAGGGCCCTCACGAGGCGACATTAGAGGAAAGCTGGAGGAACCCAGGATACCCAGCCAGGGTTAAGCTACAGGTTCCGGAGTCATGATTTATGTGGCAGTCTTGAGCTTCATCAGAACCCAGAGATAACCCTGTCTCATCAGTGGTGATGCTGGTCAGCTCCTGAGCTGCAGGTGACCTCCCGCTCACGGTGGCATCAGCATGCCATGCAGGTAAGTTTTCTAAACATAAAGGACTGGCTTGCAGAAAATGGGAAGAAAGGCGGCTCTCTGGATTTGACTAGGGAAGCCTCCTGGCTGCTGTTTATTTTTATGTGGGTGAAAGAAACAATGTTTTAAGTAAACACTCAGCGGGCAACCATTTATTAGCTAATTGGTTTGCTATGCTGACCATCAGTGACCTGCTCTTGTTAACATGTATCAATTAGTGTCACACTGTCATTACCTTAATAACATGTTACAAATGCTGTTGTGGTGTGCTGGAGAGCAGCTTTAGGAGGGAATTCTACAGCAAGCAATAGAAAGTAAAACAGAATTACTCAAGTCTTTTTCACTGCGATTTGGAAAAGACACCTTTTTGTAGAATGAAATCGTTTTTCAGACTGAACGGGTTTCCGCTGGGAGGCTGCGGCTCTTCCTGACTTCTGCGCTGGGGAAAAGAAAACGGCCCGAAGGAACCAAGCCGACGGCTCCTAACTCCTCGGGGGAAAGCCCGCCCCCGCGCCCCGCTCCCAGCTAACGGCTGGCCACGAAGGCCGCCAGGAAAGGCCCCTCGTGCGGGTGACGCCTCCTAGCTGCAGGCCCGGGCCCGGGGCGCTGCGAGAGACTCCTGGTTATCAGCAGTCCACCAGCCGCGCATCCGAAGCCGCCTCTGCCGAGGCTGGGTTTCAAAAGCGATCTGTGGTTGCCCTGCGCAGGCATCGTGCGCTGCAGGAGGCTAGAAGCTACCCGGTGCGTCTGTTTGAAGATGCGAACATGTGTGCCATTCACGCCGAGTCACCATCGTGCCCGAAGACATACAGCTGGCTCGCCGGACACCCGAAGAGAGCTGAAGTGAAGGCAGTTTTTATGGCGTTTTGTAGTAAATTCTGTAAAATACGTTGGTTTGTGACTTTTGTAAGAAATTGTTAATAACAGGTTGCATTTGTGCTCAAGTCATTCCATCTTTCACTCGAGAGGGATGCGAAAAGTGACCGTCCGCAGACCTCAGTGATGTGAGCAGTGACCAGTTGCTGATGTGCAGAAGCCATGGGTGATACTTCTTGCTTCTCATGAAGCATGTTTCTGTATATTCATGCCTTGTTGGGTAGCTGTGAAGGCACTAGAATTGATCAATGTCTACAGGGCCCCTTTGCAATAAAGCTGGTTATAACAGCAGGGCGCAGTGGCTCGCGCCTGTAATCCCAGAACTTTGGGATGCTGAGGAGGGCGGAATACGGGGTCAAGAAATCAAGACCATGCTGACCAACAGGGTGAAACCCCGTCTCTACTACGAATACAAAAATTAGCTGGGTGTGGTGGCGCGTGCCTATAGCTGTGGGAAAATTGCTTGAACCTGGGAAGGGAAGGTTGCAGTGAGCTGAGATGGCACCACTGCTACTCCAGGTTACAGAGCGAGACTCCGTCAAAAAACGAACAAGCAAACAAAAAACTCGTTATGACTTGATGCAAGTGTTTAACAATTGGGGCTAAGTTTGACCATACGTGGCTGTGACAGAATGTGGGCTTTTTCAAGGGTGAAGATACAAGTCTTAACCATAGTCTTAACCATAGTGTAACTTAGTTTCCTTAAAAAAAAAGTAAACCTGGCTGCTATAGAATACACTATGTGCATTTATAATAGTTATTTAATATATTGTAAACATTAAAAAAGTTTTACATTCACGAATGAAAAAAAAAGATGGTTGATATAGTTTGGCTGTGTCCACAAAAGATGTTTGATATAGTTTGGCTGTGTCCCCACCCAAATCTCATCTTGAATGGTAGCTCCCACAATTCCCACGTGTTGCAGGAGGTACCCAGTGGGAGATAATTGAATCACCGGGTGGTTCCCCCATACTGTTCATGGTAGTGAATAAGTCGCATGAGATCACATGGTTTTATAGGGGGTTTCCACTTTCGCTTGGCTCTCCTTCTCCTGCCTGCTGCCATGTCAGACGTGTCTTCCACCATGATGGTGAGGCCTCCCCAGCCATGTGGAATCATGAGTCAGTTAAACCTCTTTTTCCTTATGAATTACCCAGTCACAGGTATGTCTTTATCAGCAGCATGAAAATAGACTAACATAATCATATTCTTAGTTAACAAGCTTTGCTTTTCTCTGGTCAAACAGGTTTGAACTTTAACTGAAGAACAGCCTTTTGAGCAAACATGTAGTTTTTAAGGGGTTTAAAACTATCTGAAATAAATGTAACAATATTTAACGGAGGAAAATAAGCTATGGCTTACGAGTGTTACTGGGAAAATGTTGGCGTTTTGGGGACCATCCTATGTAGAAGTGTCAAAGTAAATTCAAATGGAGACCAGACCTGAAGAATCCCTGGGCAGACGGAAAGAGTTAGGCCTCATAAATGACCTAAACCTTGCTTGCTTTGCAAACAAGCTTCACTTAACTTGAGCTATTGGTTGTAAATGCCTGTCTTGAAGAAAAACAGGGTTTAACTCAACTGACCAGAGCAGGCAACAAACCTACATAACCAGGGACCTTCCAAGGGAACAGATCAAATGAGGCACGAGTAGCTGGAGCCACAGACTCTGCATATGTCCTATGGAAGTTTGGAGCTTCCCAGTTCATAAATCATTGTTTGATCAAATAAATTCTTTAAAATTTATTCGTGCCTCAGCTTACTGTTCAACAGAATGCATTTTTAGAGATTTCAACATTCAAATCGGAGTTCTGTGAAAGGCTGACAGACGTGTACTGATATCTTATTAATGTTTCCCCAGAGTGACCAAAGACATTAAGCATCTTTGCATGTACTTATTTGCCATTTGTATGCATTTGGTGATGTGTCTGATCATTTGCCCATTTAAAAAACTTATGCTTTATTATTGAATTTTGAGAGTTCTTTACATATTATGAATATTAAAACCTTTATCAGATATGTGATTTATAAATATTTATCAACAGTCCATTCTTCACATTGCTGAGTAGTATTCCAGCATGCGACGTCCCACAGTAAGTGATGTCCATTCCCCTGTGGATGCTGGATCTCCCTGAAGTACAATTTCTTTTTCAAAATTCCCTTTGGTTCCCAGAATCATGTTTTCTTGAGAGGCATTCATTGCTCTTTTATGATGCAGATGTTTCTAAGTATCTGATGCTTCATGCTCTCTGGTTCACATTTTCTAAAAAGGACCAGGAAGGCTGAGCAGGAGCTGTAATTGTGGCAGTCCCATGCCCCGTCTGGTTTCCCTGCAGCTTGAGGCAGGAGGCGACCGGCCATTATGGGACAGGATCCCTAAGGACCAAAATGTGGAGACTTTATTTTGTTTCCTGGGATGTCAATACCTCATTGCTTTTCCCCAGTGAGTTCATTTTTGTGTTAGGAGAGACCACCTCCTCAGCCCACGTTTCTCTTCCCCGGCAATGGGTACGTCACTCATTTCTGGGCTCTCTGTGTTCTCCGTGGGGAATGGGAGTGCAGAGGACACTGCTGTCTGCTGCGTGCCCCATGTTTAGCTGGTCTTATTTTGAGGTGCTCATTTCCCTTCCACCTTCTGTCAGCCCAGGTGTGAGGACCCACAGTCTCAGCAGTGCGCCATGGCCCTCTGCCCTGCTGCCTCAGGCCCATCTCCACCCGGGCTGTGGTCTGTCTGCAGTGATGACTTTCTCTCACTTTATGGGGCTACTCCCCTACTTAAATTCCTTTGAGGTGATTTCAACTGGGGTCAGGATAGGGAGTGGAGAAGGAAAGGTGTATGTTCAGCTCATCAGATTTAACTGGAAGCTCTCAAGGCTACTTTTAAAATCATAAAAGCCGTTCCCAATAAGTTTGTTTTAAAGGAAATCCCCTTTCCAAATCACTGTAGATAATAAACAGTAGTTGCAAAAAACCAAAGAAAAACAGAACACACAATGAAAGAATGTTTCGATGTAACAATTCGTAAAAGAATTTGACCTACCTTATTAAATGGTAAAGTCTATTTATTATGTTTTTAAAGTCAACAAAAACAAATGGCATTTAAAAATTTCAGATGAGACAATAAGGCAAAGAAATGAGAGATGAATTCATCAAGATGAAAAGCAGTATGGCAATGTTCCGATCCACGCAGAACTGAAGTCAGGGAGCATTCCACAGGAAGATCATTTTATACTGATAACAGGTACAGGTGGGGGAAAGCTTTGCAAAACCACAACAGCAAAACAGAAAGCAAAAATTATTAGAAGGAAGATTAGCTAAGGAAGAAAAAAAAAGGCTGTTGAGAATTTTAACAACATAATTATTATGTTTCAATTAACAAAGAACAAACAGGATAAATCTTAAAAAGTGGTCTTGTTAATTTACAGTAGGTGATGATTCTTTACACTATGAGAGAAAACTCAAAATCCACAAAGGAAAAGTTTCACAGCCAATAATCTCTACTATATCCACATGCAGGGAACAGAACAAAAAACTAGCTCTAGACTAGAGGACAAAGAGAAACCACCTGAGAACAGAACATATTGATGGCGCACGGTGAGTGACCATGGCCTAAAGGTGCCTGCTAAGGACTCAGGAGCCCCTTGCACAGGAGCAGCAGCTCACTCCCTAGGAACCACCACCAGCACCCCTCCCTGCCTGGTGATGTCACCTGGTGGGCCGGGTTGGAACAAGTCCAGATGCCTTTGCTCAGCCTTGGAAGGACCGCGTGGAGCTTCCTCCTCTATCCCCAAGTTCTCCATTTACACACAGTACCTGGCATGAAGGCTGGAAGTTTTTCTCAGGCCATGAATGCACAATGGCTACCCCAGACCTCTGTGGCCTCCGAGAGAGGGCTCCAAGACAGATCTCTGCCCTATGGAGTTGGGAGGCAACACTGCTGTTGACCTTGAAGGGAGCACTGTAGGGGCTATAGAATGGATCGTGACATTTGTTGCTCTTTAAATGCCATCAAAGACAGTGGTAAATTCTAGTCTCATACACACGTGGCAAGAGGTAGCCAAAGAGGCAAATTTGGAATTAGAAAAAATGTCAGCAGTTTTTACCCAGAGTTTGAAATTCTGACCTGTTATATGGTGGGATACTTCAATCTCCGTTTTTTTTTTTTTTTTTTTTTTTTGAGATGGAGTTTTGCTCTTGTTACCCAGGCTGGAGTGCAATGGCGTGATCCCGGCTCACCGCAACCTCCACCTCCTGGGTTCAGGCAATTCTCCTGCCTCAGCCTCCTGAGTAGCTGGGATTACAGGCACGCGCCACCACGCCCAGCTAATTTTTTGTATTTTTAGTAGAGACAGGCTTTCACCATGTTGACCAGGATGGTCTCGATCTCTTGACCTCGGGATCCACCCGCCTCGGCCTCCCAAAGTGCTGGGATTACAGACGTGAGCCACCGCACCTGGCCTTAATTTTTTTATTTTCTTTTTTTAGTAGAGATGGGGCTTCACCATATTGGCCAGGCTGGTCTTGAACTCCTGACCTTGTGATCCACTCACCTCGGCCTCCCAAAGTGCTGGGATTATAGGCATGAGCCACTGCGCCCGGCCCTGTTTCAGCTTATTTAGCTACTTTTTAGATAGCTTGCAAAATTACTAGGAAAAACATTCCTAGAGGACATCTTGAAAATGATGAATTAACAGGAAAATTTCAAAGATGTGACTTAGTTATAAAGTCCCTCGATAAATGCATTGGAAAGCTTCAAGTTGACAATAATTTCATTGAAAATGCACTTAAAACAAAAATGGAATTAGAATTTTTCTGAACTTTGGATACTCTTCAAAGTTCTGCAGGTACCACCTAAAAATAAGAAAAAACATTAAAAAAGGAAATAATTCTGTCACTTAAACATTTAACAGATGCTAACAAAAGTGACACTATTATTCACTATAAAATACTGAGTTTTTTTAAATGTAGTAACAAAAACTTTGGCATTTCATACCTATAGTTTAATTTTGCCTATATCATGAAGAATTAAATATGTCTAATCATAAAGTATGATTTGGAAGACGTAGCCCGTAGAATGCGCCTTTCTATATGGAAGGAAAAGTACTGACAGTTGATGAAAATACTGATCAACACATTGTGGGGCTATCTTTTCAGCCCCCAGGGGAAGTATGCAGGCTGGAGGAGGGGCAGGACCAAGTGGGTGCTTCCTGAATCTCTGCTGGAGACTCTAGCAGTTTTCTCTAGCCTGTAGTCAAGAACTACTGGCCCAGCCTGGGGTGTGCAGAGTGGGCACCCAGAACATGCCAGGGGGCTCCTGAACAGCTCTTAGCAAAGATTCAGTGAAATCTGGGGAAATGCAATATGGCATTGTCCACAATTCAGCCCTGTGCTTGAAACAAACAGTATTTTCCGTTTTGATATAAATTATATTAACAAAGGCATGCTCATTTGTTTTGGGGGTAATAGCCAGTTGGGAAAGGTGGCAACTAAGTGGAGTAAAAATTAAACACAGTTTGACAGGATGGATAAATGGTCATAGAAAGGGACTTTCTACAAACACAGAGAAAGATTAAACAACAGACTAAAAATAATGATAGAAAGCAATTAGCTCTTTGTTAATGTGGTAGAAACGGATGAGGATGAGAAACAGAGTGAGCTGCTGGTCTTAGTTCTAAGTTTAACACCAGAATCCACAAACAGAGAATGAGAACACACTGGGCTGCCATGTTTACTTTAGTATGTTCTGTGTCCCCAGAAAGGCATGTAATAGGGACAATTCTAAGAAGTTGGTCAGGATTCCGGGCCAAGCGTCAATTCCCCTGGCATAAGGCTTCAAGACTGCAGCCTTCCCAGCTGTGTGGCTCAGTGGTGGCGCATGGACCCAAGAGTGCCCATCACACAACGTGGCCAAGGCTACCGGCCGGTGTGAAAACTGCAGAAGTGTGTTGCAAAGATGTTCGCTGGTTAGGTGCTGAAGCTTTCCACAGGCCTGCTGGGATCCGGGCCAGCTACCACCTGCACGTGCTGAAAAGCTTCCCCACGGGCCAGCGGGACAGGGCACCGCACAGGGACACGGGGTGAGCTCCTGTCTCCCAGGATGCCTGTGGAAGATGGGTACCCTGGCCTAAATAGGCAAGGGAAGAGTACACAACAGCAGGAGAGCCTAAAGTGGACAAACACAAGAGGGCAGGCAGGACACAGGAGACACAGGACAGCCGCAGGACCCCCGAAGACGCCCTCCGCAGGCTGGGCAGTGAGGCTGGGCTCGTGACAACAGAGAGAACACGTGTGAGGTCAGGATGTTCTCACACAACGAAGGGGATGTTGGCTGAAGAGGTTAAACGTATTTCACAGAAACCATTATATAGAAATAAATTATTTCTTGTTAAATGATTAAATGTTTCTCACTCCTTAGAATACCTTTAAATTTTGCCCTTAAAGAGAATGTTTGTGAACAACCCAGCACAGCTGGCTGACTGTTCCTGACCTAGAGTTTAACTATCAATGCAATCATTTATAAATTTAAATACTAATTACTATAGAAAGAATTTCATTGTAATACAGTATTGTTTTTAGAACATTATAATCAATCAAATGGAGTGGGAGGAATAGGTCCTTAGCATGTATTATTTTGGAATATACTTATTTGATGGCTTAACTCGTTGGGTTTATGAAAATATTTTTCAAAAAGTAGTTTTTATTTTATTCTCAGCTTGTAAGTCCTTCATTTCTGAACATTCTTCTGCAAAACTGAATGATTCATTCTTCAGGACTTAAAACTGGTTTCACACTGACACCAATTTAAATAGCAAATGAATGACAAAGAGCTCTTTCAACTCATGAATTCTTCTGCAAAGCACATCTCTGGGTTTTCATCAGCAAAGACTTCATTTAGATAACTGACTTGTTTATTTTCCATTTCTGTATGTTTCATATTCAAATACTGAGAGGGGTTTTCCTGTTTCCATTTGAGAAAATATCTTTACCACTGACTTGGTGTGCCCTTGCTCAATCTTACTCTGATCCATGTCTTCTTAAAGTCAGTGTTATCTCACCTGTTTTTATTATTAGAAATGAGCCGCTACTTGCCTCTTCACATCAAATATTAGGAATGTGAAAGAATGGCATCTTCACCGGGAAGTGCGGCCCAGGCTGCTGCAGCGCTGGGGGGAGGTGGGGCAGAGGGGAGGCAGTCAGACTCTAGAATGTATATTTAGAGTGATAACGTAGTCTTTCAACCAAACCTGTGACAAAGTGACCTGGCAGAGGACAGAAGTGAAGGCTTCACAAATCATATTCCTCTGCCTGTACTTTCCTAGTCAATCTTAAATGGCCGCAAGGCTGGTGTATCAGCTCCCTGCAGCTGCTGGAACAAAGCTACCACACACTGGGTAGTTTATAGTAACGGCCATTGATTCTCTACCAGTTCTGGAGGCCAGAAGTTGGGAATCAAGGTGGCGGCTGCGCTCCCTCCCAAGGTTCGGGGAAGGTTCCAGTCCCGTCTCCCCCAGCTCTGGTGGCGCCACATGTTCCTGCATCACCACTGCTTCTGTGTCTGTCTTCCCACTGATCACCTGGTGTTCCCCTTTGTGTATGTCTGTGTCCACGTTCCCCCTTCTCAGAAGGACATTAGTCATACTGGATTAGGCTCACCCTGCTCCACCTCATCTCAACTAATTACATTCCCCATAAAGTTGCTTTCACAGGTAGTAGGGCTTACGACTCCCATGTGACCTTTCAGCAGGCACAGTTCCCAGCACAGAAGGCCCATTCCTGGCCCACAGTGTTTTCTGCCATGTTTGGCCTCGAGCCTCCCTCTCAAACCCTCTCTGCCTTTGGCACTTGTGCAACTTTCTGCAGACCCCTCTGTCTGTCTCAGCAGCTCTGGGATTTAGGTAGGTTGTGGCTCTCTGATCTCGCTCTCTCCTCACTGTCTATGCGTGAAACTACCAGGCCACTGGCATGATGGAGTGTCTCAAAAGCTCTCGCATTTACACTATCACGTCTTCAAATGTTAGACAAAAAGGCCACCAGGCATGTTGGCTCATGCATCTAATCCTAGCACTTTGGGAGGCTGAGGTGTCTAGGAGTTCAAGACCAGCTTGGGCAATATAGTGAGACCTCAACTCTACAAAAAATATAAAAAATTAGCCAGACATGGTGGCGTGTGCCTGTGATCCCAGCTACTTGGGAGGCTGAAGTGGGAAGATAGCTTGTGCCTGGAAGGTAGAGGTGACGGTGAGCTGAGATTGTGCCACCGCACTCCAGACTGGGTGACAGAGCAAGACGCTATCTTAAAAAAAAAATTAGACAAAGAGATACTTCAGATCTGATCTTTCTTATTATCTCCAAAAATCGTCCTTCGCATCCGCAAACACATGGTGAGGCTGGGAAGTACACCTAGGTACTTTTCCCACTATCCCATGATATCAATCTATTCTTCTTTTAGCTTTTTCTCTCTGTCCTTAGTCTCAAAAGAAATGGTAAACTCCATGAAGTAGGACAGCATTATACATTGCTGCACACCTCGTAGCATCACCAGCACTGGAGATTTTGATGAGCTGTTTGGAGTGGACGATGTGGGTGGCTCAGGGGACATGGTAAATGTGCACACCAGGCTGGCTGCTTGCTAAGCTCAGTCTCCATCATTTATTGTCAGGGACATGCGCCAACGTCAGGGCAGGTAAGGGTCCCATGCTGCTGCTGAGATCTCTTTCCGACAATGAGACAGGGTTCCTGGCTGGCCTCAGACTCTCCTCCTCGAACCTCAGTTTCCTCATCCACTGGATTAGAAAGATGTTCGCTAAATTCACTTCAGCCCTGACATCCTTTGATTTCTTTTTTTTTGAAAGTGAGTCTTGTTCTATTGCCCAGGCTGGAGTGCAGTGATGCAATACAGGTTAACTGCAACCTCCACCTCCAGGGTTCAAGTGATTCTCCTGCCTCAGCCTCCCAAGTAGCTTGGATTATAGGCACCTGCCACCATGCCTGGCTAATTTTCTGTATTTTTAGTATAGCAGGTTGTCACCAAGTTGGCCAGGCTAGTCTTGAACTCCTGACATCAAGTAATCCGCCCGCCTTGGCCTCCCAAAGTGCTGGAATTACAGGCGTGAGCCACTGCACCTGGCCCCTTTGGTTTCTTTATGAGTTTGTTGGTCAAATGGCTCACAAGCACTTTGGGAGATCAGATAAAAGCCGAGGACCCGCTCTGGAAAATGATGTCATTTCAGGGGGTGCACAGAGCCTCTGTAGCCCATCAAGGACCCCAGGTTCAGAGCCATGACCTAAGCCACCACACAGCTAGAGAGCTCCTGTGTGCCCGAGTTCTGCCGGTGTCGGCTGATTGTGGGATTCACCTTCCTCTTCAGGACTTCCTCGACCTGCAGCATCCACAATCCGGCCGTTGGCTATTGCTCGGCCAGGGTTCTGCTTCATTCAGCCTTTTCCCATTTAGAGCCCTGAATCCTCTGCTTGGTGTCTAACTTGACCATTGACTCCAGCAATGTCAATTCAGAAAGGCTAAGGACGTGGTAGAGAGAACAACTGTGCGGCTGTAGATCTGACGACCCCTTAGAGCTGGGTGACTCAACAGCTGTTGGTTTGGTTTTGTACTTTTTTGGCGAAAGCACAGAATAAATTGGGATTCAGCAATTTAAATTAACTCTTCAAAAATCCAGCCTGAAAATAGTAATAACAGTGAAAGAACAAATTATAAATGGGAAAAGTGTTTTCAAACTTACTGATGATGCCCTTTTGCTCTACCAGATAAAAAACAAAATGTGAAGAAAGCAAAAGCCGCGCCTTCAACGGACCAGCTGGCCAGAGCATAGCCCCCCCACTCCACGATTTCTCCAAAATAGTTGGCCGCAGTTACGTATTCGAATAAGCCTCCTAGAAGAAAACACAGACCAAGGTAGTGCATTTACCACAAAATGAAATACTGACTTCAGAGATGCTAGTGAATACTTACCAGGAGAACATGATGTCAAGAACGGAAAAATATACCCATAGAGAACGTTCAGCACTAAGGCATATTCAGTGTTACGTGGTCTACTAATTTATATCACAACTTCTGATCGTCAACTACATATCTATATCAATACCCATCTACGTGAATATACACACGTACAGTTGCAGTGGAAAATGCCAATAAACCATGCACCTGCTGATGAATCATGCAAGCACAGAGAATACAGCGTAACAACTGGCAACGAACTAGCCACATAAAACAGACCTACGTAGAACCCTTGAACAATGAGTGATGAAGACAGTCATTTTCAAGCACAGATCCATTCATTCATTCATTCATCACATCTTCACAAATGCACTGAGTCAGTATCATGGGCCAGGCCCCGCCCAGGCACTTGGACAGACCCCTCCCCACATCTAGAACCATAAACTCCAGTGTCATGAACAAGGAGAGCACGCAGCACGCAGAGGGGAGGAACAGCGAGAGGCAGAGCAGAGTGAGGGGGGCCTGGAGCTGGGATGGGGTGGAGGAGGTCACCATCACAGGGTGGCTGGGAACAGGCCTCATGGGGAAGGTGAGGGTCAATTCAGGGCTTGCAGGTGAGGGCCAGGCTGGCAGGTATTGGGGGTGCTCTCAGGAGTGTTCCAAGCAGGGGAAGAGATGCAGTACAGGACCTGAGGCAGAGAGCAATGGCTGGTACACTCCAAGAACCAGAGGAGGGGTGGTAGAGGGGTCCCAGCAGAGAGGGAAGGCAGGAGGCCCCTCCGTGGGACTCACCCTTAGGCTGTAGCTTTGTAGCCACTCAAGTGTGTTCTAGAGAGGCCTGGTGTGGTCTGCGCTGGGTTCTAATTGGGCACTATGTCTGCAGAGCTGAGAAAATACTGAAGGCATATAAGGACAGAGCATTAAAAAAAAAAATTAGGCCAGGCACAGTGGCTGATGCCTGTAATCCCAGACCTTTGGGAGGCTGAAGCAGGTAGATCATGTGAGGTCAGGAGTTTGAGACCAGCCTGGCCAACATGATGAAACCTTTCTCTACTGGAAATACAAATATTAGCCAGGTGTGATGGTGCACACCTATAGTCCCAGCTACAAGAATCGCTTGAACCCAGGAGGTGGAGGCGGCAGTGAGCTGAGATCGTGCCACTGCACTCCAGCCTGGGTAACAGAGCTAGACTCTGCCTTAAAAACAACAACAACACAACAAACCATTACACTCTAAGTCATAAGACCAATTTCAAAAATGTTGCAGAGGGTAGAGATCACATCTCCGAGCACACTGCAACTTACATGCATGAGGGCTTTGGCTGGAGCTGAGATGATCTACCTTTTTTTTTTTTTTTTTTTTTGGAAAGAGAGTCTTGCTCTGTCACCCAGGCTGGAGTGCAGCAGCATGATCTCAGCTCACTGCAATCTCCACCTCCCACATTCAAGTGGCACATGGCATGTGCCGCCACACCTGGCAAAGTTTTGTATTTTTAGTAGAGACAGGTTTCACCATGTTGGCTACACTGGTCTGGAATTTTTGACCTCAGGTGATCCACCTACCTTGGCCTCGCAAAGTGCTGGGATTACAGACATGACCCACGGTGCCCAGCTTGAGATGGTCTACTTTTTAAAAAGAAAGAAAATGGTTTTGCTGAGCCCAAGATAGCAAAGTGTTTTACTTTTTCTTATTTCAGGAAGCTGGGGTGTGCAGACGTTTGCAATATTGGGCTCTCTACTACTTTGCTGTAAGCGGTCATAGCCATTCATATCAACCCAGTCTAGGATTCATATCCTTTGCTTTTTCATTTCCATCTTCTAACATGCTTCTGTGGCGTTTCTTTTGGTCTTGTGGGACTTTTAATTTAATGACTAGAAATAAGGAATGTTCTATGAACATCCTATCTCGTCCGATCTTGGAAGCTAAGCAAGGTCGAGCCTGGTTAGGACTTGGATGGGAGAAATTGAGAATTCTAAAAGCATTTTCTTCCCGAAGTCTTCTGTGTCCCATGTCATCTGCACTGACGTCTGGTGTCACCTCCTGCTGCCTGGGAGTCGCAGCCAAGCTTCTGCATCTCCTTTGGCCTGTCTATTCTCAGAGACGCCATTGATGGCCATGGGCTGTCGGGAAGCTGGGGTGGTTACCTGCTGCAGGAAGGAGGCTATGCATGGTGTGAAAACATGGTACGGAGGGGTCTCCCTTTACTGCGACAGAATTAAGCTAAGTTTGTAGATTGTGGGTTTGTCATAGGTGTTCTTTAGCTGATGGGTATAGACCCTGCAACTGCTCCATTCATATTTTATTTTTATAATTTTTTTTGAGATGGAGTCTCACTCTGTCGCCCAGGCTGGAGTGCAGTGGCGCGATCTCGGCTCACTGCACCCCATGCCTCCCAGGCTCAAGTGTTTCTTGTGCCTCAGCCTCATAAGTAGCTGAGATTACAGGTGCGCACCACCACGGCTGGTTAATTTTTGTGTTTTCAGTGGGGACAGGGTTTTACCACGTTGGCCAGGCTGGTCTTGAACTCCTGACCTCATGTGATTCCACCATTCACTTGGATCTTGTTCTCTGATGACTTCCTTTCTTGCTAGTATACTGATGCATTTAAAAAGATTTTCAAAAAATTCCAACATTTTAAACTGTTGTCAGAGGAGGGTTAAAGTATCTACTCCATTATAATGCCAGAAACAGAAGTGTCAGACGCTCCTCATAAACCGTAAATTCTTCCTCATTCTCTCTTCCAGACACAGATGTAACTGGAGTCCCTGCTTTAATAACTGTTCAGTTAGCCAGATTTGTTTTTTTTTGTTATTCTAATAAGACAATAACAATAGCACTTGTTATTAATGATGACGACTTACACTGAAAACGTATAGCTAATAGATACTATACTACTACTCTTAGAGCTGGCAACACTAAAATAGTGAGGCACCACGCCACTCAACTCTCACGTGAATCCTTCACTTTCAGTACGTACCCCTTGGTATTTTGTATCCAGTGTCTCCCGGTTTTCGGAGATTCCTTAGGATATGATCTGAATGGATGTTTATCAACATGCCCATTAACCACAAGCCAAAACCTGAAGGAAAAAAAATTGCAAGATGATTATGGCTAATAAACCCTAAAATTTCACCATGAGCCCAGCCTGCCTGAACAGTACTATTGTAACCTTCATATTACCATTGTTAGTGAAACGTATTGGCCATGACTGGTAGTAAAAACCACTAAACACTGTTGTCAGGTAAGCTAAGGAGGGCTTTTTTGAATAATACAAATAAATTATCTAATGTATTCAGAATACTTGGACCTGATTGTCACAATCTGTGATTTCAGGATGACAGGTATGGATAGAAATCTGACTCGGGCACAAGTCTGCTTTCCAGGGAGCATCAGGGAGTCAGCCTGGCAGATAGGCTCACCCCATTTCTTTCTCACGATCTGTATTCGGCAATGCTACCGTCTCCATCATACACAGCAGGAGGGGTAAGGCACCTGGGCTGCTCTGTTACCACTGGTTGTATGCTGCCTCTTGAGGGGTCAGCCTGGCAGATAGGCTCACCCCACTTCCTTCTCACGATCTGTATGCGGCGATGCTACCGTCTCCATCATACACAGCAGGAGGGGTAAGGCACCCGGGCTGCTCTGTTACCACTGGTTGTATGCTGCCTCTTGAGGGGTCAGCCTGGCAGATAGGCTCACCCCACTTCTTTCTCACGATCTGTATGCGGCGATGCTACCGTCTCCATTATACACAGCAGGAGGGGTAAGGCACCCGGGCTGCTCTGTTACCATTGGTTGTATGCTGCCTCTTGAGGGGTGACAGTTCCCAGGAGCTGATCTCTGGTCTTCTTCTCTTACTTACAACCTCATTTGAACAAATTAATGCACATACACACTTGGCCCACCGCAGAATTCCTGCAGGCTCATCAATCGGCATTCCTCGGTCAGCTCTTCCTCCTCCTTTCCCAACAAGAGTCTCCCGTGCTGGCTGCACGACTCTCCCCAGGACCCCGCAGTATCCCCAGCTTTCTCTCCTATTCTTATAAATCTCTGGGAATTTTCTGTCACTTAAAGGAGAGTTCTTATATCACATCAATTAATTCCATCAAGAAAAGGCAAAATGCCAAAACAGTGTTTTATAAAAGAAATACTGATAAAAAGAGGTTAACTTGATAGTTCTGAGATACTTTATTTTATTTTTTTTGAGATGGAGTTTCACTGTTGTTACCGAGGCTGGATGGAGTGCAATGGCATGATCTCGGCTCACCGCAACCTCCGCCTCCTGGGTTCAAGCAATTCTCCTGCCTCAGCCTCCTGAGTAGCTGGGATTACAGGCACGCCCCACCATGCCCGGCTAAGTTTTGTATTTTTAGTAGAGACGGGGTTTCATCTTGTTGACCAGGATGGTCTCGATCTCTTGACCTCGCAATCCACCTGCCTCGGCCTCCCAAAGTGCCGGGATTATAGGTGTGAGCCACCGTGCCCGGCCGAGATACTTTTTAAAAATGTGAAAGGCAGATGCTGCTTAATGGTGGCATTCAATTCAATATTAAATAAATGTACACCTGGGGTATCATTATTTTATTCATCACATCAGTGACACTGAATACTTTTTCAGTTAGCATAAGGATGTAGAAAACCTGGTGTACAGCAAGCGTTGCACGATTTCTTCCTTCTGATTTCACCACTGTAAGCAGATTTTTAAAAACATTTTTTCTCAGCAGTTCTTACCAAATTTTATAATAGGTTTTATAAGTCATTGATTGGATCCATACATTTATAGTTGATTTGCTATCTTTTTTTTGATATTAGTATTTCAACCCTAGGTAATTTGGCTTCCAATATGAGGTTCTGGAAAGAAAGCATGCTGGCCAGGCGCGGTGGCTCAAGCCTGTAATCCCAGCACTTTGGGAGGCTGAGGCTGGTGGATCACGAGGTCAAGAGATCGAGACCATCCTGGTCAACATGGTGAAACCCCGTCTCTACTAAAAATACAATAAAAATAAAGCTGAGCATGGTGGCATGTGCCTGTAATCCCAGCTACTTAGGAGGCTGAGGCAGGAGAATTGCCTGAACCCAGGAGGCGGAGGTTGTGGTGAGCCAAGATTGCGCCATTGCACTCCAGGCTGGGTAACAAGAGTGAAACTCCATCTCAAAAAAAAAAAAAAAAGAAAGCAAGCATGCTGTCTAATAGCACAGCTACTTTGTGTCTTCTAGGAGACAAGCTCCTTTTATTGCTTAGATTGGAAGAAAACTAGTACTTGTGTTCACCTAAGGTAAATATTTAATTCTATTTATAAGAGTCTTAAAATCCGGCTGGGTGCAGTGGCTCACACCTATAATCCCAGCACTTTGAGAGGTCAAGTTGGGCAGATTACTTCAGGCCAGGAGTTCAACAGTAGCCTGGACAACATGGTGAAACCGTGTCTCTACTGAAAATACAAAAATTAGCCAGGTGTGGTGGCACACGCCTGTAATCCCAGCTACTTGGGAAGCTGAGGCATGAGAACTGCTTGAACCTGGGAAGTGCAGGTTGCAGTGAGCCAAGATTGCGCCACTGCACTCCAGCCTGGGTGACTAGGTGACAGAGTGAGACTCTGTCTAAAAAAGAAGAATCTTTCTGTAAAATATTTTAGATTACCCACTTTTGCTGTTATGGAAAACCTTCTGTTAGAAATATGCTGGGTGTGGTGGCTCACGCCTGTAATCCCAGCACTTTGGGAGGCTGAGGCGAGTGGATCACCTGAGGTCAGGAATCCGAGACCAGACTGGCCAACATGGCGAAACCCTGTCTCTACTAAAAAAATAGAAGAATTAGCTAGGCATAGTGGTATGCACCTATAGTCCAGCTACTCGGGAGGCTGAGGCATGAGAAGCTCTTGAACCCAGGAGGCAGAGGTTGAAGTGAGCCGAGATTACGCTACTGCACTCTAGCCTGGGCAACAGAGTAAGACTTCATCTCAAAAAAAAGAAAAAAGAAAAAAAAAGAAATTTATTATTATTTGCTTAGTTCTTCATGGTAACTACAGTAGGCATACTGACTTATTGATGTAATTTCATGTATGCTTCCTCACAAAAACAATAAACTCTAGGCAATAATTGTAACACACAAAAGGTATCCTAGATTGTCTCCCAACTGGCAAATTTTTTCCTTTTCAAATCCTTCTGTTGAACTGTAGAGAAGTCAAGAAGTCTGCATACAATTTATTGGTGTCTGGAATTTCAACCAGCTTCACAGTCACCTCTACGTGATGCGACCCATCTGCAGAACTACTTTAAATAGGATTTAAATCCATAGATCAAAAGGATTCTTTTGTTGTTGTTGTTCATCATAGAAGTGAGTCCCATGAGACTCTCAGTAAACATTTAAAATCTGTATCTTTAAATAGACAAAAGAAAAAAATTCCCCTTCCTCTGATTCCTGTTGCCACCTGTGGACACTGAGCTCGGTGAGGCGGTGGAAATCACCGCTCTGCCATTCACTGTGTCTAGATGTCTCAGGCCAGCTGTGTAACTCTTCTGACCTTTCATGTCTTATCTGAAAAGGGCATCCTTTCTGTCTCAGAGAACATGGGGAGGCATAAATCTTGTGTTCTGCACAGGAACTCAAAAGCCTGTTCCTTCTCTTGACAGGTGGGGTAGAAGAAAATAAAGCAGTCAAAAACCAGTAAATCAAGAAGATATTTGTGGTCACTGTACAACAGTTTAGTACCAAACAATTTAGTCCAGGATTTCATGGAGGCACAGATTTCTGGGGCTAGAAAAGGATCTTGAAACACCTCTCAGCCAACCCTCCTTTTGTAGAGGAGGGAGAGGTATCTCATTGTAACAATCCTCGGGTATGATGAAACCCTGGAATAAAATTCTAATTCACCAAAAAGGAAAAAGAAAAATGACTGAGAAATGTTGAAAGGGATCTCTCAGCCACAAGTACTACCCAAGTGTTAGTTTATTTCTATGCTTATAAATTAATACACACGAAGAAAGCAAAATGCAATGTAAAGTCACTTTATGTAGCTTAAGGTGAAATACTGCAGGGTAGTTTGCAAATTTGATGGACTGACTTCAGAATTTTAGCATGCTACCATGGGGGTAAGCTACACCTTAGTATGGTTTAATATCTAAATGCTAGAATAGACTAAATAAATACACAGAAGAACCTTTGTGTTTTGCAGAGCTAGCTAAGGTTTAATTTTGGACAAAAGAAAAAAAAGCAATTGAATTGTTTGGTAGCTGCAGTCATGGGCAAAGGGTGCCCCCAGGCAGTAAACTCTTTGCATGTGGGCTGAGGGCTTAGGCTGAGCTTCACGTGGGTCCCGTTTTGTGCTCCCCTGCTCGGTGGCCACAGGAGGGGCAGGCTGGGAGGGGCTTCTGTAGCTGTCCACTTGGGCAGGACGTCAGAGAACTCAGACACCAGCTTCCCAGCACAGGTCTCAATCTTCTTCACAACCATGGCCCTGGTGGAGCTGGTGCGGATGAAGGAACTGGAGCCCAGGCCGTACCTACAGCTGGGGCTTGTCAGGTCCCCATAGGCTGAATTCAAACCACCTGTCTAGCTGCTGGGTGGTCTTCATATGGATACTCATGTTCTGCATCCCAGACTCCCGTCGGCGCTCCTCGCCCTCCAGCAGCTTCTTATAGGTGGCTATCTCGATGTCCAGGGCCAGCCTGACATTCATTGGCTTCTGGTTCTTGTGCAGCTGCTGCACCATGCCCTGCTTGGCCTGCTGTAGGGCGGCCTCCAGCTTGGACAGCTTGGCATTGGCATCCTTACCGGCCAGCTCCCCAAGCTGCTCGGCATCTGCAATGGCGGCCTCCAGGGAAGCCCTCTGGCCGTTGAGGCCTTCAGTCTCAGCCTGGAGCCGGCCGTGTTCCAGTTCATTTCAGAGATCCCAGTCTTTGTATGCTGCAAGTTGTCCCGTGCTTCCCAGCCAGCGTCTGCAGCTCCTCATACTTGATCTGGCACATGCTCCCAGCCTCAGCCCGTCTGTGGTTAGTGATCTCCTCGTACTGCATCTTGACCTCAGCAATGATGTCGTCCATGTCCAGGAGCGGCTGTTGTCCATGGAGAGCACTACAGACGTGTCTGAGCTCTGGGACTGCAGCTCCCAGATCTCCTCTTCCTACAGCTGCCTGAGGAAGTTAATCTATCAGTCAGCCTTTCCAGGTGAGACTCCAGCTCTACCTTGTCCGTGTCAGCTTCATCCACATCCTTCTTGATGAGGACAAATTCATTCTCGATCTCTGTAGCTTATTGAGCTCATCCTCGTACTTGTTCTGGAAGCCCTCCACCTGCCCCTGCATGTTGCCAAGCTCTGCCTCCAGCTTCAGCTTCTCCTGGCCCAGAGTTTCCAGCTGCCACCTAAGGGTGTTGATGTAGCTCTCGAATGTGTTGTCCATGTTGCTTTGAGCCATCTTCTACTGCTGCAGAAGGCTCCACGTGGTCTCCAGCATCTTGTTCTGCTGCTCCAGGAACCTTCCCTTGTTGATGGATGAGGCAAACTTGTTGTTAAGGGTCTTGATCTGCTCCTTCTCCTGGGTGCACGCAGCATCGGCCTGGGTGCTGGGGTTCACCTCCAAGTTAATGGGGTTCAGCAGGCTCTGCTTGACTGTGACGGTGGTGATGCCTCCATGCTGCTCGCCCTACCACAGCCTCCACCCAGGCTACCCCGGAAGCTGCTGCTGCCCACTCAGGAGAAGCTTGAGGAGCTGATGCAGACATGGGGTTCACTCACGTAGGAGCAGCTGCTGAAGGCCCAGGGGCCAGCGGTGGGCACCCTGGAGGACTTCTGTGTCACCCTGATGGACAAGGTGGAGGCAGGAGTGAAGGCAGGAGGGCTGAACCAGGTAGAGATTCCAGAAGGAGTAGAGAAGCTGCTTCTTGGAAAGAATCTTTCTTATATATAAGATTCCTAAGTTTTTTTTTTTTTGATACAGCAGAATCATGGCTCACTGCAGCCTTGACCTCCTGGCCTCAGGTGATCCTCCCACCTTAGTGTCTGTGAGTAAGCTGGGACCACAGGTGTGTGTCACCATGCCCAGCTAAATTTTTGTATTTTTTTTAGAGATGGAGGTTCGCCATATTGCCCAGGCTGGTATTGAACTCCTGGACTCAAGTGATCTGCCCACCTCAGCCTCCCAAAGTGCTAGGATTACAGTGTGAGCCACTGCACCCAGCCAGATTATACATTTTTAATGCTCCTGCAAATATCTTTGATGGCTGTTTTATTTTCATTTTGCTCAGATCTTATAAAGTTATAATTAGAGGTATAACTATAAATAGTTATAATTGAAAAGGTACATTAATTCACATTAACTGATACAAATAAAAAAATTCAACAACCTTGTAAACCTAAAAGTGATTCAGGTTCACGGAATCACAGAAGCTGCCTTGTAGGAAGGTGACAGTCTGGCTTTCTCTCACATCACAGAAGAGACCGCAGGAGTTTGGGGCCCATCTTACATCACGTGGTCAATGAGTGCCAAATCGTCTCAACCTTTAGTCCCTGCTAGCTCTGCCACAGCACGCTGCTGTTTTCAGGTTCTCAGCCTGACCAGGCACCTGTGCTTCAGCCCAGCACCTGTGTCACCTCCCTGTCCCCAGCTGTGCTGAGACAGCCTGGCTCTCCCATGGGGGATCCTGGGGTCCTGCTGCTGTCTCTGCTGTGAGTCTTTGTTCTCACAGGAACCTTGGACTTTCTCATTAAAAAACACCGGGACAGCAACATAAAAGCAGTGACGTGAATGAGGTGGAGTTCCCTGCTGTGGACACTCACCCATCAGAAAACGGGGATCCCTTATCCAGTCATCAGCATACACTGCACAATGGCTTAAATATCTGCTTTGCAAATAGCCGTTACTGGTACAGAACATAATCGCCAATAAACATGAAAACAGTGGCATAGGCGTTCCTCCTCGAATCAGAAATGGGTAAATTAAGGACCTGAGGAAACAAGAAACAGGTACACGTTTTTAAAAAATTAAAGATCATCATTTCTGTAATCCTATCTTAAATGATTTGAATTTTAAATCTTACTTTCTTGTACAAATGTCATCCTTAGTAACATTCACACTGATTTATTGTATTTAAGCTAAAGTAAAAGTGGATTTTGATTTTAATTTTATTTTGTGAGAGAGGTTCTTGCCGTGTTGCCCAGGCTGCAGTGCAGTGGTGTGATCAGGGCTCACTGCAGCCTTGAGCTCCAGGGCTTAAGCGATCCTCCCATCCCAGCCTCCGGAGTAGCTGGGACTACAAGCATGTGCTGCCATACTTACTGTTATTATTATTTTTCTTTTATAGACACGAGCTCTCACTTTGGTGTCCAGGCTTGTCTCAAACTTTGACCTCAAGTGAACTTCCTGCCTTGTCCTCCCAAAATGTTGCGATTATAGGTTGTGAGCCACTGTCTCCAGCCAAAATGCAGATTTTTAAATAAAGCATTACCACGTTTCAATCATGTTCACCACAGTGTACAAACTCCAGATTCTACTTACATACAACATAAAACAGAATATACTGAATTAGAGAAAACTAGGGGCTTCAAGAAGGTCTCAAAATTTCCACTTTCCTAAAACCATTAACCAGTCCTAGTCTGAGCAATAAGATTTGGAACACCCCATCACATCATCCCTCACCATTGCAACGACTCCCACCCCCTGAGCATTTTACCTGCAACCCACCCCCTCCCCCCAGCCTCTAGCTAACCAGGCAGGAGGCACTCTATCCACACTTGGCAGAGGATGAAATGACACAGAGTGGTTAAGTAAACTGCTCAAGACCACGGGCTACTGAGTGGTTGAGGTTAAATGTAAACTGGGGAAATTCAAAGATCATGTTCTGTTGTACCACACCGCCGTAGGTGCACTTTACTGAAGGTTTAATGAGAGAAAATAAAAGGACAAGAAATTAGAAAATTATAAAGAGAATGTAAAATGTTATTCTGTGTTTGAATTTTCTCTGTAATATCAATGTACAGTACACTGAAAGAAGGGGCATCACTACATATCCTACAGACCTTAAAAGGATAATAAGGAACTCTTTTTTTTTTTTCAATAGAGGGTCTTGCTCTGTCACCCAGGCTAGAGTGCAGTGGGGCAATCACGGCTCACTGCAGCCTCAACATCTTAGGCTAAAGCGATCCTCCTACCTCACCTTCCTGACTGGCTGGGACGTGAGGCACACACCACCAAACCTGGTTAATTAAAATTTTGTTTTGTAGAGATGGGGTCTCTCTACATCTGGTCTTTAGTTCTGGTCTTGAACTCTTGGGCTCAAGTGATCCACCCAGATAATGAGGAACTATTATGACCAACATTATATCAACAAATTCGACAACTTGATGAAATAGACAAACTCCTTGAAAGACACGAATGACCAAAGCAGACCCAAGAAGAAAGAAAGGTGACATGAACAGCACTGATACCAATGAAAGAAATTAAATTTAGACTTAGGAAATTCTAGAAAGGGCAAAATGAGACTCAAGGGAGAGTAACTGCAAAGATTAACTTTCCCTTTTCGGGCATTACTGCTCTCTATGTATTAATAGATTGTGAACTTGAATTTAGACTTATGAAATCCAGAAAAGGCAAAAATAGAGTCAGGGTGGAGACTGGCTGCAAAGACATACAACAGGAGTTTTTTTAGAGGAATGCAACTGTTCTATCTCTTGATTTGGGGTGGGGATTACACAACTATATGCAATCACCAAAATTCATCAAACTACAGACTTAAAATGAGTGAACGGTATTATTTGTAAATGATACCTTAACAGAGCCAGAAAACCTCTAAAGCTTGTTGTTTCCATTCTGACCATTTGTGCCAGGGTGAAATCATAATTAGTCATTAGTTATGGTTATGAACATGGAGAGCAATCACGTGATGAGTAGTGTAATGCTGGCCGTGCATCAAGCCATTCTCTCCCCAGCACTTCCACTCAACTCCTGGCAAAGACATTCACATGAGTCAAAAGCAGCCTCCAAGGTTCTCATCTCCTGCAGCCCAGGACCTCTAGGAAGTCTTCATACTGATTTACAGCAAAGCACACTTTGGCCAGTAAGTGTGCATTCGGATGCTGTGTCATCACTGGGGTGGGTACTCTCCTGGAAGCTGTAGTGTTGGCAAGCAATGAATAAGAACAAAGAATTCCAGCAATTTCTCTCTGCTTCTTGGAAACATGATTCAGATCTGGGCAGACCAGATCTGAATCTGGGTGGGTACCGTGGGGTGGCATCTGGGATGCGGCAGGTACACTGCAAGAGCTTGCACACCAACATTTCCTGTGGAACAAGTAGAATCTGCTTTTGACGGAGATAAGAGTGTGCTTCTTGGACTGGCATAGGCTCCCTTAAACATAGGAGGCGATTTTGATTTGTGATCAGACACCTTTCCTGCCTCTGCCCATTTGTCAGCCAGAACAGGAGGCCTTGTGTTAGACCTGGATGGACAGAATTAATGACATAAGACAGAGCAGCTCTCACTCTATCCCTGAGTGTATCAACTTGAGAAGCACCAGTAGCAGGAAGCCCACTTCTGAAGTCAGCTTAGGAGATTCCCAATGTGGCAAAGAGCAAAAAGGACACCAGTGTGAGAAAGTTGAGAGAAAACTTCCCTGAGAGTGACGGCCTCACGATATTTCCCAGTAGGCAAACTGCAGGATAGAGCTGAGAAAGTGTTTAATCTAAGATTGAAGAAACACAGAAAAAAAAGAGCAAGACATAAAAATTGTGGGGAATATAAGGCCTGGATTTGGTTTAGAAACATTTCTGCTAAAACAGAGTACTCAGTTCATAAAAGGTTGGGCCTCTGGACCTGAAAAAAGTCCATCCTAAATTCAATACTTGATAACAGGAAGGCAAAGTCAAAAAGCGGAAGGAAAAATATTATCACGCTTGAAATACACAGAACTGAAAGTGGTCTAAGAGACTTCTGCACTGGATGTCACCCACTTAAACAACGGACAAATGCAGTGTGAGAGAAGCAATGCCCAGGAACCTTTCCTTCCAGGATGTGATTATCGCACACAGAGAACTTTGATCCATTTCTCTCAATTTGGTTTCAAGTTCCGGGTTGAATGCTGAGCGGGCAAACGTCAGCTGGTGATGACGCTAGAACTGTGTCAAAAGAATGGAATAGAGCATAAACTACCTGACTCAGCGCTTGCCAACATATTCCCAGCTCACAGGAAGCACTGGTCAGAGAAATTAGACAATTTAAGACAGAAGCTCATCACAGCAGGATTTCTTCACAAAACAAAGGAAAATGAGGCTGCAGCCGAAGTAGATTATCAGCAGCTCATCATTGGTTAGTGAAGCAAGGAATGCACGCGTTGGTGGTGAGTTAATTAGCAGCAGCAGCCACAGAGGCATGTCCAGAGAACATACATCTGCTTTCACGATTAGCCTTTCAGGGAGAACACCTGCTGGAGGAGCAAGTGGACACTGGGAGCAACATCTACAGTCAATTAAAGCAAGGCAGGCCCAGGCACTGTGGCTCACGACTGTAATCCCAGCACTTTGGGAGGCCGAGGCAGGCAGATTGTTCGAGTCCAGGAACTGGAGACTAGCCTGGGCAACATGGTGAAACACCCTCTCTAGAAAAAATATGAAAATTAGCTGAATGTGGTGGTGTGTGCCTACAGTTCTAGCTACTCGGGAGGCTGAGGAGGGAGGATCACCTAAGCCTGGGAGGTGGAGGCTGCAGTGAGCTGAGATTATGCCACTGCACTCCAGCTTGGATGACAGAGTGAGATCCTGTCTCAAAATAATGATTTAAAAAAAGGAAGGCAGAGGATGAGCAGTCTTTGTCAGCTCCGGGTGAGTCTATAGATGTTCCTGACATGGCTCAGTTGTTTATTTGAGGAGTTCACATCAAGGCTGGAGTGACGTGTTAGGCTCTTTAAATAGTCTGTGTAGAACAACTACTGGCGAGAATACTTTCAAAGAAGTTGAGAAAACATGAATTTAGTAGAACCCAAAGTGGAATCCGCTACGCTGTTGCAATTCATGGTGGTAAAAATGTATGGAACAGAAAAACAAATTAAAAACTTACAAAACTTGTCAAAATGTAAGGTGCTGCAAGCTATTCTTTGTATCAGCAGGTCTTCTGCAGAAAATCTATTGTGTGTGATTGAACCCATAGTGACAACGGTGAATGCCAACCCCTCTCATGGACTCAACCACCATCTGCTCTCTAACTTTTCATCAGAAATAAGCTGACCATGCCGATTTGTCCCACCAGACACCAGTTTGATGGCTTAATAACGTTTAATCCATTGTTTTGAGCTCAGAGCTGAGACTGAAACTTTTCTGAACAAGAACTGCGCTCCCCACCATTATTGAGTTCGGAAGGGCTTTGGAAAGCAGCTTTCACTACAGACTTGATAATGTATCCTAATAAATTCAACCTCAAACTGCAAGGCAAAACAGTGCTCATGTGCAAAACTCAGATTCTGTTAAAGTCATTTTGATGGTGACTGACACTGTTCCAATCACAAGTCACATCAAACTGTGTTCTGCACTGGCCATGCCACTCAAATTGAAGGAAGTGAGAGCTCCATGCTCCCAGCAGTCTGCAGTGGCTATACATTCTCACTTTACACTACAGTGTGTTTGTGAACCTGGATTTCCATATTTCAAAATCCATTTAGCTGTGCAGTGGAGGGGCTGTCATCTAACCTTCCACAGGAAGATATGAATCTGCAGTGTAATACCATATGGAAAGGCAAAGACTAAGAGAAGAATCTAACCACACTCCATGAATGCCTTCCAAGTAATGGCCACGCTCAATTAAAACCACGTACACCTGGACTGATGTCAGTGCTTCCATTTACAGAGATAAAACATGTAAAATCGAATTACAGATCAACATTAAGAGGAAGATTTGGAATAGATGTTGCTAATAGGAAACACTAACTTTGAATCCCTATAAATGAAATGTTTTCTCTCACCAAGAAAAGAATTCTATTCTTCTCATTAGACACATATTACAAAAAGCACACGAAGATAATATATTTTGAATTTATTACTAAAACTCTTGTGAACATTTGTTTTCTCTCATCATAAATACC
Organism: Callithrix jacchus; assembly: GCF_049354715.1. Classification (NCBI taxonomy): domain Eukaryota; kingdom Metazoa; phylum Chordata; class Mammalia; order Primates; family Cebidae; genus Callithrix; species Callithrix jacchus. Next base: position 199,214,859 of record NC_133503.1, read on the forward strand.
TACCCAGTATCTTGGCCCACAAAGCCTAAGATATGCACTACCTGAATAGAGTAAGACTTGCTTTTCATCAATTGTTTGCATAACCCATGAAAGCTGCAAACCTTGGCGTCTGTGAGGCCACCAGGAATGGGAGACGTGTTTGATGATGGAGGTGAACCGAGAGTATTAAGGAGCTAGAATTTCTTTGGTGCATCAATGGCCAGGATGATTTGCAGTTGCCTTTTGGTTGAATTTACAAGCTTAGACATAATATAATAGTGCATCTTATAGTTTCTTATAGAAGTGTCTCTAAGAATTCCTAATCCTATACTAAATGCTCTTTTTCTTATACTGCAAAACTGTGACTATCATCCCTATTTTACAGATGAAAACATGGAAGGTCACAGGAATACAGTGATGTGGCCGGAGGACATCACAGTGGCAGGGCTGGCTGGCAATGTCCCCTTCTCAGGTGCTCCAGCCACCACACCATGAGGACCCGTCAAGAATTGGGAATGTCTGGCCCAAGCATATGAAATCGTCGCTGTCAGTCACTTTCATTAAGTGTTTCTATTAAGTCAGAAGAAATACTCAGCAACTGTGAAAAGTAAGTTACAAGATGTTCTTTGTATTTGTCCGTGTGTATTTTTACTGCTTAGAAAAAACTTATTAAAAACAATGAAAGACAAGGGAAAAAGATAATACCGCAATATTGTTAGCCTGATCTCTAAGATGAAATTACGGGCACCTTTGAGTTCCCTCCTTGGATTATTTTCTAAATTTTCAACAAGCATGTATTTCACCTGTAAGTGTGTTCACATACAACACTGACAAGTGTCTTCAGTCCTGGCACCTAACACATTGAGAACAGGTGGAATGAGAGGCATGGGGAAATCCAATTTCCCGGGCTGAAGACTTACAACCGCTGATTGAAAAGGCTTGGAGAGAATCAGGCAAAATTAACAAACAAGCACACATAGATCATCCTCTAAGGAAAAAGAGAGTACCCCATAAGCACCCAGGAAGAAAAATGGATCACTGAAAAGCACAAAATCATCAGGGCTGGCCTCCATGTCTGTACTTATTCTCTGCGAGGGCTACGGGGTGGCACCCACAGAAGGGCACTGAGAACTCCAAACTTCCCAAACATCTACTCCTAAGCAGCACTTGAGTGATGTCTCCAGCTATTCACGCCAGCAGAATTGCCCATTCAGGATTAAACCCAAGAAACTGGTAAATAACTGTTCATGCTCATCTGCTCGACATGATCTGCTCCAAAGAGGAAAGACTCAACATACAATACAGTATGCGTTCCAGAGGATGAAGACGCAAGCAACTACTTGGAATGACTATTCTTTAAAACATTTAAAGCAAGATTTTTGGGTTTTGTCTTCTTGGAAGCAAGTTCTATGCCTGTTTAATTCACACAGTGAACAAAAGTATGTCTTGGAATAGCTTCCCAACGAACTGGAATAATAATCCCTTGGTCTACTTGTGATGACAAGTAAGATATTTACTCAGCAGATGATTTGACCCTCAAAGCGCCTGGACAGCGTCTCTCAGCACCACCTAGAATGCTGCATCCTTAAGTTTGGGAACAATGAAATCGCGGATTTGGTTATCTAGGAGTAATTTAGGCCATGGTGGATTTAACCATTTTTAAATGTTTAAAACTGAGAGTGGTTAATTTTAATAATTGGCTTTATTACTTTTTTTCTTAACAACTTGAGGCCATTGAAATCTACAGCACTTCCTAGATTTGGGTCTGTTTCTTTCACCTAGCCTTTCTTTCTGTAAAAGACTCATTTGAAATGATGGCCAAATTGCACAGTTGCTAAAAAAGCATGCTTAAAATAAGCGCTTGGCTATCAACATTTCACTTTTCATCATTCTACACTTTTGCACAGAAGTTTTTCTTTTTTCAGATTATTTCAATCTATGAGGCAAGGACCAAGGATTCAGTATGCCCTTGTTAAAAAAAAAAAAAATTAATTAGAAGGCCATTAGGCTGAGATGGTGTCTTCTGTCTTACATAAGCACATGGAAGCCCAACAGTGGAAGGAAACTTAAACCAATCAGAAACTGCCAAGTGACTTCTAATGAGACATTCTGCCAATCAGAAACCACCCATTAACCTCCAGGACTTTCCACTCTGACCAATCAAACGCTTCCTTTTTCCTCCTTGTGCAAACACGCCTTACAAAATTACTTTCTCACACACCTTCTAGGTGAAGCCCACCCTGCTTGTGGTTTGGTACTGATTCACGAATTGCTGTCTGCTCAAAAAACACACTACAACTTTTTTTTTTAATATGAAATTTCACTCTTGTTGCCCAAGCTATAGTGCAGTGGTACGATCTCGGCTTACTGCAACCTCCGCTTCCCAGGTTCAAGTGAGTCTCCTACCTCAGCCTCCTGAGTCGCTGGGATTACAGGCATGTGCCACCTGTATTTTGTATTTTTAGTAGAGACAGGGTTTCTCATGTTGGTCAGGGTGGTTTTGAACTCCCAGTCTCAGGTGATCAGCCCACTTGGCCTCCCAAAGTGCTGGGATTATAGGCATAAGCCACTGTGCTTGGCCATTTTTTTTTTTTTTAGATGGAGTTTCACTCTTATTGCACAAGCTGGTGCAATCTCAGCTAACTGCAACCTCTGACTCCGGTTCAAGCGATTCTCCTGCTTCAGCCTCCCAGGTAGCTGGGATTGCAGGCATACACCACTGCACCCAGCTAATTTTTAGTAGAGATAGGGTTTCAGCATGTTGGTCAGGCTTGTCTCGAACATTTCACCTCGTGTGATCCACCTGTTTCAGCCTCCCAAAGTGCTGGAATTACAGGCATGAGCCACCACATCCAGCCTCAAAAACCCTACAATTTTAATGCACCTGAATTTATCTTTTAACATAATTTACCCTGGAAGTTTCCTGCTGTGTTTCAACATTACACACAACACATTTAGAAGTAAAGCTGGGCCGGGTATCCCACAAGAACCCATTAATAGAATTACATGAGAGAAATAAGAAATCAAAGTCAGTGTAATTTTTTGAGACACCTTCATCAGAGATAAAGACAGAAGCAAAGTCCCACAAGGTCAAGGACCTGGCTGAGTACAAACCTGGGGCAGGTATCAGAAAGAGGAGGCCTCAGGACATCTGACCGCCTCTCTGAGCACCATCTGGCCACCAGTCCTAACAAAGGCAGTGAGAGCTCCCATGGCAAGCAGCACCGCCTGCTCAGGCTCCTTGGAGTGATTTGTTAAATGGAGGTGCAATGAAGAGATAAGCCCCCGACTAATTCACTGCTGATGGTGGGGAGGGAAACTCCACAAGCAAAGCAGACTGGGTTCAAATAATACCGAACAAACCTGATTGGGTGGAGAGAAAGAGCCTGAGGTCAGGCAGCAGTCTGCAAAGCCCCCCAGTGACTCCAACACAGTTCAGAGCTAATGCCCTTGACTCCAGGAGACCTCTGCTGTGTCTGGCAAAGGAGGATTTAAGGGCAATGGTAGAGAAACACCAGTGGGCAGGAGCTAGGAAGCCCAGCAAGTACCAACACAGGTGACAAGGACCTGGATTACGGCTCCAGCCCAGGGAGACAGAATAGAGGCTAGCGACAGAAATGATGGCCAGGTAACAAGGTAAATGTGGGGGCTGGGGGGACATCCCTGTAACCACAGAGTGGAGAGCAAAGGTGATAGGAGTAAGCACAGGCTACAGAAGGCCCTAGGAAGGCCTGGTAGGAGGTTGGCACTGTGCCAGATGCCACTCCATGTGCTACCTAAGGCCCCAGTGAGATGCTGCTGCCTCTGCCCCCAAGAACCCAGGTACCCTGGGATCAGAACAGGAGGCTTCAGCACAGACAGGGCACAGGCAATACTTGCCAATACCTTGAGCCCTAAAGGTGTTCCTGAAAATGTTGTTTGCCCTCCTGGGGGAATTGGTCAGGACCCTGGCTCCATCCCCAGCCCTATTCCCTTCCAGGCAGCCTGTCTTTCCCTCCCTTGTGTTTATGTCCAAAAGACCCTGTAGCTTCTCTGCAACCTGTCTTTTACTCCTCAACTCAAAGGAAATGTGCTGTCACTATATCCCCAGTACAATGCCAGGTCCAGAAATCCTCACTGGCACATGAGTCATCAGTAAATGTTTGATGAATGAATATATGAAAGCACACTGCTCCCTCCACCCTGCCCTTTACTTTTCCTCCCTCCTTGAGCTGACTGTCCTGTACTCATAGTACCTGGAACTGTCAGTTGCTCTGCCAAGAGCTGTATCTCTGCTGCTGACCTCAGGCCTCATGGACTGGGCAAAGTCCCTGCACCTGGCTCTGGTTCTCACCATTCCCAAAAGAGGCTGTAGCTCCAAGCAGGGCCCTGCCTCACTCCTGTGCAACCTCACAGCTCAGCACAGGGCCTGTGTGGATACCTGTCAGGTTGTATAAAGTGCTACTGCCTGGCCAGCACCTCCTCAGTTTCACCTTTCTCCTGCCTCTCCTGAGTCATCCTTGTACTCACAGCCTCCTCTCACTGGGTCTGGTGTTCTTTGCAGGACCCTATGCAAATAAGGGGCTCCAGACGCTTCCAGGGGCTGCTGAGATGGTTTGTGCTGAGTGCTCAATGCTGTTTCCACTCTGGTTCTCTTCCAAGTGCTCACTGACTTAGGTCAAATGACTGTTTAATAAATCAGTTGCTTGGACAGAATGGAAAGTGTTTATCTTTTTCTATTTGGAAAATGTAAACATCCCCAAACCACATAGCTATGTACACAATAACATGTACAACTCAAAAAAAAAAAAAAAAAATAGCCCAGTAGTTTAAAAAAACTATACCTGACCCAGTCAATTTTCTTGAAGCAGCTTTTAAACTATTAGTGTAGGAAGTGGGCTTTCGTCCCAGCAGCTCCTCATCCAACCATCTCAGAGAAGACACCAGTATGCTCCGTGTTCTATTCTGTATTCTGTATGGCTGATAGTTCAAGGTCTATCACTCAAGGTGACTCTGGCCCTATGGGAGGCTGCATTCATTCTTCTGCTGGAATGAATATAGGCACAATTAAACATGTCTCTAGTTAAAAAGCTTCCACTTGGGATTTCACACAAAACTTCGTAAGGTGCTTCCTTCATTTCCAACGCCACAGTTTGGCTGGCTTACAAGGCTGGCAGCAGTGTACATGAATGACACACAGAGAACATGCCTGAACGCGCATGCACAGCAATGCAAAGTAGTGCTAGGTACTGTGCATTGAGCACCCAGATGCGCCAGCACCATGCAAGCGCTTTATGGAGTTGCCTTGCTTAAAATGCATGTGATCCCACAGGGTGGTTCCACCAATGCCCATTCTACAGGGGGAAACCTTGGTGTGGGGCAGCTTGGTAACTCATCCGGGTCATGTGCAATGGGGCTAGGACAGCACCAGATACTCTGACCTGAGATTGCTTTTAGCTATAAAGAAACAGACATACAGGTATATTTATGAAAAAGTATATACAAGCAGCAAAGTCTGACTACTATTCAAATTGTAGCAATGCTTGATCCCATTACAAAAAAAAAAAAATTCAAGCAGACAAAAACTTTGTGTAATGGTAAAGAGTTTCAGGCACACAGCACTCATTAAGCACCTGATAAATGTTGACTTGCCCCTGTTTAAACTTCCTGTTTAAACTGTCTGCATCGGAGCAGACTGAGGACACAGACTGCACCAGGTACAGGGTGAGGTACTGGCTTTCCGGGAACTTAGGTACTGAAAACTGTGCTGGGTACAACACTGTTCCAAGCAGCGGAGCCGTGTACCTTCTCTTCACTGGAATGCATGACCCCAGGGGAAAGAAGAGAGTTCTTCCTGTCTCTCTGGGAAGTAGGTGTTTTAAGGCGGGACCCCAAATCAGAAAGGTTGGGTAAACTGCCCGTAGTTACACAGCTAGTGAGTTCAATTTCCTTGGGTGCAGACACCCTTTTTAATTATGAAGCTTTCCAGAGACGGAATGAAAGCATTGAAAATTGGATTTTGAACTTTTGACCAGCCATTGCAGACAAAGCCAGTTTTCAAATACTAAACAACAACAACAACCCCCAAAACCTTGAAAGATTTAGAAGTCTTCTTTAAGACTTCATTTGTTTAAGGTTTAAGGTCATTGCCTGGAAAGCCATCCCACAGTCCTGAGTCCTCTGCCTAAGGTGGAGTGAAAGTCTCTGAAAGTGATCAAGCCTTTATGGGGAAACTGCTAGGCAGTGTTAGGATACCAGGTTTCCAGTTGCAGCTGATCACTTGGCTGGGAGAAAACAGCTCCATCATCACCAAAGATACCAAAAGGGAAACCAGCAGAAAGGTGCAGAAACCAGCCCTCAAGACTGGAGACCATCAGCGTTAGACTCTAGGCACTCCTGCAGTCTTAATCTAAGGGAACAAAATCTAGTCTCCATTTTCAGTTTGCGTATCTTTTTACTAATTCTTTATTTTTATTTATTTAGTTTTGAGACAGATCTCGCTCTGCCGCCCAGGCTGGATGCAGTGGTGGGATCTCGGCTCATTGCAACCTCTGCCCACTGGGTTCCAGCGATTTTCCCATCTCAGCCTCCGAGTAACAGACAGGTGCCACCGTGCCGGCTAAGGAAACCAAATCTGGAACCCCTGAGCGGCTCTTTCCAGATCGGTTTCATCCCGTTTTTTCCATCACTCCCATCCAGTCCTTTTAGGTTTCCCGCTCCTTCTAGACGAATCCCTCCTTGTTTCTAAATCCCGGAGCCGGGGGACTCGGGGAGAGCATCCCAGGGACGGCAGGGGAAGGGGACCCGTGCAGAGGGGGGACGCTGCGGAGGGGTCGGCAGGGAGAGGGCGTCTGGGAGGGGAAGGCTCCCGGGAGAGGGCACCGGGCAGTGATGGGAGGGTTGGAGAGGACGCCGGGCCGGGGGCCGGGGACGTTACCGTTGAACGTAGTGGACGAGGAACATGGCCAGGAGGATGCAGTTGGGCGCGTCGCGGAGGCGCGGGGCGGACTCGCTGGCGCACTGGTAGAGCGGCAGGGCCAGCGACGGCAGCTCCTGCACGGCCCAGGCGACTCGTGCCGGCACCCGGAGCCTGCAGCTGGGTGTCGCCTGCCGGCCGTACGGCGAGTTGCTGTGCTGGTTCAGCCCGAGGAGCAAGCAGCCCGCGGCGCACTGCAGGTAGACGAGCGCGGCCAGCAGGCGCTCCTCCGCCACCGCCGTCGCCGTCGCCATCGCCGAGGCTGGGTGCCACGCTCCATGCCCCGGAGGACGCGACGGGCAACAAATAGGGCGGCGGCGCGGGGGCGGGAGGCGCGGCTGCCCGAAGTCCGCACGGCCCGGACGCGACGGGACGGGTCATGTATTCCGACCTCTTCCCTGCAGTCAAGGCTGGGGGCGCGGTCCCAGGGAGCCGAGCGAGCGCCCTCGAGGGGCGGGACCTGCAAAACGCCCCGCCCGCGCCGGGCCGCCGCAATCACTCCGCTCTGCGCACGCGCGGCCTCAGGCTGTCCGGGGAGATCCCTGAGCCCGCGTGGGAAACCCTGGCGCTTCGCACGAGAAGCCTTTGTGGCTACTTCTTGGAGCCTTTTTCCCCCTCGGAGCTGTCCGCGGTTTTCCCTCTCACGCTGTTTTTCGGGAAGATGGGTTTTGCGCTTTGGGCTTATTTCTGGACGGTCCCCGAAGGCCCCCGAAAGGACCAGGCCCGGACACGTGGGGCCTTGGGTTCCGGCCGGAAGTCCGGGGAGCTGTCGGGCCCAGGTTGCGGTTGTGGCGGGCCGGTTCTTGCGTGCTGCGTGCGCGCCCGCGTGGGCCATGGGGCGGCGGTCGCGGTGCCGGCGGCTCCAGCAGCAGCAGCGGCCTGAGAGCGCCGAGGACCGTGCTGAGGGCGGCGGAAAGCGCGGCGAGGCGGTAGGAGCCGGGACGCGGCGGGCGGGTGGGTCTGGGGCTCCTCCTGGGCCTCCCGGACGCCGAGGCCTGAGGGGCGGCTCCTCGGGCCTCGGGGTAGAAGTCCCTTTCCTTCCTCAGGGCTGGGAAGGAGGGTATCCCGAGATCGTCAAGGAGAACAAGCTGTTTGAGCACTACTACCGGGAGCTCAAGATCGTGCCCGAGGGCGAGTGGGACCAGTTCATGGACGCCCTCAGGGAGCCCCTCCCGGCCACTTTAAGAATTACTGGTTACAAAAGGTAAGGTGGCAGTGCCTGGTTTTTTTAGGGAGTTGGGGCCAGGATGTTCCAGGTTAAAGGCGATGGTGTTTTCTCCGGAGAACCATGGCGTTTCAGCGGTGTGAATTCAGGAAGCATTGAGGTGGGAGCACAGGGTCCAGTGAAATGGTCACGCAGGTATTGCAGGTGCAGAGTTAGAGAAGGAAGTGAAAATGAGATCTGAGGAAGCTGCGGCCCCTGGGGATTGGTGAGCTGAGGGTCCTACCTCTTGGAACGTAAGAGCGTTTATAGAGAATGCATAAAACCCCTTGATCCTTCCCCTCCCCCATCTTTGTAGGTACATCTTTCTAAATGAGTCGGAGGTAAAACTAAAACTGTAGGTATACTTGGGAGAGAAGGAACGCAGTGTTGCTCTTAGGAATCAAACCGTGTGGATTGCTTACATTTTGAAGGGATACAGTGTAAAAGTAGTGACTAAAGAATGTTTTCTCTCAGTGCAAAGTTGGCTTTAGTTTTAAAACATGTGCGGTCTTAAATGATACAACGTATTAGCTTAGCTTCTTGGATCAGTTTGAAACTTTCTTGTTTTTCAATAGCCATGCAAAAGAGATTCTCCACTGCTTAAAGAACAAATATTTCAAGGAATTGGAGGACCTGGAGGTGGATGGTCAGAAAGTTGAAGTTCCACAGCCACTGAGTTGGTAGGTACCACAATGCTTCATCTCGAATATTTGGGATCTCAGTCTCTGTCACTTGAGTTCTATTTCTTGGTAGTGCATTTACTGTTAACATGAAAGAGCCTGGGTTTACTTTGCAGAAGTCCGAATGTTCTAATACCCGGTGCTTTTATCAACATTGCATTGGTATGCAAGTTTTCATGCGATTTGCAGCTTCCTGAGTCGCTGAGTTCAGCGAACTCTTCCTGGTACATCCAGCCTCTTCCTTTATGTCGCCACTTCTGCCAGCTCCATGTTACAGCCCTTGCTTTCTCTCATCAAAACTGCTGCAGAGTGGCTTCTTTGCCTTCAGGAAAAGGACACACTTAGCCGGACGACAGTCTCCTGTTAAGTGATCTACTGGTATTTTCCATTACAGACTGGTTACCTCCTGGTACTTCCCAGTAGAGACTGCCCCAGCCAGTGTAGCATTCCGAGTTTCAGCACCTGAGCGTACTGCTGCTCTGGGACTACCTCTTTCTTCACCTGTCCTGGAGGTGCCCTCTGGGTTACCGGTTCCTCATGGCTCATATCTAGTCTCAGTTGTATGAAGGTGATTCCTTGTGCTGACAGCGTCTTGTGAAGATGCTTGGAGTACTCCGGAGGCGCCAGTCCTTTGGTTAACTTACAAATGGAAGAGTCATTAAAGCAAATTGTTAGTTTCGTATTTCAAATTACTAACTTTGAGGTATTAAGTTCTCAGAAAAGAAAAACATTATCTTAAATAATGCTATGAAAAGGCGAATTAAGCGTTTTGCATTAGCTTTTGACCCTTTGACTATTCCAGTATGTGATGTTATCTTTCCTTTTTAGATAACCTTTAATGTTTGCAAATCACAGTCAGATTTTCATTACTCATGGGACACAGATTTGCTGGCTTTTCTTTCATTGGCTGCTCGGAATTTCATTGTTCATATTGCAGATGTACATAGCATATATATTCAGAAGGAATGCTGACTGGCCAGACATTAAGTCAGTATTCAGTCAATATCAAGACCAAATATCACCATCACGGAATGTGTTTCTGGGATATGATAGTAAATATGACCAACATGGTGAAACCCGTCTCTACTAAAAATACAAAAATTAGATGGGCATGGTGGTGCACACCTGTAATCCCAGCCACTAGGGAAGCTGAGGCATGAGAATCACTTGAACCCAGGAGGCGGAGGTTGCAGTGAGCCAAGGTATAATTGACTCACATTTCTGCATGGCTGTGGAGACCTCAGGAAGCTTACAATCATGGCCGAAGGTCTCTCTTCACAGGGTGGCAGGAGAGAGAATGAGTGCTGAGCAAAGGAGGAAGCCCCTTAAAAACCATCAGCTCTCCACCTGAGAACTCACTCACTGTTGTGAGAATGACCTACGGGGGGGCTGCCCTCATCAATTAATTGTCTCCAACTGGTTCTTCTCTGGACATGTGGGGAATATTACAATTCAAGGCGAGATTTGGGTGGGAACACAGGGACAAACCATAAGACAGGATTATGATTGTCCTTGGGCACATCTGTATTTTCAGCAGTGATGCATCTGTGTGCTGCTTCACACAATCACCCGGAAACATTTGTCCCTAGAACCTTGTGTCTAGAAGCACAGCGATGGGATAAGAAATGCTTTTAAGATGAAGACGTCCCTGCCCAGCAGGACATGCATCTGTAGGGAAGAGATGGGCTCTCAAGGCACGTCAGTGTGGGCACTTTCTTCTGCAGGCCCCGACAAACTAGGAGAAACCATGCAGTGTTAAGAAGGCTTGCTATTTGTTGTTATTCTCTGCAAATTATGATTAAACTTTGATTTGATCAGTCCTTTTAACATTTAATAGCTGCCTTTTCATCTCATTTATTGAACATGTCTGGGTGTATGACAAGGCAGTTACCAAACTCTTAGCATCTGCAGGTTGTCCGTAGTTGAAGAATGAAAGTGAATCACTTTCTCTGCCAGAAGCCAGCTATGTTTTTGTTTGCCTAAACTTTCTGAACACACAGCTGAACAAAACATTGTATGATTTGGGTTCCTAATACTTGGATTTTCCATTATCAATGACGGTTTCTCTATTTTATTTTGAGACAGGATCTCGCTCTGTCACCCAGTGTGGAGTGCAGTGATGTCATGATGGTTCACTGTAGCCTTGACGTCGCAGGCTCAAGTGATCCTCCTCAGCCTCCTGAATAGCTCAGACTACAGGTGCATGCCACCATGCCTGGCAATTTTTATATTTTTTGAGGAGATGGAGTTTCACTGTCTTACCCAGGCTGGTCTTGAATTCCAGGACTCAAGCAGTCCTCCTGCCTTGGTTTCCCAAAGCGCTGGGATTACAGATGCGAGCCACCATTCTTGCCCAGTGCCAGTTTCTTGGGAGCTTTATTCTCTAAACATTTGTTTATTTAAATTCACCTGTCAGTTGTAGGATACTAACCCAGCAAGCAAGTAAAGCAGAAGCTTTCTAGGACTTGGTGGTTTTCTGTATTGCTCAAGATGCAGGAATAGATCATGAAATACTCTTCCCAATCCTCTGGTACATAGTGAAATGTGATTTAGGAACGTGTTTTTCAGAACTACATTTTCTGGAAGGAAAGTTATGAATAGGACCACAGCTTGGGTGAATTTCATTTTTTATTTTTTTCTTACTTTCTATAGACTCAGAACAGTGAGGAGTTATCCTAAAGCATTCTTATAAAACCATTGTTTTGACAACCAGTTGTTCAGAGTGCCCTTTATTGTCATTCTATTTATGTGCTGTTTATTTATTTATTTTGAGACAAGGTCCCTGCCACCCAGGCTGGAGTGCAGTGGCATGATCTTGGCTCACTGCAACCTCCACCTGGGCTCAGGTGATCCTCCCACTTCAGCATCCCAAGTCGCTGGGACTGCAGGCCCACATCACTACACTCAGCTAATTTTTGTATTTTTTGTAGAGATGTGGTTTTGCCGTGTTGGCCAGGCTCGTCTTGAACTCCTGACCTCAGGTGATCCAAAGTGCTGAGATTACAGGCATGAGCCGTCACACCCGGCCTTTTTATATGCTTTTTAATGTCTAGATTGAGTATGGTCACAGATGTTATATATATTTAGAGTTCTTACCACTTGAGAATTTTTGATACGCATTTGACAGTGGTCCTTTTAATTTATCTTGATGGTTTTCACTCTGGCTACAATTTGATGCATGGAAACACTGTGAGCCCTGCATTGTTAAATTGAGTGTGTTACTGCATCTCAGATGTAATGAGAATTCCTGAAACTACAGTAAGATTTATGGCCATGTGATATGTCACACTTGGTTTGGCATTGGATTGAGTGTGGTGCTGTGTGACATCAATGTGCTTGCTCGTGCAGTGCAGATTCCTGTATACGTGCAGGCCAAGTTTAAAAGTACATCCTGGGGTGGGTACAGTGGCTCATGCCTATAATCCCAGGACTTTGGGAGGCTGAGGTGGGTGGATCACTTGAGGCCAGGAGTTTGAGACCAACCTGGCCAATACAGCCAAACCCCATCTCTACTGAAAATACACATGTCTGTAATCCATGCTACTCAGGTGGCTGGCTGAGGCATGAGAATTGCTTGAATCTGTGAGGCAGAGGTTGCAGTGAGCTGAGATTGCACCACTACACTCCAGCCTAGATGACAAGAGTGAGACTCTCAAAAAAGAAAAAAGACAAAAGTCTTTAGTATCCCCCATTTCTCTCCTAATTAAAAAAAAAAATAAAAACATTGATGCCATCATTTATAAAAGTTCAAATATATTCAGAGAAATGATGGCAGGAAATGCTTTATTCTTCGGTATATGTGGGTAACAGCCTAGGAATTCAATGCATTAGTGGTTTCCGAGGTAGGGTGTTTTTGTATGTAAAACATTTTAGTACGTTATTGTACTGGTTTTAGAAATAATGAAAAATATATTTTAAAAAAACTAATCAGATGTTTGTGGAACACTGTGGACACTGCATCATTTTGATTCTGTCCGACCTGCGCGTTGAATAAGTCATCTTGTGTCTTTTTTCTGTTGTTACCTTAGAGTGGATAAGAGCAGAGGAGTGTCTGCTTTTCCATCTGATTGTTAACGTTTCATCATTATGATTTTATAGTAATAAGCATATGTCTTATAACCCCCCCAGTAGCGCTCCTGTTTCTGATTGGGCCACGGTGTAGCTAGAGTCATGTTCCTTGTGCCACAGGGATATCTCTGAGCGTTGCCAGCTGTCCTAGAGGATTGATTCGGAGCAAGGAGAACAACATCCCAAGTCTGATTTGGCACATGACCGATAAAAGCACAAAGTTGTCAGCAGACACTTTAGTATTTATAATCCATTAATGTTTTGTTTTCTTTTTGGTCAGGTATCCTGAAGAACTTGCCTGGCACACAAATTTAAGTCGAAAAATTTTGAGAAAATCACCACAGTTGGAAAAGTTTCATCAGTTTCTAGTTAGCGAAACGGAATCCGTAAGTTGATTTCTTTCGATTTGTTAGTTTCCGTAAAGCTGGAAATGCATAGATGTATCGAAGTTCTCTTCTTAGGTTCTTGTCACGAGAAGCAATAGGTAGACGTCATACACAGTAAATATACCTGCAGTCTGTGCATCACCTGTGGTTTCTGATTATCTGTATATCTGTAGCCATGTTTGGTTTATCTAAGCATGACATTTAGTAAGGGTATCAATCCCAGCTAGTTGATTTCTTGTTTCCTCTTGCTCATGGATTTGGGGGCAGTAGGAGTAGGGTGAGCACTGCACTCTCATTTCCTTCTTACGTACACATTTCAGATGCCTGTTATACATATAAAGTAATATGTTTTTAAGGCCATCTTGGTCGGAAATAGGTTTTTGTTTTGTTTTTTAAAAACTGATTTACTGAAAATGAAGCTTTTGATTTTACTATATTTTTTTCTTGCCATGCATTGCTCCTGGATTTTACTTTTGCCAGAACCACAGAACACCTAAGTACAGCTTTGTTCTCACAGGACGGCATCCGTCTTCACCTCTCTTGCCACCTGCATTCCTTCAGTGCAGTTCAGGTGCTGAGCTTTTTATTGTTAGCATCAGACCATCCCCAGAAAAATAGCTATTTGCTTACCTAGTAAATCATTCAGTGAATGCCCATAAAGTTTGGGTATTTGTTATTTTTGGAATCCCTAGTGTCACATTTAAAATCTGAGGTTTTCTCCTTTCTGTTTTCTAAACTACTACTTTTTAGTGAATCTGTGTGTCACCAGATTATGGTTTTTTTCACTTTGAGCTTCCACCATGGCTTTCGGTCATCTAGATAACTGGCTAAAGTAAGCTTCTGTCTGGCTGGCTTTTCCTTCCTGAAGAGTAACAAGAACCAGGAACTAAGTGCTGCCGCATACCCCATTCCATACTTGTGACCAGTGCAGGAAAGGATTCTCTTGCTTAACTTTTAATCTAGATGGAAGGCCAAATAAGGCTGAGTAAGCTGCTAGAGAACAGCTCAGGTTTGCACTTGGAAGAGAGCATGGGGTTTGCGTGGTGCGATACACATGCATAGGTTGGAAGAGCCGGGTTTTGGCATGTTGGGAAGTTGGAGGAGATAGAGTTTAGTGTGGGTAGCAGATGTTGTAGGGAGCCGGTGTAGATTTTTGATGAGGAGTCAGCATGATGAGAGCTCTTGAGATGAATGGCAGTACCCTCTGGGTGACGGAACCTGGCCGTAAAACCTCTACACAGGGCGATCATGAATCCGGTGACTGCTGGGTTGTCTCCATCTTACTTAATGCTTGAATTGAAACCTTGGATGGAGACAGAAGGCAGGCATGTCAGGATCACACATTTAATTCAAAAGCTTGGAATCTGTGTGCCTCGTGATTGAATCACTTCAGACTCATGCTGGCCAGAAACTCGTGAGGTGAAACTTAGCAGCCATCAATGTAAAAGCCTGTATTTAAGGCTCTGACAGTCAGATGCCTGAGTTTAATGTGAGTGGTGGCTGCCTGGGTAGCTGTTCATTTCTAGAAGTCCTGCGTTTGTAGGGTTGTGGTGGAGCAGAAGCCTCACCTTTAAGGTGGTTAAAATACAGGTGTGATTGAGGCTAGTGCTGGGCCAGGGCAGGAGGATTTTGTCTGCGTCCGAACAGTTCTGCCTTCTTACAGATGCCCTGCCCACTAGAGAAGGCAGAGGGCAGGGAGTGTGGTGAGGGATTTTAGATATTGTTGGCCTAGAGATGGAAAGATGGGAGCAGAGATGGATGTCTTTATCTCCTTAAAAGGTAGTTGTGAGAAACAGAAAGTGGATGGGCTGTGTCTGAAAAAGAAGAGGACTAAGAAATAGAATTTTAGGCAAGGGGGAAAAACCGTCTGACAGTCACTTCCTGTCCTAAGTTGATACTCTCTGCTGCTGAAGGTATTTGTTTAAATATTGAGTAGCATTTCTGTCTTTGAGAGCTGCTCCTCCAGTTTCTGTGCTCTCCTGCGATGGGGAACTGGGGCTCTGTAAGCTTCAAGTCCCTTTTCCGTCATGAAAGTTGGTGTTATACCTGAATTTCTAATATTGGGACTATAGCAGCCATTTGTCCGCAAGTGTACAGACTCGTCTTCATTTAGTGTTCTGTGTGAGTTCTCTTACTCTATGGAAGATTGTATGGTGTTTGCCTGTTGCCTTTGAAACAATGCCAAAGATTGAAAGTCTCTGCCTTTTTTTTTAATTGTGGCTGATTTTTTTTTTTTTTCTCAAGGGAAATATCAGTCGTCAGGAAGCTGTTAGCATGATCCCACCACTGCTGCTCAACGTCCAGCCTCATCATAAGGTAGCATACAGCAACCGGAAACGTGTGGGCGGGCAGCTTGTTACCAGTGTCATTGCCTGTTTTTTTGTTGAAACCACTTTTTCTTAATTAGTCCTTTTTTTCTTCTTTCCACTGTGGATAGAGAGTGATATGTATATATCTTAGTTTCTTTTTTTTTTTTAACTTTTGTCCTACTTAATTTTTATGGTTTAGAAAACTGTTTTCCCCTTTAGTTTTATTGATTTGTTTACTGTGTGGATTATCTTCAGTGATGCTGATCGGCTAAGTTAGGTTGAAAATGATAGTGAACATGTGCCGAGAGCTTGTTGTGTGGCAGGCATCGCTTTGTACTCTTTCTTTTTTCTTTTTTTTTTTGAGACGGAGTTTTGCTCTTGTTGCCCAGTCTGGAGTGCAATGGCGTGATCTCAGCTCACCACAACATCCGCCTCCCGGGTTCAAGTGATTTTCCTGCCTCAGCCTCCTGAGTAGCTGGGATTACAGGCATGTGCCACCACACCCTGCTAATTTTGTATTAGTAGAGATGGAATTTCTCCATGTTGGTCAGGCTGGTCTCGACCTCCCGACCTCAGGTGATCGCCTGCCTCGGCCTCCCAAGGTGCTGGGATTACAGGCGTGAGCCACTGCTCCTGGCCTTGCTCTGTGCTCTTTAGGTGAATTAATGTGCTTTATTATTCACACAACCCTCCAAGGGCAGATACTATCACCATCTCCATTTTTCCAGATGAGGAAAAGGAAGCAAGGAGAAGTGAAGTAATTGACCCGAGGTTACGGAACTAATAAGTGGCTGAGCTGAGGTTTGAGCCTAGGTAGCTCTGTTCCTCAGTATTATGTTCTCACGATTCTTACTCGCTCATCTCTAAATTTAGTTCATCTCTAAACTGGCTTCCGGTTCCATTCTGTTCCCATCCTCTTTGGAGACTGTACCTATGTCATTCTGTGATTTTGCGGCAGTATATTTTATGGAATCCCATAAAAACTAAAATATGTCATGCTTTAGATTCACTCTGTAAAGAAGTGTATTTAGATCTTGGACTAGAAATTGAAAAACTAGAATGACTCATAAAATTGCTTTAAACTAAATGTAGAATATTTGATTTTTTAAAAACATGAAACAGTTTCTTGCTTTGTTAATAGATCTTAGATATGTGTGCAGCACCTGGCTCAAAGACCACACAGTTAATTGAAATGCTACATGCCGACATGAGTGTCCCCTTTCCAGGTATGCATTGGACTTGTGTTCAGAAGGGTAGGAATGCCATTTTGGCAAATTGTAGACGAGGAAAAGACTCTTAACTTTGCCTGCAGATTTGGTCCTAAAGTCTCCTACGACAAGCAGATGGGTTTTCTTGCTACCGGAAGTAGCACTGGACATTTTGCGTGCCACTGTCAATAATTCACAAACCAACACACTCATACCTTGGGGGAGCTTTATTTTAGAATTATGTGTGTTTTCTATAAAAGTAAATGGTGTTTCTTTATCAAGCCTACTTATGGAAGATGGATTTCACCGTTTGAATTCTTAGTAGTAACAACGTCCCCTTTTCCCCCACCTTTGTTATTGTTATTATTATTACATACTGCCTTATGTGAAGGGCAGTAGTGTGTAATTGTTAAAAGCTACTGTCAAAACAAAACCAAAAAAACCTACTGTCAGACTCCCTGGGTTCAAATCCCACTACCAGTTAATCGGCAAGTTGCTGAGAGTGTTAGACATCCCATATGAAATGGGACATCAGTGTGTAGCCTGCAAGGTGCTCAGGAAATGGCAGCTGTTATGGTAACACTCACGCCCCTTTGCCTTAAGTGGAAACAAATACCTCTCGTCATGTTTTAGAGTCAGCTTTCATCTCGTCCTATCTTTGTTCAGGCAAACTTCTCTAGTTCTGTTTTAATAGGCATATTTGTCGGGTCTGTTTTTTGAAGTCCTCTTTTTTACATTATTTAAAGATAATGCTTTGGCTAAAAAGCCTGCCTTATTTTTCCCTGTTTTTATTTTCTCCACACTGGCAGTAAAGAGCCTTGATGTCCCAGCAGCAGCAGATTCTCATTGTATTATGGATGTTTTGCGTTTCATATTGTTTTGAAGAGTGGCTTTGATCATAAATGTTGTCGATATATTTGCCTTTTTGCTGGGGGTGTGGGAAGAATCAGAAATGAGCAGAGGCACACCCAGTAGAATTCCCAGCCCGCGGAGCCTCCAGGAACAGCTTCTGCCTTCAGGTGCTTGGGCCCTGCCCTAGGAGCCTGACTCAGTCAGAGCAGAGTCCCGGCCCATATTCAGGATTTCAAAACATTCGGCAGGTGATTCTATTGTTTCTATACCTTTCTCCTCAACCTTTTTTGTAATTAATCGTTACTAATAGTAGAAAAGGCATTTTTGGTCTGGTAATTGGCACAAAGTGAGTAATTGTTGAATAGATAACTTTTGAGGTTTTCAAAATTCAAGTGTCCATAAAATCCACGCAAAGCCACCTGGTTCCTTGTTTTGAACCACTTAACGTACTTGTAGAAAACCTTGACTGTGTGTCTCAAGTTTGGTGGATTGCTGTTTCTCACTGGCTGACATTTAGAGGTTGCATATTTCAGGAAGTGACTCCACTTAGGCTCTGTTTCATCTGACACTGCACTTCTGTCTCCAGAGGGGTTTGTTATTGCGAATGATGTGGACAACAAGCGCTGCTACCTGCTCGTCCATCAAGCCAAGAGGCTGAGCAGCCCCTGCATCATGGTGGTCAACCATGACGCCTCCAGCATACCCCGGCTCCAGATGGATGTGGGCGGCACGAAGGAGATCCTCTTCTATGATCGAATTTTATGTGATGTCCCTTGCAGGTATTTATCTTATTGGCCAGAAAGCCCAAAATCCACTAAAGAAATGAAGTCCAACGAAGACTAAAATGAAATTGTGCGTGAACATGACTCAACTATATGTGAGTCTTGGGGTACGGAGAAAGATAGTGTGAGCCTAAACCAGAAGGTGGACACGTAGAGTCTGAATGAGAAGGAGCAGATGCTGGGTAAGGAACAGAAAGGGGGGGTTGTGATAGCCTGCAGGAAAATCCAGAGAAAACATCTCAGAGCAAAATAGAATCGTAGACTCTCATTGTGGTGTATTTTAGAATGTGATTGCTTGGAACAATTCGTGTGCCCCAATTATTTTTTATTAGTTCTTCCAGCAAGTACAGTATATAAAAAACTTTGTCATAGAGTACTATGTAATCACATTGGGTTTTATGTTATTTAATTAAATGAAAGAAATTTCGGAGTTCAAACCCTTAGGAAATTCATTTTACTTGTGTTTTTATACCTTTCTTGAGATAATACGTGAACATTTTAGATATTTACAGTTTAGATATAAAGCAATACTCATGGTATAACTGAGTAACAGTTTTTTTAAAAGGAAAGAAACACAACTAGACCTCTTCTGTTCCGTTCCCATAGGAGGTGCATGGATGCCAACCCCAGGTGATAATGCCTTCTGAGTGACATAAATCTGTCAAGACCAGAATTCAAAAGCTGCCACAAAACTTGTTAGCACAGAATACAAGGTTTAAATACATTCCACGTTATGGAAGAATGACATTCTGTTTAAGTAAGTGGCAGATTTGCTGCCCGTGGCAGAACTCAGTATGAAAGTGGCAGCTGGCGGCTCTGAATATAGCTGAGTCACAATATCCGGAAAACTCTTTAAAGTAAAATTTAAAGCAGGTCGTGAACTCAAGTTGTTTTCCTCTCTGTTGCAGTTTTTCAGTACTCCTTGGGGTCTCATGTTTTCCCACCTGTTTTTTGATCAGAAAGATAACTCATTTCTTGTATCATACTCTGAGATCTGAGATTCCTTGTATCATACTCTGAGATCTGAGATTCCTTGTATCATACTCTGAGATGATCTTGTATCATACTCTGAGATCTGAGAACACAGTTGCAAGCTGAGGGAATTTCTGAAATTGTGGTGCGATTTCTACAATAGAAGCCACTAGTTTACAGCCAGGATTGCCATTGGAAAGGAGGGATTAGATCTCATGGGACACTTCTGTCCTGCAGACCTGGTACATTGTGTACACGTGGCTACACCACCAAGGAAAATGAGCATTTACAGAGAAGACCAACAGAAACAGGTGTTACCTCTGGGGAAACAGGGTAGATAAAATTAGACACAGACAGAAGGTACAATCCAGTTTTACTATAAAATGTACATGGAAATTGCTTCTGTTAACAACAACATGAAAATAACTTCATTAAATAAAATTAGAAAGTCAGAAATGTTTAACTGTGATTGTAGGAAAATTTAGCTACTATATGTTACTGAGGAAAGTTTATTAGTCATTATTCATATCATTGTGATTAAAATGCCACTGTTGATTAACTGGGTTTTCAATAGTATTTTAGGTTCTGAAAAACATGAAAATTTTTATTTCATTTCCATTAAATAAAAGTAGAAATAAATGTTTAACTGTGGTTGTAGGAAAAATTTTGCTAATGTATTAGCTTAATTGCAGTTACTGTGGAAAATTTCTTATTAGTTATTATTCATGTAATTCTGATTAAAATGTCATTGTTGATTAGCTGAGTTTTTCAATAGTATTTTAGGTTCTGTGTCCTAGGTCTACAAATTAGTCTTGTTAAAATTTTTTTCCAAGTGGAAGCACATTAATGTCTCTAGATAGGGAATGGAGTTTGCTGTCCAAATCTGTTATCTCCTGTTTGGAAATTGAAGTAAAGTATAATACATGAGAAAATCCCTAAAACAGAAAGTCGATTGTAGTTTGTGAAAAATGTAGATTGTTTTGTAACTTAGCTCGAATGTGACCTGTCTGTTAAGGTGCAGTCATCCGCTCGTACAGTTCTACACTCTTTAATGCCTTTTTTCCCAGTGGAGATGGCACTATGAGAAAAAACATTGACGTTTGGAAAAAGTGGACCACTTTAAATAGCTTGCAGCTACATGGGTAAGTGGAACTTCGTCACTGCTGACACTGTGTGATAAGTGGATTAGCAGAGGTTTATTGTTACGTTATGTAACTGAGCAGCCCATCTTTAATTATAGAGCTGTCCACCTTCAACAGTTTTATCAGAATTTGTTTGAAAACCTTTCAAGAGCAGTAATTGCAAATTGTATATATTTCAGATGACACGTTTATTAAAAATGCCTTCTAAAAAAATTTCTTATTTCAAATATGTATTTTTCCATGAAATGACCATTTATCTCTTGGTGTATGTCTTACTAATCTTTTCCTCTCTGTTTTTGTTCTTTTTTAATCATTGTTTTGCTAAGACAGTTTGATCTCTTAGGTATATTTTTTTGGTTGGCTTTTTATGATGGGGAACTACTCATTAAAGAACATTTGGAAAATTCTTAAAATAAGAGAAATGTTATAACATGATGATAATGTCTGTTAATGTTTGGTGTATTGTTTCTCTGTTTTTAGGAATTTTTAAAGTGCTTTTTTTGAATTCTTTGGATCATGCTGTCCATAGAGCTTTGTATTCTTGTATTCTTTTTTCTTCTGATGTGACAAATGCCACGGTCTTGCATGCAGGACTGTCCTGTGCATGAGCCAAAGAATACTACTCAGTATCCACCACAGCTAACTACAGCAGGAGGCCTCGCCTCCATAAAACATGTTGACTGTTTCGTGACACAGAGATGAGAGTTTGGTTGGAATGTATGATACCAATTTTTCATAGAAAAACCACAGATTTATAAAGTATAGAGGCTTTTTAATAGTGAAATTTCATCTGGTATGTTGAATTCTGTTGTTACTGAACTTTATGCTTTGCTGGTTGACATATTGGGAAAGGTTAACAGACCAATCAGAATAGACTTTTTTTGTTAACATGAAACACTTTATACAGGTTCACTCTAACTTCACTTAGATCCCTAGAAGGTTTTTTTGAGTATAATTGTGTTATAAAACGTGTAATGAATATGTGACATAAGCAGGTGTTTCTGTACGTCACGTCATGGATGTGTTTAGCCCTACGGCCATCCGCTATCTCCCCTTAGCTTGCAGCTGCGGATTGCGACACGCGGGGCTGAGCAGCTGGCTGAAGGTGGAAGGATGGTGTATTCCACATGTTCACTAAACCCTGTTGAGGATGAAGCAGTCATAGCATCCTTACTCGAAAAAAGTGAAGGTAAGCATGCTTGATGCATCTTTTATTAAAAGTATATGCTTTTCAGAAACATTGTCCTGTGGCACTGATGGGTTCATCTTCATCCGGTCTGAAACCTTTCTTGATTATAGGTTTTCATTGGTCTTTCTGATTTCCAGACTGGCTGGTTCCTTTTCTTGTATTTAGAATGCTACTGCTGGTTTTCTGAGTGGATGCTTGCGAATCTTTTTAGACTTCACCAAATTTGTAGGCTTTAGCTGGCTTAATGTCTGACTATTCATGTGTTTTCGAGGTGGGAGGCCTTTTTTTTTTTTTTTGAGGTGGAGTCTTGGTCTCTTGCCCAGGGTGGAGTGCAGTGGTGTGATCTTGGCTCACTGCAACCTCTGCCTCCTGGGTTCAAGCAATTCTCCTGCGTCAGCCTCCCAAGCAGCTGGCATATACCACCACACACAGCCAATTTTTATATTTAGTAGAGACGGGGTTTCACCATGGCAGCCAGACTGGTCTCAAACTCCTGACCTCAGGCAGTCCATCCACCTCAGCCTCCCAAAGTGCTGGGATTACAGGTGTGAGCCACCATGACTGGCCTGGGAGGCTTTCTTTTGAAAGCCCAGTAAATGATGCCCTCTTTCCCTGTCCAGGTTTTGAACCAGTTGACAAATAAGATAATGGAGCAAGGCAGACCAAACCCAGAATTGCACCTTTATTACCAATAGAGCAGATTGTGTGCTTTCAAATACTTACCTTTAAAATGGGGCTTATCCCCTCATCATCACAGGTCACAGAAGGGGTTAGACTGGTGTACAGTTCAACTTTGTGGTTAGAGCGAGGTCCACTGCAAGACTGGAGAAACAAAGCCAGGACAGGAGACCGTCTGCTCAGGTTCTTTATACACATTTTGGAATCATTTTAGCTTTCTAAGATGCCAGGGGAGATGCCTTGTGGGTGGAGGAAGTTCTTGGTCAGGGGCTGGCTTTTGCCTCCACATAGATTTCAAAGAACAGCCAGTACTGTTAGGCAAGTGGCTTTTATGTATAAAGGCGTTCATATTCAGAAAAAAAGTACATGGGTTCTTTTCCTTCCAGTACCTGCATTGCTTTTTGCATCTCTTCTTATAGTCTTCACCGTGTTGGATAGTCTTGATTGCATTGTATATGTCTAATACCCTACTTTTTCACTGAACATTCCAGTATGTTGTAGTGGTTTTTCCTGTTAGCACGTGTCAAAAATGGATTAATTCATTGAGTGAGTCTCCTGTTCTGTAGTCATTTTCTTACCGGACAGGTGGGTTTCCAGTATGGACCTGTGGACAGCATGGTGTCACAGCCAACTTTGTGCCTGTGGTTGGCTTCAGACCACATTGTAGATGCTTCCTCCCGTTCCTCTGTCAGAGGCGGTGTGCATGGATGTGGCTTCATCCAGGAAGGAACAGACCTTGACTGAGCCTCAGAGTGGGTGGTTGATAGCAATTTTAACCAGAGGCGGTGTGCGTTCCCCACCCAAAAGTGCTCAATGACTTTATTGGAGAAAGGGTGACACGGGTGGCATTGACAGCTGCCAACCCAGGTGCTGAGGGGAAGTAACACCTGAGGCCTGCCCTGGGCACTGTGATAGAAGCCCGTCACTGTCATTTAGTGTTAGCTTTTCAAAGGAGAAGATTCAGAAACAATAGCAGAAGTCAGTACGATGCTTGCTTCCAAGGATTCCATTGTCATCCCTCCACCTTAGGGATTCTTTTGCTTTGGTTTTGTAATTGTCCATTTTCATAAGTTTTCTGGGAACTTTGTTGGATTTCCCTCTGCTGAGAGGCGGTCACATCTGTATCTGTGCTAGTAGCTGCTGTCAACGGTTTCCCGTAATGGCCTCACCTTATAGCTTCCCATTGTGTCACTGGTATGGACGCATAAGGCCAGTGTGTTTTCACAGCTATTATTGCATTGTTTTAAAATTGGACTAACTGTGTCCTGATGGGCAATTTTAGGAAACTTCCTGGGACCACAAACTTTAGGTTTAAAAATTCCGACAGTTCGTTTTCAGCATTGTTGTGGGATATTTGTCAGACACGACTTTATGAAGACGCCCATCATTGCCCTGGTGTGCATTGGAATGGGGGACAGAGTGGGCGTCCGCAGCCCAGCCTTCTGGTTGTCTTCTTGTAGAGTTAGTCTCACGTTCATGGCGGACTCCTCAGTGCTCTGTCACTGTAACAACTTTATTGAGGTGTCATTTACATATTGTCAGCGTTTGCTCGCTGTCAAGTGTACAGTCCAGGGATTTTCAGTTAAGTTTACCCAGTTGACAGCCCCCTAGCACAGTCCAGTTTTAGGCCATTCCTTTCACCCCAGCAGATCTTCGTGCCCATCAGCACTCGCTCCGGGTTCCAGCCGAGCCCCATCAGCCACTCGTCCACTTTCTGTTGATAGGTTTGCCTTTCCTGGACATTATCTATAAATGGAATAATATATTATGTGATCTGTGTCTGGTTTTTCCACTGGGCATAGTGTGTTTTATTTTTTTGAAAGAAAAAAAAAGACGTTTATGCTTTTGCTCCACAGGTGCCTTGGAGCTTGCCGATGTGTCTAATGAACTGCCAGGGCTGAAGTGGATGCCGGGAATCACTCAGTGGAAGGTAACCTTTCCTCACTGACTTTCATACAGAAGAGGAGGTGCGGTGTAATGGATTTAGAGCATTCAAATCCACGTTCAAAGCATTCACGTGTGGGTAACTTGAATAAATACTACCTCTGCTTATGCAGATTAGAATCAATTTCAGAATGTTATTTCATGACAAATTTTATGACAAATGGCGTGTTTATTTTTGGCAGTGGAAAGGTTTTTTTTATTCCACTATGGAAATTAACTCTTTTTTCTTATCCCTGTAAGGGTAGCTTTGCTTTTTTTTTTTAAGTGGTCTGGGATTCAAGCATTTTTTCCAGTATGAAATAATTCATTAAAGTTGTAGGTCCCAATCGGCCTGAGGCTTGTTTAAAAAGAAAAAAACTAGATGGCAAATTATTTTATAATGGTTGTCCTACTTTTTAGAATAAATGTATTTCATCTTTGTTTTTAACAGAATTTATGTATTAATAATTTGGGAATTGTCTGCAAAGATTGTTTTGTCTTGGCAAATACTCTTCCTATCTTTGGAGCGAATGAGAATCACTATTTGTCACCTTTGAGAGAACTGACACTCTTGCCCTGTGATTTTTGTTATTATTGAATAGTGCTGGTAATCTGGAATGTACTCTGGCTCTATAGGTAATGACAAAAGATGGGCAGTGGTTTGCAGACTGGGATGCTGTTCCTCACAGCAGACACACCCAGATCCGACCTACCATGTTCCCTCTGAAGGACCCGGAAAAACTGCAGGCCATGCATCTAGAGCGATGGTGAGCTTGTGAGGCCTCCGGGTGTGGGGATTGGGGAAAGTTAAGCCCCCTCCCTTATGAGCTGGTAGGTCTTGTTGGGGTGAGTTGGTGGCAGCAGATGACACTGCTGTGAGGCTTGGGCTATGCCAGGGTCAACCCTATGTGTGTGAACTTCCCAGCCAGTATGGCTTCATGCCTGTTAGTTGCTGGCATAGAGCATTTAATTTTTTTTTTTTTTTTGAGACGGAGTTTCGCTCTTGTTACCCAGGCTGGAGTGCAATGGCGCGATCTTGGCTCACCGCAACCTTTGCCTCCTTGGTTCAGGCATTTCTCCTGCCTCAGCCTCCTGAGTAGCTGGGACTACAGGCGCGTGCCACGATGCCCAGCTAATTTTTTGTATTTTTAGTAGAGACAGGGTTTCACCATGTTGAGCAGGATGGCAAGCATTTATTAATAGTGGAATTGGCTAGAACCTCTAATGCTTAGGATACTTCATGAACTTTTTTTTTTTTTTTGAGACAGAGTCTCTCTCTGTTGTCCAGGCTGGACTGCAGTGGTACAGTCTCAGCTCACTGCAACCTCTGCGTCCTAGATTCAAGCAGTGCTTGTGAGCCTCCCAAGTAGCTGGACCTACCTGTGCTTGTCACTATGACTGGCTAATTTTTGTGGTTTTAGTAGAGACAGGGTTTCACCATGTTGGCCAGTCTGGTCTCAAACTCTCGGCCTCAGGTGATATGCTCACCTTGGCCTCCCAAAGTGCGGGATTACAAAAGTTTGAGACCGGCATGGACAATGTAAAACCCCATCTATTTAGGAGGATCTCTTGAGCTCAGGTGGTGGAGGCTGCTGCAGTGAGCTGAGATCACACCACTACGCTCCAGTGTGGGCAACAGAGCCAGACCCTGTCTCAAAAAAAAAATTAAGATTACTATCGGCCATTCTATGAGTGAGGGTTGAAGACATGATTTTTCTCTTGCATCATTTGCATTATTTGCCTTAATGCTAAAAAAAAAACGCATTTTTGATTAGTTAAGAAGTATGAATTTATATATCTATATTTAGCCTTAGGATATTACCCCATCATCAGAATACTGGAGGGTTCTTTGTGGCAGTATTGGTGAAAAAATCTTCAATGCCATGGAACAAACGTCAACCAAAGGTGAGCTTTTCTTTTTCCAAAATGACATAACATTTGATCTTATAAATTTAAGATAAAAACTAACTGGAGTTTAGTGGAAGTGCAGAGAAAAGAGGAGCTTCCTGCCGTGGGCAGTGGGAGAGCTGAGCCTGAATGAGGGAAACTCATTTAAATACCAAGTTTTCCAAAAAGCAGACATTTCTTGTAGGGGATAGGTAAGTGGACAAATCAGTGTTTGGGGGAATGTATTCCTGCCACACTCTAAATCCAGTTATTTAATAAACATTGAAAAGATGCAAAGATTGCTCTGTGGCTCTGAGTTGGAAGCTGCCACCTTTCTGAGCTCCAGTTCCCTGTGAGTGGTTCATTTCAGCCTTTTACAGATAGCAGAGCTCTGTTGACCTCAGGCCAGCCCAGCTTCACCTTCGCTGCGAGGAATGATGACAAGCCTTGTCCAGGCCTGGCTAGAAAGATGCAGCTGGCCTGTTTGCGATGGATCTCAACTGCCTACTGGTTCCTTTCCAAGGCGGACCCGGAAGCAGAGTGAAGAAGGAGTGTAGCCTTCATCTTGACAGGCAGTCCTTTGTAATGCATGGTGTCTCACCTGTATCCACGCCAGCGTTATTTATTAGTTCACAAGTCAGCCTTTCATGATTATAGAACCTGGCCTGGAATCAAAGTCTAAAAGTCTCTATTTCTTTGAGATCCCTGCTTGAAAATCAGGACAAAAAATGCTTAGCCTTTGGAGAAACAAAAAGGAAACAGTTCTGCACAGAGCTCCAGCTTTTTTCTGGGGCACAGATCATGCAGATTAACACTGGGACGTACAGACTCAAACTGGCAAAGGGGGCGACTGTACTTCTGCTGTTACCAGGGTTTTTCTGTCAGGTTAGACGGTGTTCGCCTTGGGCTAAAAGTCTCACAAGGTATCTTAACTTTGCTGGAATGTGATTTTCTTGGAATCAGTATAAGAAATTATATTGTGAAGTATTAGATACTTTGCACTCATTCACACTAGGTTTCAGTAGCTTGTGTTTTAGACTTGTCACATTTCAGGTGGTCAGTGGCCACTGGCTCGTGGCTGTCCAGCTGCACAACACAGTGCAGTCACAGAGGACCCTGTCTTGGAGACACATGCTTTAGGTTGGCTTGTGTAGGGGGTTACATTGATGTTTCTGGTGTTCATACTTATGTAGAAAGGTTTTGATTTGTTTTCGGTTTGCCTCTGATGTATCGTCTTACATTGTAGGACAACTTACTGTCATTTGCTTATTTAAACAATACGAGTACTTCTCTTTTTCTGTTACTTTGTCAGTTTCTTATTCATTTAGTTCAACAGATCTAGTGCTAGCATGGCCTGTGCTGCCATTGGCCCCACTGGGAGCACACGTAGAGTCTCCATGGTCAGGATGCCGTGATCTGCTGCGGTGCTGACACCTGTAAGCACTGCGCTAGAAGTCGCCAGGGAGGCTCACACTGACCTTGGTATTTTAAGGTCACAGAATGTGGTTGTTGAGGTAGGACAGAGATGGGAGAACTTGCCCTTAGAGCTGGACTCAGGAAAAAGGCCCCACTTGGAGGAGCTGGGGTTGGACACAAAGGGCATGTGCCCTCACCCCTGCTCACAGGCATGGGGTTCATCTGTTTTGTTCTTTGCTTTTTTACATTATATTAACATGGAAATACAATGTATTCCCTGGGAGGCTTCTGGCTTCTCTGCTCAGTAGCTTTGTGGCTTTGAATAAAAGGAACTTGTCTGTGCTGAAATATCCTATTTTTTATTCTTTTTTTTTTTTTTGAGACCAAGTTTCGCTCTTGTTTACCCAGGCTGGAGTGCAATGGCACGATCTCGGCTCACCGCAACCTCCGCCTCCTGGGTTTAGGCAATTCTCCTGCCTCAGCCTCCTGAGTAGCTGGGATTACAGGCACACGCCACCATGCCCAGCTAATTTTTTGTATTTTTAGTACAGGCGGGGTTTCACCATGTTGACCAGGATGGTCTCGATCTCTTGACCTCGCGATCCAGCTGCCTTGGCCTCCCAACTTGCTGGGATTACAGGCTTGAGCCACCTCACTGGGCCTTTTTTTTCTAATTTTATTATGCTTTAAGTTCTGGGGTACATGTGCAGAATGTGCAGGTTTGTTACATAGCTATACATGTGCCATAGTTGTTTCCTGCATCCATCACCCTGTCATCTACATTAGGTATTTCTCTCAGTGATAACCCTCCCCTAGTTCTCTACCCCCTGTCAGGTCCTGGTGTGTGATCTTTCCCTTCCTGTGTCCATGTGTTCTGATTGTTCAACACCTATGAATCACTTTATGAGTGAGAACATAGGGTGTTTGGTTTTCTGTTTTTGTGTCAGTTTGCTGAGAATGATGGTTTCCAGCTTCATCTGTGTCCCTGCAAAGGACATGAACTCATCCTTGTTAATGGCTGCATAGTATTCCATGGTGTATATGTGCCACATTTTCTTTATCCAGTTTATCATTGATAGGCATTTGGGTTGGTTCCAAGTCTTTGGTATTGTGAATAGTGCCACAATTAACATACATGTGCATGTGTCTTTATAACAGAATGATTTATAATCCTTTGGGTATATACCCAGTAATGGGATTGCTGGGTCTAATGGAATTTCTCATTCTAGATCCTTATGAATCACCACACTGTCTTCCACAATGGTGGAAATAATTACACTCCTACCAACACTGTAAAAGTGTTCCTGTTGCTCCACATCCTCTCCAGCATCTGTTGTCTCCTGATTTTTTTTAATGATTGCCATTCTAACTGGCATGGGATGGTGTCTCATTGTGGTTTTGATTTGCATTTCTCTAAGGATCTGTGATGATGAGCTTTTCCTCATGTTTGTTGGCTGCATAAATGTTTCCTTTTGAGAAGTGTCTGTTCATATCCTTCACCCACTTTTTGATGGGGTTGTTTGTTTTTTTCTTGTAAATTTGTTTAAGTTCTTCGTAGATTCTGGATATTTGTCCTTTTTCAGATGGGTAGATTGCAAAAATTTTCTTTCTTTCTGTTGGTTGCATGCATTTCTTTTGCTGTTCAGAAGCTCTTTAGTTTAATTAGATCCCATTTATCTATTTTGTCTTTTGTTGCCATTGCTTTTGGTGTTTTAGTCATGAAGTCCTTGCCTATGCCTGTGTCCTGAATGGTATTGCCTAGGTTTTCTTCTAGGGTTTTTATGGTGTTAGGTCTTATGTTTAAATCTTTAATCCATCTTGAATTAATTTTTGTATAAAGTGTAAGGAAGGGATCCAGTTTCAGCTTTCTGCATATGGCCAGCCAGTTTTCCCAACACCATTTATTAAACAGGGAAACCTTTCCCCATTGCTTGTTTTTGTCAGGTTTGTCAAAGATCAGATGGTTGTAGATAGTGTGGTGTTATTCCTGAGGCCTCTGTTCTGTTCCATTGATTGATATCTCTGTTTTGGTACCAGTACCATTCTGTTTTGATTACTGTAGCCTTGTAGTATAGTTTGAAGTCAGGTAGTGTTATGCCTCCAGGTTTGTGTTTTGTTTTGTTTTGCTTAGGATTGTCTTGGCTATACAGGCTCTTTTTTGGGTTTCATATGAAATTTAAGGTGGTTTTTTTTTTCCAGTTCTGTGAAGAAAGTCAATGGTAGCTTGATGGGGATAGCGTTGAATCTGTGAATTACTTTAGGCAGTATGGCTATTTTCACAATAACGATTCTTCTTAACCATGAGCATGGGATGTGTTTCCATTTGTTTTCATCTTCTCTTATTTCCTTGAGCAGTGGCCCTTCACATCTTTTGTTAGTTGTATTCCTAGGTATAAAACTGTAGCAATTGCAAATGGGAGTTCACTTGTGATTTGGCTCTCTGTTAGTCTATTACTGATGTGCAGGAATGCTTGTGATTTTTGCACATTGATTTTGTATCCTGAGACTTTGCCGAAGTTGCTTATCAGTTTAAGGAAATTTTTGGCTGAGACAGTGGGGTCTTCTACATATACAATCATGTTGTCTGCAAATAGAGACAATTTGACTTCCTCTTTTCCTAATTGAATTCCCTTTATTTCTTTCTCTTACCTGATTGCCCTAGCCAGAAACTCCCAATACTATAATACCATGTTGAATATGGGTGGTGAGAAAGGACATCCTTGTCTTGTGCCAGTTTTCAAAGGGAATGCTTGCAATTTTTGCCCATTCAGTATGATACTGGCTGTAGGTTTGTTATAAATAGCTCTAATTATTTTGCGATATGTTCCATCAATACCTAGTTGATTGAGAGTTTTTAGCATAAAGGGCTGTTGAATTTTTGTCTAAGACCTTCTCTGCATCTGTTGTGATAATCATGTGATCTTTGTCTTTGGTTCTGTTTATGTGATGGATTACGTTTATTTATTTGCCCATGTTGAACCAGCCTTATATTCCGGCGATGAAGCCGACTTGATCAGTATGGAGAAGCTTTTTGATGTGCTGTTGGATTTGGTTTGCCACTCTTTTATTGAGGATTTTCGCATCAGTGTTCGTCAGGGATATTGGCCTGAAACTTTGTTTTTTAGTGTGTCTCTGCCAGGTTTTGGTATCAAGATGATGTTGGCCTCATAAAATAAATTAGAGAGGATTCCCTCTTTTTCTATTGTTTGGAATAGTTTCAGAAGGAATGGTACCAGCCCCTCTTTGTACCTCCAGTAGAATTCGGCTGTGAACCCGTCTGGTCCTGGACTTGTTTTGGTTGGTGGGCTATTAATTGCTGCCTCAATTTCAGACCTTGTTATTGGTGTATTCAGCTTCTTCCTGGTTTAGTCTTGGGAAGGTGTAAGTGTCCAGGAATTCATCCATTTCTTCTGGATATTTTTGTTTATTTGCATAGAGGTGTTTATAGTGTTCTCTGATGCTATTTCTGTGGGATCGGTGGTGATACCCCTTTATCATTTTTTATTGCATCTATGTGATTCTTCTCTCTTTTCTTCTTTATCAGTCTGGCTAGCAGTCTATCTATTTTGTTGATCTTTTCAAAAAACCAGCTCCTGGATTCACTGATTGTTTTTGAAGGGTTTTCCGTATTTCTGTCTCCTTCAGTTCTGCTCTGATCTTAATTTGAAGCATCCTAATTTTTAAACTTACTTCAGAGAGACTGAGGAATTATGACTTTTATCAGTTTTGTGACTTTTTAAAGAGAATACATATTTTTAAAAGATCTTTAACATAACTAAAACATTTTGCTCATTCCCAAAGCCATATTTAAATTATACCATGGCGTTAATTCATAAGTTCATTCTTGTGCAGAAGTTTCCTTCGTGCCTCAGATACTCTTTCTCCCAGTTCCTGTGGCAGTTCGTCCAGGTGCTCAGAACAGTTTGTACCCTCCTTTCTTGTTATTTATGTGTTTGTCTTTTTGCCCCTGCTGGGTATTTTAGAGATCTTGCTCGATGCACTTCGTGTTCTTCACTGTACCTTACCCAGAGCAGGTGCACGATATTGAGGATTTTCGCATCAACGTTCATTTTTAGATGAGAACTAGCTGGCGTAATAGGGCTCTGCTAAGAAACAGGCTGTATATGCTGTTTGTGAGATTAAGGTAGAATCAGCTTTAACTCCAAAGAAACTGTCCATGAATTTTGTTTATAATAACAAATTTAAAATGACACTTTAAAAAATTGTTGTCTTTCTCCACATATAATGCAGTAGAAAAGTACAAATGATTGATTTTATAAATTTGGTATTTTAACTTTTCATAGCAGCACAAAGACTGCTACTCCTTGTGTATCAGTGAGATTGTTCTGTCTGACAGCTGCAGGGTAAATCCGCAGACACCAGAGGAAGCACCCAGCTGAGCCCTGCAGATCCCACAGAAGGGACACCCGCAGATCCCTCTAAGCTGGAAAGTCCATCAGTCACAGGAACTGGTGACACAGAAATAGCTCACGCACCGGAGGATTTAGAGAGTAATGGCAATAGGAAAGATGGCGTGTGTGGGTAAGAAAAGGGGTTACGTCTTGACCTAACACTCCAGTGTCTTCACAGTCCTTGTAGATTCAGTGGAATCCCAAAGCCACTTCTTGGTGGGTTTGAGGGCACAGTACATGTATGGTATCAGACACATGAAGTGGGAGGGCTGGAGTCTGTGTGGAAGCCGGAAGGTTTCAACATCGGCTGCCTGGCAAAGATCCATGCTGCAAACCTCGTATTGCATGGAACTGACACAGGCACTGATGGGAAAGGAAGGCTGTACTGAAGGTTGGCGCTCGTTACAGATTGATGTGTCTCATCCTCATTCCCTTTTTAGTCCTCCTCCATCGAAGAAAAGGAAGTTATTCGGATTTAAAGAAGACCCGTTTGTATTCATTCCTGAAGATGACCCATTATTTCCACCTATCGAGTAAGGATTCAGCCTTTTTAATTACTCATTTAAAGAAATTTACTCTAAAGTAACAAATGTACAACTGATCACATTTAACCATTTTGTCTGTAATTCTGTCTAGCTTTTTTTTGCTGGGGTGGGGTGGGGGGATGGAGTATCACTCTTGTTGCCCAGGCTGGATTGCAGTGGCGCAATCTCAGCTCACTGCAACCTCCGCCTCCTGGGTTCCAGTGATTCTCCTACCTCAGCCTCCCAAGTAGCTGGGATTACAGGCATGTACCACCACACCCAGCTAATTTTGTATTTTTAGTAGAGATGGGGTTTATCCATGCTGATCAGGCTGGTCTCGAACTCTTGGCCTCAGGTGATCCACCCACCTTGGC
Source organism: Callithrix jacchus (assembly GCF_049354715.1). NCBI lineage: Eukaryota > Metazoa > Chordata > Mammalia > Primates > Cebidae > Callithrix > Callithrix jacchus. Next base: position 199,247,799 of record NC_133503.1, read on the forward strand.
CTCCCAAAGTGCTGGGATTACAGGCATGAGCCACTGAGCCTCGCCTAGCTTTTTTCCCCTTAACCTTTTTAACTGCATATTAGAACAGGATGAAACTTCAGAGGTTATTAACTCAACCTTTCGATTTAAGGAGAAAGTAAACTTTACTTTGTGAACATGATAGATTAAAAAACCTGGGCTGTGACTATGAATGTAAATTACTCAGTTGTGATCCTGAACCGAAATTGTTCATTTGAGTGTAGAGACCAGAGGCCAAGGCTGCCTAGTTCAGTACCTGTAGAAGAAATGAAGTGTAGCATGTGTGGGGGTTGATGAGGGATGGCGTAGCTAGAACATAGAGGAAGAGGGTTTAGGGTAAGTCTCACATTCATGTGTTACTCACTGAATTTTAGAATCTATTTGCCGGGGCAGTCACTCCACTGTCGTTTGCATAACTGGTCCTTTGCATACATTTGTAAAAGTATTGAAAAATAAATCAAAAGTAGTGTTCTCAGGTCATTATCATTGGAGTAGCAGCTGAGGGAGAGAAGCTGCACTTGTTAATGTAGGTTTCTGATCGAGTTGTGCCCCAGATGTCACTTGGAGGTTTCAGGTGGAAGTGGACAAAGGTTAGAAGCTGGGAGTCCAGAACAGAGCCCCATGCCCTTGAGCCACACTACAGTTTTAGAGATTGAATTCTGGAGGAGAAGATGTTTACAAACAATTACTGGGTTTTGAGCTGAGTATGTATAAATAGCACTGTCTTTGTGTACAGGAAATTTTATGCTTTGGATCCTTCATTCCCAAGGATGAATTTGTTAACTCGGACAACAGAAGGGAAGAAAAGGCAGCTCTACATGGTTTCTAAGGAGCTACGGAACGTGCTGCTGAATAACAGTGAGAGGATGAAGGTGCCAACTGCACGGACACTGGCTGCTGACTGGGGATGCGTGTGGCTTTTCACAGCTGCTTAAATTTCATTTGGAGCAGACGCTGGCATCTGCCCTCCCCACCTGTAGCATTGGCTGCAGGTCCCTGAGCCTGCCCTGTGGCTTCAGAGCTGTTGGCCGGCACAGGGCTGAGTGGTTCCGACCAGAGTCCCGAATCTGGTGCCTGGTGTCTTTTCTTTGCCCCATTCCCGCAGCTGGGTGAGCCTCAGTGTAGTTCTCACAGCTCATCCTCCTGGGCAGAGAAGGTACCGAGGGCCTGGAGGCTGCAAGCACTGCTGCCCCCACCCTTGGGATTTGTCCTTTGAGACACTTCCCGTAGAATTTGGCCATTTGGGGCCCCCTCTTTCATTTGCTCTACTGCTCTCCAGGTCACATAAACACAAGTTATGAGGACCAGTGGGTTCTTGCCGGGGTTTCCCGATGGTTTCTGCTTCTCCTCCCCTTTCCTGTTCTATGACGGCCACTCTGTGTGGCCCTGTGTCCTTACAGAGGGTGGTCCTGTGTTCATCTCTGTGTGCTTCTTCTCACTTTTACTTACAGGTTATTAACACGGGAATAAAAGTCTGGTGTCGAAATAACAGTGGCGAAGAGTTTGACTGTGCTTTCCGGTTGGCACAGGAGGTAATTTTGGAAGTGCACTTGAACAGCGCTGGCCGCAGATCAGGCAGTCGGGAGTTGATGGGCTTTCTGGCTTGCCAGATGGTCTGAGTGGCTCAGGGCTTGGCTGGCTCCTACCAGCCACTTGACCTTCACCGGTTATTGAGCTCTCCAGTGGCGCGGGGTGGGCTTGGGATGGGTGGCGGTTCCACACCTATCCCAAGGAGGGCCCATTATGAGGGCCCGAGGTGCCACTGAAAGCCTCTGACAGCAGTCTGTTGTCATTCATGAATGACATCAGGGTATCTTCTCTTTATTCACACAGGGAATATATACATTGTATCCATTTATTAATTCAAGAATAATTACCGTATCAATGGAAGACGTTAAGATACTGTTGACCCAGGAAAACCCCTTTTTTAGAAAACTCAGCAGTGAGACATACAGCCAAGCAAAGGACCTAGGTGAGTAGTTTGAAATGGATAGAGACATAACTTGTATTCTCTTTAAAAGGACAGCCAGAATGCAGGTGGTATCTTTCGGGCATATTTATCAATCATATTTTTCAGTACAGTCTGGTTGCCTCACTTTCCAGAGGGCTCTGTGGAACCCTCATGACAGTTCAGAATGCTAAGGGGCAAAGGCATCTTGGGGTTGCTCTACTTCCCCAGGCCCTGGTGGCGCCCTGCTGCTTTCCAACAGCCCACAGTGTGTCTGTGTGGCTTGCGGGGCTGGCCTTCGCTCAACTTGCTGGACCCAAGAGTCCGGGGAATGAAGGGCTTGGCCTGTGAGCAGCCCCAACCAGCCCCCTGGCCAGCGCTCTTGACCCACTTGCCTCTCAGCAGGTCGGGGGTGGGTAGAGGCAGGTCTCTGTGCTTGGGTTCATTTGTGTTTTAAGGTCCACACCCTCACGAGACTGGCTAACATGCAGATCTGGTTCACTTAGCATTTTAACACCTGTGTGACAGCAGAGTAAGAGTCTGGCCAGCAGTTCCGACTTTTCTGCTCGCCGGCCTCAGTAGATTATTTGGTTTATTTGCTGCTTTTATATTTCATCAACTTCCACTTCAAATCACTCCAGTGATGCTTTCCCCTAAGCATAAAAATAATTTCTTCAAGCTATTCTAATTTTGTTTTTCTGATGTCTTCTTTCTCATTTATTTTTTAAAATAACTTGCCGTTTAATATTTCTGGCTCAATTTGATCAAAACTATATGAATCAGTTCTTGCAGTTATGTATAATCATGTCTCTTACTTGCATGTAAAGCTTCCTGTTGCGCTCCTTTGTAATATCAGACATGCTCTGTGGCGTCTGTCTCCCGCTGCCGTCTCAGCCAAGGACCACAATTGAAAGTAGAGATTCTTGTAAAGGATAAGGGAACTGTTGGTTTCCTTTTAATCCTGTACTTACATGATTGCAGTATTAGACAATTTTTATGTATTTCATGCCATTCTGGGAGTTGGTGTTACAGTTTATTTAATCTTGAATTTGGAAGAATTAACTAGCAGTTAATCCCAAGAAGCAAGCCTCCTTGCCTCTCGGCGTGGCTTGTGAGGTGACATCCCTTGAAGTCCCTGAATGGCTTTTGCCTGTGTCCTCTTCCAGATCATCCCTACTGCATCATTTGGACTTGGTTCATGTCTCCAGAAGGCCTTTTTTCACCATCTAGATCCTTGAGGCCAAGATTATTTGTTGTTCTGTTTCTTCAGAATACTTATTAGTAGGTGCATAAATGCCCTCGTCGCATGCATCCCCTGCCTGGAGAACTTGGCAAATGTGTGTCTGTTTCTCTTCCAGCAAAGGGAAGCATCGTGCTGAAGTATGAACCAGATTCTGCGTAAGTCAGTGCATGCCCTGTCCTTCTGCACACACCTTGTCATTAGCTACAGGGCTCTTGTTGGTGAGAAAGGTGACTTGGGAAGTGGGAACCTCCTTCAAGCCTTTTATGATTGTTCCTCTGCAAGTAGTTTTGTGGAAACTTAGAACCAAAATATCCCTGTAGGTCACCATGAAGATACTGTTTCATAGAACACTCAGCTCAGGCGAAATGAATTTTTACTTACAGAGAATAAAATACATAGCACTTAGTTTTTAAATATTAGAAACTAATGAAGAGTTCTGTCTTATACAGAATAAGTGTAAAGGTGAGTGAGGTTCCATTGTTTCATCCTCATCACCGGTTCAGCCATGTGCATTGCTGACATGTTACTGCATCAGGAGCGAGGGCTGGAGCATGGGGTTTGCTTACGTTCACTGTCACCACGGGCCCACTGCTCCGCACTGTGCATGTATTCAACCTGCATCCTCATGGGCCTTGGGGAGCAGATACTGCTGTTGGCAACACTTGCCGGAGGAGGAAGTGGGACAGAGAGTGAGGTGGCTTGCTCAGCGCCTCAGCTCACTAGTGGCAAAATTAGGATCTCATCTGCAACAGCTCCCTCTTGGTGACATGAAACACCATTTCTGAGAGGAGGAAATAAAATGGGGCCCAGGGCTGAGCGGAGTTTGGGGGAGCGAGTAGGTAGGACCACTGTACAGGTTTCTGTGGGAAGTTAGTGTTGGACCAGGGGTCCAGGTCTGACTTGAAGCAGCTACCAAAGTGCAGACCCTGGGGCAGGAACAAGTTGGGGGTCAGGGCGTGCCCAGCCGGGGAGGGACGGGGGTCAGGCAAGACATTGGCAGGGGGCCGTAGGCCCACATATCTTCAGGATTCAGGCCACCTGGCTGCCCTGTGGAGAGTGGACAGGTCAGGGCTGAGGTAGGAGGAGCATCAGAGGGGAGAGAACAGCAGGTGATGGGCTGGGGAGGTCAGCGAGGCCATGTGCATGGGCACCTGGGGACCTGCCGGAGGCAGATGCCGTCTGGGCGGTGGAGGGGCCAGAACATCTAGTGATTGATGGCTTCTGGGTGTTTTTACAAGAGTTTGAATAAAGACCCAGAAAAGGTTTTTAAATAACAGTCTCATGTGGCCCACATAGAAACATTGGGATATTTTAAGTTGTGGATTCACTTTTTCATATTTAAACACTCGTTTTTACTTGTCGAAATACACAGGTGAAAAGTCAGCTTCAGGAATAATGATTTTTTTTTTTTTTTTTTTTAAGGAAGATGGGAGTTGGGAATTTCCTATAGTTACCTCTCACTTCTTGAAGCCAACTTAATACCCTGCTTTAGATTAGGGAAAATGGAAAGGTGATTAAAATGGGCCATTAGGAGCCTAAAATCTAGGTCAGAGTCCCCTAGGAAAGAATTAGAGAACTTGAGAGAGAGCATCTGCAGGTTAGAAATGGTGGCTTCCGTCTCTGTGAGGGACGGGAGTCGATGCCACCTGGCTGGACAGGTGGCGCCTGGAAGGTAGGGAGGGACAGAGCAGGTTCAGAGAGGCAGGGGTGTTTGATTGTGGGGAACACAGCATGCTGGAAATGGAGATGAGCACGGCAGGGCTCCTAGAGAACAAATGATGCGAAATGCTGAGTGTCAGAAGGATGGGTGGTCTCGTGTCCTGCGGGGACGTCATCTTCCAGCCTGTAAGGAGCCTCAGTCACTTAGGAAACTTGGAGGTGAGCTGTGAGGAGCATGTGGAGAAATGCTTCTCATGTAGTAGGGCAAGGTGACACGGGGTGGGGGGCAGGAAGTTAAGTTGGAGGAGGAAGTATTAGAAATCCCAGCACTGAAAGTGTGTGTGACATCTGCAGATTTGGGGCCTACCCCATTGTGCACGAAAGAGGCAAGGGGAAAGTGAGGGTGAGGATCCTACTCAGGACTGAAGAGGGAAGCTGAGAAAATACCCCTCAGATCACAGATGAAAATGTCCTCCCAGTGGTTTGGGGGTTTGTGGGTTTGGGCTCTTTGTGGTTTTCTTTTTGAGCAGTTGCATATTACCTCTCTTTCGATGCAGTTATGGGAATGTCTAATGTTCTGCATGAAACCACTTTCAATTGTAGGAATCCAGACTCTCTGCAGTGTCCCATTGTCTTATGCGGATGGCGGGGAAAGGCCTCCATTCGAACTTTTGTGCCCAAGAATGAGCGGCTTCATTATCTCAGGATGATGGGGCTGGAGGTATTGGGAGAAAAGAAAAAGGAAGGGGTTATCCTAACAAATGAGAATGCAGCCAGCACTGGACAGCTGGAGAATGAGGTGACCGAGGGACAGAGAGCAGGAGAGACCCACAGTCCTGATGCCAGAGAGGCCGACAGCCCAGACGCCGGAGAGTCCGACAGCCCAGATGTGACAGCAGGCTGTGACCTGGCAGAGGCCCACCTGCCCCGGTGAGCAGGCCCAAGGTAGCAAGAGCCCACACCCCTCACACACAAAACTGGCCACTTCTGGGTCACAGAACAGCCTGTGGCCTGTAAAGCTGTATTTTTAACGGCTGCAGACTGGTGGGATGATAGGAGCGTTCTGAATGACCAGGACTGCTTTCTTACGGAGCTGATGAAAACGTATTCTTCTAGCGTGTTAGAAGTCGCTCGTTTTACTTTGTGTCTTTGGCCACGCTGTGTCTAGTATCTCTTGCTGGGAATAGACTTTCACTGTTAAAGTTGTACTTCTATCAAGAAATAAAACTACCCTTGCAGAAATTTCAGATCTCTTGTTAAGCCTGTACTGGTCTTAAGGTCCAGTATTTTTTAATTTTTATTTATAGGAAAATCTATAACTCTCTGACTTCTTGGGGAGCTGTGTTACAAGCTTTAATATTACACTGAGTTGCACATTGGCAGTGTGACGGTAACATGCGGTTGGGTTAATATCTGAGGCCTCAGATGACTTTGTGCCTTTTGGGATAGAGGGTAAAATAAACTCCCAGAGTAAGAGCTGTAACGTGAATTTCATACTAGTTATTGATGGGGACTAATGTGCTTTTACTGAATGGAGTACTTCGCAATTTTTATTCTTAAATGGGGTTGGGTTCCTTGGAATATTTAAATAAAGTTATTAATGATAAAGTGTATACATGTGTGATTCTTGTTTTTGCTCTTAGGAGGCAGAAAGAACAGACTGACTTTTGGCTGTTTCCCTTTCCCCAAATTCCGCCCTGAACATGGCTCTCCATGCGCACCTGCATCTTCCGGTGTGCTTGCATGTCACTCGGGTTGTTTTCTGGTCTCTTTGACAGGATGTTGCAGGCGTGTTACATTACCCCCTTACTGCCGTTGTGTTTCCTGGAAACAGCCTCTTTACAGCTGTTTTACAGCATAGGCGTCGGCACAAACGTAGATGCAAGGCCACCCCCGGCAAGGTCACCACAACGGCCTGGGAATGTCCCTTGCAGTCACAGTGTCCAATTTTGCCTGGGGCAACCGCTGTTGCCTTTGACTCTCTTGTCTCCTGTTCGCACCAGTCTGAAGCAGTTCCCAGTCCGTCTTTTATGATTGACAGTTTGGGGGGCGGTACAGGTCAGGTAGTTTGAATGTGATTCAGTTTTGGTTGGTCGGATCTCCCAGCGATTCGTGTATTTTCAACAAGATACCACAGAGCTGGTGCTGTGTTCTCTTCATTGCGTCGTGCCAGAAGGTGGCTGATGTTGGTTTTTCTCTTTATAGTGGTGGTGAAGTTTTTTTTTATCAATATGGTGTCTGCTTGCCGAGTTTCTCCATTTGCAAGGAGATATTTCAAGACTATATTCCTCTCTCTTCAAACTTCCGACTACCAGCTTTAGTATTTCTTGACAGTTTTGGCCTTAGCCAGTTTTACTGTGGTAACTGCAAATGATTTTCCCCCTTTTTCCATCCCTTTTACATTATTAGTTTTCATTCTCTGTAGAATAAGCACTTCTCTCTCATCTGTTTACTCCTTTATTGATTTCTATCAGTATGGATTCAAGGATCCCATTTCATTCAGTCATTTATTTTTACTCTCATTTATTTTGGTTCTCACATTGTCCCAGGATTGGCCAGTGGGAACTGTTTCCAGTCAGTTGCAGTCTCCTCTTACTCCTCCATCATCCTACTTGCTGGCCCAGGCCCTGGACTGGGGACACCAGGCGTGGTGGGGACCTGGGGGCCACACAGGTGTGTGGGGGTGGCGTTAGTGCTCTCGGCATCCTTCTCCTCCCTCAGCCCTAGAATGTTTAGGGCAGTGGGATCTTGGTCTGCAGAAGAGGGTTATGGAAGATGCTTCTCTGGGGAAACTGTCCAGCTCCAGAGAAGCCATAAAGATGGTGGCCTTAGGATTCCTGGGAAGTAGCCCACTCTTACTACCCTGTAGCGATGCTCAAAGCTGAGTCAGTCCCTCACTCAGCACTGCCTGTGAGCACCTTGCCTCGTGAGAGGAGACAACCCGGGGTGACCAGACACCTGAGAGCAGCCTCCAGCATTGGACGTGGGGGTCAAAACCAACAGAACAGCAACGAGCAAGTACAGACCACGCGGGGAGTAGACAACTTAGAAATTGATAGATAAGGTGGACAGTGATTGTGGTCTATGGATAAGCCTGATGAAATGTTCAAGAGAAGGCCGTTCCTAACATACAGGGTTTTCTTTATCTTGAATGAGCATCTTGGTAAGGGTCTTCTAATTCCCAGAGTGTACTGCAGAAGAAAAGGCACTGCCTGAAGGATTTTTCGTTTCCACCCAAACAGGCTTGTCTGTGATGAGGGCCTCTCTGAAGTAGCTCCTTGGGCTGGGAGTAGCTGTTGCCTTCTGGTGGGGGTGGTTAAATGGCAGAAAAACTTTTTACAGAAAACTCTGTTTCCTTTGAACTTTGAAATACCTGTTGAATAGATGAATAACGTAAATTTCCTGAAAAAAGTGACAGCTTTGACCCAGCAAGTTTGCTTAATAGGCCTGCAGATGAGTCAGATGTGTTTGCAGAGTCATTTGATGCAATGTTGATAACAGCAGAAACCCGGAAGCCCCTCAGCGTCCACGACGAGGCACTGGGACACAAATGGTGCAGAGCCCCCAAGTGGACACTGCGGCCAGCAGAGGGGGCTGAAGCAGCTCATTGTGTCCTGGAGTCCAGTGACCTCCAAGAAAGAAACGCAAGGTGCAGAGAAGAATGTGCATTCTGCTGCCATTGTGTAAAGGGGGGAGGTACACACACTTAGAGACAGAGATGTGCTTTTTAATTTACATAGAATAACTGGAAGGACAACAGAAGAAAAGTAAATGAATAATGGATAAGTGATACAAAAGAGATGTCTGTGTCTGTGAGCCCAGAAGACAAAATTCTGAGTGGGTATCCGCAAGCCCGGGATGGCAAATGGCCCTCGATTCTCAGCACTTCTTAGGAAGTGGGTTTGGGCCGTCTCTGTTCTTGCTCTCTTCAGCAAATGCTGAGCAGCCTGGGGTGGAGGGTGAGGGACTTGACTCGTTGTGTCCTGGGTGTCTACCCAGTGGCACCTTTGACCCCTGCCTCCGGGATTCGTGTCCTGGTGCATTTTCTGTGTGTGGGGGCTGCATCTCGTGACTTGCTTCCAGTGCATAGAATGACACAGCAATGGGGCGTCACTTCCCATGAGATTACGTAGAGGACTATGACTTGCATCTTGGTGGCGATACTCTCGTGCTGTGTCAGGGCCCCCAAGACCCACCCCTGGGTTTGGTGAGGACTCCCAGGACTCAGCACACACTCCTACTCTGCTTTGATTTATTACACGAAAGGCTGGTAACTGCAGCAAAGGGAAAGGCACATGGGGTAACAACTAGAAAAGAAGTAGGCGCTTCCAAGAGCCCTTTCCCAGAGGAGTCCCACAGGGCACACCTGCTTCCCCCGGTGAGTTGTGCCTACACATGCAAAGTGCTGTCTTTTCGGGAAGCTCATTAGAGCCTCAGTGCTCAGAGAGTTTACAAGGGTCACGTGGGCACCTGTCTGGCACCTCCAACATCCCAGACTCCCACAGGGAAAGCAGGCATTCAGTGTCTTGTTTGCATAAACATTTTAGGCACAGTGAACCACTCTTAGCAGTTGGGGTGGTGGGAATGCTCCCCAAATCCAAGTTCCCAGACGCCAGCTAAGGGCCAGCCTTGCCACTCAGGCCATTTTAGGGAGAGTGGCCTTGAGCCCACTGGGTAAACTACTCACACCTGCTTTCCCTCGATAGGTGCAGCATTAGAGAAGCAACGAACTGAGGCCCTTAGTCCAGCCGCAACCCCATATGTGAGCTTGGAAACAGATCCTGCCCTGATTGAGGCTTGAGTCAACCCACTTCCTAAGAGATGTTAACTTTAAAAATACAAAACCACTCTATTAGTCTGTTCTCATGCTACTAATAAAGATATACCCGAATCTGGTAATTTATAGACAAGGGAGTTAATTGACTTACAGTTTCACATGTCTAGGGAGGCCTCCCAATCATGGTGGAAGGTGAATGAGGAGTAAAGTCATGTGGTACATGTTGGCAGGCAAGAGAGCTTGTTCAGGGGAACTCCCATCTATAAAACCATCAGATCACATGAGACTCATTCACCACCACGAGACCTGCATGAGAAAGCCCTGCCCCCCATAATTCAATGACATCCCATGGGGTCCCCCCCACAACACATGGGAATGATGGGAGCTGCAATTCAAGATGAGGTTTGAGTGGGGCACAGCCAAACCGTATCAACCACAATTTATAAAATTAGAAAACAGGAGACTATTTCTTGTAAAGGATTACAGCCTGCAAGGTGACCATTCTGCAGCCAGGAAGCACAGCTCCAGCCAAGACCAGAGACCAGCACCTGGGAGGAAGAGAAGCTGGGGCAGGAGCTTCATGCTGAACTGGTTGGCTAAACATACAAATTCAACAGGTGACAGGGGGAGCTATAAATATTCATCATGGTCCTGACACACATGGGACAAACATTCATATAACATACAACCCATGTTCACTTTGGGATGTAGACTTAACATTTAAATGTACTCCAGTTAGGTCCTGTATGTGAAAAGGTCTTTAGGACATGAAGGTGTCCAAGTGTGCAGCCAGCCAGGACCAGTTCATGGTCAGGAGAGTGACTGAAATCAATCACTGTACTATAGGCTCTTTGTTGTACTACAAAGTAAGTTCAAATCAAAGCTGCAGTTAGGGCTGGTGGAACGGGGCCAGCTAGTAAACATCTCCGAGTTGGATGAGCTGTAATTGTTTCATATTTTGTATGTCGAGGCCAGTGCTTGTTTAGTTGCTAGAGAAAAAGAAAACCCTATGACAGTGTGAAGAAAGGGTAGGGATGTGTGACTTAACCCCTGCCTGGCATGGCCTTGAGTTCTGTTTGTAATCTGGTATCTTACTGCCACGGAGAGTCTATTTGCCAGTCTTAGGATCTCTGTTTTAACATTCATCCTGGTCAGTTGGGTCTAAACCGCAAAAGGGCAGGGGTAGAATGAGGTGTGTCTGACTTCACATCCTGTTACGGCTGGGAGCTTAGTTTTAAGGTTTTTCTGGGGTCCTCTTGACGACGAGGAGTCCATTCAGACAGTGGGGGGCTTAGGAGTTTACTTTAGTTTACAGAGACTTTGAAGCAGAAGACCCAGGTAAGCCTGCTAGCCTCCCTGACCTACAGAAGCTGTGAGATATCAAATGTTGCTTCAGGCCACTAAATTCTGGGATTTGTTACAAAGCCACAGATGACTGCCACAGTTGCTTGCTTCTCAACTGTGTGACCCTGGGCAAGTTTCTTAGTATCTCTGGGCCTTTATTTCCTCATCTATAAAATGGGCAGATGGTGGCACCTGTCCGATGAGATGTGCTGAGGCCTGAGTTGGTGAATACGTGCAGTACACTGAGAATGGCAGCTGGTAGTTAGCGTTTCAAGGTGGGGCTGTTCGGGGTGTGAGGTGCTAAGACAGCACGTTTACTAGTAATCATTTACTTCTCTGGGGGGGGATCCAAAGATGAGATAGGTGAAGCATATACAGCTTAAATGTCATCTTTGCTCCCATATTCAGCTGCTGCAAAATCCTCAGTACTAGCAGAGACTAACGGTCATTGAATCAAAGCCCTGAGAACCAAGTAGCGTCACCATTCATATGCTCTTGTTCTAATTTCCCTTTACTGGTCTGGGAGGAGGTGCCTTGTGCCCTTCTGCTGAGCTGTCAGTGGTAGGACACCCTGGAACTGGTTGCAGCAGGAAATACAGAATTGCATAACGGACTGCTTTTTAATGTCAAACACAAATTCCTACTACCTACTTCTCACATCCTCAATGCTAAGCTTCAGTATCAAACATGAAACTACCAAATGAAAAACTAGTAAAAACGAGAAAACACTGGCCCTGCGCTATGAGTATCCAAGCACCTGGGAATTGATGCGAATTGATGTTCTAATTAGGTGATTAGGTTATTTATAAGATTGTTGTTGGTGTCAAGAGAATGACTTCACTTTTTACAATAAAAATTGAAATATCTATGGTATGCTTCTCCAGGCAGATTTTGGTTAAAATAAATGACATTTTCCAGTATCAACATGTGAGGCGTGGACCACGACCTGCAGAAGTCTGGCCTGCAGACCCTGACTCAAGGACGGATGAATGAATGCATTCTTACACCATTACATGAAAGAAGTGGGCTGGGGATGGCTGTTTTGTACAATTGGTGAAATGCAACCAATAGTACAAAGCTCCCTGTTTATCCACACTTTTATTCTGTGGACTTTGCAGTAGATGTTCTAAGTTAACACACTTGTGGATTATTAACATGGTTAAGAGAGTGGTTTTATGACTGATAAAAGCTTTAGGTTCTGGGGCTCAGAGGAAACACTGTTAACAGGTAATTTTCCGTTGACCTTCCCCTGAGAGGACCACCCAGCACAAAATTTACATGAATAAACCGAGTGGAGACAAAGGGATGTGGGGTAAGCAGACTTAAACTGGGAAGGCCTTTGATTGTCTCTTTCCTATGCCAGTATTAATGAGGCAGCTGCCTTCAGCATGCCTCGAACCTTTTGGCCTTCCAAAAGGTTTGAGATTATAATCTGTAACTTTTCCTCATATTTAATATTTTTCCAGCCACCCCAAGTGAATATCAACAAAGATCTCTAAAATTTTAACCCATTTTAAACAACTACAACAATATGAAGGGTCCAGAGAGTGTACTAATGGGATATTACCAGAACCAACATACGCATAAGCCTCTTCATAAAACTGATCACACTTTCATGATCACGCTGCCCATTTGTATATTATGGTGTGTGTTAGAACTTGTTAGACAAGTCAATTTTTGGAAGCCAGGTTCCCTGGGAAACACTCTGCACTAGAGATTTGCATGCAGGAAGTCTGGATCATTCCCCGAAGCCATGTGAAGGAAGCAGGGTTGGGTGGATGGGGCTCAGGGAGACACAGGGTTGGGTGGATGGGGCTCAGGGAGATGCAGGGCTGTGTTACAGGCATGACAGGCCCCAGCAGGTCCCGTGGGAAGCTCTGGAGCTGGATGGCTTGGCAGAGTTGGGGTGAGAGTTGACACTGCACCTCCAACATCAACCGGTCATTAGAAGTGGGGTGTGGGCTGCCCTGAGAAAAAGTGCAGCCTTGGGCAGGTAGAGTGTCTTCAGCTGGGGGAGCTCCCCAAGAGTGGCTCAGCTGCCAGAACTGGGCAGCTGCAGACCTGAATACCTCCTTATCTGCTCCACCACTTCAATATGTCTGTTCAGAAAGTCAAGTAATGATTAGAAAGACGTAAAGAGGAAGTATACCTCCAAACCACTAAAAAGTCACAAAATTGCATCAGTCTAAGGAAAGAGAAGAAAGGGAGAAAAAAGGATAGACATAGCCAGAAAATATAGTGAACAGAAAATGCAAAACAGCTCACAAAATGGAAATGGGCCTGACATAGGCAAATGTTAATGGAAGATGCAGGTGTGGATACTTAATTAGGTTTTGAGTAGTGAAACACTGAGTTGAATAATTGAGAGATTCAGCTTGGTGAAATGCTCCCTCCGACTCCCATGCCCAGCCCCATCCTCCATGGGCAGCCAGCAGTAACAATTTCCTGTCCATCCTTCCAGATACTCTGTGCAGATAGGTAGATATGATTTTCCCCTGGTAAACGGTTTTTTTTTTTTTTTTTTGAGACAGGTTGTTGCTCTGTCACCCAGGCTGGAGTGCAGTGGCATGATCTTGGCTCACTGTAACCTCCGTCTCCCAAGTTCAAGTGATTCTCCTGCCTCAGCCTTCCCAGTAACTGGCATTACAGGCACATGCCACAGCACCCAACTAATTTTTGTGTTTTTAGTAGACATGGGGTTTCACCATGAGTCTGGTTGCAAACTCCTGGCCCCAATCGATCCGCCTGCATTGGCCTCCCAAAGTGCTGGGATTACGGCATGAGCTACCTTGCCCAGCCATGTTACACAAATATTGACATCTAATCAGAAGGTTCTGTTCCTAGGATTTGTTTTTGTTTAATCATAGATCTGACAGGTCATTTCTTATCAGTACATAGAGCTTCTTTCGTTCCAGAGTGGCAGAGGGTCCCTTGTTTATCCAGATCCCTGTGCATATGAGATGAACAAAACTAACTTCATCTTAAATGTAAGCCTGACTGACTCCATCTTGGCTTCTCCCCCCTGCCATTTCTCCCTTGAGTGCATACCTGGGCCATACTGTGCTGGGTCATGTTGTGCTTAGAACTATAGAAACATAACCATTGTAACCATACCCTACTTCACAAGCCCACTTGCTATTGTGAATACCCCCTTGATTGATTACGTGGAAAGTACCAGATGCCCCCCCTCCACCTTGGTAACCAGCAATCGTGGGAACCACTTGTGTATACCCTTCTTAGTTAATCAACAATCATGGGAGCCTCCTGCCTCCTAGTTACCAGCCTCCTCCCCTGACTTGCTTATTTCTGCTTCTGTAAAATTCTGCTTTGCCCCCTCACCCTGAGCAACATATAAAAGGAAATCGGCCGAGAGATTTTGAGTATGAGCTGCCTTGGTTGCCGGCAACAAAAGACTCACAATCAGATTTCAGAGCCTGGCACTTTCGTAGCAACTCACTCAGATATGACACATACATATGGATTGCTTCCAATCCCTACAAAACCTGCAATGACTAAGGTTGTACCTTTCATTTAAAATGCTGCACACGTGTGTGGGTTAGAATAAATTCCTAGGAGTCACATTTATTGGTCAAGGAGTATGTGTGTTTTAAATTATGATAGGTAATAGGTGTGTCAATATATCAAAAAAATGACAAGGCACAGTGAATGAGGAAATAGGGAAACTTTCTACATTTGATATTTATAAAAGGAATAACCTGCCAAGAACATGACAGCACTTAACCTTAAAGAAAAAAAAATCAAAAAGAACTTTAAAAATCACCTTAAACAAAATATTGAAAAAAAGCAAAAACTGTTATTAGTATAAGAAGAAATAGACAAGGCTATGATTATATTAAGACATTTTAATACTGGTATCTAACAGAAATTGACAAAATACAGGGATTTGAGTATCAAATGACAAGCTCAAGTAAACACAGAATAATGAGCTAGAACACATAGTAGGGCGATCAATAACTCAAAAGCTGATTCTTTTAAACAGAATAATGAGCTAGGACACACAGTAGGGTGATCAATAACTCAAAAGCTGATTCTTTTAAACACAGAATAATGAGCTAGAACACACAGTAGGGCGATCAATAACTCAAAAGCTGATTCTTTCAAACGCAGAATAATGAGCTAGAATACACAGTAGGGCGATCAATAACTCAAAAGCTGATTCTTAACACAGAAAAATGAGCTAGAACACACAGTAGGGCGATCAATAACTCAAAAGCTGATTCTTTCAAACACAGAATAATGAGCTAGAATACACAGTAGGGTGATCAATAACTCAAAAGCTGATTCTTTTAAACACAGAATACTGAGCCAGAACACACAGTAGGGTGATCAATAACTCAAAAGCTGATTCTTTTAAACACAGAATAATGAGCTAGAACACACAGTAGGGCGATCAATAACTCAAAAGCTGATTCTTTCAAACACAGAATAATGAGCTAGAATACACAGTAGGGCGATCAATAACTCAAAAGCTGATTCTTAACACAGAAAAATGAGCTAGAACACACAGTAGGGCGATCAATAACTCAAAAGCTGATTCTTTCAAACACAGAATAATGAGCTAGAATACACAGTAGGGTGATCAATAACTCAAAAGCTGATTCTTTTAAACACAGAATACTGAGCCAGAACACACAGTAGGGTGATCAATAACTCAAAAGCTGATTCTTTTAAACACAGAATAATGAGCTAGAACACACAGTAGGGCGATCAATAACTCAAAAGCTGATTCTTTCAAACACAGAATAATGAGCTAGAATACACAGTAGGGCGATCAATAACTCAAAAGCTGATTCTTAACACAGAAAAATGAGCTAGAATACACAGTAGGGCGATCAATAACTCAAAAGCTGATTCTTTTAAACACAGAATAACGAGCTAGTAGGGGCGATCAATAACTCAAAAGCTGATTCTTTCAAACACAGAATAATGAGCTAGAACACACAGTAGGGTGATCAATAACTCAAAAGCGGATTCTTTTAAACAGAATAATGAGCTAGGACACACAGTAGGATGATCAATAACTCAAAAGCTGACTCTTTTAAACACAGAACAATGAGCTAGAACACACAGTAGGGCGATCAATAACTCAAAAGCTGATTCTTTTAAACACAGAACAATGAGCTAGAACACACAGTAGGGCGATCAATAACTCAAAAGCTGATTCTTTTAAACACAGAACAATGAGCTAGAACACACAATAGGGCGATCAATAACTCAAAAGCTGATTCTTTTAAACAGAGAATACTGAGCTAGAACACACAGTAGGGTGAACAATAACTCGAAAGCTGATTCTTTTAAACACAGAATAATGAGCTAGAACACACAGTAGGGTGATCAATAACTCGAAAGCTGATTCGTTTGAAAAGACCAATAAAATAGACACATCTTGGTTAACTGCTCAAAGAATAAAAGAGAGAAGGTCGTTACACTAATGGAGAGACTCTTAGGCTTGCAAGAACATACTAAATCCACGTGCACTCCAGTGGGTCTGAAAATATGCAAGAAGTAGAAATATCCAAGTAAGCACAAGTTACCAGCATTGTTCCAAGAAGAGAAAAGCCTGAGTAGGGATAATAATCATAGAAAAAAAGCAAAAGGCATTGGAGATCAACCCACTTTCATACACTTCCTCTCCCAGAAAAGAGACACTGGGCCAGAGAGGTGTTCCCAAATTTTCAAGGAAGATCTATTTTTGACGTTAAACTCATTCTATAGAAAGAGCTGGAAATTTCCCCCTGTCATTCTGTGATGCTAGCAAATCCAGGAGACTCAAGGTGGATGAGGGTACCCACAGAGGAAACACCAACACTCACCATCATCAACACAAACAGGACTCATAAAACATCAGCGGCACAAATTCAGCAGTGATGAAATAAATGAGCCAGTCATGGTGCATTCGTGAAACATAAAGAAGTATACTCTTATATAATGACGTTTATAAATTAATGAATCATTTGATAAAATATATATGAATTTACATAATATGATGTAAGAAATTATAAGGAATGCTATGGAATTAAAGAAGAACTAAAATATAATTATTGATACACTAAAATTCAAAATTCATTCCTTATTTTAAAAAATAACAATAAACAAGAGTAAAAGAAAACTTTTTTTTCAGATGGAGTTTTGATCTTGTTGACCAGGCTGGAGTGCAATGGCACAATCTCAGCTCACCACAACCTCCGCCTCCTGGTGTCAACAGATTCTCCTGCCTCAGCCTCCCAAATAGCTGGGATTACAGACATGCGCCACCACACCTGGATGATTTTTGTATTTTTAGTAGAGACAGGGTTTCTCCATGTTGGGCAGGCTTGTCTCGAAATCCCAACCTCAGGTGATCCACCTGCCTTGGCCTCCCAAAGTGCTGGGATTACAGGCGTGAGCCACTGCACTTGGCCAAAAGGAAACTTATTTAACTTGATAAAGAGTATGTACCAGGAATCCTATATCAAGTATCAAACTAACTGTAAAATATTTTAATTGTTAACATTTTAAATGTATTTAAAAATAGGGACAGGGTTTCTCTGTGTTGGCCAGGTTGGTCTCAAACTCCTGGCTTTAAGTGATCCACCTGCCTCGGCCTCTCAGAGTGCTGGGATTACAGGTGTGAGCTATCATGCCAGGCCATAACAATAAAATCTTAAAAACAAGAACAAGGTAACATATTGCTGTCACTATTCCACATCTGAGATGCAGCGTTGAGAAGATGAGACTAACACCGCCTCTGTTTGCATGTCGGATAATTATCTCTGTAACTGATAAGTCATAAAAGCTCATAATAGCTTAGTAATTTTATAAAGATGAAAGACATCATAAACAAGGATTTTTTTAAAAAAGGGACACTGGAAAAAAATATTTGCTGTGGATGTTAGACACCCCACATCCATAATATATAAACAGCTTCTGCTAATCAACAAGAAAAAGATGAGTCACTTGAGAGAAAATTTGGCAAAGGAGCAATTTGCAAAAAAAAAAAAAAAAAAAGAAAAAGGACATACAAATGGCCAATAAACAGCTCCACTTATGCAAAAATCTAAAAAATGACTAAAAAATGATAAAATGAATGAATTTCAGTTTTTCACTCTTCAAAGTGGCACAAATTTATGGAGTAGTGGCATTCAGCCAAGAGGCTGCTACAGGGATATGGGTACTTTTAGATTCGCTGGGTCTCTTGGAAGATCGGCTTTCCATGCGCTTCTGATTTGCTTCCAGAGAGGTGGTGGTGTTTGTGTTTGATGAAGCTGCTGACACCACCGTACTGACATCCAGCGAAGTGAAAGTCTGAGTTCAGAGAAGGTGGCTGCTCTAGGACTTCATCCGCAGTAGTGGCAAAAAGCCAGTGAATCAGGTGGATGATGACCTTCACTTACAGCAGCTGGTCGATGACCAAGTTCATCCCTGGTCATGGCTGTGCTGGCTGTGACACCTCCAGAGGTGACAATCCTGGCAGAATCCTTCACTAGTGCGAGATGCACAAAGGATCAAATCAGAAACTGCAACGATGTCCTTAAGCATCGCCCGAAAGTCCGAGACCAGGTTTTTTGTCTGGTGTATTTCACTGGCTGAAATTAATTCTTAGGACAACATCTGCTCGTTATAAATTCACGCAAGAGGTTAGTGTCACCCCTTTTCTGCATCATGCTCTATATTAACTTGTTTGTTTTGTTTGCTATCTGCCTCCTTCCCTTTTGAAAGCAAGCTCCATGAAGACAGGGAAGTTTGTCTCTATTCCCAGTGTTGCCCTCAGTAAGTGTTTGTTGAATGAATGTTGGTGAACAAATCTCCAGCATCTGGTGTCCTGTGTGATCCCAGACTTCCAGGGGAAGCCTTGGTTACTTGTCCCTGCCACAGGAGGCCTCTCTGCTGTGCTGATTTTTTCTTTTTCTTTCTTTTCTTTTCCAAGACAGAGTCTTGCTCTATCGCCAGGCTGGAGTGCAGTGGCGAGATATCAGTTCATTGCAACCTCTGACTTCCTGATTCAAACCGTTCTCCTGCCTCAGCCTCCCAAGTAATTGGGATTACAGGTGCCCACCACCACACCTGACTAATTTTTGTATTTTTAGTAGAGATGGGGTTTCACCATGTTGGCCAGGATGGTCTGGATCTCCTGACCTCGTGATTTGCCCACCTCAGCCTCCCAAAGTGGGGATTGCAGTTTGGAAGGAAGGAGTTGGGACCAGTGCTCTGGCCATCCACGTGAGAGGTGTGTGTGGGATCTTTGATTTGCCTCCCTCCCCTCACTTGTCACAGGACTCCGGGAAGGGCTCTTGACTGACCCCATCGGTCGAGGACACCTGCGTAACTAGAGTAGCGGACTCTGATTCAGGCAATGCTTGCTCACCGTCTTCTATCTGAGCCGCAGGTCCCCTCTTGGATCCCCCTTTTTTTCTTAGTCAACATTTGTCGAGGGCTCAGTGTCTCAGTTCAACATGGAAACACGCTCCCTGGTGGTATCATGACCTGGCTCGTCTTCCATGAAGAAGCTGAGGGGCAAGCAGAGGGGTCTGCTCGAGGAGGAGCTGGGGTTTCTCTCCTGCCTCACGAGGACAGCATCTGGGGCTGGGGTGGGCTTGGCCCCCACTCTCCTCGGACGGCCCTGTGGCTTTCCCAATGGCTTGCAGGCACGTCCTTCTCTTTGTGAGGTGCCTCGGGGAAGGAGTTTTCATCTGACCCAAGAAAAAATCAGGGTCACTTAAAGATCTGCATTTAGGGGCAGCCCAGGTTTCCTGATTTGGAGCCCGAATTTTTCTACCAAAACGTGGTGAAGCAATTTTTAGAGGAAAGTTGATGGAGAGGAGGCAATTATGACATTCCAAGCAAGCTCAGACTCCTTACTGCGGCCACAAAGCCCCCACCGCCACCCCAGCGCCAGTGATGGCCCCACCCACTGCTGGCCCCGCCCACCTGGTGCCACGCCCCCCGGCGGCCTCGCGAAGGGGCCTTCTGAGTTCGAACGAGCGACTTTGCACATGCTGTTCCTGTGCGTGGAAGGATCTCATCCCCTCACTCCACCCCTCGCATCCCCAAAATCGCTCAGGTTTCCTTTTCAGTTTCGCTTCCTCCAGGGGCCATTGCTGAACCTGTCCACACTGGGCTCCTCTGGTTCTTTCCATCTGGCAGCTTGTGGGTTTCATTCATGGGACTCACTGCAACTCGCAGTCCAAAGCCCCCGTGTGTGATGACCTGAGGCGTCTCCCGGCACTGGCGCACCAGCTCCATAGAAACGTCTGTTCACAGAGTCTTCCAGGTGCCTTGTGTCTGGCGAGGTCAGCACGAGGTGTTCAGGAAATACTTACTACATAGTAAAGGACGGGGTCCCTGGGGGCTCCTGCATGGATGTGATGAAGGCTGTGCTTGCCTTTGTGGCCTGGGGTCAGCTGCCGTGCCAGGCTGGGCAACCACACGGCAGCCGGGATGGGAGCCTGACCAGGATGATTGAGGCGCTGGCTGGTGGCAAGGAAGAAGGAAGTATTTATGCAGCCTCTGCTGTGCTCCAGGCACTCTGGGGTGCAATGGTGAATCCATCTTACCCGGTGAACACAGTCTCTAAGTGGACAGCGTTAGATGGCGCTCAGTACTCTGAGGGACAGAGCCTTTTCCTAAGAGAGCCACAGCCCCTAAGGGAGCTGACCAAGCTGAGACCCTGACTGGGGAGGAAGGGTGGAGAGCAGAGGAGCAAAGCTGAGCGAAAGGGAGCTGGGAGAGAAGATACGGGTGTTCCTGAGGGTTGGACGGGGTCTGAGGGAGAGGGACGGCTGGGTAGCAAGCAGGGGGCGGAGCACCCACTAAGCCCAGCCCTTGCCCCACTCTGCTGAGTCTAAGCTAGGACGCTCACCCGCTCTAACACTGCAGACCTGTGAATGTCTTAGAGGCACTTTTCATGCTGTTGACAGGTGAGGAACCTGAGGCTCAGGACGGCCCCGGGCACCGCGCCACCTCAGCTGGCCCAGTGGCAGAGCTGGAGTGTACTGCCTGTGAATGACTCCAAAGTCACCGCACGCTGATCCAGGACGTGATGTTCTGTCTCCACCACCCAAGGCAAGGTTTGGCCAAACAACCTTCTTTAGAGTGAAGTTTCTGAATTTCCTAGGAGTTGCAAAAAGTGACCTTCCTAGCACTCTGAAATCATTCCTTTTTACATTCTGCTTAAAATCCACATTTTTAAGCAATTCCACATTGAACTGGCTTCATTGCATCCCCTTTCAGGACAAGAGAAGTGGGCGTCAAGTGGTTGCTTTCCCTGTGTATTTCAGGGTTGGATAACTTTTCTCCCAAGCCCTTCGGGGACTGACCAGTGCTCAGGAACGGTGTCTGGTGTGTGCCACGACAGCAGGAGAAGGTGGCCACCTCTCAGGAAAGGAGGGGGAAGATGACTCACTCGAAGCTGGCTTGGGGCGGTCCTGCCCTTTTCATTGCCTGCTACCCCATCGTTGCGGTCTCCTGAGGCTGCCATCACAAAGCAGCAAAATTAGAAATTTAAAGAACCAAGACAGATTGTCTCTCTGTTCCAGAGGTGGTAAGTCCAAAGTCGAGGTGTGGGCGGTGCAGGGAGGAGTGGCTCCAGGCCTCTCTCCTTGGCCTGTCCATGGCCACGTTCATGGACACATGGTGTTCTCCGTGTGTGTGTGTGTGTGTGTGTGTGTGTCTGTTGCCACATTCCCCCCCCCCCCCGTTTTTTTAAAATAAGGACACGGGTCACATGGGCTGATGCCTCACCCTAATGACTCGATTTAACTTGGTAAAGCCCCTCCCTCCACATGAGCTTTCATTCTGAGGTGCTCGGGGTTAGGACTTCGGCACATGCATTTCGAGAGGGCCACAGTGCAGCCCATTGCACCGGTCCTGGGGCCAGGTGACGTGTCCTGGGGCCAGGTGCAGGGAGTACACAGCAGTAGATGGAAGATGGACACAGCCATGCTGAGCAGCTGGGCAGGGCTAGGTGGAAGACGGCCCGCAGGCCAGGCTGATGGGCTCCGGACCAGCACAACTGCACGGGCTAAAGGGGGTTTGTGATGCTGACAGTTGTGATGCTTTGTTCACAAGATGCTGGGTGCCGGCTTTGAGGGGAAAAGACAACATTAGGAGCTCAGTACCTCAAGAAGGAATTGAACCAGGGATTTTTTTTTTTCATCATCCCAAAGTGGAAATTGCTGATCATGAGGGCCGGGTGCTCACTACCTTGTCTCTTGACCTTTCAGGTCCTCAGGGCAACCTGGAAACAGAGACACTCACTGTTGCCATACCCTTGGCGTTCGCATCACCAAGGCTGGGGAGAGTGGTTTGGATTAAAGATTTGATAATTAGGAAAAAAGGAAAAAATTAAAGTCCAGCTCATCTTCTCCTCTTCCCCTTCGAGGGAGAACACGGAGAGGATTGGGCCTGGAGAGGGGAAGCTGAGCATGTCCTGGGGTACCAGCCACAGCCCCCCAAGGCTCACCAACCAAGGGGAACTGCGGGGAACCAGCTTCGTGGAAAAACACCCCCTTCCTTTTCCCCCTCCTTCCCTCACTCTGTCCTCCCCTCCTGTCTGCCAAGCCCTCCATTGCAGCACACACAGCCTGGATGCTGGCAACACCCTTAAATACAGGCCTTGCCCTGGAGTGGCTCCCCAGGTAAGGAAAGTAATTCCCAGTCAATAGATCATGTTTCATGTGCATACTACCACAGATGACATATGTGGTGTGTGTGTATATGTGTAAGGCACATCCAATGATATCATGGGAAGGCAAGTCCCTCACTCCCTGCTGACATTTTTAGCTGTGATGTGACCCCAGGAGTGGGACTGTGCAGTGGAGTCTAATTCCTCAGGGGAGAGACTCCCTTGTGCTTTTATTAGGGGGTACAGTTTAAAAGCATATGTATTTAGCGTATTGAATATAAATTCCACGTTTGGAAGAGGAAACTAAAAACTTAGAAAAAATAACATAAACTGCAGAAAATTAAACTGATTTTTTTTTTGTCGGTGGAGCTACATAGAAGACCCACCTTCTGGGGTGCCGGCAACCCCCTTGCCCTCATTTACCCCTGTCCGGAGCCTATAGGGGAGGTCAGCGTGGGGAAAGAGATGCTCAGCTTGCTCCAAAGCGGTTTCGGGGGTCTCGGAGCCCAGGGCTGCAGACGCAGAAGGCGGGGGTGGCGCCCACACCTGCGCCCCGCAGCCCGGTGGCTCTCACCAGGGGGACCCCTCCCTCTACTCTGCCACCTGGAAGGGACAGAGCACCTGGCGCGCACATAGGGGGCAAACGCCGCAGGTTTCTGTGACGTGAATTCTTTGCGGGCTGCCGGGGCCTTCCACGCACACGGGCACGCGCTCTGCGCCCCCCACGGCGTGCACTTGCGGCTGGAGCTGGTGCCCCTCAAAGCCCCCTGCCCCGGAGCCCACAGCGCGCCGGTGGAGGAGCTGCAGAAAGGGGCCCACGCCGCAAAGGCGCGGGTGTCGAGGACCTCGCGGGGTCCCGGGGCTGGAGCTGGCGAACACCTGCCGCGCAGCCCCTCTCTACCGCCCACCCCGGCCGCGCCGCCCTCCCGGCCCCTCCCGGCCCCGCGTTCCCCGCCTCCCGCGGCTCCTCCGCCCAGCGGCCAGCAGGGGGCGCTGCCGGGCTCCGAGTCCGGGCATTGGGCGGTGCCGCCGGGAGAGACCCGAGTCGGGGCCGCGGCTGCCGAGGGGGAGGGTGCGCAGCGAGACTGCGGCCAGCCCCGATGCCCGGGAAGCCGGGACCACCTATGGAGACAGCCTGGGCGCCGCGGAATCCGGCGGATGGGGAGGACCCAGCCCGGCCCTCGAGGCGCTCCGGCCTAGTCCAGGCCACACAGGTGTGCAGGGCAGGGACCGGCCACACGCCACGTGCACCTTAATATGCAGCGAATAAAAGAGACCAGATGGGCCTGGGGTGGACGACGCCCTCTGAACAAACCGTCCCGGCCCCAAGCACCGTTCGCCCCTCCTGACCCTGTCCCGTCGGTGGGAGCCTGGCCAGGGAATATCACGAAGGACTCTTCCCCACCCCAGCCCCGGCGAGGACTTGGCTGACCTGCTTAGGGCGCCAGCCTCCCACATGCAGGTGGCTTCGCCCTCCCCTGGCCGGAGTTAGGGTGTGTGTCCACGCTCTGAGCGCTGGACTCCGGGAGGTACCCACCGTGTCGGCGGAAGGACGCATCGATCTATTTGACATCAGGTACCAAAGAGCTGCAGAGCACGGCTCCTTGATGTGGAGGCATCAGGAAGCGAATCGTCTTGGGATGGGTGATGAAGGACTCCACTTTACAGAGGACGAAAGAAAACCTTGCCAGCAAATCAGTCACCTTCCGACTCCAACCTGACTGCCCAAACTTCGGTTATCGATGAGGTTATTGATAGGCTGGACACCAGTGAGCTGAGAACGAGCAGTAATTAATTCCTAGTGTCCACAAAGAGCCTGACGGCAACCGTCCCTCCATGTCCCCTCCCTGGCTGGCCCCTGGGCACTGTTCACTGGGTTTTCCTGCAGGGCTGCCTGGAGGTGGGCACAGGATGGCCCCTCTTCTTCCCGAGCCCTTAATTTCTCATTGTTATATGTGTCTTTCTACCAGGGAAAGCTGAACCCAGGATGAGCTTATTCAAAAGTGTGTTTTTCTATTCCCCCCAAAAGGAATTGGCAGGAAATGTGTTTCTCTTTTTTACTCTCTGGAATTTTATCTGTATCTTGAAATTCCTGCCAAAACCCACAATCAAAAGCAATGCATTATTTAAAAATCAATTGAATTTCAACTAGAAATTGAATGTGAACATTATAAAGCAGAAGCTGCTCTTCAGCTCTTCTCCTGGGTTCCCAGAGAAACCAGGCAAGGAGATGACCTGGGGGCTGGGCAGAATCTGGGTGAGACCAAGGATGGGCTCCCTAGGGCCTGTGCTCCCTGGGACCAGTGGGCTGGGTGACCTCAGGAGACACTCCACGGAGCCTTCCAGCTCGGATCTGTCATTCCACGGGTAGGTGCTGAGAGCGTAGAAGTCCCACTTGGCCACCTTCCAGGTTACCTGCTTGGGGAAGCTTTCACAATCATGACTTGCATCCTGTCCTTGAGTAAAGTTCTCCTCCTGAGTTCCTCGAATCTCATGAGCTCCTCCAACTGTCGGCATACAGATCAATATGAAAAAGGACACCAATTCATTTCTATTTATTATTATTAGTTTTTGGAAATGGGGCCTTGGTCTATGGCCCAGGCTGGAATGCAGTGGCACAATCATAGCTCACTGCAACCTCTAACTTCTGGTTTCAAGGAATCCCCACCTCAGCCTCGAAAAGCACTGGGATTACAGGCAGAGCCAGTGCACCTGGCCCAGATTTGTCTCTGATTCATGACGTTTTGACAGTTGTCTTGCAGATAGAATGCTTTAGCCTGTGTGTGTGTTGTAATCTGAAGCTAATGGTTGTAACCTCTTTGGGCCACCCTGGTATCTTCTGATGGAAAGGACAACTCGAATGTAAGGAGTGCCCTCCCCTCCCTGCCCCTCAACTTTCCCATAGAAACATTCCGACCTCGGAACAGTCCTCACATTTGGCTTCCAGTAAACATTTCTCAACTTTTTTTGCTTCAATAGCCTTAATTTTGGCTGAGAGCATTAAGCAGCTTAGCTGCCGTAGAGTGAAATTTCTTACTGCATGTGTGTGTGTGAGGGGGGAGGTGTGGGGATTTAAAGTCAGCAGACTTACAATCTTGGAGTGGGGAAGGCTTTTAAAATTTTGACCCCCAAACCCAGAGACATTAAAAAATCATAAATTCATCTGCACAAAAATCTGAATGAAAAAAGGCCCATAAAATAGTCGTGACTAAAAAAAGGTACCCAAATCAAACGGCTAATTTCTTCTTCAAAAAATGAAAAGTGCCTCCAAATCAAACTGAAAAAAGATCAACAAACAGAGAAAGAGGTAAAAATAGATATCTCTCTATTTCCACTAAGGGCCGATAACATGTGGACACAGCTTCCCCCCATTGCTGTGCTGGCCGGGGGCCCTCCTTACTGCAGATGAGGCTATGCGTTGATTAAATCGACTGGCTAGCAATAATGATCAAACAAAAATGCTCAGACCTTCTGACTTAGGAATTGTACTTCCAGGAATTTATCCAACACATCTTTTGGTAAGTGTTTGAGGCAGACATGCAAAGTTAATCACACAGCTTCGAAAGAGTGAAAGATCCAAAGCCACCTGCTAATAGAAACTGAATAAATTACCACGTGTTCACAAAAGGGAGTGCTGAAAGTTGGGCAGCTCCGTGTTTGCCGATGTGTGTTGCTAATCTATCTTGGTGAATGCAGAAGAGCAAGGTGGTGCCGATGGGCAGAATCTCCCATGTCTGTCCGCTTTACATGGATCTCTCTGGAAAGACATGCAGGGAGCCTGATCCAGGGCTCATCTCTTGGGAGGAGACTGAGTGCCTCATGAACCTCAATTAGAGCGGAACACATTGTATAACTTTAACTTTTGTTTCACGTCTGCATTTATGTTGTTAAAAATAATAGTGCACTTAAAAACAGTAAAGTTAACTCCTATGATGGAACGTTTGTGTGGTCAGAATGAAGGTGTGGTGGCTTTTGCACTGGAATTGGAGTGGATATCCTTCTTCAGGTCAGCCTCAGATGAAGGAGTGGCTTGTAGTGAGGGAACCCATCCTCAGACTCTGGCTGGGAACTGAGACTGCCCGTGCACAGCAGCGGGGACTGCACGTGCCACCTCACCATGGAGGCCTGCTCGTGAGTACCATGGTGGGGGGAATTGCCTGCTCTGTGGAACTGGTTCCCATGCCTTTTAGAGGGCCGTTGAATGTACCTGGTGAATTCATGTCCTGTGTGTCTATGATCCCATCTGGGCCTCACCAAGCTCACCGGAGGAACCAACTTCCTGGCCCCGTGGGCCTGGCTTGCAGCAGGAGCTGCTGATACGGTTTGCCTGTGTCCCCATCGACATCTCATCTTGAATTGAATTGTAGTTGACATAATTCCCAAGAGTTGTGAGAGGGACCAGGTGGGAGATAACTGAATCATGGGGGTGGTCTCCCCCATACTGTTATCATGGTAGTGAACAAATCTCATGAGATCTGATGGTTTTATAAGGGGAAACCTCTTTTGCTTGATTCTCATTCTCTTCTCTTGTCTGCTGCCACGTGAGATGTGCCTTTCACCTTCTGCCATGATTGCAAGGCCTCCCCAGCCACGTGGAACTCCGTTAAACCCCTTTCTTTTGTAAATTGCTCAGTCTCAACTACATCTTTATCAGAAGCATGAAAACAGACTAATACAGCTGCCTAAATTTATCCACACGCCTCAGAGCTCCTCTGTGGCCTCTGCACAGCCCCAGCAGCAGGTGTCATCCATGTCAAGTGGAGGTGGCTCTGCCCAGTGAGACTATAGACTGACTAGACATTGTCCTGAAGGGAAAAATGTGGATGAGGCCACTGAAGAGACCTCAGAACCTGCACATTCCACAGGCACTGCCCCCTGCTTCAGCCCACTTAGGCGATGCCCACAGTCTTCCCATCGGTGGTCACTACCAGCCCTTGCCCAAGATCTCCACTTGTGCCTGCATGCCAGGTGCTTTCAGGAGACTTTCCTTCCTATGGTGGAAAGTCTTTGTGTTTGCCTGGCATTTCTCCTAAGAATAAACACGTACCAACATTCCAAAAGCTTCCAAGACACGCGGCAACTACCAAGAGGATTGATTTCTTTGGAAGCCAGTGCAGTGGTTTATGAGATGTGCTCCCCTCGGTCACCCTGCCTCCCCACGGTGGCATCTGTGGTGACATGGAGGTGACTCAGAGGTAGGGTAACTTCAGGCCTTTCTTTTCCCAGCCCTTCCACACCTCTGCACCTTCAGAATCATTGCCGTGGGAAGCCGTGGGCGGCAGGGAACTCTCAGACGACCCTCCCGACAGTCACAGAAGCTCTCTCACCAGGCGACAAGGATGGACGAGGGCACACACACCACAGGCATTGTGCAATGTATTTCTAGAAACTGCTTTGGAAAGCAGGCAGCATTTTCCCAGAGGAACAATGGAAGTAATGGATGGTATAAAGTGATTGGGATCGCCTGTCACACCGAGGACGTGGCAGCCAATAAATCATGGCTAAAACCAAAGAGATGTCATGGACAGAAAAATATAACAACTATAAACTTCTGTAATCACAGGAGAGAATAGCAGTATCTGCCAAGGAACAGAATTTTAGGGCTCAATTAGTCCTCCCTGCTCATTTTAGAGGATGGAGGGGGAAGGGCGTTTATCCTCAGTCGCAGAGCTGGGACTGCAGGGCAGCAGCCTGCCCTTGGGTTGCCTTCCAGAGCTCATGGGACCTGGCTCCCAAGTGAAGGGTGGGGTGCAGAAGATCGGGGGCCCTCTTGTCATTCCCCTGGATACCCCACCTGAGCACAGAGACACCGTTCCTGAGGATTACAAATCCCAATTTATCTGAAATCAATACTCTGCTATAACATTGAGAAATGTTCAATGGATCTTTTCTTCTTGATTTGATATGGATGGATTTTGAGGTGAAGGAAGTTGGGGAATTATTTGAATAATCCTTGTCTCTTCCAACTTAACCAGGGTAAAGGGGAACTGGTGGCTGTAGTCACGTTGCGTTTGTCATCATGTGCACAGTGGTGTCTTCCAATAGCATACAGGATGTGGGCTTGATGGCCAGTCCTGCATCTGCCGCTATTGGGAACGTCACATGGACCCCTGCTCAGGCCTCCTCTTTCCAACCGTACATGGCGCTGGACAGGGAGTGAGAAGAGCTGAAACCGTCTCTTGAGTTCTAAACCTTTGGTCTCTTGTTTTGGCTGGGAGTTTTGGAGGACAAGGGTCTCATTTTTGTCCATGAGCATTCAGAGGGGCCCATGGGGGCTGAGCACTCACTGTGTGTGCTGCTGTCAGGGGATGACTCACACAGCAGTGCCCCTCGCTTCTGCCCCAGACACCAGTGCCCCGCGCTTCCACCCCCAGACGCCAGTGCCCCTCGCTTCCGCCTCAGAGGCCAGTGCCCTGTGCTTCTGCAGACGACAGTCAGTGTTGCCTGCCTGGGCAGCCCACAATGGCAGGGCGAATGACACACGCTCTACTGGGAAGGTTAATTCTTCCTTTACTATTTTTTGAGACAAGATCTCACTCTGTTGCCCAGGCTGACGTGTCATGGTGCAGTCACAGCTCACTGCAGCCTCAACCTCCTGGCCTCGAGCAATCCTCCGCACTCAGCCTCCCGAGTAGCTGGGACTGCAGGCACACACCACCGACTGGAAAGTTACTTCTGTAGTTTGCGATCATCGGTTTCACGGTCAACTTGGCTAAGTTCTCATATCCACTTTACTGAATCAAACCCTAATTCCGGTGCTGCCTGGAAGGTGTTTGCAGCTGCAGTTAACGTTTCTAATCAATTGGCTTTAAGTCAGGGAGGCTACCCTCAGTAACGTGCGTGGGTCTCATCTCAGAAGAAATTCTGCCTCAAGGTGGCAGCACCAGCTCCTGCCCCGGAGTTTCCAGCCTGCATTCCGGAGGGCCTGCCCCATGGATTTGAACTTGCCAGCCCTATAGTCTAGTAAACCAGTGCCTTTAAACAAAGCTGTTTCTGTCTTTGTCTCTCTCTGTACACACCTGGAGGGTTCTGTCCTGTTTCTCCACTGCAACCCTGGATAACAGTGTTCCTAAGCTGATGAGCATTCAATATCCATTTGTAATTTAAGGTACATCCTGTTTATTTCTTTTCTTTCTTTTTTTTTCTTTATGTAGCATTTGGCATCATTTAGGAGGAGAGAGATGTAGGAAAGGCTAATGTTCTTTCTTTTCTTGCTGTCATGAATCAGAAGAAACTCTGCTCAAGGAAGGAGGAAGTGATTGTAGAGAGAAAGAAACGTTGCAGGGAATGCAGGCCCTTGAAGGATGCCAGGGGAGGATGAGATGGAGCGACTGGGTGAGGCTTTGAGAAGAAACTTTACTACTGGATGTCCGGTGGCTAAGATCCGTGAGAAACCAGGACTTTCTTGGAGCACTGTTTGGGTCTTTGACTAATGATGTTGAGGGACAACACAGCTTTGCTTCTAGGAATTTTGCAGCGGGCTCTTCTCACAGCTGGGTCTTACAGGTCCCCTATCCACCTGCTTTGCTGCTGAGGGAGGGCTCAGGTGAGGCTGGGACCCAGGTTCCCTGCACTCTCCAGGAGATGGCTGCCTGGCTTCTCCTCTCATCAGGCCCTCCCTGGAGACACTCCAGTGGGCTGCCTCCTTTCCCATCTAAATTAGGGTTACCTGAGAGGACCTTCTTCCACCGCTACTCTCCAGAATAGCACAGACTCCTCTGGGTTTTATAGATATGGAAACGGCACCATTACTGGATGTGAAATGTGGAATATGCCAGCAATCAGCCTGGTGGTGTCACTCAGTACACCAAAGAGGTTGGCAACCTTCCCAGAGGGTGGGCTCCAGCCAGCTGCTGCCTCGATACTGCTCCAACAAGCTCCCCTCCCCGCCCCTCCCTCCCCTCCCTCCCCTCCCCTCCCCTCCCCTCCCCTTCCCTCCCCTTCCCCCTTTCCTTCCTCCCTCCCTCCCTCTCTTCTTTCTTTCTTTCCTTTCCTTTCCTTTCTTGGATGGAGTCTTGCTCTATCACGTGGGCTGGAGTGCACTGGTGTGATCTTGGCTCACTGCAACCTCTGCCTACTGGGTTCAAACCATTCTCTTGTTTCTGCCTTCTGAATAGTGAGATTACAGGCACATGCCACCACGCCTGGCTAATTTTTTGTATTTTTAGTAGAGGTGGGGTTTCCACCATGCTGGCCAGCCTGGTCTCAAACTCCTGACCTTGTGATCCGCCGGCCTTCATCTCCCAAAGTGCTGGGATTACAGGCATGAGCCACCGCACCCGGCCTGCTTTCTTTTTTAAAACCTAATGTTGGTGTTAGAGAACAAGACAAATATTAGTCTATAGATAAATTATAACGCCAGACTTTCACTGCATAATTTTTTTTTAAACATGGCTTGATTTGCAGTGTATGCAGAGTGCAGTAAGCACAGGCATGCTCTCGTGGGGCCTGAGTCTAATTTTAACATATCATGAGTGTGGCCAACGATTCGCTGAAGATTCATTTCATTCAGCGATGAGGGGAGCAGCAGGATGGTGGAGCTGGTTTAATGGGCATTTGATTTATGCAGCCCATCAGAAAAGAAACTCTGGGATATCTTGGCCATGGACATGCAAAATTGTGCCATCGCCTACCGAGAGTAATGGGGTGGCCTCTGGGGTCATCTTTTCTCCTGGACAAATGTATTTGCAGTTTATCAAGTTAATAGCTGTCATCACAGAGTGTGGGCTGGGATCAAGTCAAAAGCATTCCCTGAGCACAAAGCGCTAGCCTTGGCAGGTGTGCGGAAAAACACTCGGCCTTTTCAAGCGTGGAGTCATTCTCCGCAGGTCTCCCCACCCCCAACCGCCTTCTCAGCTCACAGCCCTTGATGCCTCGGGACAGGAGAGGGTAGAGAGTCTCTTGCTGCCTGCCGTTTACTCAGTCTGTCATACAAGGGAAGCACCCAACCAAAGAATGTGGCAAGAGCGTGGGTCCAGCCTGGCTGTGTGTCCTCAACTTTCCCATCTGGAATGAGGGGGAAATGGGAGCACATGGTGTTGCTGTGAGGATCTGATCGAATTCATGAGACACATGTGACCATGGGACTCTCGGGCAGTGGCAGGACACCTGTCCCCAGCTGTGGTGATTTTTGAGAGCACATATGTGGTGCACACTTCCTGCCAGCTTCTTGAGCTGGGTCTCCTTGGGGCCCTGCTTTGGCAGCCCGTGGTGTGTGCTCACCCTGAGCTCTGCCGCAGCTCCTGGACTCCCCTCCTCCTTCGGCATCTGGGGGATAGCGGCCCTGCTGCCAGGAGCTATTCTTTCATCATCCCTGGCCGGCGGGTGAACAATGCCTCTTAACATGCCTATGAGGAAACGGGGAGCGCTGGGAGGAGTGCCTGTGAGTGACACACAGAGAAGGCTGGACCAGAGACACCCACACGAGGAGTCTGGATGTGGCAAACGTCCAGCTGGGGAAACCAGGGGTGGCCAAATTCAGCAAACACAAATACAGGGTCCCCAGGTCCGTGTGACTGGCAGATCAGCAGCACAAATATGGCTTTAAAGCATAATATGTCCCGTGCAATGTTTGGGGTACACTTTTGCTAAAAAAAAATTCATTATCTGAAATTCAAATATAATGCCCAGCCTGTATCTTATTTGACACCCCACTTGGGGGACAGGAAAGGGCAGAAAGAGGAGCAGAGCCACAGAACAGAAAGGAAAGAAAGGGGCAGGGGCACTTTGAGAGGATTCCCCAGGGCGGGGATGTGGGGCACAGGGTCTGTGACCTTGAGAGGAGCAGCAAGGAGAGGGTTAGGACAAAACAGTGCCAGCCAGAGCTGCCCTGCCACTTGTGCAAGGCTGGAGGAGAGCAGTCCGAGGTGCAGAGTTGTAGAAATAAATGAAGACCAATCGCAGGAGAGGAGTCCCGGCTACTGAGGCTTAGGGCTCAGCTGCCGCCACCGTGTTTGCGATCCCTCATCTCGCTCTACATTGTATGTGCCACACAAGGCACTGTGGGGCCCGCTGGGGACACCAGCAGAGAATGCAGCTCTCTCAGGCATTCAGATCTCACAGGCCAGGGCAGCTCTCAAAGGCAATCCTGGAGACCGAAATGTGATTGCCAAAAAGAATCGTGAAACACAGCTTTTCTGTATCATCAAGATCTTCAAGAGAAAAAGGGCCATTTCACACCAAGAGAATAAGATGTGCTTAACCTGGAAATCCAGGGCAGGCCTTCCCCGACAAAGGACAGTGGGCGGCTCTCCTCCTCACGTAGCTTGGTCTTTATTTATCTAGTCCACATTGAAGGTGGTGGTCCTCCACCGGAGGCATTTTGCCCTGTGGGATAGGGTGACGACTGGAGACCTTCTGGTTGCTATAGCTGGGGGGAGGGCACTATTCGTATCGGGTGGGCGGAGGCCAGGGATGCCCCCGAGTTTCCTCCAGTGCGCAGAGCACACCTGTGGCAGCAGTGTGAGAAACCTGCTCAGAGGGTGAGCATCCCACGGTGAGAAACCTGCTCAGAGGCCAGGAATTGGGAGTCCTGGCTCCACTCCATGCCCCGTCTCAAAATGTGATGCCCTTCACCAGCCATCCAAGCTGTTTCCCCAGGGCCTTTGGAGCCCTTGCAAGCGGAAGGGTGTGCAGCAAACTAGGTTTGCAATGAGCATCGCTAAATAACAAGAATCTGGGATGGCCAGCTGCCCTGAGCCAGGGACACTCACTCAGCTGTGCCCGGTAGAGCTTGCTGGAGCACGGGAGTGACAGGTGTGCACGGCCACCCACGACCTCAGAGTCTGAGGTCAGCATAGACCCAGGGACTGAGCCTCTGCCACTGAGAGGCTGGTGATGAAGCCCACAGGGAGGTGGTCAGGAAGGGAACTCCCTAAACACAAGGTGGGACCCCACGAGGATGAGCTGGGACCCTGCAAGCCAGGACCTCCTGAGGATGGACTGGGACCCACATCCATCCCCCTGCCTCTGACCCTGGTGACAGGATGTCCTGAAGAGGCTGGACCTTCAGCGCGGGGCTCACAGCCTGACGCAGGTGTGCGGGAGCCGAAGGCTGCTGGCGAGGGGCACCGAGGGAGCAGTTCCAGATCTGGCTGCCGCTCCACACAGCAGACTCCAGGCAGACAAGCTACAGAGAGGCTGACTCCCTCCCCTAAATCTCTCAGGAGACCATATCCCTTGCTGTCCGCCCCCAGGGGACCACAGAAGAAGGAGCCTTTTGGGCAGTGTAGTTCAGCCCAGCCCGCTTGCTCGCCACAGAGCCGTCACTCCAGGCTTCTCCGGTGCAGGATCGCCCTGCGCGCACTGGGGCTGATGGAGGTCAAGACCTGTGTCCCTGTGAGACCAGGCAGCCGGCGTGTTATAACCCAGTCGTGAAGCCGGGAACTGCCACCTCGGGGTCTTGGCATTCCTCTTCAAGGCTCAGGTCTTCCCCACTGATCTGAGGCCTGCATGTTCAATACTGCAATTCAAAGGGCTTTGGGTTTTCTTTAAAAAGTCTTCTGTGAGGATCTCTTGAGCTCAGGAGTTCAAGACCAGCCTAGGCAACATAGGAAGACTCTATCCCTGTCTCAAAATTAAAAAAAAGGTACAAAAATTAAAGAATAAAAGGTCTCCCATGGAGAATATGCCATAACCTCTGTTAATGACAGACAACTCCCTTTCCTTCTCCCTCCCTCCTTCCCCTCTCACTTCTCTGCCTTTTTTCCTCCCTCTCTCCTCTCTCCCTCTTTCCTTCCCTCCCTCCCTCCCTTTCTTCCTCTGTTCCTTCTTTCCCCCTTCTTTCCTCCCTGTCTCCTTCTTCCCATCCTTCCTTCCTTTCCTCCCTCTACTTCCCTTCCTCTTTCTCTCTCTCTCCTCCCTCTTTCCCTTCCTCCCTCCCTCCTTCTCTCCTCCCTCTCTTCGTTTCCCCCACCACCCATCCCTGTGTGCTCAGCACTGCGATGTGTGCTCAGGACGGCTGCTGAGAAAACAGGCAGGACCTGGGTCCGCGAAGATGTCGCTCACCAGGGGTCTCCCGGGCATCTTGAACGTGGCTTCTCCCCTGTTTCCAGAAGAGAAACCCACTTGTCGTCCTTTGGGTGCGCCGTGGAGAAGCAGCCGGCCGGTACTCGTTCCTGCTTCCCAGGCCTGTGCCTCTGCTGTTAGCCTCGGCTCAGGCCTTTCTTTGTGACTCTCCACTGTGTTCTTTGGGAATGTGAATGTTTTCCACAAGAGCCTGAGCAGACTTGGTAGGAGGAGAAGCTGGGTGCTTGTGTTGATTTACCTCCGTTCTGTGAACAGCCATTGGCTCTCTGGGCTGCACACTGTGCCAAGTGCTGGGGTTCAGGCCTGTGGACCCTGAGGCTGCTCCCTGCACATGCTCTGTCTGAGGGAGGCACACACCTCACGGCCGTCTCCACGTCATCGGCCAACATGCTGTGGCAGGGCCCGCAGCCCGACGCGGCTTTGGTGGAAGTCCGCTTTCCAGACTTAGACATGTGCCAGGTAGTACCGTGCACAGTCTGCAAAGTTCAGTATTGCTAAGGATTTATACAACAGTGCTCTGTTCCACTTTGAACTCATAGCTTTTTAAACTGTATATATACTTTTAAAATTTTAACTGATATGTGTATGAGTCAGGGTTCTGTAGAGGGACAGAACTAACAGGGAGTTGACTGAGTTTGACTTACATGATCACAGGTCCCACATTAGGCTGTCTGCAAGTTGAGGAGCAAGGAGGGCCCGTCGGAGTGGCAAAACTGAAGAACTTCGAGTCTGACGTTTGAGGGCAGGAAGCATCCGCATGGTAGACAGATGTAGGCTGGGAGGCTAGGCCAGTCTCTCTTTTCGCGTTTTTCTGCCTGCTTTCATATTCTCGCCATGCTGGCAGCTGACCGGACGGTGCCCACTGGGTTAACGGTGGGTCTGCCTTTCCCAGCCCACCGACCCCAACGTTCATCTCCTTTGGCAGCACCCTCAGACACACCAGGATCAATACTTTGCATCCTTCAATCCAAACAAGTTGACACTCAGTAGTAACCATTGCAATACATTATTCTTCTGTCTCTTGATTTATTAATTTAATTCAGTTAAGTGTCTGTTATGGAAAATTTCAAGCATACAAAAGTGGGGACAATGGCACAATGACCCTTCCTCATGCAGCTGTCACCCAGCTCCAAGTGACAACATTTGTCTAATCTAGTTATGTCTATGCAGACTGGTCCCCTGGTGCACACACACATGCACCCACACACGTACACGCATGACACCGTCATTTCATTCATAAATTTTCAGGATGTGTTTTCTCTTAACACAACTGTGGTGTGATTTTTCTCACCTGAAGGAAAGTGCAAGGCATGGTCGAATTCTGCCGTGCTCCAGCTTACAAACAAGTTCAGGATCTTAGCAGCTTTGAGGACACGTGGTGCTGCTCCTGTACATTTCCAGGTGACTGCAGCTCCTGGAGGCGGGGCCCCTGCTGAGCTCGTGCACAACTGGCTGTGTCTTGGCACCCTGTACTTGGGAGTACTCACCACACACACATAGAATGCATCTGGATGACCGGAAACAAGCCATTTCCTCCCCATTTTCACGAAACCAATTTCTTTCCAAAATGCATTTCCACTCCCTGCAGGGCTCTGCTTCTTGCTCTAATAAACTGAATACCCCTTCAACAAAGTTAACTGGTATTGTAATTTTCATCTCAGGAGAAGCTGTTTCCCAAATGATTATCCCATCTACTGGTTCTCTACCCTGGCTGGCCATTAGAGTCACCCTAGTGGCTCTGAGAAAACCTGGGCCCACCTTAGAGAATCTGAGATGATAGGTCTGCATGGGTGGGTCCCTGGGTGGTCTTGATGGGCAGTCACAGTGGAGAAGTTACAGCCCAGCCCATTCTTAAAACACTGACAGTATCCAGAGGGCAGCCAGGCTGGTTAGTGGAAATAACTGCTCTGGATGCCTGAAATAATTTGCTTGACCCAGTTTTCTTTCTTTCAAGCCCAGGCAACAGCTGGGGCTGGACTATTAAGCCAGTGAGCTCAGGCTAATTGGAAACCACCAGGGGCCGCATTGTCCAGTGAGATGGAGCAGCTCGCGCTGGCCCTTCCAAATGTGCGTCTTACGAATGATGCCCCCCAGGTCTTACACACAGGCAGGGCCTTCGGAAAAGCCAAGACTTATTTTCATTTCATCAACACCCTAGACTAAAACCTGCTTTCCCTCGAGGCTCCCAGGTCAAGCGGGGAACTTCAGTGTGCACCTGTCCTCACCTGGCTGCTTTCGGGTAAATGAAATGCAGTGGGACTTTTAATGTGCGTGGGAAGGTGCGATGGGCAGAGTTCTAAGATGGCCTTCAGGATTCCTGTGCCCTGGTGGGTATGCCCTGGGTAGTCCCCTTCCCTGGGTGGCAGGCAGTCCTTCAGAATGTGATGGGCCATCATGCCTATGAGAAGGTTGCCTATCAGTTGACTTCAAGTTATCAAAAGCAACATTACCCTGGTGAGCCCGACTTGACCAGATGAGTCCTTACAAGCGACAGTCCCTTCCTGGAGTGAGAGATGAGACATGTGAGGGACCCTTGCCAGGGACCACATGGCAGGGGCCTGGGTGGGCTTTAGAAGCTGAGAGTGGTCCCTGGCTGGCAGCTTGAGAGACAGCAGAGACCTCAGTCCCGCTAAATTCCTACAACCCCAAAAGACGGCGGG
Source organism: Callithrix jacchus (assembly GCF_049354715.1). Classification (NCBI taxonomy): domain Eukaryota; kingdom Metazoa; phylum Chordata; class Mammalia; order Primates; family Cebidae; genus Callithrix; species Callithrix jacchus. The sequence continues at coordinate 199,285,098 of NC_133503.1, forward strand.
TGGCTCTTTCCCCAGCGAAGACTCCTGACGAGAGCACAGTTTACCCACACTTCATTTCAGCCTGTTGAGCTCCTGAGTCCCTGGCTCCACAGACACCATGAGATAACAAATTTGTGGGATTTTTTGTTTGTTTGTTCAGTTTTGTTATGGTACTTATATCTCTCTCTATATGCACAAATATATATGTATACACATACACAAACATATATATTATATATGATTTATCAGCTTAATTGTTATGTTTTGAGATGGAGTATGACTCTTTCCCTTAGGCTGGAGTGCAGTGACATGATCTCGACTCACTGCAACCTCCGCCTCCTGGGTTTAAGTGATTCTCCTGCCTCAGCCTCCCGAGTAGCTGGGATTCCAGGCATGCGCCACCATGCCTGGCTAATTTTTGTCTTTTTAGTAGAGATGAGGTTTTGCCATGTTGGCCAGGCTGGTCTAGAACTCCTGACCTCAGGTGATCTGCCTGCCTCAGTCTCCCAAAGTGCTGGGATCACAGGCATGAGCTGCCAAGCCCAGAGCGGTTTAATCATTTTAAGTGTACAGTTCAGTGGGGCTAAGTGCATCCATGATGTTGTACAACTATCATTACTGTTTCAAAATATTTTCATCATCCTAAACTGAAACTCCAGGCTATTAAACAATAACTCCCCATTCCCCTCTCTGCCCAGCCCTGGTCACTGCTATTCTACTTCCTGTCTCCATGAATTTGCCTGTTCTAGGTGTATTATATGAGTAGAGTCACCATATTTGTTTTTTGTTTGTGTGCCTGGCTTATTTCACTTAGCGTGATGTCCTCAAGGTTCATTCTTGTTGCACATGTTGGAATTTGACTTCTTTTTATGGCTGGATAATATTCTATTGCATGCTGCCCTCGACCCAGAATGACTCTGCAAGTCCAGGGGCACCACTCATGCCCAGGAGGGCCTGGTCCTGGGCTCCCCATGGCCTTATGCTGCGGACATGCTGAGGCTTGGCTGCACATCCTCAACCGTGAGGACGCAAACACTATTAGTGAACATTTCGGAAAAGTTTGGAATGCATCAGGTACTTTGCTAGCAATATCATTCTCAAACATATATTTGAGGTTGTTCTATTCTGCTCTTTATTTGTGCATGACAAACTAAGGCTTGGGGAGATGGAGGAACTTGCCTCAAGGGATGGGTGCTGTATTTGAAAGATCATGTTGCCATGGCTACAGCCTGGGTCACTCCACCGCAAGTCACACTGGAGCAAACTAGACCTGCATTTCTGGCTTCTAGTTCTAGGCTAACTGGACTTTGTTCAGTTCTTAATGTGAAAGTCCCATACAAAACTCCTGCTCCTCTGCGCTGGAGCCACAAGGAGAAAATTTTCCTTGTAACAAAATGACTTTAAATAAAATAAACCACTATATAACTCTTTCTTGTTACATTTTGCATGTTTTAATTGCTTAAGAAATTCCAATGTATTGCAAAGAGGCTGGGAAAAAAATAAAAGCAAACGGAAATAATTCTTATTTTATTTTAAATTGACAAAAATAATTGTATATATTTATGGGACTCAGTGTGATGTTATAATATATGTATACATTGTGGAGTAAATAAAACTAGCTAATTAACATATCCATCACCTCATATACTTACCTTTTTTTTTTGTGGTGAAACATTTAGCAATTTTGAAATATACAATATATTATTATTATTAGACCACTAAAACTTATTCCTCCTGTCTAAAACTTTGTATCCTTTGAACAATTCTTTTTAACACAGGGCAATTCATGCTGTTATGTGCTCTTTATCCATTTAACTTTTTTTTCTATATCAAGATATGTTTCAAAATGTGATTGTAGCACCTACTGTTTTGTCATCTGCATGAACACTGGATCATTAGCATCGTTTTGTAGCTGACTAGGTTTCATTGAATAAATGAGCCATAATTTATTCAGTAGCTTATTGTCAGCTGTCTGTGTTTATGCTGTGAGCAGCATCATGGTTAACATACAGATTGTTTTAATCGATTGTTCTCTAACTGAAACCAAGGTGGTCACTCTTTCTTCCCAGCGAGCCTGTACATGGAGGCAGGAACGATATCATAGCAATTTTATCAAGGCTGCTATGTTTGCAGAAATATGCCAGCAGTTGGCAAATGCTTGTTGGTTGATAAACTGATGGACTGTTCATTATAAGACGACAGACAGTATGTGAGACTGCTACACGGAAAACCATTTCTAACCCTGGCTGCAGATTAGACTTACTCAAGAGGCCTCTTAATAATTATCATGACTTGGCCCAACTTCCCTGAGATTCAATATCATTGGCCTGGTGGGTCCTTCATAAGCATTTAAAAAAATATTCCCAAGTGATTTTAATTTGTGTCCTGGCTGAGGAACACTGACATAGTCTCCATAAAACATGTGCTTGTAGCTAGGCACAGTGGCTCGCACCTGTAATCTCAGCACTTTGGGAGGCCGAGGCAGGTGGATCACGTGAGGTCGGGAGTTCGAGACCAGCCTGGCCAACATGGTGAAACCTCATCTCTACTAAAAATACAAAAATTAACTGAGTGTCATTGTGGCAGGCACCTGTAATTCCAGATACTCAAGAGGCTGAGACAGGAGGATCGCTTGACCCTGGGAGGCAGAGGTGGCAGTGAGCTGAGATCGTGCCACTGCACTTCAGACTGGGCAACAAAGAGTGAAGCTCCATCTCAAAAACAAAAACAAAAACAAAACAAGAAAAAACACATGCTTGTGCATATATTAACAACTGTGAAATGCCCCTCTTGTCCTATTTTGAATTCCTACCCATCTTGCTCACCGGGATGAACAGGTTTGTTTGAAGAGGGCAATAAGCTGATTTAGAAAACTTAGTTTATTTGAGAGAATTTTCCTCCCTCATTTGATGAGCCTGGTCTGACCTTAAACCCCAAGCTAAACAAGGACAGAATGAGAAACCAAATTGTAAGCCCATCTCATTTATGAAGATGGATGGATGGATCCTAACAAGACAGCAAACTACACCCCACAGGGTAGAAAAATGAAAATTAATACCTAGAAATTGCCTAGAAAGTCAAAGATGATTTAATATTGGAAAACATAAAAATTGTTACTGTTTCGAAAGAGGAAATTATCTCAGTAGATATAGGAAAAGCATTTGATAAAATTATCTGTTCAAAATGAGAAATAAAAACCTTTTGAAACTGGGTGTAAGAAGCAGTAAATGTTCCTAACCTGATAAAGAATTATCTAAAAATATACAAAAAGAATCAATATAATGATAAAATATTGGAAGCACCTACTTTAAAAATAGCAAGACAAGGATGTCCCATATTTCTATGCTTCTCTTTGACATTGTATGGGAAAAGGAATTAATAGCATGTGATAGAAAAGAAGGAAATTTGTCACTACTTACAGGAGACATGATTTTCTATAGAGATAACCTAAAATTCTATAAATTATTATAAAGACTATATGTTTATCAAGGTGACTGGATATAAACTCAACATACAAAAGTCAATAGCAAAAAAATTATAGAATAAAATGCTGCAGATTGTCTTGAAATAAATCTAAGAAATCATTTGCGAGACCCACATAGAAAATCTGTATACACAAAGACTTTAAAGAAGTGCCAAATAAATGGATATGTATCTCGTGCTTATGAGTAGGGAAACTTAATATCATAAAGATAATTCTCTTCCAAGATCTCTAGATTAGATGAATGCCAGTAAAAATCACAACAGAATTCTCATAAACTTGACACCTGGATTTTAACATGTGTAGGGAAGAGCAAAGGGATAAGAATAGCCTTGAATTTTCTACAAATGAAGAATACAGAGAAGGAGGACTTGCCTATCAAACTTGAGACCTATTTATGAAGCTGCAGTAGTTAAGACAGTGTGGTGTTGGTATAAGGAGAACAAATTGAGCAATGACACAGAATAGAAGCTCAGAAACAGAACCACAGAGCAGGACCACTTGATATATGACATCAGTGGGATGAAAGATCATTGGTGGAAGGGGAGACTGTGTATTCATTGGTGTGGGAAAAGCTGGTTTTCCACTGCTTACGTAGAAAAAAGTAAACTGGATCCTTACCTTACAATATACACAATAAAACTTTGAAATATTAAAAACAAAATATAAACTTTTTAGAGGAAAATATAGGTGGTTATTTTCCTGACCCTGGGATAGGAAAATCTTTCTTAAGAGAGGCACAAAAAGCCTAAACTCTGAAACACTGGTGAGTTTTGCAAGCTAAAGAAAACACATTTGCTGCACAACTATGTGTTGGTACTACCAACACATACTATATAAAACAAACGTACAAAAGTTAACTTAAGAAGACAATTGAATTTTTAAAAATTGGGTAAAGTACATGAACAAGCACCTCAGAGAAGAGGAAATACAGGGAGCCAATAAGCTATGAAGAAGTGACACATCTCACTGGTAATCAGGGACATTCCAGTCACACTAATATAGCATCGTATACCAAGTTTTGATTGGCAAAACCAAGGAATCTGATAGTACCAAGTATTGGAGAAGAAAGGCCCCAGAATATATTTATTGTATACTTTACTGTGGGAACTTCAATTAGCACAATCATTTTGCAAATCAATCTTGTAAATTTGAGTATTAGCACACCCTGCAATCTGGCAATTCCATTTGTAGCTATGTACCTAAGAGAAATGCTTGCAAATGCGTGTAGGTTATGAACAAGAATGCTTGTAGCAGTTCTGATTTTAACAGCAAAGCCTGGAAACATCCCAAAGGCCCATACAGACTTGAGTCTATTCGTATAATAAACTATTATACAGAACTGAAAAGGAGTGAACTCCAGCCAGACACAACCATGGATGCATCATAGTAACATAATGTCGCACGAGAAAGCAGGTCCCAAAAGACTCATATAGTATGATATTCTTTCACATAGGTTTAAAAACTCTGATAAGAACACTTAATGTAAGATCTACCCTCTTAACACATTCTTAAATGTACGATGCAATGTTGTGAACTGTAGGCGCAACATTTGTACCGCAGATCTCTACAACTTAGCCATCATGTATAACTCAAACTTCACTCATCAAATAACAACTTCCCATTTCCCTCTTCCACCAACCCCTGGGGGTTGCCATTTGTCTTAGTACATTTTCTGTTGCTTATAACAGAATACCTGAAACTGGGTAATTTACGAAGAAAAAAATTTACTCCTTAGAGTTATGGAGGCTGAGAAGTCCAAGGTCGAGGGGTCATATCTGGTAAGAGCTTCTTGCTGGTGGGGGCTCTGCAGAGTCCCGAGGCAGCGCATGGAATCCCATGGCGAGGGGCCGAGTGTACTTTCTCAGGTCTTTCTTCTTCTTCTTTCAAAGCTACCAGTTTCTCTCATATGGTAGCTCATTAACCCATTAATCCATTCATTCATGAACGGGTCAAGCCCTCATGATCCAATTATCTTTAAAGGCCCCGCCTCTCAATATTAAGGTTCAGCTTAAGTTTTGGAGGGGATATTCAAACTATTCCACTAGAATTGCCTATGTGTTTGACTAGTTTAGATACTTCAAATATAAATAAATAGAATCATGCAGTTTTTGTCCCTCTGTGACTGGCTTATTTCACTTAGCACAGTCTTCAAGTTTCTGTCATGTTGTCTCATATGACAAGATTTCTTTTTCAAAAGGCTAATATTCCATTTTGTGTGTGTGTGTGTGTGTGTGTGTATACACATAATTTCTTTTTTATTAACGTTTAGGTTGCTTCTACATCTTGGTTATTGTGAATAATGCTGTAGTAAATGTGGAAATGCAAATATCTCTCTGAGATCCTGATTTCAATTCTTCAGGATACATATTCAGTAGAGGTATTTCATATGGTGTTTCTGTTCTTCTGTTTTAACTTTTTGAGGAAACTCCATACTGTTTCCCATAGTGGCCGTACCATTCTACATTCCCATCAACAGTACACAAAGGTTCAAATTTCTCCACATTCTCACCAACACTTGTAATTTTTCATTTTTTTGAATAACAGCCATTCAAAGAGGTGTGAGGTGACATCTCATTGTGGTTTTGATTTGCATTTTCCTGATGGTTAATGACAGCAAGCATGTTTTCATATATATCTCTTGGTCTTTTGTATACCTCAGTGGAGCAACGTCTATTCAAGTCCTTTGCACAGTTTCCAATTGGATTATTTGTGTTTTTGGTATTGAGTTGAAGGAGTTTCTTATATATTTTGGATGTTAATCTTTATCATATAAAACCATTTACAGACACATTCTCCAATTCCATAGGCTGCCTTCTTACTCTATTAATTGTTTCTTTAGCTGTGCAGAAACTTCAAGTTTGATGTGGTCCCATTTGTCTATTTTTGCTTTCGTTGCTTGTACTTTTGGTGTCGTACCCAAGAAATTATTGCCAAGATAAATGTAATGAAGATTTTCCTTTGTTTTATTCTAGGACTTTCACAAATCCAGCTCTTACATTTAAGTCTTAAATTCATTTTAAATTGATTTTTTGTATGAAGTAATGTAATGGTATAATTTCATTCTTCTTCCTTCAGTTATCCAGTTTTCCCAGCACCATCTGTGGAAGAGACTGTCCTTTCCCCACTGTATAGTTTGGACACCCTTGTCAAAGATCAGTTGACTGTATAGGTGGGGTTTATTTGGGATTCTCTACTCTGTTTCATTGATTTATATGTCTGTTTTTATGCCAGTACCATACTGTTTTAATTACTATAACTTTGTAATATATCTTGAAATGAGGCAGTGTGATGCCAGCTTTGTTCTTTCTCAAGATTGTTTTGGCTATTCAGGATCCTTTGTTGTTCTAAATGAATTTGTAATTATTTTTCCATTTCTGTAAAAAATACCATTGGTATGTTGATAAGGTTGCAATGGATTTGTACATTGCTTTGGGCAGTATACATGTTTTAGCAATATTTATTTAACCTTCCAATCCATGAACATAAAATGTCTGCTCATTTACTTGGTCTTTTCTTTAATTTCTTTCATCTATGTTTTGTAGTTTTCAATGTACAAATCTTTTACCATTTTAGTTATGTTTATTCTAAGTATTGTATTCTTTTTGGTGCTATTGTAAATGGAATTTTCTAAATTTCCTTTTCAGATAGTTTAATGTTAGTGTATAGACATTCAACTGATTTTTGTATGTTGATTATGTATTCTGTAATCAATGTTTATTAGTACTAGCGGCTTTGTGTGTGCACATTTGTGTGCATGCAGTCATTAGGTTTTCTACATATAAGATTGTACCATTTGCAAAAACTGACAGTCTTATTTCTTTCTTTCTGATGTGGATACCTTTTATTTCTTTTTCTTGCCTAAGTGCTCTGGCTAGGATATATGTTTTTGAAAATGCACAGCTAAACAAAATATGCTTAGGCATATATAGGTATACTATAATGCTTTTTTTAAAAAAATAGAAAAAGAAATAATAATCCCCAAATTCAAGATGGTTTTTGCCTCTGGGGAAACAGCTTAAGTGATCAATGGGGAAAATGCACACAGGTCTGAGTTATCTGCAATGTTCTCATTCTTGGATTCGCTTGTGGGTTCAAGAATGTTTGTTATGTAACATTCTTGATAGACAGATGCACCTGCTAAAGAGAATAATAATGAACCAATGATGATGTCATAACCTGAATTAAGGATTATGTTGACCCCAATTCTGTGCATCTGAGGTCCAATGTAAAAAGAAAAAAGAGAAGAAAAAAGAGAAAAAAAACCCCTTATTTTAATAGAGCTGTCAAGAAGCTTAGGAGCAAATGATGCACTGCTGATTAACCTGGTGAATTGGCTTTACTTTCAAAACCCATCTTCCAATGTTGACAGCCACTTCTGATTGAAGGGGTGTATGATAAAACTTTTAAAGGTCTTGCAATATAATGCTGTGTAAGTCTTGTAAGCAATCCTGATTATCCCCACCCCAAGCAAATACATCTTTTGTTCTGCGCTCCTCCTAGGTTTAGCTAGAGAGTCTAGATAAAGGCCTCATGCAGCTGCCAACAGCTTCCCTGAACCTGTTGTAGTTTGTCTTTCTGGCAACAGGAAGGAGCATTGTATTCTCAAGAGCTTGGTACAGCTGAGGCCCAGCGCTCTTGCTTTGTAAATGCTCACCATTTGAGGAAGAGACTGCTAACGTGCAAAGAAGTTTCTTTCCAGACAATTAAGCTGCCCTTTGGCCTATTCCCTGGTATTGGCTGGCATGTTCTGATCCTCTTTAAGGAGTTTTGAGGTGACTGACTTCCTGCCATGCAAACATTAACCTTCTTGGCATCAGGCGGTCTTTTGCACAGTGATGCTACTGACCTAGTTCATTTGTATTCATGTGTGCATGTTTCACTCTGACTTATATTCTATATTGAAGTTATTTAATAATTAATTATTAAAGCAACCCTGTTCATGCTCAAATATTGGGTCCTTGAGCAAACAGTTTTATGTTGCTCAGAGCAAGGATCTGGTGGAAAATACTGTGTTAATGACCGAAGCACACAGACACACTTCGATATTTATTATGAGTGGCCTTTAGGGCATATTTGCAAATGCACATTTTAAAATTTAAGACTCTTTAAATGATCTAACTTCTTTCCACTCTAGCACTCTAGGTGCTGCCTAGTGGTATCTCTCAAGAGATTCAAAGTGATTTTTCATAAGAGTAGAGTGGTTTTGCTAAGAAGGGGTTGCTTTCATACGACCTATTTGTATGAAAGTGGAGCGCCTGAGTAGGCTTATTCAAAGAGGGACAAGAGAGGAACTCAATGTCGGTGTCAGCAACGCCTATTAGTCCACCGTTTGTACTTCTTATTGAGGAATATCTCATCACTCCAAACTTAGTGGCTTAAAGCAAAACGATAATTTTATCATTTTTACTCATATTATTCCCCTCTTTTAGGGAGTTTACTGAGCCTGGCTGGCCGGTCCTCGCTTGGGGTCTCTTGTGTGATTGTAGTCGTGTGATAATTAGGGACGGGCATCGTCTCAAAGGTGTCTTCACTTGCACGCCTGGTGGCTGGTGCTGGCTGTTAGCTAGGATCTCCACTCAGGCTGTTGACCAGAGAACTTCCTTGTGGCCTCTCCATGTAGCCTGGGCTTTCTCACAGCGTGGCTGCTGCTGGATTCCAAGGTACAGGAAATAGAATCTTCTTTTTTTTTTTTTTTTAAGACTTGTGCTTAAAGACTGGCCCTAGGGGTCATGCCGTGGCTCTCTTGACAGGAACTGAACATAGAAGGAAACAAGTACACTCCAGGGAACAAGCATTTCCATGAGGGCTCAGGTGGGACGTGGCTTTAAAGCGGGCAGTACAGGGGCCTCTGCTTCTGTCTACCGAGTGACTTGAATGCCTGACATGTGGCTCAGCTGCGCCACCCGAGCCTTTTGAGGTTGGTTCCTAGTCTCCTTCTCTCCAGCTCTCTCACTTGCCTCCAGCTGAGAGGTCAGAGGCCCTGGCTGACAGCAGAAGGAGACTGTCGTGCAATTGGGTGTTGAGGAGGTCAGTTAGGACAGTGAGCCGCACTGAAACTGACCACCCATCCTTTATGCACTGACTACGACAGGCACCGGCTCCTGGGGTTCATTTTATCCCCCCCAAGAAATGTACCAGTTGAGGGTCAGGGGAACCAGCATGGATGGGGGCATTTTCTCAAGGCCCAGGGACCCCACAGGAAGGACTCCTCCCTCTTTATGGACCTTGTGGTGGGAGAGGGGAGGTGGAGGGGCTAAAAGTGGAACAGTTCGGAGTTAGTCTGGAGAAAGTGCCTCGGCCACAGTCTCTGAGGAGGAGGTTTTGGGTGGAGGAGCTTGGGCGAGGAATTCGGGTCTGCGTTTGAGTGTGTCTGGCCCTGAGGGTCTGCATCCTTGGCTGCAGTGCCCCCAGGAGAGTTCAATGCGCCTGCTGCGTCCCGAACTCCAGGAGGGGAAGGCAACTGTCCCCAGCAGCCTCCTGGTGAAGCCTCGTTGCTGGCAGTGGTTGGGCCTGAAAGAGCACACATAGGTTCTGGCCCAAGACTGGACTCCTCAGGGACCAGAAGAAGCCTCACCAAGCTGCTGCTGCACAGGACAGACTGGGGACGTGCTCTGGCTCCCGGCGACTCCGCGACTCCGCGGCATTCACCTCTTCCTCAGGCAGGAGGTGGAGGCAGGTGGGCCACATCCTCGTCCTCCCCAGCCACCTGCTGTCTTCTGGGTGTGACTTAACAGCGCCCCCTACTGTCCTCAGGATTTTACTCATTCATGTTCCATCTCCCCAAAGCCTTTTGAAGGATCTGCCCAGCTTCCTCCCCTCACCAAGTTACAGCGCCCACTCCTCACCGTCCTAAGTAGACAAACCCTTCTCCCCATCCTCCAGCTCTTGCTCTCCTTCCTCTGGTAGCATGAGGGCATCACTCGCTTTCCTGCCCACCCTTCCTGGCCACATACACTCCGTGGCTCATGCAGCCCAGCGGCCCTGGCCCCACTGCAGCATCAAAGGTCTCCATCTCCTTCTGAGGGGCCTTCTTCACGGTCAGGGCTGCAAGACTGTGCAGGATAGAATCATAAAATCACTCCCCGTTCCTTACCAATTGACCCCCAACCTCCTCGGAGGCAACACTGTTTCCTGTGAAAAAGTGAGTGTTTCCAGTACCCCTGTGGCTGGGAGAAACGGGTGCTGATCCCCTTGTGAGCAGCCCCTGGGAGGAGCCACGAGGCTTGCCAGGTTCCCCCATGAATGCCACCAGGTGCTGCCCAAGCTCTCATAGGTCGGGAGCTTCAGCCCAAGGGCCCCCTGAGAACATCCCTGTCTATTCAGGCAGCACCGTCCTGGAGGAAGTTTGGCAGCCAGGCAGGTTTCATTTCTTAAATTTGTTGCCGTCATGGACTGTCTAGGCCAAGGCATGGTTCCCAGGGAAACCCGGCTTCTGAAGGCTGCTGGAGGGAAGCCCTATGAAGTGAGTTTGCAATGTCCAGTGCGCTTTGGCGCATTTCTGAGCTGTGCTGCAGAAAGGCCGTTCTTTTCCATCTTTGCCAAGAATGCCACAGGCTCTTTTGGAAAAACAGTTTCTGAAAGGCTCTAGTGTCTAGACAGCCAGCTTGCCAAGCCCTGGAGCCTGCAGTGAATGAGAGGAAGATGGCAGATGCAGGTTGGAAGGCTTAGGGAGCTGGTCTAGGTGCTGACTCACTCCCCAAACTCCCCAGGCGGGGAAAACAATAATCTAATTAAGGACTAAGGAAACAAGATTGAAGTAATGAAATCAAGAACGTTAGCCTTTACACTTAATGAGAGTGGAGCAGTTTATACCATTAAAGGTACCATTAAAGGACAGATATGTGATAGAGTTAAAAAACAAAACCCAAGAAACACACTTAGAATGATAAAGTTTTGACTGGGTGCAGTGGCTCATGCTGGGCGCTTTGGGATGCTGAGGCAGGAGGATCACTGGAGCTCGGGATTTCAAAACCAGCCTGAGCAACACAGTGAAACTCCATCTCTACAAAAAAGTACAAACTTTAGCTGGGTGTGGAGGCATGCACCTGTGGTTCCAGACACTCAGGAGGCTGCGGTGGGAGGATTGCTTGAGCCCAGGAGTTTCAGGCTGTAATGGGGTGTGATCACATCACCACACTCCTGCCTGGGTGATAGAGTGAGATCCTGTCTAAAAAAAAAGAAAAGAAAAAAAATAACGTGAAGGTGAAAGTTTTGAGATAAAAAGATGGGCGAAAAGATATTAGGGAATTCTAGCTGAAAGGAATCAGATATCACTAATAATGAATGGATAAACCAAAATATCAAATTTAAGGTTAAAAGTGCTACATGTGCAAAGATAAACACTAAATGCTATGTGAAGATAAAAGGTTTAGTTGATGAAATTATGTAATAATGTAGTGAACAATAGAGCAGAAATATATAAAGTAAAAACCCTTAAAGATGCAGAAAGAACCTGATGGAAAAATACAATGGAGATAGTATCACATGACACTGGAAAAAGAGAAAAAGAAAAATATAAAAGAATAAAGAAAAAACATACAGTGGAGAGTGAAGAGTTTCCATTTACCTTTCTCAGAATTATATCTAATTAGTACCAAAAATAAACAGGATACTGAGGATTTGAAGAATGCAATTAGTAAATTTGATGTAATAAGTAAAAAAGAGCCACATTTTCTCCCCCTAGGTCCAAGGAACACTTAGAAAAACAGTGTTTTGCCGGAAAGAATATTGTAATACTCCCAAAAATTAAAGCGTGCAGGCTGCAGTCTCTCATTGGAAACCAGTGAGTTTGGACATTGGTCGTGATAAATAACTTAAGATAGTTGGAAATAAGAAACACATTTCTTGATACCTCTTGGGTCAAAAAAGAATTAAAAGGAAAATTGCTGTGTAGAAACCATAAAAAGAGAAAAATTCTTGCTGAAATCAGTGGGACAGAGTGAGAATAACACTTTCAGGGAATGTGTCATCTCTAATGCTTCACAATTAAAGAAGAGAAATAAGAATACCTGGAATTCATTTTACAAATTTTGCAAAATAACAATGTAAACCTTAAGAAATTAAAAGAGAGAGGATTAATATAAGACTCATATGAAGGAAATGGAGAACAAGAAAGACAATTCCAAAAGCTGTGTGGGGCTTTTTTCAGTACAGCCCAATCTCTTCCACCATGCAAATTTGTATTCATGCTTTCCACACCTGATGTTCTGTGGAAGGTAGTGTGGCCCCGTTGCCCCTGGCAGATCCTGGCATCCTGGGCTCCACTCCCACCCCCCGGATCTGAAAAGGAGCCAAGCTCTCTCCAAGTGTTTTAGGGTGAGCCAGGTGAGGGGCCCCGGTCCTGCCGTGGAAGAGGGAAAAGCATCCTGTACCTGTTGGGCATCTGGAAGTGAAGCAAAACTTGTGGGCACCCACATCTCTAGCGAAGGAGGATTCCTAAGGAAGCTGAATCCTGTCTCATTCATTCACAGCACTGAGCTTCTGAGCCCGAGAGGGGGACAGGGGCCAGGCAGGGCCGGGGGCGGTGGGGGGTGGGAGTGGGGGAATGTCTTGCCTGGCTGCAAGGAGCGTCTGCAGATCTTGCATGCAGCTCGGCTCTGCTCACTGGTGTGGGTGTGGAGATGCCGTCTCCTCCTCTCACCTTGAAGAGACCCCAGTCCTGCCTCGTGAGATCTGTGAGGCCAGATGTCCTTGTGGGGACCCTTTCAGCAGGCTTGATGCCATTCCCTTCCTCCCTCCCTCCCTCCTCCTTCTTGGAATTCTTATTTTTACATGTGCACACAGGTTTGTATGATTCTATACCGATCTATAAATGTGATCACATTATACCAATTGCTGTGTGTGTGTGCGTGTGCATGTGCATGTGTGTGTGTATACACAAAATCTCCCTCTCACACTTGGAGGCCAGAAGTTTGAGACTAGCCTGGCCAGCATGGCGAAAACTCCTCTCTACTAAAAATACAATTAGCCAGACGTGGTGGTGCATGCCTATAATCCCAGCTATTGGGGAGGCTGAGGCATGAGAATCGCTGGAATCTGGGGGGCGGAGGTTGCAGCGAGCTGAGATTGTGCCACTAAACTTCATGCTGAGCGACAGAGGGAGACTCTGTCTCAAAACAAACAAAAACCCTCCCTTTTAGCTCTCTTCACTCTCCTTCTCCCTGCCCAAGGTCAACTGGCCTCCTCCCGAAACCAGCATTCATAGGGTCCCTCCCTGCCTCCTTCCCTCTGTTTCCTTCATTCCCTCCCTGACTTACTGCCTGTGTCCCTTCTCTATCCCCTTTCTGCTCTCATCTTTTTCCTTGTTTCCTTTCCCTCCTTCCCTTCCCTCCCTCAACCCTCTCAGGGTGCCGGCACCACTCAGCCCAAACGTGCTGGAGGGTTGGAGTCTCAGGAAGATGAGTGCCTTCTCTGCATTTTTGGCAATCCCTCTGGAATGACACTTTTTAAAATGTTTATTTATGAACTGTCATTTACTGATGGGGGAGCAGTGGAGAGCTGTGCAGGTATTCAGGGCCTGCGGCCGCTCGGGACTGGCTGTGTCACTCTGCCTGGTTCCCCGCTGTCCACCTGCCGTAGTGACATGGAGCTCTGCACACAGGAGATGGTGGATAAATATTGAACACATTTACTGACTTCTCCCCTTTCCAGACAAGAGCAATTGGGGAGTTCAGTGGCGTTCATTATTCTGGATAGAAAATGTAGAAATGTTCCAACTGTGGAGTTAGGGGAGCACTAGAGCCTGTCTGGCCTCTGGCTCTTGACCCTGACCGCACACTGGGGAGGCTTTACATGCTGATGCCCAGGCCCATGGAGCATGGTTCTCTGGGTTAGGGAGGGCTCATAAGCTCCCCAGGTGGTGACACTGAACAGCGCTCATAAAAACCACTGATGCCCAGACACAGACCAATGCGGATGCCCAGAGAACCTCGCTGCATGTTGGCATCCTGGAGGGTAGACTGCCCTCAGCAGGCCCAGACACAGGTCTGGAGTCTCACGTGTAGCCTTGTGACAGGTGGGTACAAAAGCACCTCTCTCCCAGGCCATCAAGGCGAGCATGTCAGATAAAAGAGGTGTCTTCAGCCTTGGCTTCCTTTCAGCTGACTGCAGAATGCCTTTTTAACCAACAGTGAAAGGAAAACACATTGTGGGGCCAGAGCTGAAAGATGATCCAGAGCTCTGAGCCTGCAACCGGACGATGTTGGCTGGGCTCAGAATGAAGGCCGGGATGGCTTCCTGAGCCCTTTTTATTTTTTATGCTTTTATTGATTTTGCAAACAAGGAAGCAGATGGCAGAGACCAGCAGACAGGAGGCTCATGGCAAAGGGGCCTGCCTGGCTTTGAACTGGTGACATTGCCTGCTTGCTGTGTGATTCACTCAGGTTTCAAACCCTCTGTGCCTCGGTTTCCTTATTTGTAAAAGCAGTCTAAAGTGAGTACTGCAGAGGGCCACCGCCCGTGTTGAATAAGAATCTGTGTGGAGTAATGAGCAGTTGGCCAGTGTCATGTCCTTGTGACCATGAGCTGTGGCCCGAGCCACTCCTCTGCTCCCTGTCAGCCCTTTCTGCTTCACTTCCAGAATCTTCTTGCTAAGAAGTCATTTCCCTGCCTCTGTCTGTGCTGAAGGTCTCTAGACGGCAGAGTGTGACCGGCTTCCTTCACAGAATCACTCATTAGATGCCTGCTGTATGTGCTGTGGATATGATGCTTATGGGACACAGATGAGGACCGGTTCCCGTGGAGGAGCTTCCTTCAGCATCGGGGCAGGGGCAGGGAAGTAGGTGAACACGCAAGAGAAACAGCACTTCATGCCAGACATGACACAGAGCCTGAGGAGTCCATTCAGTGACAGTGGCTGTTCCAGCCAGGCCGTTCAGGATGAGGTGACCCTGATGCCCAGCAGCACAGCAGATCTGCAAGGCCGGGCAGAATGGCTGTCCAGGCAGAAGGCACAGCCCAGGCAAAGGCCTGGAGAAGTGACATAATTTGTGTATTTAGGGGATTCAGAAGGAGGTGAGTTGGCTGGTGCAGAGGAGGCCAGTGGGACCCTGGCAAGGTGTGCCAGCCTGGCGGATGATGGGGCTTCCTGGGCTGGGTGGGGGCGGGCACAGTGTTCTGAGCATCCAGCCAGGGAACAGGCAGTGAGCTGAGGTTACCAGCTGTTCAGCCTTGGATGAGTCACCTGTTGTATAACCTGGGCCAAGCCTGTGGTCATGTTTGGCCTCAGTCCTCACTGTGCCATTCAGGGGGAAGCTGGGACCACAGACCCCTCCCACACTCATACGCCATGCTTCCCAGATCATCACCAGTCTGCCCATCAGCTGCTGAGTGGCTCCGACTGCAACATGGAGCTCCCTGCAGTGGAATGCAACGCAATAAATGTCCGCTGTAGACCCACTATGCCCACTCTCTGAACCCCGACAGGGGAGGATCCACAGGACACAGTCTTTACCCCCAGGGGGCTGCCATGATATTCAGGAGACCAAAAACTATCTTGGAACTGTGACGTATTTGTGCAATACTATTTAAGGACATGTAATGGAAAGCCCAATGGTGCAGTTGGAGTTTAGAGGGGAGGGGTCATTGGTGGAGCAGTTTTGTGACTCCTCATGGATGTGGAATGGTGTGCACTGGAACAATGAGGGGAGCAGCCCTTGATAGGTGGAGAAGGGAGCAGACTCATCAAAGGGAGCCAGTGAGGGGCTCAGTCCAGAGAAAAGCTAGGGAGCAGCCCAAGGAACGCACACTGCAGTGGTCAGAACCCCCACCCCGTAGAGAGCAAAGATGGTGGTCACTTTTGGGGAGCAAGTGTCAAGAAGGCCTGAGAGGCTTCTGAGAGGCTGGGAATGGCTTTCCCTAGGGCATGACATGGGGACCTCGGGTATGGGCTAGAGGCAAAGGCTCAGGCTGGGGAGACGGTGAGCTGGGAGGGGAAGGTTTGCTGTGACTGGATGAAGGAGGCTCCCTGGTGACAGCAGTAGCTCTACCCTAAGTATTATTTGGGGGTTGCACCAATGTTGGTGTGGGGCCAGCCCTGCTGCTGTTGTGGACTACAGGGGTAGGATATGGAGCCCAGAACAGCAGTCATGAAGTTGGAGGGCCTGGGCTCGGATAGCGGCATCAGGAATGAGTATTTGGTGTAGTTAAAAGTCATTTCCACTGGGAGGCTGAGGTGGGTGGATCACTTGAGGTCAGGAGTCCAAGACCAGCCTGGACAACATGGCAAAACCCCATCTCTACCCAAAATACAAAAATTAGCCAGGCATGGTGGCGGGCTCCTGTAATCCCAGCTGCTTGAGGGGCTGAGGCAGGAGAATCGCTTGAACCTGGGAGGTGAAGGTCGCAATGAGCTGAGATGGTGCCGCTGTACTCCGGCTTGGGCAACAAGAGTGAAACTTGTCTAAAAAAAACAAAAAAAAAACTAAGTCATTTCATGGTGAAATCAGAATCCTCATACACTGCTGGTGGGAATGTAGAATGATGCAGCCACTTCAGAAAACCATCTGTGGTCTCCTCCAAGGACTCAACACAGTTGCCATATGGCCCAGCAGTTCCCCTCCTAGGTACAAGCCCAAGAGAAATGAAAATATATGTCTGCACAAAAACTTGCACATATTACAAGTTACAGCAACATTATTCATAACGGCTAAAGAGTGGAAGGAACCCAAGTGTCTATCACCTGATGGGTGCATAAACAAAATGTGGTCTACCTGTGCAATGGGATAGTATCTGGCCTTGAAAAATGAAATGCTGATCCGTGCTACAACATGGACAGACGTTGAAGACATTAAGCTAAGCAAAAGAAGCCAGTCAGAAAATGACAAGCATTGTGTAATTCCATTCATATGACGTGTCCGGAAGAGTGAAATCTACAGAGATGAAAGTGGAGCAGTGAGTGCTTAGGAGTCGGTGGCCGAGGGGCTGGGGGCGTGGCTAAAGAGAGGATTTCTTTTCTGAGGTGATTAAATGTTGTAGAATTGATTGTGGTTGCACATATCCGAGAATACTAAAAACTATTGAATTGTGCACTTTAAGTGGGTGAAGTGTATTGTGTATCTCAATAAAACTGTTTATAAAAAGTCATTTCACAGGCGGCATTCACCGAAGTTTTGGACAGACTAGATAGGGGAGATGAAAGAGAGGGAAGAGAAAGTCCGCTAGGCTGTAGGTGCAGCGTGTCACGTGCAGGAACTCACCTGTTCTTGTTCCAACTCTTCTCTCTTTTCAATAGGATGGGTTCCAAAGTAAATCACGGTGTACAGAGCTAGAGGAGAGAGAGCCAAGTCCAGCCAGGAAGCGCACAATTGTGGAATCACTGCTGAAAGGTAATTGTGAGACTGAGGTTTTGGAGGAGGAAGGCAAGCATTTGGAAGTCGGATAGGGAGAAGACATTCTGCCCTCGCTGTGGGTACTGCTCAGGGTGCATATCTGAGGGCTTCCCCACTCGTCTGAGATGTTTTCTAGATCTGGGCAGGAATACACTTTGAAAGTGGCAGATTAAATGGCCTGGAAGGGATAGAGCCCAAGTCCAGCTTTGTTGCTGCTTGCTTCATGACTTGGAACAAGCCATTTCATCTTCTACCCATCGCTCGTAGCTACACTGGAGGTCACAGACCTCATAGATTTCCTTGGAAACTTGCTCGTGCTTAGAATGCAATAAAAAAGTTGTTGTAAAGTATTTATATCCATCAGGTCTTTGAAAAATGCTGAGAACTGATAAAATGGTGATGTCAAGGTTATGGAGGTTCCTCTCTGATGATACATTTTACAGAACAACCACAGAAGAAAAGAGAGAATACTTTTATTAAAAATGAGACTCTTAAAGGAACATGCAGGGAATTTCCCCCCAACATTTTCTGTGGGGCGGAAACCCTGCAAAAGCCGAGGCAAGGGCCTGAAGCCTCAGCCTGCTCTCAGATAAACATAGAATTAGAAACAAATTAGAGACACAGTTACATAGTTACTCCTATATATAATCATAAATAATCGCATAGCTATTCATAAGTAATCACAAATATATACACATATATAATCATATAATCTTTAATCTTGCTAATAAGTCTCAGGTCAAGAAGCATGGGACTGAAGTGGCATTGGAAAAGAGGTGACCCTAAGGCAAGATGCTTAAGTCCTCTGTCACCCGCATCAGGGCTGCTGGAGGACACCTCGGCTGTGCGACAGTGTCAGAGCTGTGAAAGCGCCTGCCGTTTAGCCGGCCAGGAAAGGAGGTGTCCGAGATGGCCAAGACGTCTCCTTCCCTGGAGGACTGAGCGGAAAACTCCGCTCTTCCAAGCTCTTGTGGTAAGCCTGACGGCTGTCAGGGAGGCCCACAGACATCCGGGGACTGAACTGTCTCTATGTGACACTGTGCTTCAGCGGTCACGTTCCGTGGCAACTCTCACATTCTGCTTCTGCACCTGGTTCCTCTTTTTCTTAGAAGATAAGAATTAGTAATAGTAACATAAATCATAGTGACCTTGTTATTTCTTGGCAAGTATGAGAGAAGTGCTGACGCCTTAGGTTTTCTCCTCTCCTCGTCTTCTTCAAAGTCTTGGGCCCCCTGTTTTCAAGACACGAGATTTACCTGACCCTGTCACTGACCATCATTACCTCATCCTACCTGCCCTGCCCCCAGCTTTGAACTCAGTAAAAGTCAGAGTGTCCAGCCACTAGGGGACACTGCTGGTCTCCAGGCTTTGGGTAGCAGTGGACTCCTGGGCCCAAACTCTCTTTTCTCCATCTCTGAGTCGTGTGACTTTATTTCTAATTTCTCATCTCCACACCAGCAGGGAGGGACTCACTGGACCCTACAGGGCTGGATCCCGTGATTTTCCAAATTGCAAGTTTCCCTTTCCTACTGTAGCTGGGAACAAAGCCCAGCAAGTGAAGTGAAGACTTTTTCTTCCTGGGCAAACACAGCCTCCTTTTGATACGATCTTCTTCTTTCTCTAACACACCCTTGACGCTGCTGGAAAGGCTCCGTAGTAATCCATATTCGTTGACACCTCCTCCTTCCATGGACAGGAATATTGTGGGAGGCAGGAAAGTGGAAGGCCTCACTCATCTCTCTTGTTTTCTTCTCATGCACCTTGGAGCAGGGGTCTGGCTAGGCTGGCGGATTAGCTCGTTCTCACACTGATGATTA
Source organism: Callithrix jacchus (assembly GCF_049354715.1). Classification (NCBI taxonomy): domain Eukaryota; kingdom Metazoa; phylum Chordata; class Mammalia; order Primates; family Cebidae; genus Callithrix; species Callithrix jacchus. The sequence goes on from NC_133503.1 coordinate 199,304,705, forward strand.
TGAGACTGGGTAATTCATAAAGGAAAGAGGTGTAATTGACTCACAGTTCCACATGGCCAGGAAAGCCTCAGGAAACTTATAATCATGGCAAAGGGGAAGGAAGATGCATCTTACATGACAGCAGGCAAGAGAGAATGAGAGCCAAGTGAAAGGGGAAGCCCCCTATGAAACCATCAGATTTCGTGATACTTACTCACTGCCATGAGAACAGTATGGGGAAAACCGGCTCCATTATTCAATTATCTCTCACTGGGTCCCTCCTACAACATGTGGGATTATGGGAGCTACAATTCAAGATCAGATTTGGGTGGGGACACAGCCAAACCATATCAGCTGGGGTCATTTGGCAGGTGTCTGCTCTAGGCCTTGCCTGTGGGCCGGCTTCCATCTACATTTAATGTGACAAATGAAAACCAAGAGAGAAGCCAGATGCAAGAATTCCTTCATGTGAATTCACCTGGGCAGGGAGATTAGAGGAAAAAAAATGAAGCTTCAGATTGCCAACCAACAAAATCAGTGCAGATCATTCTAGACTCAATGGAAGTCAGAAAAGATGAAACTGACCTGAACCATTCGGCTGATGCTTCTGAGTCATAATGTGCCTCACGCCGGGTCTGCCTGGCTTTTCCCCTCCTCCTCCTGCCTCCTTCTTCCCTTCCTTCCCAGGATGCTTGTAAATGACCTGAAGTCCCCCCAACAATGAGGACACCAGGGAGACCACAGTCTGTGAGCTGGGAGTGCAGACACTCTGCGCTAAACTGTGGTGGTTCATACTGGAATTGGGAACCTGAAAAGAATGAGGGTGGAGGAATGTAGGAGCTCTTAAGAAAAGACCAGAGTAGGTACAGTAGACAGATAGGTGGGAATTTAAGGAAAGATAGTCTCCAAGGACTGAGGCACCCGGGCCTGCACAGAGCAGCCACCTGGGGGGCCGTAGAGCAAACAGATGGTCCTCAGCCTTCATGGCTTGTGGTGGAAGTATCGGGGGAGCCCATTTAGGTTCCACAAACTGAAAAAGGGAGAGGAAGGAGCAGAGTCTTCTGCGCCTAGGGGGAAAACCTTGGATTTGGAGGTCAGATTCTTAAGTACCTGGGCCCAGACCGAAAAATGTCCAGCTTCCTCAGGGACCAAATGGCTGAGCTGGACTGAAAGGGCCATTTGCCCCAAGTGGCCTGGAGTGGGGAAGAGAAGGGCTGGTGGCTGCTGCATACAGTGAAGCCTGCACTGCGGGGAGCTGGAGGGGAAACGGAAGGGAAAGAGCAGGTTTGGGACTCAGTCATCCCTGCTCCAGGGCTCAGTCAACCCCGCAATGGTCTCAATTGGTCCAGTGCTGCAGCTCGGTTGTGAAGTGAAATCCTTGAGTGTAAAACAGGTGGTGGCACTTTGGAAGGTGAGGTGAGTGAATCACCTGAGGTCAGGAGTTGGAGACCAGTTTGGCCAACATGACGAAACCCCATCTCTAGTAAAAAATACAAAAATTAGCTGGGTATGGTGGCAGGTGCCTGTAATCCCAGCTACTGGGGAGGCTGAGGCAGGGAGAATTGCTTGAACCTGTGAGGCAGAGGTTGCAGTGAGCAGAGATCATGCCATTGCACTCCAGCCTGGGCAACAGAGCGAGACCCAGTCTCCAAAAAAAAAAAAAGAGGAGGTGGGATCCTATGCACAAGTGAGTTCAGCCCCTTTTGTGGGAAATGCGACTGAAGGCAGAGGAGGAGCACACCCGCAAACAGGTCGGCAGTTCTGTGGCAGGGCTGGTTTGTTTTCTCACTGAAGTAAGAAGCAGGATGGTCAGTGAGAGTGGGAAGAATCGCAGTGGAGACAGGAGGAGCCTGAGGCCCGGGGGGCATGAGGTTGGGTGCTGGGCAGTGCCAGGGCCCAGTGGATGCCTCTGGCCATGAGGTTGAATGAGGCTGGCATGGTGAGTGCTATTCTTCCAGCTATATTCAGCTGCCCAGACATAGGAGCAGAGTTGGGGAAACTGGATTTAACTGACTTGGGGATTTGCCAGGAGTGTGGATGTGGGTGCTGATGTCCTTGGAATCTGTGGAGGAGGTGGCAGTGTGTATGGCACACAGTCTGCAGGTGCAGACTGCTGGGGCCTTGACAAATACAGGTTCTGAGTGTCAGGGCTGAGGCGGGGCCGGAGACTCAGCATTCCTTGCCGGCTCTCAGGGAAGGCTGCAGCTGCCGGCCAGGAAGCCCACTTCACACAGCAGGCTGCATGGGACAGCGGTGGCAAGAGGGCACAGAGCTCCGAGGACCTGGGCAGGGGGCAGCTGTCACAGTGAAACGGCAAAAGAACTGACATAACAAACTCCATTTTTGTCTAAGGCATCTCTACCCATTCCTGCATGTAGGCTAGGATAATTTTGGAGCACTGAGATAATATGCAAGTACAGCAGTCGAGGAGTTCTAAAAACTAACTCTGGGTGAAAGGGAAAGTATGTAAACAACCATGTTTTGTGAAGGGAGCAGGGCGACCTGACCAAGCACAGATGCCTTCCCCAACTGCTCGGACTCTCCCTGCTGCCCCGGGTTCTGCAGCTGTGAGTTTGCTTTTGCTCCCAATCCCCGTTCCCCACCCCCGACCTCCTTAACCCGCAGAGAGCCTGAAATATGAACTGATTTCCAGTGGTGCTTTTAGATGCTGTATGGCCAGCATCCTGCTTTTCTGGCAGTCTGAATAAACCTGCTTTTCCTCCCACCAACTCTTAACTCTTGACTCTTGACTTTTGAGTGATGATCAGCTGAGCCTGGGTTCAGGTACACAGTGAGAGGTAAGGGGGACTCGGCCCCACTCCCCCAGCACTGGTGGAACTGGGCGTGGGAGAGAAAGGAGGACTCTGGGCGACGCGACACCTTCTAGGAACGGTCAGCTTTTCATGACAGGACGGAGGGAATGAGGCTTCAGAGCACAGGGTGAGGTGATGAAAGGTCCTGCTGGAGCTCCAGCCTGGTAGGTCCTAGGTTCAGGGGAAGGGGCGCTGAAGAGCCCACAAGAGGGCCAGGAGAGTGCGGGCCACCTAGGCCACAGGAGCAGGGTGTGGGGTGACACCAGCCTCCACAGACTCCACAGCTTGTCTGCAGGATGTGCCAATGCTGGTGCTGGGACACCCATGCCAGCTCCTTTGGAGACAGGGATGGGCAGGGGTGGAGACGGGTTGAGGGAGGCAGGCCAGGTCAGGGAGTTGGGTGAACTGTGTCTGGGAGGTGCTGGCACTGACCTCGTGGAGAAGGAAACAGGCCTCAAAGGATCATGGAGCTTTGCACAGGGGACCCAGCAGGGATGGTGGCGGCCAGGTGAAAGGACCCCAGCAGTGGGCACATGGCCAGCACAGGTGTGGTGTGGGTGGCATGAGGGACATGGTCTCAGGGGCATCAGAGGCTCTACGTCCCCCAGATGTTCCCACATTCCCACGTTACTTGTTCTTTGGTGGAGGTGACTGACATTCTAATGAATGTACCGATGACGACACAGAGTGTGAATTCGTTTCCTGGGGCAGCTTTAACCAATTACCATAAATTGGGTGATTTGGAGTCACAGAAATGTGTTCTCTCATGTTTCTAGGCCCCAGAAAACTGGGATGGCAGTGTCAGCAGGCCTGTGCCCCCTCTAAGGGCAGAAGGGGAGGCTCCTTCCTTCTCCTCCGGCTTTGGAGGATGCTGGCTGCCCTCAGTGCTCCTTGGCTGTGGCCGCAGGGCTCCTGTCTCCACCCCCATCTTCATGCCACTGCCCGTCCTGTGTCTCTGCCTGCAGACCTCCCTCTCCTCTTAGGACACGAGCCATTGGATCACGTGTCCAGTATGACACCTCAACCTGATGACTATTTCCTAAAAAAGGTCACATCCACAGGTAAAAGGGGCTAAGACTTCAGCATATCTACTGGGGACACAAATTGTGTCCCACTATGAATTTGCCCACTACAGAGGGGAATCATGTGAAGCAGCCACGAGTCATTCACCCCTGAATTCACCACCTCCCGTTTAGCTCTCCTGCTGGTTACTTAGAGCCCAGGCAGAAGGCCCACTGGGAAGGGCTACAGGAAGAAGGCAGCCAGCACCAGGTATGGAGACCAGGAAGGCACTGGAGGGAATGGGGCTAGGGCTGCGGTCAGAGATGGGCCCCGGGGGAAGTTTCATGGCCTAGGAAGGGGGCAAACAGGTGCTAAAGATGCCTGTGAACTCCATCCTGGGTAGACCGTTTGCTCTTTCAGTATTTCTGGGATGCAAGATCCTCAGGGATGCTCAGAACCCATGACTGCTTCATGTGCCGAGGAGCAGGGAGTGGATACATTGCAGAGTGGAGAAAATACTTTTCAGCATGGCCGAGTTCTGGTGAGGGCCCTCTTTCTGGCTTGTAGATAGCCTGTGTCTTCATGTGACCTTGCTCTCTCTCTCTCTCTCTTTCTCTCTCTGTGTGTGTAAACATGGAGTGGGGGAGAGAGAGGGAGAGAGAGAGAAAGGAGGGATTAAAGAGCTCTCTTGCTTTTTCTTATAAGGACACCGGTTTCCTCATCAGGGCCCCACCTGCCTGGCCTCATCTAAACCTAATCACCTCCCAAAGAGCCCACCTCCACATACCGTCACACTGGGCTTTAGGGATTCCACATGTGAACTTTGGAGAGACACAAACATTCCATTCGTAACAGGACCCAAACTGAAGGAAACAGCCCCATTCATCACGACCCTTTTCTGTCCCTTTCTGAAGATGTCATGATGACTTTGACAGGATCTCAGTAGAATAAGCAGAAAGCCTCCAACGTGCAGCCATGGCAGAGGGCAGGTCCCTGAGCCAGGATGCCGTCGGGGAGGTGTTTCCATTTCCGGGTCCTACTCCATAGGAGGGGAGCACCGTGAAGGGAGTTGGTGAGGAAGGACCGTTCTTCCCGAGGCTGCTTTTGACATCACCCCCAATAAGTGTGAGTAGGTGAGATGGGGTGAAGGCTGGGGCTGGGTTTGCGACTCTTGGCTTGGGAGACCCTCCCCGCTGAGCCTGTGCACCAGGACTGCTGGGGCAGAGCCATGCTTCAGAACACCCACCTTTCGGCACAGAGTGGTGTCGGCCGAGTTCCTTACATCAAATTCATCTTCCTACATCAGCAGGCCCACCGAGGTGCTCAGCAGTTGCCCACTTCCCACCCTAGGGTGCCCTTCTGTGCCTCTGGACACACAGTGACATCCTCCCACCGAAACCTCTGTGGCTCTGGGGCTCCCCAGGCTGTGCTCCTTACGCTCTGAGCAGCCCAAGGACCAAGGGGGGACTTTGGCACAGCCAGTGTCTCTGGTCTTCAGTAGTCCTGTCCTGGGGGGTGCGGTGCGGTTGTTGGTAAGGACCTTCCCGCTGTACCTGCCGCACAGGCCACCTGGGCCTCACGTCTGACTGGTGGATTTCCAAAACAGGCAATTGTAAGACATACGCCACATTTTCTTTTGGCCCTAACTGGAAAAACTTTCCTTCTGAGCCTGCCGGATGGTACCACCAGAATGCTCTGAATGGCTTCGTGTTGTAATAACCTAACCTGGGTTAGCCTAACTGACTCCATCTTAGCTGCAAACCTGACAAGCGCTCTCGAGCCTCTCCCTCCCTGCCTCGGCTCTTCAGGTGCATCACTGGGTCATGCTGCACTCAAAGCTTTGAACCGTTGAGTGGGTCACAGCGTTCACAGTACCTGTAAACACTGTCACCTCATCCTGCTGAGCAATTCTATCTGCCATTGTGAATACCTTCCTTGGTGAGATATTGTATGGTAAGTTCCCCTGCTACCCCTCTTCGTGATTGTATGGAAATACCCTTAGCAACCGACAACCTGGGAACCTCTCTGAAGCGGGAAGCAGAGGCTCACAGCCCCAAAGGGACTCCCCCAAGGCCTCCAGGCTATGGTTCTGGTTCAGGATCTGTCTGGACAGAGTTGGGTCAAAATCACTGGATTCCAACCAAGGGCAATTTTTCTTCTCCAGGGACATTTGGCAATCTTTGTAGATATTTTTTATTTTGTTTGGTATGTATATTTTTTAATTGAGGTGAAATTCATTCACATAACATGAAATTAACCGTTTTAATGTGAACCACTCAATGGCGTTGACCACATACACAATGTTGTGCAACCACCACTGTATTTATTTATTTATTTTTGAGACAGAGTCTCGCTCTTGTCGCCAGGCTGGAGTGCACTGGCATGATCTCAGCTCACTGCACCCTCCACCTCCAGGGTTCAGGTGGCTCTCCTGCCTCAGCCTCCTGAGTGGCTGGGATTACAGGTGCCCACCATCACACCCAGCTAGTTTTTGTACTTTTAGTAGACACGGGGTTTTACCCTGTTGGCTGGGGTGGTCTTGAACTCATCACCTCAGGTGATCCACCTGCCTCGGCCTTCCAAAGTGCTGGGATTACAGATGTGAGCCACCATGCCTGGCGCAACTACCACTTTTATCTAGTTTAAAAACATTTTCAGTTAAAAGGAAACCAGTCCCCATCAAGCAGGTGCTCTGTATTTTCACTCTTTCTAGCTCCTGGCAACCTCCGGTGTGCACTGTCTCTATGATTTACCCACTTGGATAGCTCGTATAACTCGAACCACACACCATACACACTTCTGTATCTGGCTTCTGTCATTGAGCGTTATATCATCGAGGTTCATCCCTGTTACAGCATGTATCGGAATTTCATTCCTTTCTGTGGGTGAATGATACTCTGTTGTGTGGATAGACTGCAATTTGTTCACCCATTCACCCGTAGATGGGCATTTGGACTGTTTCTGCCCCTTGGCTATTGCAAATAGTGCCGCTGTGAACATCCATGTACGTCTGGAGACATTTTTGGTTGTCATAATTGGAGGGGAGACGAGATACTGGCGTCAAATGGGTAGAGGCCTGGGATGCTGCTAAACATCCTACTGTGTGCAGGAGGGTCTCACATAGCAAAGAACTATCCAGTGCAGAATGTCGGCAGGGCTGGGGTTGAGAAACCGGTCCTCGCCTTTCCACATAAAGGCTAGAACTCATTGGACCCCAAATCTGCTTTGTCAAAAAAGTTACTTTTGTAGAAATTCATATCTTTGAGTCCTCTTCGTCTCCACTGGAAAATCCTGTTGACTCCCCCTTCAAGGTATGTCTATAATCCCGCTGTCTCTCCACTTCCATTTACCACAGCATCCAAACTCCGATCACCTCTTCCCTGGATCCAGCAAGGGCCTCATACTCGAGCCGCACACACCGATGCCTTCAGTTTGCATGTGTCTGTGCCATGGTGGCCCCCAGAGGGCCCGCGTGGCCAGGCCGTCCTTCCTTCTGCATGCTCTTCCCCTGTCTGCCTCACTCATCCCGCTGTAGCACACCGGCCTTCTTCATGGTTCCGGAACACACTCTGGGTTTCCCAGGGTGGATTCTCTGCTCTTGCTGTTCCCTCGGCCTTGAAAGCTGTTCTTTCAAACATTCGCACGAGCCGCCATCACTTCAGTTAGTGTGGTCTCTGCTGACGTACTGCCTTCTCAGAGGTCTCCCCTGTCCCAGCCTCTCTCTTTCCCTCTTGCTCTGTTTTGTTTTGAGGAGCACTTGTTACCCAGTCATAAAGAATGTTTGTTATATTTATTTGTGTATGTTTCACTCTGTTTTTTTGTCCTCTCTGCTAGAATGTCAGTTTCATTGGGCAGGAACTTTGTCTTTGCAGGGCTCTCAGCTCCAGGAATAGTGTCTGCCACATAAACACTCAGTGAATACTTGTAGGATGAGCAGACAATGATATTTTGTGAATGAACTCAGGCTCCCTGAAACATTACACTCTCAGGATTACGATCCTTTGAAATACAGTGTTGAACTCAAAGGTGTGTGCGAAAAAAATTCTCAAGCAAGTAAACCAGCGTTCACAGTTTGCATGTGGTATGATTGCAAGCACCCGCGAATGCTTGTTTGTGCGTGTATTTCTAATGTAGAAGAGTCTCTCTTACTCTTATTCAGAGCCTGTTTAAGACTTCGACTTTTGATAAATTGCCAACAAATGTTACAGACTGCTTTTCCAGGCTGCAACAGGCTGGATGCAGAAAATCAGAATGCCTCAGACTTGGTGGATTGAGACCGAAGGTTGCAACAAGAGATGAGAGCAGCTCGGAATTACCTAATGCAGGCCAGGAACCCAAAGCTCGGAGCCACCTGCATGTTGGGGAGGCAGCTCTGCGCACCAGCACGTTGCCTGAGGGTGGGGTCTGGACGGTACCAGGACAGCTCCTAGCCCTGAGGCTCACACTGGATCACTACAGTGTTTATAAGTCAGGCAGAGTTCTCTACTTGAAAGTATGATAATGTGCACCCGTATTTCGGTGTTTTTATCTAAGACGGCTAAAGCTCTTCCAGTTTTGTTTAAACTTTAAGATTTTTTTTTTTTGATTTTTCTTTAAAAATCTTTTTTAATTCTTAATTTTTGTGGGTACATAGTAGGTATATATATTTATGGGGCACATGAGCTGTTTTGATACAGGCATGCAATATGAAATAAGCACACTCTGGGGAACGGGGTGTCCATCCCCTCAAGCATTTATCCTTTAAGTTATAAACAATCCAATTACACTGTTTATTTTTAAATGTATAGTTAAGTTATTATTGACTATGGTCACCTTACTATGCTATCAAACAGTAGGTCTTATTTATTCTTTCTATGCTTTTGTGCCCATTAACCCACTAATTATTTTTATCCATTAACACATTAACCTATTAATTACCCATTGATTTTTCTTTTTTTTTATTGCGTTTTAGGTTTTGGGGTACATGTGCAGAACATGCAAGACATTTGCATAGGTACACACGTGGCAGTGTGTTTTACTGCCTTCCTCCCCTTCACCCACATTTGGCATTTCTCCCCAGGCTATCCCTCCCAACCTCCCCCTCCCGCTGACCCTCCCCTCTTCCTCCCAATAGACCCCAGTGTTTGGTACTCCCTTCCCTGTGTCTATGTGTTCTCATTTTTCATCACCCGCCTATGCGTGAGAATATGTGGTATTTCATTTTCTGTTCTTGTGTCAGCTTCCTGAGAATGATGTTCTCCAGATTCATCCATGTCCCTACAAATGACATGAACGCATCATTTCTGATTCCTGCATAATATTCCATGGTGTATATGTGCCACATTTTCCCAGTCCAGTCTATCATCAATGGGCACTTGGATTGGTTCCAGGTCTTTGCTATTGTAAACAGTGCTGCAATGAACATTCGTGTGCATGTGTCCTTATAGTAGAACGATTTATAGTCCTTTGGATATATACCCAGTAATGGGATTGCTGGGTCAAATGGAATTTCTATTTCTAAGGCCTTGAGGAATCGCCACACTGTCTTCCACAATGGTTGAACTAGTTTACACTCCTACCAACAGTGTAAAAGTGTTCCTATTTCTCCACATCCTCTCCAGCATCTGTTGTCTCCAGATTTTTTAATGATTGCCGTTTTAACTGGCATGAGATGGTATCTCAATATGGTTTTGATTTGCATCTCTCTAATGACCAGTGATGATGAGCATTTTTTCATATGTTTGTTGGCCTCATGTATGCCTTCTTTTGTAAAGTGTCTGTTCATATCCTTTGCCCATTTTTGAATGGGCTTGTTTGTTTTTTTCCTGTAAATCTGTTTGAGTTCTTTGTAAATTCTGGATATCAGCCCTTTGTCAGATGGGTAGACTGCAAAAATTTTTTCCCATTCTGTTGGGTGCTGATTCACTCTAATGACTGTTTCTTTTGCTGTGCAGAAGCTGTGGAGTTTGATTAGGTCCCATTTGTCTATTTTGGCCTTTGTTGCCAATGCTTTTGGTGTTTTGGTCATGAAGTCCTTGCCTACTCCTATGTCCTGAATGGTTTTGCCTAGATTTTCTTCTATGGTTTCTATGGTGCCAGGTCTTACGTTTAAGCCTTTAATCCATCTGGAGTTAATTTTAGTGTAAGGTGTCAGGAAGGGGTCCAGTTTCTGCTTTCTGCACATGGCTAGCCAGTTTTCCCAACACCATTTATTAAACAGGGAATCCTTTCCCCATTGCTTGTTTTTGTTCAGGTTTATCAAAGATTGTATGGTTGTAGATGTGTTGTGTTGCCTCCGATGCCTCTGTTCTGTTCCATTGGTCTATATCTCTGTTTTGGTACCAGTACCATGCTGTTTTGATTACTGTAGCCTTGTAGTATAGTTTGAAATCCGGTAGTGTGATGCCCCCCACTGTGTTCTTTTTGCTTAGAATTGACTTGGCTATGCGATCTCTCTTTTGGTTTCATATGAAGTTCATGGTGATTTTTTCCAGTTCTGTGAAGAAAGTCAATGGTAGCTTGATGGGGATAGCATTGAATCTGTAAATTACTTTGGGCAGTATAGCCATTTTCACAATATTAATTCTTCCTAACCATGAACATGGAATGTTTCTCCATCTGTTTGTGTCCTCTCTTATTTTGTTGAGCAGTGGTTTGTAGTTTTCCTTGAAGAGGTCCCTTACGTTCCTTGTGAGTTGTATTCCAAGGTATTTTATTCTTTTTGCAGCAATTGTGAATGGCAGTTCATTCTTGATTTGGCTCTCTTTAAGTCTGTTATTGGTGTAGAGGAATGCTTGTGATTTTTGCACATTGATTTTATATCCTGAGACTTTGCTGAAGTTGCTTATCAGTTTCAGGAGTTTTTGGGCTGAGGCAATGGGGTCTTCTAGGTATACTATCATGTCGTCTGCAAATAGTAACAATTTGGCTTCCACCTTTCCTATTTGAATACCCTTTATTTCATTTTCTTGCCTGATTGCTCTGGCTAGAACTTCCAGTACTATATTGAATAGGAGTGGTGAAAGAGGGCATCCTTGTCTAGTGCTGGATTTCAAAGGGAATGCTTCCAGTTTTTGCCCATTCAGTATGATATTTGCTGTTGGTTTGTCATAAATAGCTTTTATTACTTTGAGATATGTTCCACCGATACTGAGTTTATTGAGGGTTTTTAGCATAAAGGGCTGTTGAATTTTGTCAAATGCCTTCTCTGCGTCAATTGAGATAATCACGTGGTTTTTGTTTTTGGTTCCGTTTATGTGGTGAATTACGTTGATAGACTTGCGTATGTTGAACCAGCCTTGCATCCCCGGGATGAATCCTACTTGATCATGATGGATAAGTTTTTTGATGTGCTGTTGCAATCGGTTTGCCAGTATTTTATTTAAGATTTTTGCATCTATGTTCATCATGGATATTGGCCTGAAGTTTTCTTTTCTTGTTGGGTCTCTGCTGGGTTTTGATAACAGGATGATGTTGGTCTCATAAAATGATTTGGGAAGGATTCCCTCTTTTTGGATTATTTGGAATAGTTTCAGAAGGAATGGTACCAGCTCCTCTTCCTGTGTCTGGTAGAATTTGGCTGTGAACCCATCTGGACCTGGACTTTTTTTGTGTGGTAGGCTTTTAATTGCTGCCTCGACTTCAGACCTTGTTATTGGTCTATTCATAGTTTTGGCTTCCTCCTGGTTTAGGCTTGGGAGGACACAGGTGTCCAGGAATTTATCCACTTCTTCCAGGTTTACTAGTTTATGTGCATAGAGTTGTTTGTAATATTCTCTGATGATGGTTTGAATTTCTGTGGAATCTGTGGTGATTTCCCCTTTATCGTTTTTTATTGCATCTATTTGGTTGTTCTCTCTTTTCTTTTTTATCAGTCTGGCTAGTGGTCTGTCTATTTTGTTGATCTTTTAAAAAGCAAGCTCTTGGATTTATTGATTTTTTGAAGGGTTTTTTGTGTCTCTATCTCCTTCAGTTCTGCTCTGATCTTAGTTATTTCTTGTCTTCTGCTAGGTTTTGAGTTTTTTTGATCTTGCTCCTCTAGCTCTTTCCATTTTGATGCTAGGGTGTCAATTTTGGATCTCTCCACTCTTCTCATATGGGCACTTATTGCTATATATTTTCCTCTAGAGACTGCTTTAAATGTGTCCCAGAGATTATGGTACAGTGTGTCTTCGTTCTCGTTGGTTTCGAAGAACTTCTTTATTTCTGCCTTCATTTCATTGTTTATCCAGTCAACATTCAAGAGCCAGTTGTTCAGTTTCCATGAAGCTGTGCGGTTCTGGGTTAGTTTCTGAATTATGAGTTCTAACTTGATTGCACTATGGTCTGAGAGACTGTTTGTTATGATTTCCGTTGTTTTGCATTTGGTGAGGAGTGCTTTACTTCCAATTATGCGGTCAATTTTAGAGTAGGTGTGTGTGGTGCTGAGAAGAATGAATTTGGGGTGCAGAGTTCTGTAAATGTCTATTAGGTTTGCTTGCTCCAGGTCTGAGTTCAAGCCCTGGATATCCTTGTTGATTTTCTGTCTGGTTGATCTATCTAATATTGACAGTGGAGTGTTAAAGTCTCCCACTATTATTGAGTGGGAATCTAAGTCTCTTTGTAAGTCATTAAGAACTTGCCGTATATATCTGGGTGCTCCTGTATTGGGTCCATATATGTTTAGGATCGTTAGCTCTTCTTGTTGTATTGATCCTTTTACCATTATGTAATGGCCTTCTTTGTCTCTTTTGATCTTCGTTGCTTTAAAGTCAATTTTATCAGAGACGAGAATTGTAACTCCTGCTTTTTTTTGCTGTCCATTTGCTTGGTAAATCTTCCTCCATCCCTTTATTTTGAGCCTTTGTGTATCCTTGCATGTGAGATGGGTTTCCTGGATACAGCACACCGATGGGTTTTGGTTTTTTATCCACTTTGCCAGTCTATGTCTTTTGATTGGTGCATTTAGCCCATTTACATTTAGGGTTAATATTGTTATGTGTGAATTTGATACTGCCATTTTGATGCTAGCTGGCTGCTTTGCCCGTTAGTTGATGTAGATTCTTCATTTTGTTGATGCTCTTTAGCATTTAGTGTGTTTTTGGAATGGCTGGTACTGGTTGTTCCTTTCTATGTGTAGTGCCTCTTTCAGGAGCTCTTGTAAAGCAGGCCTGGTGGTGACAAAATCTCTGAGTACTTGCTTGTTCACAAAGGATTTTATTTTTCCTTCACTTCTGAAGCTCAGTTTGGCTGGATATGTAATTCTGGGTTGAAAGTTCTTTTCTTTAAGGATGTTGAATATTGGCCCCCACTCTCTTCTGGCTTGTAGTGTTTCTGCCGAGAGATCTGCTGTGAGTCTGATGGGCTTCCCTTTGTGGGTGACCCGACCTTTCTCTCTGGCTGCCCTTAGTATTTTCTCCTTCATTTCAACCCTGGTGAATGTGACGATTATGTGCCTTGGGGTTGCTCTTCTTGCGGAGTATCTTTGTGGTGTTCTCTGTATTTCCTGGATTTGAGTGTTGGCCTGCCTTGCTAGGTTGGGGAAATTTTCCTGGATAATGTCCTGAAGAGTATTTACCAGCTTGAATTCATTCTCTTCGTCCCCTTCTGGTACACCTATCAAACGTAGGTTAGGTCTCTTCACATAGTTCCAAATTTCTTGGAGACTTTGTTCATTCCTTTTTGCTTTTTTTTCTCTAATCTTGGTTTCTCGTTTTATTTCATTGAGTTGATCTTCGACTTCTGATATCCTTTCTTCTGCTTGGTCAATTCGGCTGTTGAAACTTGTGCATGCTTCGTGAAGTTCTCGTGTTGTGTTTTTCAGCTTTAAGATTTTTGCAGACTGGAAAAGCACCTCTGTGGATCAACACATCCTACATTGATGCTGGAGAATGAAGGTTGCTGTAAATGAGCTCATGTGCTGGTAGACCAGAATAAATCTAAGGCTGGCCATGACCAGTATTTCTGCTACTGGGGAAGTCCCAGACTGGGATCCCTCAGTACTAGCTTCTGATGGGCAAGAGAACCAAGGGAGTCCTAGGAAAACTCAGCTGCTGAGAAGCTCTCTTCCTAGCTAGACTGGCTCAGAAGAAGGTCTACACCAAAAAGTTTCAAATTCTGTTTGCCTGCTTAGAATTGTGAATGGAACATGGCCCATGTCCAGTCTCTGTTCACACTTCCCATTCTCACTCTATGCTGTAAACCCAGGCACTTGCACAGGTATATAGTGGCACATGTGCATGCCAATCACTACTCTTATTGACAGGTAACAACTAGATCTACTGGAAATTGCAGTGCATTGATACCAGAGTATGATGAGAACAAATAAAAGAATAAGGGCACAGAGTAACGAGCTTCATTGAATGACTCATCCATCAGTCCACCCACCCATTTATTCATCCATCCATCCATCCACCCATCCACCCAAGCATCCATACAACTATGCATCCATCCATCCAAGCATCCAACCAACCATCCATCCATCCACCCAAGTATCCATTGAACCATCCATCCATCCACCCAAGCATCCATCCATCCATCCATCCATCCATCCATCCATCCATCCATCATCTGTCCACTCAAACATCCATCCAGCTGTCCGTCCATCCATCTACTTATCCATCTATCCATCCATCAACCCATCATCCATCCATCCATCCCTCTATCCATCCCTTTACTCAACTAACCATCCAAGCATCCATCCCTTCATCCATCCATCCATCCATCCATCCATCCATCCATCCATCCATCCATTTCTTTATACAATCATCCATCCAACTATTCCTCTTTCCATCCATTTAACAACTTCTCACTGGGCACCTACTGTGTCCAGACATTGTGCCAACCACCTGATAATAGGCAGTGGACATGACAGACCTGGGTCCAGCCTTCATGACACTTAGATAAAAAGCTAGAAATGAAAGGAAATGAAGGATTATTTATCACTCTTTCCTATTAGTGAGGGCACAATGAGGCCCAGAAAAATGACCACCCATCAAGAAGGAGGAGGTGGTGGAGCTGGATGAGCATACACACTTTTTGACTTCCCACCCAGTGTTCTCAGAGGTTGCTATGACCTCACTGGCACTCTGCAGGCCATGACCCAGACTGAGATTTTCTGAAGCCATGTAATGAAGAGATTGCCAATGCTCTGTGTTAGGGTTCTCCAGAGAAACAGAATCAGAACCAATAAGATATGTGTGTGTGTGTGTGCGTGTGTGTGTGTGTGTGTACAGTGTGGGGGTTAGGGGAGTGAACCTCTGAGTAGTTGAAGACCTGTTTATAATTGTTGACCTTCCAAAACTTTTGACTCCCAAAAAAACCTAACTATTAGTATTTTTGACCTGAAATCTTACTGATAGTGTAATTAACACATATTTTATATGCTATATGTGTTAAATACTGTATTCTTACAATAAAGTAAGCTAGAGAAAATTTTATTAAGGAAATCATAAGGAGCACAAGATATATTTACTATTCATTAAGTGGAAATGGATCCTCATAAAGGTCTTCATCCTCATGGTCTTCACATTAAATAGGCTAAGAAGGAGAAAGAGAAGGGATTAGTCTTGCTGTCCCAGGGGTGGCAGAAGTAGAAGAAAATCTGGGTATAAGTGAGCCCATGTAGTTAAAAACTATGTTGTTCAAGGGTCCACTGTGGGACATATGTGTGTATACACATAGAGTTTATGTATATGTAATGATCTGCAGTTACCAAGCTAGGCTCAGATGCCAAAAGCAAGAAAACTGGCAGCCCAGTGTGAAGGTCATTGGGCAGGAAAAATTCCCCCCTACCCAAGAAAGAATCAGCCTATATGTTCTAATCTGTGAGCTACACATTAGGGAGGGCAATCCACTTTATTCAGTTCATTGATTTAAATGCTAATCTCATTCCAAAGCACACTCACAGACACACCTAGAATAAAGTTTGACCAAATATCTGGGCACCGTACGGCCCAGTAAAGTTGACACATGAAATTAACTCTCACGTGCTACGAGGAGCTGCAGACCTGTCCAGCAGGAAGAGGTCGTAGGATGTGAGAGGTATTGTGCATGACGGGGGAGGTTTGGGAGCTGCGCTGTAGAAAAGCTTGATGGTCACCATGAAAGCCAAACACACCATCCTTGCCTTCCTGGTAGGTAATGCTATGAGCGTCTGGGAAGAGGGAGGAATCAATTTTTTTTGTTTTGTTTTGAAGGGAGAGATTTTGGATGGCTTTTCCTTTGTGTGTATGGACTATTTTCTATTGCCCTGGAGCAGTGTTCTTTGAGAACCTGAGAATCCATCCTAGGAGATAATAAACAATACACACAGCAGAGGAAAGAGAACACTTCACATCTGCACACTTTTCTTTTCTTTTTTTTTGAGACAGGGTCTCACTCTGTCTGTCACCAAGACTGGAGTGCAATGGCATGATCTCAGCTCACTGAAACCTCCACCTCCCAGGCTCAAGTGATTCTCCTGCCTGAACCTCCCTAGTAGCTGGAATGATGGGTGCACACCACTAGTGCCCGGCTATTTTTTGCATTTTTAGTAGAGATGGGGTTTCACCATTTTGGCCAGGCTGGTCTCAAATTCCTGACCTTAAATGATCCACCCTCCTCGGCCTCCCAAAGTGCTGGGATTACAGATGTGAGCCACTGTGCCTGGCCTCACATCTGCACACTTCTAATGAGAATCTGCTCTGGCTTGAAATTAGGCCTACTAGCTTTTTAGTTTTTCTATTGAAGAACAGCAGAAAAAATTGCTGTTTGATGACTCTTGTGGTGATTGTACATCCTCAGTAAGCCTAAATTGGAGAGTTAGAGAGCCAGGAGTGGCTGTCAGCTCTGGCCTACATATTTTTTCCTGAGGAGAGCAGTAAAATACAGCAGAATGATTCAGAATGGTCACCTGGTGATCAGGCCTGGGAACCTGTACAGGGAAGAGGACAGTTCTTTGCCCCAGAGACTGAGCGACCACAGTGACTCCAAGGCCCTGGACGATTTGAAGACTGAGGGTCCACACCCTTGCACAGAGGGCAGGGGTGGAGCAGGTCACAATCAGGTGTTGCTTGATTTGGTATTCTGTAGGAACAAAGTCCAGTGAAGACCGTTTAGCTGGTTTTTCTTGCCTATTGGTAATGTCCGCTTGTGGAACATTACCAGTCCAAGTTTGGAATGGCCCAGAGAAAGGGGAATCCCACCTTGAGTGGATCCTTGAGCCTCACATGGGTGATGTTGACACAGAGGCATGGGATACTGGAGATGGGAGACAAGAAGTCTGGGTCCTGAGGTCCCTGCAGGGGTTCCTTCTGTGGCCCTGGGTTGATGACTCTGGCTAACAAGTGACAATCCGAGCGATTAGCAGCTGCATTGGAGGTCTCTGTGGCAGGCAAACATGTCAGGCCACAGCCTGGGTTAGGGGACTTCTTGGGCAGTAAAGGCACAAGGGCATGCCGGCTTCTGAGCCCCTTGGGTTGTTGAGGCCTGCATTTGTAGGGAGCCCACAGGCCAGCCCTCTCTAGATTCTCTGAGGATAAATAATTTCTCCTGATCACCAGGGAAAGCAGCAGCTGCAGGGAGGAATGGAACAAATTTCTGCTCCCAGCTTGTGGGCTTGAAAGAAGTCAAGGGGCCTAGCCTTTCCTTGCCTTGGATTGGCCTGTCCCAGCACCATCTTGGATGCCTTCTTGGCTCTCTGGGTCCTATGTGGCAAAGACCTATGACAGGGCCCCCAAAGGACCAAGGGGCTCCCGGGGTCACCACAACTAGAGGCAGGGGCTGAACCTGAACCTGGTAAGATCTAAAAGCAGTTAACAAGGTGGTGTTAGTGGATAAAAGGGATAGACGAGAACACCAGGCAGAGTGTTGAGTAGAAACATGTCCAATAGGATACCCCAGTCAGGGCTGTGGAATGAGGAATGATGGCATCAAAAACCTCAGCCAAAGCCAGCACAGGGGCCTCAGAAGGAGGCAGGATGTGGTGTTGGAGGACCGAGGCACGGTTTACGGGGCTCTTGGCCTCAGCTGGCAAGGACCGTGCAGCTCAGTGCTGAGCTACCTTGCACTATTGAATTTCTCGTGTTTTACCATTTGTCCTTTATCACTTGTCCATATTGTCTTTAAGTCTGTTGATATGACTGTGGTTTCTCTTTGATAATAAGTAGCCAAGGGAAGGGGCCAGGTACAGATCCAGCCACTCAGGAGAGCGTCTACCGCCATGCTTGTTTTTGCTCAACCTAACTTCAAAAATAAATGCGATAGAACTTTTCACTTTCTTAGTGACCTCAGAGAGGTTCAGCACATTCTTCTCATGGTCCTCCATTCACCTATGCATTTGATAAATAGTAATTGAACCTCTTTGCACTTTGCCTGGTGTTAAAAGATGCGTCATGGATTCTTTTTTTTTTTTTTTTGAGATGGAGTCTCACTTTGTTACCAGACTGGAATGCAGTGGCGAAATCTTCACTCACTGCAACCTCTGCCTCCCGGGTTGAAGTGATTATCCTGCCTCAGCCTCCCGAATAGCTGGGACTACAGACACAAGCCACCATGCCCAGCTAATTTTTGTATTTTTAGTAGAGACGGGGTTTCACCATTGGCCAGGATAGTCTCGATCTCTCGACCTCGTGATCTGCCTGCCTCGGCCTCCTAAAGTGTTAGGATTACAAATGCGAGCCACTGCGCCAGGCTGAAGCATGGATTCTGCCTTTCCAGGGAGTTGGTTACATGAATAATTTTAATACAAGATGAAGATTTGCAAACTATTCAACCATCTTCCAAGAAAACCCAATAGAATCAACAAACGATTACAAGAAAAAGAAAATTTGCTAATGTTGATGGACACCTGATCAGTTAAAAAGTCCAGTGTTCCTCTACAACAGAAATAAGCAGCTAGAAAAACAAAATATAAAGTATCTAGCACTCATTTAAGAGTATTTAGATAATAGAAATGGATGTGAATAAATAGAAAAGAACACCTCTCCAAGATGGGATGACAATATTTTAAAGAAGATAGTTCTTAAATTAAGTGAGACATCCAATAAGTGAAGTTTTTTTGAAGGAACGTGATAAACTTATTATAAAATTTGTCAGAATCTAAACATCTCTGAGAGAAAGGAGTGGGAAAGGGGACTTGTCCTACTAGATATGAGGACATTCTGTAAAGACGCAGTAACAGAGGCGATATGGTATTTTTTAAAGAAAAAAACAGCCAGGGAAACATAGGATAGAGCTCAGAGAGAGAGCCTGGGAATCTCACATGGGAATAGAATACACAACAAAGGTTGTGCCTCCTTAAAGCAATAGATGATGTAAGTGATATCTTTGTAATATAGAAGTGGAGGAAGACCTGTAAATCCCAAAATACCATACCTGAAAAAACTACTGATGACTTTAGTATTACTCTGATAAAGATTTCTGTTCAGTGCCCACTGGGAGAAGAGATGCGTAATGTCTAAAACCATTGAGTGAAAAATAAGTAGACTATAAGAGGAAACACTGAAATTAACAAGGGAAGGGCGAGAACCCTAATAGAAAAATGAGCAAAGTATGCAGAGGCAATTGAATGACAGCAGAAGAAACATCAAAGACTTGCAAAAAGAGAGAGCTGTTGAAACTTACTAGTAATTAAAGAACTTGCAAATTGAAACACTATCACTTTACACCCATTAAAACTCTCACTTCATACCATTAGGCTTGAAAATGTTTGCAAGTGAGATAATGTCACTTGTGTCTAGGGATACAACTTTCTCCTGGCGGGGTAAGAGGTGAGGAGCGGGGAGGAGAAGTATGGACTAGTGTAGTCACTCTTTAGCACAATCCATCAGAATTAGCGACATTAGCTATACACGCACGTATCTATGCTCCAGCAGCTCTGCTCCTACAAATGGATCCTAAAGAGACTCTCACCAAATTTCTTAAGGTAACCTGTGTGAAGGTGTTCATGGCAGCACCCCTTATGTGGGCGGGAGGATGGAGGCCACGTGGGCATCGTCTCCAGGGAGTGGGCAGGTAGAACATGGGGCAGGCACCTGCGATCATGCAGTCTTCTCTGTCAACCTGGGGGGGAGGCTCCAGTTTCCAGTTATCCAATCAAGCCTCATGTAGGTGTTGCTCTAAAGGAATTTTGTGGGTGTGATTAAGGTCTACAATTGTTAGTGTAAAGGGTTCCCAGTCCAGACCCCAAGAGAGGGTTCTTGGACCTCTTGCAAGAAAGAATTTGCGAGGTAAAGAGTAAAGTGAAGCAAGTTTATTAAGAAAGTAAAGAATAAAAGAATGACCACTCCATAGGCAGAGCAGACGTGTGGGCTGCTCCACTAATCATGCCTAGAGTTACTATAGTTACTTCTCGATTGTATGCTAAACAAGGGGTGGATTATTCATGAATTTCAGGGAAAGGGGTGGGAAATTCCTGGAACTGAGGATTTCTCTCCTTTTTAGACCATATAGAGTAAATTCTGGGCCTTGCCATGGTGTCTGTAAGCTATCATAGTACTGGTGGAAGTGTCTTTTAACACGCTAATGTATGATAACTAGCATAGAATGAGCAGTGAGGATGACCAGAGGTCACTTTCATCGCCATCTTGGTTTTGGTGAGTTTTGGCTGGCTTCTTCACTGCAACCTGTTTTATCAGCAAGGTCTTTGTGACCTGTATCTTGTACCTGCCTATCTCATCCTGTGACTAGAATCCCTAACCTCCTGGGAATGCAGCCCAGCAGATCTCAGCCTTATTTACCAGCGCCTATCCAAGATGGAGTTGCTCTGGTTTCAATGTCCATGACACAATCAGTGTACTTTATGCAAGGGAGATAGCCTAGGGCACTCTGATAATCTGGCTTTGACTTAGCAGAATTACACCCAGGCCCAATGAGGCCTGCAAAATATGCCAGTTCAAATTTGTCCTGCTGGGAGAATCTGCAGTGGGAAAGTCAAGCCTGGTACTATGTTTTCTCAAAGGGCGGTTCCATGAGCACCAGGAGTGCACCATCGGGGAGGCCTTCCTCACCCAGTCCATTTGTCTAGATGCCACAACTGTCAAGTTTGAGATCTGGGACATAGCTGGGCAGAAGCGAAACCACAGCTTAGCCCCCACGTGCCACAGGGGTGCCCAAGCTGCAATGGTGGTTTATGACATTACTAATCAGAAAACCTTTGCCTGAGCGAAGACATGTGTGAAGAAACTACAGCGACAGGCCAGTCCTAGCCTCATGATTTCCCTGGCGGTGAACAAAGCTGACTGGCCAATAAGAGTGTGGTGGAGTATGAAGAGGCCCAGATCTATGCAGATGAGAACAGCTTATTGTTTATGGAGACTTCAGCCAAGACAGCTCTGAACAAGAATGATTCCCTCTTAGTAATAGCTAAAAAGTTGCCCAAGAGTGAACCCCAGAATCTGAGAGGCACAGCAGGCTGAAGCTGGGGTGTGGATCTCCATGAACAGTCCCAGCAGAACAAGAGTCAGTGATGTAGCAGCTGAGGGGGTGGGTAGCGGCAAACAAGTATGGAGCTAGCACGAGAGCTGAGAAATAACCTCCGTCCCTACCCTCAGCACACAGCCCCTGCGGTGCCAGCACACGGAGCCCTGGCTCCCAGGCGCTGCCTCCTTACAGTTCCGTCATGGCACTTGCCAACGCTTCAGCAACCAACACCAGGCAGCTTTGCCACTGGCCTCCTACCCCCTTCTCTGGGGCTTGGAGGTCAACTCCCCCCAGGACTTGCCTTCTAAAACAAACTTTCTTCACTTTGTATTATAGGGACATGACAGCGACTTACTTATCTTTTTTATCTTTTCTCTTCCTCCCTGGTGATCCTCCCATGTTTTCAGAAGACACTTCTGTCTACCATCCCTTCCCCCTTCTGTTTTGGTCAATCGCTGATCTTCATTCTCTTTTCTCCTCTCCCCAGGATGCAGAAGGTGATGAACCCAGGAGCTGAGGAAGGTTTGCAGTTCATTTACATTAAGGGCCCTGGGGAGAAGAAAGCTCAGAGCAGGAGGGAGTAAGGAAACACTTCCATTTTGTTTTTATTTGGTTGGAGTTCTCGTATTTGAAAGCATCGCAGTATCCCTGAGTTAGCCTCGTGGAGGGTGCTCCTAGGTGGAGGTGAGAATGGGGAGGCAAGCTCTCAGGTACCAGGCAGGAGGTGTCTTGTTAGCTACCTGGGCGGAGGTGGAGGTGGAGTGTCATCTGTGGCTCTGGGACTCTTCCAAAGTCCAGTTTCCCCTCACACAGCCTCGTAAGTAGCATTTCCCCTATCGTGGGGGGACCCCAGAGTCCTCCAGAGATTCTTCACTGGTTGCCTGCATCTTTGGCTCTGCTGTGATCTAATTGGAGAAGGGACCGGTTTCTGTCACTCATCCTCTGCTTTATACGTATGCATGTTTTCCCCTCTGGCCTTTAGATGGCCTCAGCCCCAGCCACCCTATGCCCCTGCAGTTTGCACTTTAACTGATGGTAGTTCAGTTGGAGTCCTTGTTTTATGGGAGTTTTGATGGATTTACCTGCCCTCCCACCTTCTTTTTCATTCAATGGAATCTGAGGAATATGCAGTTTTTGGAGAGGTTATAGCTAAAAATACCAGTAGCGGCTACTCAAGTCCGGTCTCCACTGTCAGCTTCCTCTTGGTGCTGGGAAAGCGCTTCCCCAGGCCTCTCCCTCCTCCACCCCCATAGAAACAGGATTTGGCCTTAGCTTCCAGGCCTAGGGCCTGCCTTCCCTCTACTTCCTACCAGCTCTTCTGCCTCCCTTTGAGCTCTGCTTGGCTTGGGGATCCTAGTTTTTTAAAATTTCCAGGTTCATTTTTTTTTTTCTTCTGGTCACTTCTTTTTTTTTTTTTTAAGGGTGCAATGGTGTGATCTCGGCTCACTGCAACCTCCGCCTCTGGGCCCAAGCCATCTCCCCATCTCAGCCTTCCAGGTAACAGGACCACAGACACGCACCACCACAGCTGGCTGATTTTTGTATTGTTGGTAGAGATGGGGTTTTGGCCTGTTGCCCAGGCTGGTCTCACACTCCTGAGCTCAAGCGATCCTCCCACCTCGGCCTCCCAAAGTGCTGGGATTACAGTGTGAGGCACTGCGCTCAGCCTGTGCCAATTTCTATGACTCTTGAACGTCCTTGGATGTTGGTATCTGCAGGGGTCGAGGGTGGTTCTGGAGCCGATTCCCCATGGATACTGAGGGACGGCTGTACTTCACCTTGGTGCTCAGTTGGAGAAGATGCTGTGGTATGGCCACAATGGCTGGTTGCTTTGCTTGGTCTATTCTTCCACAGTAATAGACCTCAGTTTTGTTTAAGGCATAATAAACGAAAAATGTTTCTACCTCTTTTGGAGTCAGCTTTTGCCAATAAGATGTAAGCTGAAATGTTGTGTGAAGTGTCTGGGAACATCTTTAAAAGACAAGGAGCATAACCTTCATCTTTCCATTCCCTTTCCTGTTGTTTGGAATGTGGTTGTGATGACTGGAGCTTCAACAACTCCTTTGGACAATGAGGCAACATACTGGGAACAGGAAGGAGCTAGATAGAAGTAGCTTGGGCCCAGGCATCCATGGAGTCACTATACCTGTCTCCCAGATAAACGTCTGGTGTGGAGGCTGCAGACCTTTAATGTCAGAGACTAAGTCAGGACTTCTTCCAGAGACTAACCATCTGAGGTTATTTTAGGTGAGATAATAATATATCCTTATGTTTTAATTTCTACGGTTTGGAGGTTTTTGTTATAGGTAGCTGTACCAAATCCTAACACACTTGAGGAAGGGAGATTAAGGCTGCTGGTTGGTCCATCCAGGTGGCAGAAGACACAGGTATCGATGAGTAATTGGTGCAGGAGGTGTGAGGAAAAGAGATAGGTTGAGATGCCACTCACGTTTTTTGCATGAGTACTGCACTGGCAGAGCTGGAGATGGGGAGAGAAGGACACCAGGGAATGCAGTGAGCTTGGTTTGGGTCAGAGAACACTCAGGCTATTAGAAATGGGGACTCGGGGAATTAAGGAATAGGCCTGGGGTAGTGATTACACTGAAGTCATGGGTACAGCCACACAGCGAGTGAGATCACCCAGGAGCATAAGTTACAACGTCAGACGGTAGTCAGTTACAACTAGCCGGCAAGAAAGGAACCAGGAGGAGCAGGGGAGTGGGCGGTGGGGTGGGAGGTGCAGGGGAAAGGGGACAGAGAACAGAGCAGTCTCCCCAGATGGAGAGATGGGGTGGGTGCCAGCCAGCTGTTCATCAGGCAGCCCCAGCCACGTGTCCACATTCATTTTTCTAGCAAAACCCCCAAGTGGGAAGGGAGTTGTAGGGATATGATGGGCATTGGCATAGCAGGGAGGAGGCAAAGGCTTAGTGGCGTTGCCAGGAGCAGGACTGATAGTTCCTGAGTCCAGGTGAATGGGGAGCAAGTGTAGCCCATAGGGGTCCGGGGAGAGGGTGCAGCATGTCCCCGGCCCAGGAGGCTGAGGGTGACACCCGCTGGGCTCTCTGAGGAGGGAAGGATGCCGAGGCCCTCATTCTCAGGCTGGGGGATGCCCAGCCGACTCTTATAGCCCCTCTGCTTCTGGCCGTTCATGCAGTCTGGGACGTTGAGCCGATTAGCAGGCACGCTCACCGCATCCGGTTCCAGCCCTGGGTCTCCTCGCTGCGGCGGGACTTGTGCTTAGCTTGGCTGTAGCTCCTGTGCTTGTGATACCCACTGGGAAGCTGCTGAATGCAAAAGGAGCCTGTGTGCCTCTGGAATGCTAGAAAGAGGGGCTGACTTTTGGGGGCAAACTTATTTGGATGGCCTGACTCAATTTACCTTTCAAGAAAAGGTATGATATGGTTTTCAGTCAAAGCATCCAGACAGTTCCCATGGAGATCCTGGAGGCTCTGCGTGTCCAGAACCTGCTGCTATCCCTTCCCACCCAGTGGGCATTGGGGCCAGACCATAGGTGGCTCAGCCGTCCCTCCAGCAGGGAGACCTGCAGCTGCTAGCTGGCACCTGTTCCCCAAGGGTAAACACTGTCTCCTCTGACATTCACTTTGCCACCTGAGTTTGGCAAATGCCTCCCACAATATTTACTCCAGCATTCCTGCTTGCCGGGAGAGTCTTAGTACCGCAGTTCCCAGTGAGAGGATCTCAGAGCTCCTGTAATAAACAAACTCGCCTTCCGTGGCTCGCCCATTGCATGTAAAGGTGACTGCACTGGGAGTCCTTTCTCGAAGGATCTGAGGGACCTGATTCTGTCTGGCTCAGCCACCTGGCCCTGACTGTCCCTTTCTGCTCCTGGCAGCCTGATCAAACACAAGTCCATTCCAGGTTCCTTCTTATTCAACCCCCTGTCTACACTGACCCCTCTCCCCGCATAAGAGAGGATTATAACGTTCAAAACACCCCACAGACCCAACATTTTCATGTCCATAAAAACAAATCCACCCCCAAATGCAAATCCTGATAGTGCATCGCAATCTAGAGTGTTTTGAGGTGTCATGAACGCATGATGCTTGTTAAAACGAAGCTTTCAGAGAAAGTACATCTCCCTAAGATTTCGGCTATAGTCATGGAGAAAACAACTTTTTCTAGTTTTTAAGTTTTCTGTCTTAGGGTATGACTACATGCAGCTACTTCTGTGGATTGTAATATTTTTCAAACCTCTCCTTGACTATTTGGGTCCAGTAAATGTCTTGGCTGGCTCTCCCCACAGTGACCCTACTGATTGGAGATGCCAGTTTGTAGCCAACGCGCCCCCACCCGCACACTGTCTCTACCTAGCTCGCTGGCCTGGGTGGTGACGTCCAGTCTCGAGTATGGATGCCTGTGGTCTATATCACATTTCTTTCCCTAAAACCTTCAGTAAGGAATGCAATGGGGATTTTCATCACCACTAATACCACGTCTCAGTGGCAATTACAGAACAATGAAGACAGATCAAAACTTGTCAGTAGAAAGACATTTAGAGGAAAAAACCCTTTCAATATTTTGAAAGAAAAATAAATAGGACTCAAATCAACATACACATACTCATGCATCACTGGAGCTTCTCTGCTAAGAGGGATGTGTTTAGATCAAGGTTCACTTGAACCCTAAGTAAATAAATGCTAACAGGGAAAGCAAGTGGCACTAGAGGTGGCAAGGGGTGGGGGCTGATGGTGCGGCTGCCAGATGGGGTTCTGGGAAATCTCCCCGCACCGTCCGTGTAGAGATGGGTGTGTTATATTTGGAGTTCTTCAAAGCAACAGAATAAATAGTCTGGCAGTTTGGGGAGCAGTTGATGAGCAGTGGCCTGGCAACTCTGGCAGGATTTCTACGTTGCTGTCCTCGGCAGAGTCCCTTCTGTGGGAAATCTCCGCCTTAGCCCTCAAGGCCTTCAACTGATTGCTTAAGACCCACCTGTATTATAGCAGGTCATCTGCTTTATTCAGTCTTCTTTTAAATGTTAATCGTACCTTTTAAAAAAAGCCTTTATAGCAACATCCAGACTAGTGTTTGCTGAATGACCAGGACCATAGCCAGACAGGTGGACACATAAAATTAACCATCACAGTGGGAGAGCCCTTCTCGCTGGACCTCTGCTGGCTGGATGGGGTTTCTGAGGTCACATTCCCTGCTGGTGAGCCCGTTTGCATGTCCTTATCTTACTTTCCTCATTTCTGAAATGGGATTTTAATCACTCACTCCCCATGGGGCTGCTGTAAAGGCTGGGTGTGGTGAGGCTTAGACAGTAGCTGCCCCTGGCCAGCTGTTGCGGGGTGCTCGTGAGAGGTGCGCTTTTTCAGGCAGGTGATTTCGTGTCTTCTCTCTCGTTTTCCTCTCCCCATTTCAGGGGGTGACCTGGTTTTTATGTTCCTTGTTTTTTCACGTGAGATGAGCATGAGTTATATTACATGGTCAAAAGCAGAAGCCGTTTGTAAGAAACTTCCCTCCCTGTATTTGAGAAAAGTGGAAACCAAGGGTGGAGGTTTGCTGGGTGTTCAGAGGTAGGTCCCAGGTGTGGAGGGGACTTGGGGATCCCTGGGCGGATGGCCTGGCTGCAGAGGGAAGAACTCCAAGCCCTCAGAAGGACCAGCCTCCAGACAGGGCCTCTGGGCTTCCCAGCTGGGGCAGCAGACGTTGCTGAATGTCTGCTGGGTTGGACAGTGGGTGTCCCTACAGTGACCAGGGTGGACACCTGAGGGAGGGCTCTGGGGCCCTCCTGATGCCTGGCTGAGATTCAGTTTCCTGCCTGATGGCAGATGGGGGACGAAAGTTAGAACTGAATGTATTTAAAGAAAATAAAGAAATGACTTGGTCTTACTTTCCTGTTTGTTACACTAAAATTACGTCTGTCTCCTCTCGACTGTTAATTTGTTAGTGATAGCCATAGTCACAAGATTGTGCTGATTTATCCACCCCATCCCTTGTTGATGCTGTGGCCTTGTCTGGGCTGAGTGGCGCTTCGCTTTTCTGCAGGGACACTTGGCCCAGCATGGCAGTCCAGAGAGCCAGACTTCATTAGCTCTAGCTCCAACCCGAAGGAGAGATGAGCACAGCTTCTCCTGCCCGGTGCCTCCCAGCAACCAGGCCAGCACCTGCACCCACTCAGGATTGCAGACCAAGCTGAGCCAGGAGGGCAGCACCTCTGTCCGTTAACAACAAACGCTCCGAAGGTGACTGATCCCATCGCCTTCCTCCTGCAGCCGTTCTGATCTGTTTCCTTTCTGGGAACAGACGCCACTCCCTGGATTCTCGGCCAGTGTTTCCTGGGGGACTCTGAGCTTGTTCCCTGGGCACATCCTTCTCCCTTGTAGGCACAGCCCCTCCCTTTCTTGAGGACTGGGGCCTTGTCGTCTTCACCCTGTCTGGGGTATCAAAGCCATGAGGATGCTGGAGTTGGAAGTGACATAGACCCTCTCATCCCTCCCACCCTTTAATTCACAGATCTCTTCAACACTCCTCACTCATGGGTGTTCAGCCATCAGATACCCCCTGTAACAGGGAACTCACTTCGTCCCCAGGGTGATTTCTTCCTCACCAGAGCTCCGTTCTGCAGGAAGTTCTTCCTCACTGGAGCCCTGTTCTGCAGGAAGTTCTTCCTCACCCAGAGCTCCGTTCTGCAGGAAGTTCTTCCTCACCCAGAGCTCCATTCTGCAGGAAGTTCTTCCTCACTGGAGCCCTGTTCTGCAGGAAGTTCTTCCTCACCCAGAGCTCCGTTCTGCAGGAAGTTCTTCCTCACTGGAGCCCTGTTCTGCAGGAAGTTCTTCCTCACCCAGAGCTCCGTTCTGCAGGAAGTTCTTCCTCACCCAGAGCTCCATTCTGCAGGAAGTTCTTCCTCACTGGAGCCCTGTTCTGCAGGAAGTTCTTCCTCACCCAGAGCTCCGTTCTGCAGGAAGTTCTTCCTCACTGGAGCCCTGTTCTGCAGGAAGTTCTTCCTCACCGGTTCTAAGTTCTGCCGAAAGTTCTTCCTCACCAGAGCTCGGTTCTGCAGAAAGTTCTTCCTCACCAGTGCTCGGTTCTGCAGAAAGTTCTTCCTCACTGGGCCTCCGTTCTGCAGGAAGTTCTTCCTCACCCAGAGCTCCGTTCTGCAGGAAGTTCTTCCTCACCAGAGCTCGGTTCTGCAGAAAGTTCTTTCTCACCGGGCCTCCGTTCTGCAGGAAGTTCTTCCTCACCAGAGCTCCGTTCTGCAGGAAGTTCTTCCTCACCAGAGCTCCGTTCTGCAGGAAGTTCTTCCTCACCGGGCCTCCGTTCTGCAGGAAGTTCTTCCTCACCAGAGCTCCGTTCTGCAGGAAGTTCTTCCTCACCGGGCCTCCGTTCTGCAGGAAGTTCTTCCTCACCAGAGCTCAGTTCTGCAGGAAGTTCTTCCTCACCCAGAGCTCCGTTCTGCAGGAAGTTCTTCCTCACTGGAGCCCTGTTCTGCAGGAAGTTCTTCCTCACCAGAGCTCAGTTCTGCAGAAAGTTCTTCCTTACCGGGCCTCCGTTCTGCAGGAAGTTCTTCCTTACTGGAGCCCTGTTCTGCAGGAAGTTCTTCCTTACTGGAGCTCTGTTCTGCAGGAAGTTCTTCCTCACTGGAGCTCAGTTCTGCAGGAAGTTTTTCCTCCTCCCAGAGCCCCATTCTGCAGGAATTTTTTCCTCACCAGAGCTCCGTTCTGCAGGAAGTTCTTTCTCACCCAGAGCTGCATTCTGCAGGAAGTTCTTCCTTACTGGAGCTCAGTTCTGCAGGAAGTTTTTCCTCACCAAGAGCTCCTTTCTGCAGGAAGTTCTTCCTCCTCCCAGAGCCCCGTTTTGCAGGAAGTTCTTCCTCACCAGAGCCTCATTCTGCAGGAAGTTCTTTCTCACCCAGAGCTGCATTCTGCAGGAAGTTCTTCCTTACTGGAGCTCTGTTCTGCAGGAAGTTCTTCCTCACTGGTTCTAAGTTCTGCAGGAAGTTCTTCCTCACCAGAGCTCGGTTCTGCAGGAAGTTCTTCCTCACTGGGCCTCCGTTCTGCAGGAAGTTCTTCCTCACCAGAGCTCAGTTCTGCAGGAAGTTCTTCCTCACCCAGAGCTCCGTTCTGCAGGAAGTTCTTCCTCACTGGAGCCCTGTTCTGCAGGAAGTTCTTCCTCACCAGAGCTCAGTTCTGCAGAAAGTTCTTCCTCACCGGGCCTCCGTTCTGCAGGAAGTTCTTCCTTACTGGAGCCCTGTTCTGCAGGAAGTTCTTCCTTACTGGAGCTCTGTTCTGCAGGAAGTTCTTCCTCACTGGAGCTCAGTTCTGCAGGAAGTTTTTCCTCCTCCCAGAGCCCCATTCTGCAGGAATTTTTTCCTCACCAGAGCTCCGTTCTGCAGGAAGTTCTTTCTCACCCAGAGCTGCATTCTGCAGGAAGTTCTTCCTTACTGGAGCTCAGTTCTGCAGGAAGTTTTTCCTCACCAAGAGCTCCTTTCTGCAGGAAGTTCTTCCTCCTCCCAGAGCCCCGTTTTGCAGGAAGTTCTTCCTCACCAGAGCCTCATTCTGCAGGAAGTTCTTTCTCACCCAGAGCTGCATTCTGCAGGAAGTTCTTCCTTACTGGAGCTCTGTTCTGCAGGAAGTTCTTCCTCACTGGTTCTAAGTTCTGCAGGAAGTTCTTCCTCACCAGAGCTCGGTTCTGCAGGAAGTTCTTCCTCACTGGGCCTCCGTTCTGCAGGAAGTTCTTCCTCACCAGAGCTCAGTTCTGCAGGAAGTTCTTCCTCACCCAGAGCTCCGTTCTGCAGGAAGTTCTTCCTCACTGGAGCCCTGTTCTGCAGGAAGTTCTTCCTCACCCAGAGCTCTGTTCTGCAGGAAGTTCTTCCTCAGCCAGAGCCCCATTCTGCAGGAAGTTCTTCCTCACCAGAGCCTCATTCTGCAGGAAGTTCTTCCTCACCCAGAGCTCCATTCTGCAGGGAATTCTTCCTCACATTGGCCTCCTGGTAACTCTCCATCAGGGCTCGCGGCTCAGCCCATCCAGACACAGAGGCCGACCCCTTGTGGGGTCCCTAATGAGGACCATCCCTCAGTGTTGAAGACCTTTGGCCCACACACATGAGGTCTGTGGGATGACACCAGGCTGTTGACTATAGTGTCTGTTCCAGAGGGGACAAGGACCCAATGTATGGTGGAGGGAGAGGGAGCGGAGGCTTCAGTGCTGTAAGCAGGTGTGCTGAGGTGAGAGCTCGATTCCTTGCATAACCTGAATTTCTCTCTGTGCCCAAATGCACAGCATAGCAGAGAGCAAAGATGGAATACACCACCCCTCTCCCTGAGAAGGGCAGAGGGACCAGCCCGGCTCAGGCCTCCTCAGGTGCTCAGGAGAGAAAACCCAACCTAGTGGCCAGCACCAGATGAATGGGTATACAAGATGTGGTCGATCCTCGCAGGAGAATATTATTCATTCTTTAAAAAGAAGAAAATTCCGACACATGGTACAGCGGGTGAACTTCAAAGACATTGTGCTATGCGAAATAAGCCAGTTGCAAAAGGTCCAAGGCTGTGATTCCACTCCTATGAGGTCCCCAGAGGAGTCACGTCCTGAGAGACGGGAAGTGGATAGGAAGTCCGGGAAGATGAAGCACCTCTGGAGATGGATGGAGGTGAGGGCTGCACGACAGCGTGACTGTGCTTGGTCCCCCTAAGCTGTACACTTCACGATGGCCACAACAGCAAATTGGATGTGATACATATTTTATTACAATAAAAATACAATTTGAAATGAACAAAAGAGGGTTAAAAAAAAGCCAGACCTTAACAAAAACAAAAGAAAACATAAAACCCCCACCAGAATCTCACCAGCGAGGGTGTCAGGAGCAGCTTCCACGAGGCAGCAGCTGAGCCAAGGGCACAGGAGGCACCCCCTACCCGGGCCAGCGTGAGGGTCAGAGTCCTGCCCACAGGGTGGTGGGTGCAGCACATGCAGTTTCTGGAGCAGGCTGAGCCAAACGTCTAACTCACTGGGGCCACCTGCAGCCTGAGGGCCAGGAAATGCCGCCCTTAGGGGGACCCGCTGGAATGTTGAAAGGAGGTTCCTTGGCCATACTTTATTTCCTTCAGTTTCAAACACTCCCAAGTTCACCCCTTCCTCCCATCCCTGCCGCAGCCTGTGTGGATTGAATGCAGCCTCGAAAATTCATGTGTTAAGACTCTAAGCCCCAATGTGCCTTCAGAGGGAGGTACTAGGGTGGGTCCCAAATGCAGTAGGGCTGGTGTCCTTGTAAACAGAAGAGACATCAGAGCTCTCTTCCATTGCTCCTGTTTCTGGAATGGGCATGGGCTCCTTGGGAGCCATGCTTTCTGACTGTCCCACACAGCGATGTGCAGGTTCTGCTGTGGGGCCTCAGGGCTGGGACCTGACCATTCGGGGCATTGGAAGGGGCTCAGGTCTGTGGGTGCCTCTGCCCACATAGATGGGGCTCATGTTCCCTCTGAGCAGGAGGAAGCTCTGTTTCTGATGGCCAGTTCACTTTGCTCTGCTTCTCAGACATGGCAGACAGCTCTGGCCCATCTCTGCTGACTTCCAGGGCTGAGGCTGGGGGCCTCGCGGATGCTCCAATTCGGGAGAGTACCTCTTTCTCTGAGTCCTCACCACACCTTCTCAGAGAAGAGGGCATTTCTAAATGGAGGACAGGGACTTGCAAACCTCTTAAGAGGCTGAGTAGGACTGGGAAGGGGTGGGCTTGATCCAGGACTGGAAGCAGGGGAGAAGCTGCCTCCTAGGCCCCTTGAGGGGAACTTCCTGCACCACACTTCATCCTGCCTGGACTTCCTGTCCCTAGGGAGGCACCCTTGTTTCCTCCATGGCTGGGAAGCCTGAGCCTCTGCTGCACGACAGGCAATGCATGCTGAGCAGTATATGGAAAGAAACCAGCTGGGGAGAGAGCCAAGCCTCCCTGCCACAGTGGGACTTGTGCTCAGCCTCTGAGTCAGAAAATTTCATGCTGCCACAGTGCTTCCCAAGGAGGCACATAATCCAGGATACTCCGGGGTACAGGATGCTCTGGGGTACAGGATGCTCTGGGGTACAGGATGTTCTGGGGTGCAGGATGTTCTGGGGTACGGGATGCTCTGGGTACAGGATGCTCTGGGGTACAGGATGCTCTGGGGTACAGGATATTCTGGGGTACAGAATGTTCTGGGTACAGGATGCTCTGGGTACAGGACATTCTGGGTATAGGAAGCTCTGGGGTACAGGACGTTCCAGGAACAGGACACTCCGGGGTACAGGATGCTCCGGGGCACAGGATGCTCCGGGGTACAGGATGTTCTGGGGTACAGGATGCTCTGGGTACAGGATGATCCAGGGTACAGGATACTCCAGGGTACAGGATGTTCTGAGGTACAGGATGCTCTGGGTACAGGATGATCCAGGGTTCAGGATACTCCAGGGTACAGGATGCTCTGGGTACAGAATGTTCTGGGGTACAGGATGTTCTCGTTACAGGATGCTCTGGGATATGGGATGCTCTGGGGTATGGGATGCTCTGGGATACGGGATGTTCTGGGATACGGGATGCTCTGGGGTACGGGATGTTCTGGGTACGGGATGCTCTGGGATACGGGATGCTCTGGGGTATGGGATGCTCTGGGGTACGGGATGCTCTGGGTACGGGATGCTCTGGGATATGGGATGCTCTGGGGTATGGGATGTTCTGGGGTACGGGATGTTCTGGGGTACGGGATGCTCTGGGGTATGGGTTGCTCTGGGTACAGGATGCTCTGGGGCCCAGGATCTTCTAGGGTACAGGATGCTCTGGGGTACAGAATGCTCTGGGTACAGGATGCTCTGGGGTACAGGATGCTCTGGGGTACAAGGTGTCCTGGGGTATAGGATGCTTTAGGGTACAGTTGAAATAGACACAGGATGTGCAGTTAAGTTTGAATTTCAGATTTAAAAAGGTCAATATTTTAGTGTAAGTATGTCCTATGCCATATTTGGGACATACTTACACTAAAAGGTCACTTTTTATGTGAAATTCAGCTTCAACTGGGCAGTCTATATTTTAATTGTTGAATCTGGCGACCTGCCTAAGATAGGGAATGCGTTCCTGCAGGGACAGGATTCAATAATTCAGGACTCCTTTTTTTCTGGGCTTCCACAGGACCAGCCCTCTCCGAGGCCTCATCAGAATCCCCAGGGATGTGTTCACTCTCCTCCACTTGTTCTCGCAACGGATGCTTCTTGTCCACCTGATGACCAGGAAACTGGACTCTACAATGAGGTGGTAAAGGCTATGACCCAGTTGGGGTGCCAGCAGGCAGGGAAGGTGTGGAGACGCAGAGAATGGGCAGGATCAGCCCAACCTGCAAGGGTCACGGTGGTCTGTGCCAGGGTGGGGTTGATCCAGCCTTGGCCCAGGCTGGGAACAGAACAAAGTCCCCTCTGGTGGGCAAGGAAGAGGTGAAAATGGGGGAGGCCAGGAAAGGTGGGGGATTTCTCCATGCCAGGTGGTGCCTAGGCACTTGGGTGCACCCATGCATCCACCCTCAGCCCACGTCAAGAGCCATAAACTCCAGTTAATTACAGAAGGAGTGCACATAGCACACCGTGGAAGTTGTCAGATTCAAAGTGGAGTCACTTGTGCCAAACTCTGACAAATAGAGCCAGGGAAGCGGCAGGGGTCCCATGCACCATTTGTCTGGTAGCAGAAACTCTCACAAGAAATTTTCCCAAACTGCAGCTCACTAATGAGTCACTCGAGGGCAGCCAGCAGCACCAGGATGGCCCCAGCTTACACAAGAACACCTGTCTGGCACACTGTCACCCAAGCCCAGTGCAAAATGACAAGGGCCTAACCCTAGCTGCAAGATTGCCAGTCACACCCAGCAACTGCCCACACTTGCCCACTGGCATGTGCCAGCTCTTTCGAGCCACTGCCAGTGCCCATGAACTTTCTTTCAAAACAACTTGGGGCAACTCCTCTTTCCCAGTCAACCCTAACTTGTCCTTGTTCTCTGGACCCACCAGAGGCTGCCCTGGTCTGTATCAATGTCCCAGACTGCAATCCTACTTCTTGTATATTATTTCAAACAAAGCCTTCCTATTTAGAGATTCATCTCTACTTCTTTGTATGTTGACACAATCTGGTGTCAGAAGTGGGGTTTGAAGCAGACTCACCTTGAAAAGATCAACACCCTGGAAGGATTGGATGGGGTGCCCACACTGGGGCTCCTGGAGTGTCCCTGCCCCTGGCTTCCAGGGGTTGCCTCCTCTCCTGGTCCCATGACTTTTTCCTGAGTTGAAGTCTTAGTTTTCTCTTGGTTGAGTTCTTTGGTTTTATTTGGGATTTGTTTGTGAGCGGTCTTTTCCCCGCTGGCTGCTGAGGTCTCCTATTAAAGAGGGTGATATGATTTGGCTGTGTCCCCACCCTAATTTTATCTTAATTCCCACATGTCTTGGGAGAGACCTGATGGGAGGTAATTGAATCATGGGAGCAAGTCTTTCCTGTGCTGTTCTCTTGATGGTGAATAAGTCTCATGAGATCTGATGATAAGTCTCCTTTAAAAAGAGGAGTTTCCCTGAACAAATTCTCTCTCTTTTTGTCTTCTGCTATCCATGTAAGATGGGACTTGCTCCTCCTTGCCTTCTGCCATGATTGTGAGGCCTCCCAGCCACGTGGAACTGTGCGTCCAATGAAACCTCTTGCTTTTGTAAATTGCCCAGTCTCAGGTATGTCTTTATCAGCAGCGTAAAAACGGACTAATACAAGGGCTTTTCTTCTCCTGATTTACAAGTGTCTTTCCCTCCTGCTAAAGCAGGCTGCGTTGTCCTTTCCAGTGAGCACGTACTTTATTCTTTGGTTTCGTTTCACATACCTGATATTTTGCTTTTATGTATTTGGCCTTAGTGCTGACTTGCCTCGATACGTTAATTTAAAGTATGGGCTTTCAAAGTTCAAAGACGGGCTAAGATAGTTCCCTTCTTCTGGGACTCTGGCTGGTGACACATTCAAACATTATGGAGGTCATTCAAACAGTTTTTTTTCTTAGAACTACACGAAAAGACTCCGACTTAAAATCAGATGGTCCAGATAGATTGTGTATCTCATGGGTAACTCAGAGCCCCATATTGCACCCAGTACTCAAGAACTGCTGCAAAACACCGCCTCAAAGCCAGCTGGGCGCTCTCCCCTTGGGAGGCTTGCCCACCTTCCCACACCTCCTCCTCAAGCTAAAGTCTATTTTCCACCACGCCTTGGCTATTCTAGCATACTGACTATATAAGTAACAACATTTGAAAAACAGCAGGTACAAAAAAAAAATCATTTGACCTTCATGCTGTTTCTTAAAAGCAAAAGATGCAATTCCCATATAAAAGACACACTCCCTGAACTAGAAGGAAAGGCAACACTCTTATCTTCAAGGATGAGGAATTAGAGCCAAGGAAATATTGCACAGAACTCATCAGAGTGACTTTTATCTTTTAAGCCTTCTCACATAATTTGGTTCACAGCTTTTGTAAGACCAGCTATCTGGGCAGATGAAAAGCCTCAGAGGTTACCTTGTTCCATTTGGTCAGACAAATATTTTGGATTCAATTCTCTTTTCATAAACTAATGACTTTATATTACTATGTTTTATTCATAACAAAATTTTTAAGATAAAAACTGTAAGGTCTTTGTCTATATGTTTATATGGTTTTAAAAATGTTTATATGGAACCCATCATTCTCAGCAAACTGACACAAGAGCAGAAAATCAAATACTGCATGTTTTCAGTCATAGGTGGGTGTTGAACAGTGAGACAGGGAGGGGAGCATCACACACTGGGGTCTGTTGGGGGAAAACAGAGGAGGGACAGTGGGGGGTGGGGAGTTGGGGAGAGATAGCCTGGGGAGAAATGCCAGATATAGGTGAAGGGGAGGAAGGCAGCAAATCACACTGCCAAGTGTGTACCTATGCAACAATGTTGCATGTTCTTCACATGTACCCCAAAACATAAAATGCAATTAAAAAATGTTTATATGCTGTATTACATGATCTTTTTCTATCAAAATGTAAAAAGAACTTTATAGGCTTCAAGAAAAAAACAAGCACTTAAATCAAATAATTTATTACCAATATAGTAATTATCCTAAATTCCTTTTAGTTCACCTGACTTAATTATTTCTGATAAATAGGTTAACTTTAAATTAATTGACAAAATTAAAATGATATCTTCAGAATTGTTAGTACAGCTTTTTTTTTGATTGGGGTGGTGGTGCTGGGTTTCTTGGCCAAATGTTATATTTGTCTCTGTTAGATAATTTAAAATCATAAGAGTATGTGTTTGACATAAGGACAAAAGTACGGATAAGAGTGCAATGCAATGTCCATTGTTTCCTGTATGTTAAAGACAATAATTTAAGTTTTAGGGTTTTTCTTTGACAGGAAAATAATTTGAAATAATAACTAGCTCTAACATCTCATTTTGCATAGGTAATCTAGGTGCAATTGTTAAAAAATAAATTCATTAAGCAGATAAAAATTGAATAAATGTTTATAGATAGACTTCATGAAATTTGAAATCTTAGATATGTTATGTTGAATTAAATAATAGATACTCATAAAATAGCTGAGTCATTTCTTTTTTCTTTTTATTTCTTTAAGTTTCTGGGTACATGTGCAGGATGTGCAGGCTTGTTACACAGGTAAACGTGTGCTGTGGTGGTTTGCTGTATCTATCAACCCGTCACCTGTGTATCAAGCCCAGCACACATTAGCTACTTATCCTGGCGTTCTCCTTCCCACTACCCATCAGGCCCCAGTGTATGCTGCTCCCCTCCCTGTGTCCATGTGTTCTATAGTTGAGTCATTTCTAAATAAAATACTGAAACATGAATTGCTAAACACAGCCTCAAGTTTACCTACTTTTAGTTTCCTAAATTGTATAAAAATTCAAAAGATATTTGGGTCTATTAGTAAATAAATGTGTCTTACTCCACATAGATAAGTTTTTAGATTATATATATATATATTATAAATATATACATACACACACACATATATATATATATATTTGTATTTTTTTGAGACGGAGTCTTGCTCTGTTGCCCAGGCTGGAGTGCAGTGGTGTGATCTTGGCGGCTCACTGCAACCACCACCTCTTAGGTTCAAGTGATTCTCCTGCCTCAGACTCCCTAGTAGCTGGGATTACAGGCATCCTACATCATGCCCAGCTAAGTTTTGTATTTTTAGTAGAGACTGGGTTTCACCATGTTGGCCAGGCTGGTCTTGAACTCCTGACCTCAGATGATCCTCCCACCTTGGCCTCCCAAAGTGCTGGGATTACAGGTGTGAGCCACCACACCCAGCCAAGATTATAAAATACATAGTCATGAGATGTTAATATATACACAGTATATAATAGTTCAAAGTTACTTTCTGGGTTTTTACTAAAAATTAAAACTTTAAATTAATATATGTAATATACGTATATTCTCTATGCACAATATATACAAAATAATTTTTGTATGGGAAAGAATTTTGTGTGGTCTCAGTGACAAAGGGAAAAAAGAATTCCTAATGTAAAAGAATTGAATGTTTCAATATAGAAAGGGGGAAACGTGAGACCAAGACTGGGGGCTTAGAAGAATGTTGAAAGGGCTGAGCAGCTCATGTAGAGTGTCTGAAGATGGGCCTTGCCCAGGGAGCCGGAGTTTTGTGTGTGACCAGGCTAGCTGAGATTGGAAGGGAATCGTTTACAAATATTTCTGAGAACTGAGCATGGATGTCAGGGATGCACTGATAAAGGCTTGGAGTCTGTCCTGTATGTTTAGAGCAGGGTTTTCCTAAGATGTTGATTTGCTCTTATGAAAAACAAAGCTTCTCAAGGGGTTTTGATTTCAATGTTGTTACATTTCCAGCCATCTTCTGAACTACAGCTTTTCCCCGTTTTACAGTTTCTATTTAATTTCAAGTTGAAAACGCTGTCTCCTTCATTTAAAACGATAATTTTATTTCTCACGGGAGAGTTTTCCTCTTAAGGTGTTTCTGATTCCGGATCTCAAGGGTCTGGCTTCTTGCCCAGGTCACTACATGCAATCTGCGGGTCATGCATTGTTGCCTTTCGCTCCTGCTCCTTCTCTCCTTAAAAAGGCACATCTTTTTGCTTAACTAAAGTAGTGACTGTCTCCCTCACATTTTTCTGTCTGTTGCTATAGTTTTTATCCCTCCAGATCTGACTCTGCTCTCGTCGTCTGACGCTGAGAGTGCTTGCCTTAAAGGCCTAGGAGAACAATGTTTGCTTTAGCAGAACTTGATTCTCTACTCTTAGCTTTTCTTGTGGTGTCTAAATTGCTCTACGTAACCAGGCGATTTCACATGCGTTTAGTTTTTCTAAAAGCCATGCATTCTCCTGCTCAGGTATTGGTTCTCTTGATTATATTATTATTCTGTAATCCTGGTGTACCGAAGAAGCTTAGAAGCCTACTCTTCCAGTAGCTGACTGAATTCAAGCCCTTTTTCATCAGGTTTGACTTCCCGTTATCCAAACAGGCTTCCCATAAAGAGATTTGTTTCGTTTATTTTGTTTTTTCTACCTTTTAGATAAACAGCCTAAGACACAGAGCTAGTGTGTTGGAAGGCAGTTTCCTGTGGTTTGTGCCATCCTTCTTAGGGTTTTGATTACTTGGGAAAATGAAGTCATCTCTAATACAGGGTTAAGATTTCTCTCCTCTCAGCTGAAATCTCGTAGACGGCCCCCTTCAACTCGCACGTCTCTTGGAGCCTCCTGACCACAGATTTCCTTTTCAGTTCTCCTTTCTCACTGCTCCCTTCACCTTTCATTCCTTTTAAGTAGAAATTTACAGGAAATATAAAACATTTTCCCCCACTAAAATGGGGAAAGAAAAGAATCCACAGAAATAGAATTCCAGGACACTCAAGTGGGCCGCTTGGGCCGTTCTGTGTGAATTCTGTCATTTGCAGGCCCACGCAGCCCTGCTCCCTCCCAAGGGATCTTTGTTCCAAGGGGCCCTTCCTGGAGGGCATGGGTGGAATCAATGCAGCCCCAGACCAGGCGAGCCCAAGCAGGACGGGAAGCCTTTATGGATGTGTCCCGCACTTCCACCCCATCTTCAGAATGTTGAGGGAAGGAAAAGGGAGCTTTAGAAAGAAAGAAGAAAATGAGAGGGAAAGTAAATTATAGGGCACACTCTGGACTGATATTTTTGCTCAGGTCTCGCTCATGTGGCGGGCTCGTGTTCTGTTTGTGGCTGGGAAATGCCGGTCTTCTGTTTGTGGCTTTGTATAGAAAGATACATGTCTTCCTGCAGGCAGCTCTTGCCAGCGGGCCTGCCTGGGCACAAACCCTCTGCACCCAAAGGCAGCAGCAGAAGCTTTTGCCCCTGCCCTGGATTCCTGAGTAAGCCTGTCTCTAGGACCATTCCAACAGAAATTGCTGGCATCAGCTATCCCAGAGAGAGAATCCAATCTAAAGCAGCAAACTGACGGTTTCATGCATGCCTCCATGTTTCATTTAGTCCTGGCCTGATGAGCTTTGGAAAGAAAGGTAATGAACCTGGCCCACAACCTCCCACGCACTTACACATGCACCCAGAGGCTGCCGGTCATGGGAAAGGTGCGGCGTGAGACCTCTGTTGCCCTCTTTCCTTGGTTCCTGTTTCTAATTTCTCTCTTGTTAAAATGTTCCCTGTTTCTGTTTAACCCTGCACCAGGTCTTACGGAATCTACTCTGCATAAGACAGCTCTACCAGGGCTATGCACGGGGCTGAACTCTGGCAGGCGTCTGGGAGTGAGCAGGGGCTACTGAGCATTGATGCAAGCCCCATGTGTGTGTTGAGAGAGGCCAGTGAAGGAAGCTTGTTTTTCAAGAAGCACCAATGTTTCCTCGTGGTTATTGGTGATGGAATTATGACCGGTCCCTTCCTTTCCCGGAAAGGTCGATCTTTTTATACCCAAATCATTTTTTCTGTTCTTTCTCCTCATCCTCAATTTGCCCCTGAAGATGTCTGTTCCCAGCCAGGAGGGGCACAGGTGATGGGGGCTGATGAGTCAGGACTGTAGGGAGCATCTGCAGAACCAAATGGCAGGACTGGGGTGGTTAGCTGTGACTCAGCAAACATCTAACTGCAGGTTTTCATTACTTAGAGCAGAGTCAATAGAGGAAAATCCAATTAAAGCAAAAAGGTACACTTTGGCAGCTGGTGATTCACTCTCCCGGAGGAGCCCACATGGGGTTTCCTAATGAAATGAGCTGTTCTTAAGATGCCTTTTGTGGATCCTAAGACTGAAGAGAACCATGAGTTCCTCACCTCCTCTTTTCTCCCTGGGCAAAGTCTCCATTGGAGAAGCAGAAGGACCAGGACTGTGTGTCCCTCCTGTCGCTGGCCTTGGCCTCGGGTGCACTGACCTGCTCAAAGGGGCCAGGCCCTTCTCTGACCCAGCACAGGGAAGATGGAGCTGAGTGGGCTCTGGTGTGGCAGTGCCATGGTCACAGAGCAGTGGGGGCGGCAGGGGTTTCCTGCTCACAGTGGAGGGAAGGGCTTCCCCTGAAGCCAGTTGCAGGTGGAGTGGGGATGCAGGTGTTCATGCAGTTCTCCATGCTGACAGTGATGCTGGAGTGGGTTGGGAAGTGGTCCTCACAAAGATATGTCCACATACTAAATTTCCCTTTTCTCTTATTTGGGAAATGGGTCTTTGTAGGTGTAATTAAATAAAAAATCTTGGGATGAGAGCATCCTGGTCTATTTGGGTGGGCCCTGAATCCAATGACGAGTGCCCTTATAAGAGGAAGACAGAGGGGATTTGATGAAGACAGAAGAGGACAGAAGAGGAGAGGCCACTTGCTGATGGAGGCAGAGGCTGGAGTGAGGCAGCCACAAGCCAGGGAGCACCTGGGGCCACCAGAAGCCGGAGGAGGAAAGAGGGTCCTCACCTAAAGCTTTTGAAGGGAGTGTGACCCAGCCAACACTGTGACCTTGGACTTCTGTCCTCTGGAAGTGTGAAAGAATAAATTTCTGTTGTTTTAATTCACGCGGTTTGTGGCCATCTGTAATGGCAGCCCAGGATACGAATACAATGCCCAGGGCACAATGTAACCATGTATAAATAGCTGGAAAAGGACAGGCCCTCTGCACTCTACCAGGACCATCTCTTCATCACTGAGCTTGATGTCTCAGGGTAGGGCAGACCAGAGCAAAAATGTCAGCTTTGCCAGCTATGTTGGTGGCTGTGTAATAAGTTACCACAAATTTAGCAATTGCAAATACCGTCGATTTACTATGAACCTGGATGGAGTTGGAGACCATTATTCCAAGTGAAGTATCTCAGGAATGGAAAAGCAAACATTGTATGTTCTCACTTGTAAGCGGGAGCTAAGCTATGAGGGCCCGAAGGCGTAAGAATGACGTAATGGACTCCGGGGACTCGGAGGAAGGTGGGGGAGGGGGAAGGTTGAAAGACTACACATTGGGTACCGTGTACACTGCTTGGGTGATGGGTACACCAGAATCTCAGAAATCACCCCTAAAGAACCTACCCATTGGAAGGACTCAAGATGGCGCTGTGAGAACAACCCAGGATTGGAGCTCTCGTTGAATCCGCAAACGAGACCCAATCGAAAAGTCAGCAACTACGCAGACGACAAGCGGATAAACCCACAAAGATGGGAAGAAACCAGGGAAAAAAGGAGGAAAACACCCAAAACCAGAACACCTCGCCTCCTAGAAAGGACCAAAACTCCTCACCAGCAAGGGAACAAAGCTGGACGGAGAATGACTGTGACGAAATGACGGAATTAGACTTCAGAAGGTGGATAATGAGAAACTTTTGTGAGCTAAAAGAACATGTATTAAATCAATGCAAAGAAACTAAGGAACTTAAAAAAAGATATGAGGAAATGATAACAAGAATGGATAACTTAGAGAGGAATATGAATGAATTAAAGGAGCTGAGAAACACAATACGAGAACTTCGCAAAGCATGCACAAGTTTCAATAGCCGAATTGACCAAGCAGAAGAAAGAATATCTGAAGTCGAAGACCAACTCAATGAAATAAAACGAGAAACCAAGATTAGAGAAAAAAGCGCAAAAACGAATGAACAAAGTCTCCAAGAAATGTGGGACTATGTGAAAAGACCTAACCTACATTTGATAGGTGTACCAGAAGGGAACGAAGAGAATGAATCCAAGCTGGAAAATACTGTTCAGGACATCATCCAGGAAAACTTCCCCCACCTAGCAAGACAGGCCAACACTCAAATGCAGGAAATACAGAGAACACCACAAAGATATTCTGCAAGAAGAGCAACCCCAAGGCACATAATCGTCAGATTCAACAAGGTTGAAATAAAGGAGAAAATACTAAGGGCAGCCAGAGAGAAAGGTCGAGTTACCTACAAAGGGAAGCCCATCAGACTCACAGCAGATCTCTCGGCAGAAACTCTACAAGCCAGAAGAGAGTGGGGGCCAAT
Source organism: Callithrix jacchus (assembly GCF_049354715.1). Taxonomy (NCBI): domain Eukaryota; kingdom Metazoa; phylum Chordata; class Mammalia; order Primates; family Cebidae; genus Callithrix; species Callithrix jacchus. The sequence goes on from NC_133503.1 coordinate 199,347,284, forward strand.
ATTCAACATTCTTAAAGAAAGAACTTTCAACCCAGAATTTCATATCCAGCCAAACTGAGCTTCAGAAGTGAAGGAAAAATAAAATCCTTTGCGAACAAGCAAGTACTCAGAGATTTTGTCACCACCAGGCCTGCTTTACAAGAGCTCCTAAAAGAGGCACTACACATAGAAAGGAACAACCAGTACCAGCCATTCCAAAATCACACTAAAAGTTAAAGAGCATCAACATAATGAAGATTCTACAACAACTAACAGGCAAAACAGCCACTTAGCATCAAAATGGCAGTATCAAATTCACACATAACAATATTAACCCTAAATGTAAATGGACTAAATGCACCAATCAAAAGACACAGACTGGCAAATTGGATAAAAATCCAAAACCCATCAGTGTGCTGTATCCAGGAAACCCATCTCACGTGCAAGGATACACAAAGGCTCAAAAGAAAGGGATGGAGGAAGATTTACCAAGCAAATGGAGAGCAAAAAAAAAGCAGGAGTTGCAATTCTCATCTCTGATAAGATAGACTTTAAAGCAACAAAGATCAAAAGAGACAAAGAAGGCCATTACATACTGGTAAAAGGATCAATAAAACAAGAAGAGCTAACGATCCTAAACATATATGGACCCAATGCAGGAGCACCCAGATACATAAGGCAAGTTCTTAATGACTTACAAAGAGACTTAGACTCCCACACAATAATAGTGGGAGACTTTAACACTCCACTGTCAATATTAGACAGATCAACCAGACATAAAATCAACAAGGATATCCAGGGCTTGAACTCAGACCTGGAGCAAGCAAACCTGATAGACATTTACAGAACTCTCCACCCTAAATCCACAGAATATACATTCTTCTCAGCACCACATCACACCTACTCTAAAATTGACCACATAATTGGAAGTAAAGCACTGCTCAGCAAATGCAAAACAACTGAAATCATAACAAACAGCCTCTCAGACCATAGTGCAATCAAGTTAGAACTCAGAATTCAGAAACCAACCCAGAACTGCACAGCTTCATGGAAACTGAACAACTGGCTCTTGAATGTTGACTGGGTAAACAATGAAATGAAGTCAGAAATAAAGAAGTTCTTCGAAACCAATGAGAACGAAGACACAACATGCCAGAATCTCTGGGACACATTTAAAGCCGTCTCTAGAGGAAAGTATATAGCAATAAGTGCCCATATGAGGAGAATGGAGAGATCCAAAATTGACACCCTATCGTCAAAATTGAAAGAGCTAGTGGAGCAAGATCAAAAAAACTCAAAACCTAGCAGAAGACAAGAAATAACTAAGATCAGAGCTGAACTGAAGGAGATTGAGATACGAAAAACGCTTCAAAAAATCAATAAATCCAAGAGCTGGTTTTTTGAAAAGATCAACATAATAGACAGACCACTAGCCAGATTGATTAAAAATAAAAGAGAGAACAACCAAATAGATGCAATAAAAAATGATAAAGGGGAAATCACCACAGATTCCACAGAAATTCAAACCATCATCAGAGAATATTACAAACAACTCTATGCACATAAACTAGTAAACCTGGAAGAAATGGATAAATTCCTGGACTCCTGTGTCCTCCCAAGCCTAAACCAGGAGGAAGCTGAAACTATGAATAGACCAATAACAAGGTCAGAAGTCGAGGCAGCAATTAAGAGCCTACCACACAAAAAAAGCCCAGGTCCAGACGGGTTCACAGCCGAATTCTACCAGACACACAAAGAGGAGCTGGTACCATTCCTTCTAAAACTATTTCAAACAATCCAAAAAGAGAGAATACTTCCCAAATCATTTTACGAGACCAACATCATCCTGATACCAAAACCCGGCAGAGACCCAACAAGAAAAGAAAACTTCAGGCCAATATCCATGATGAACATAGATGCAAAAATCTTCAATAAAATATTGGCAAGCCGAATGCAACAGCAAATCAAAAAACTTATTCACCATGATCAAGTAGGATTTATCCCAGAGATGCAAGGCTGGTTCAACATATGCAAGTCTATAAACATAATTCACCACATAAACAGAACCAAAAACAAAAACCACATGATTATCTCAATTGACGCAGAGAAAAAATTTGACGCATTTGACAAAATTCAACAGCCCTTTATGCTAAAAACCCTCAATAAACTTGGTATTGGTGGAACATATCTCAAAGTAATAAAAGCTATTTATGACAAACCAACAGCCAATATCATACTGAATGGGCAAAAACTGGAAGCATTCCCTTTGAAATCTGGCACTAAACAAGGATGCCCTCTTTCACCACTCCTATTCAATATAGTTCTGGAAGTTCTAGCTAGAGCAATCAGGCAAGAAAATGAAATAAAGGGTATTCAAATAGGAAAGGTGGAAGCCAAATTGTCTCTATTTGCAGACGACATGATAGTATACCTAGAAGACCCCATCACCTCAGCCCAAAAACTCCTGAAACTGATAAGCAACTTCAGCAAAGTCTGAGGATATAAAATCAATGTGCAAAAATCACAAGCATTCCTGTACACCAATAACAGACTTAAAGAGAGCCAAATCAAGAACGAACTGCCATTCACAATTGCTACAAAAAGAATAAAATACCTTGGAATACAACTCACAAGGAACGTAAGGGACCTCTTCAAGGAGAACTACAAACCACTGCTCAACGAAATCAGAGAGGACACAAACAGATGGAGAAACATTCCATGTTCATGGTTAGGAAGAATTAATATCGTGAAAATGGCTATACTGCCCAAAGTAATTTACAGAATCAACGCTATCCCCATCAAGCTACCATTGACTTTCTTCACAGAACTGGAAAAAACCACCATGAACTTCATATGGAACCAAAAGAGAGCCTGCATAGCCAAGTCAATTCTAAGCAAAAAGAACACAGCGGGGGGCATTACACTACCGGATTTCAAACTATACTACAAGGCTACAGTAATCAAAACAGCATGGTACTGGTACCAAAACAGAGATATAGACCAATGGAACAAAACAGAGGCACCAGAGGCAACACAACAAATGTACAACTATACAATCTTTGATAAACCTGACAAAAACAAGCAAGGGGGAAAGGATTCCCTGTTTAACAAATGGTGTTGGGAAAACTGGCTAGCCATGTGCAGAAAGCAGAAACTGGACCCCTTCCTGACACCTTACACTAAAATTAACTCCAGATGGATTAAAGACTTAAACATAAGACCTGGCACCATAAAAACCCTAGAAGGAAATCTAGGCAAAACTATCCAGGACATAGGAGTAGGCAAGGACTTCATGAACAAAACACCAAAAGCATTGGCAACAAAAGCCAAAATAGACAAATGGGACCTTATGAAACTCCACAGCTTCTGCACGGCAAAAGAAACAGTCACTAGAGTGGATCGGCAACCAACAGAATGGGAAAAAATTTTTGCAGTTTACCCATCTGACAAAGGGCTGATATCCAGAATTTACAAAGAACTCAAACGGATTTACAGGAAAAAAACAAACAAGCCCATTCAAAAGTGGGCAAAGGATATGAACAGATACTTTACGAAAGAAGACATATATGAGACCAACAATCATATGAAAAAATGCTCATCGTCACTGGTCATCAGTGAGATGCAAATCAAAACCACATTGAGATACCATCTCACACCAGTTAGAATGGCGATCATTAAAAAATCTGGAGACAACAGATGCTGGAGAGGATGTGGAGAAAAAGGAACACTTTTACACTGTTGGTGGGAGTGTAAATTAGTTCAACCATTGTGGAAGACAGTGTGGCGATTCCTCAAGGCCTTAGAAATAGAAATTCCATTTGACCCAGCAATCCCATTACTGGGTATATATCCAAAAGACTATAAATCGTTCTACTATAAGGACACATGTACACTAATGTTCATTGCAGCACTGTTTACAATAGCAAAGACCTGGAATCAACCCAAATGCCCATTGATAATAGACTGGATTGGAAAAATGTGGCACATATACACCATGGAATATTATGCAGCAATCAGAAATGATGAGTTCGTGTCGTTTGTAGGGACATGGATGAATCTGGAGAATGTCATCCTCAGCAAACTGACACAAGAACAGAAAATGAAACACCGCATATTCTCACTCATAGGTGGGTGATGAAAAATGAGAACACATGGACACAGAAAGGGGAGTACTAAACACTGGGGTCTATTGGGGGGAAAAGGGGAGGGCCAGTGGGAGGGGGAGGTGGGGAGGGATAGCCTGGGGAGAAATGCCAAATGTGGGTGAAGGGGAGAAGGAAAGAAAAGCACACTGCCATGTGTGTTCCTACGCAACTGTCTTACATGCTCTGCTCATGTACCCCAAAACCTAAAATCCAATAAAAAATTAAAAAAAAAAAAAAAGAACCTACCCATGTAACCAAACACCACCTGAACCCATCTAATTATCATCTTTTAGTTTGCCTGGGTTGGAGTCCAGGCACACGGCCTAGCTGGGTCCTTTATGCAAGCTCTCACAAATTTGCAGCTGAGGAGTTCACTGGGCTACGTCTCTCTCTCTCTCTTTTTTTTTGAGACAGAGTCTCAGGCTGTCACCCAGGCTGGAGTGCAATGACGTGATCTCAGTTCACTGCAACCTCCGCCTCCCAGGTTCAAGCGATTCTCCTGCCTAAGCCTCCTGAGTAGCTGGGTTTACAGGTGCACGCCACCATGCCCGGCTAATTTTTTGTATCTTTAGTAGACAAGGGGTTTCACCATGTTAGCCAGGCTTGTCTTGAACCCCTAACCTCATGATCCGCCCACCTCGGCCTCCCAAAGTGCTGGTATTACAGGAGTGAGCCACGGCACCCAGCCAAGGGCTATGTCTCTTTCTGGGGATTGGGGCTCTTCTTCCAAGCTCAGGAGGTTGTTAGCAGAATTTAGACCCTTGCCCCTGAAGGACCGAGGTCCTGTCTACTGTGTGTTGTCAGCAGGGGCCACTTTCAGCTTAGAGACCCCTACAGCTCCTCCCCCTGTAGCCCCCTCACAATTCGGCATCTTGTTTAAAGACCTTCAGGAGGATCTCTCTTTTAAGGGAAGGGACAGCGGGGGGTAAGGAGGTTGGGGAAGAATAACATAGGGAGAAATGCCAGATAGAGGGGATGAGGGGATGGAGGCAGCAAACCACATTGCCATGTATGTACCTATGCAACAATCCTGCATGATCTGCACATGTACCCCAGAACCTAAAATGCAATTATATATACATTATATATATATATATATATATATATATATATATATATATATATATATATGAAGTAGGGTACAGAAGCATCCATACCCCATTGGGATATTGGGTAGTCGCTCTGTAATTTTCCCTTTGAGCATGCTAATAAATGTGTATTCTGTTTCTCCTCTATTTTAAGAAAAGAGCTCAGCTCGTTAGGTCAGATCTACCCAAGTTAGTCTCTCTTTTGATGAACTGGAACTCGACTGCTTAGGGACCTTAAGTGCATCTGCAAAGACCTCCTCATCTTTACCATATAACGTAACATGACCCCGGGGTGACGCCCATTCACTTCGCTGTGTTCTGTTGGTTTCCCCACTTCAGGGGAGGGGATGATGCGGGTGTGACTCATTGGGGAGGTCACCTTCAGGTGTGGCTGGCTTCTTCCTTGCTGTTCTTTGCAAGCTTCTGATTTGTTCCTAGCTCCTTTCCTTTCTCACCTGGAGCCCAGCACCTGTACACTGCTGGGGTCTTTGCTCTTTGCTCCGAGTGGGGCAAAGTATTGATGGCACTAAGAATTGTGGGTACACCTACAAAGGCCCATTTCCCAAATAAGGGAAAAGGTTTCAGGGTTTAGGACATGGGATATCTTTGTGAGGGCCACTTCCCAACCCACACCAGCATCACTGTCAACATGGAAATCGGCAGGAACACCTGCATCCCTGCTCCACCTGCACTGGCTTCAGGGAAAGCCCTTCCCTTCTCTGTGAGCAGCAAACCCCTGCCACTCCAGTGGCACTTGAATTTTCAGAAAGATAGAAACTCAAATTCCCCAGGACATGGTACAGGGTATTATTCTTCGTGCTCACGAATTGTGTCTGAAAAAGAGTAGAAGCAGCATAAAAAAATAAAAATTCCAAACTCTGTTATATTAGACACCAAGAATGCATTGAAGGTCTTACCAAAAGAACAAGAAAAAATAAAACATGTAGTAAACTAGCGGACATAGAATCCAATAATCTTCCACCCACGAAGGAGGAATCCTGCAGAATTTATTCTAGATTCGACTCCGCTCATCAGAGTGTGGCCGTGGGTGGGTCACTTCAGCTCTTTGGTGTCTCTTTTCCCTGAACTGTGAACACTAATATTCCCTCAAATGCTGACACTAACATGACATCAGATGAACGTGAATGGGACCATGGGTGTCCAGCTCTGAGTCCAGTGTCTGGCAGGGGATCCCTGCCCAGGCACTCAGTGCCTGGCTGCTCCATGTCCCTGCAGTCCTGTCTGAGCATCCAGCAGGGACAGTACCACTTTAGATTGCCAAGTGCCAAAGGCCTCTGAAAGGCTTCTCTAAAAGGCAGAGGGTTTGGAAAAGCCAGGAAAAGCATCCAGCGTGAGCTTGCTGCCTTCGATCCAGTATCTTAGGGACTTAGGGCGAAATTCCCCAGGACATGGTACAGGATATTATTCTCTGTGCCCACGAAGTATGTCTGAAAAGGAGTAGAAGCAGCACAAAAAAATAAAAATTCCAAACGGTTATAATAGACACTAAGGATGCATTGAAGGTCTTACCAAAAGAAGAAGAATAAATAAAACACGTGGACATAAAAGCACATTATCTAGCAATTTCTGCTTTGCATTTCTTATTTGAACATGGCAGGAGGCCAGGAGCAAACTTTCCATATGCCCGAGGATCTCTGAGTTACAGCATTCTTATCTGTGAGGTCCCGGGTGATTAAGATGTGATGGGTGGGACTCAAGCCTAAATTCTGGCCTGGACCACCTGGACACCTGAGGGCGATGTCCGCTTGGAGGACACTCTGGCAGGTATAAGCTGTGTTCTTGGCTTGGGCTTTGCCCCACAGAGCTCAGAGGAACCCTGAGCACTGGTGAGGTGGGGGCTGTGTCTTTTGTAAAGGAGGAGAACTCTGTGTGCCCCTGGCCTTTGGTACTAAGAAGCAGAATAAACTGCTTCCTTGGGCTCCTTTCCTGAGTCCCCATAGCCCAACCTAAACCCCTATGGGAGAAACAAGCTTGCCTAGAAAAAATGTCAAGGAAAAAATGATATTTCCATGTAAGGCCGATAGGGCAGGCCTGAATCATTCATCACCCACCATCTATTTATTCATTTATCTATCCATCCATCCAACATCTATCCATTCATTCCATCCATCCATCCATCCATCCATCCATCCATCCATCCATCTATCCATCCATTTATCAGATCATCCATCCATCCATCCATCTGTCCATCCATCCATCTATCCATCCATCCATCCATCCATCCATCCATCCATCCATCCTGTCATCCATTCCATCCATACATCTATCCATTAATTCATCAGTTTATCCAACCCATCCACCCAATAACCCATTCATCCATCTACCCTCTGCCTCCCATTTGGTTTCTGTCTAACATCTTCCACCCAAGCCCATTGTGCTGCACCAGCCCTGTGGAAGAAGACTAAAGTAAGGTAAATCCAAATGGGCTGGAAACTTTCAGGAAACTGAATCTACAGAAAACTCTCATTCAGAAGAAGCCCATGACTTTAACTTACATGTTTCCTACCTGCAAAGCTTCACACCATAGCAAACTGCCCCCAAAATAATACACTCTTTCTCTTGACCGTTATTGGTATTCCTTCACCATGAGGGATGGGAAGCTGGTACTGCTGGAGGTTAGTGCTGAGAAAGTGTATGGGAATTAGCACTATTTGAAAAGATGTGGGTTTGAGTGGTGTTTTTGATTTGGTGTGTTGTCTTTTGAAAGGAATGTGCTGGCCCACTGACAATGACCTAGACTATCCATGTGACCACTATATAGTTGCTAATGGCTCTAATTTGGGTGTCTGATTAATGAAATCAGATTTTAAACAAATCTGTGTCCTCCATGGTAAGATTACAATATTATGTGCCCTAATATAGCCTGAAGTGAGTAAACCTTACCCAGTTGAAAAAGAAATTCTTTTTTCTTTTGGGGAAATTATTCGTAAGATAATTTGGGAGGTGTGTCTGTACCTCTCTTTCTCTTTCTCTCTCTTCATCGATATCCTTTGCCTAGGGCTGCATTAACAAATTGACACAAACTTGGTGGCTTAAAACTACAGAAATCCATTCTCATGGTTCTTGAGGACAGAAGTCCAAATCGAGGCCCTGCCAGAGTTGGTTTCTTCTGTTTTCTTTCTTCATGTTCCAAGGCGGTGCCGCACTCCTGGATTCACCCTATGCGTGTGCGCAGGCAGATATACTTTATATTTCTAAGGCCCCCATGTCTGGTCCCAGCATTGTAATACGTTAGATGAGGCCCCCAGACTCTGAATTTAACTTCCTGTGCCTTAAAACAATCTTCCAGACAATGGGGTCTCCGGGTTATACTTCCCTTGTCATCAAGAACCCTTTCACTGCTCACCGTCACTGGTCAGACTAGGGTAGTTTTAACCCCCTCTCCAGGAAGGCCCGGAAAGGTGTTTGAACAGGCTCTGAGCCGAGGATAGAGCCTGGGGCAGACAGAAACAAATTAAACCACGGAGTTCCTCCTAAGGCTCTCTGAGGCCATTTCCATTTATTTATTAAGTAAATAATTGGCATGAAAATTAGAAGTCATAGGCTTTGCTTTAATTTTTGATGCTATCTTTCTAAAGTACATTTTAACAAGCTCCAGAATATCATTTACCAAAAGCGGCTACTATTCCCATTTGAATGTGAGAATGTCTGAACCTTGGATGCCATGAAGTCCAGGGCTCTGAGGACATCAGGCAGGGACACAAGATCCCCAGCAGGCGAGAAGGGAGTCCCCCAGGAGAATCAGGAGCGCAGAAAAGGAGGAGAACAACAGAGGCAGTGTTACAAGTGTGTGCTGTTTTGGAACTTGGCATGTTTTTTGGAAAAGCAACACCATAACGTGTAGAAACTAGAGTAAAGTGAGAAGAAAACCCTTGAAACAATGAGAATAAGATTATATAAATGAAGTACGTATGTGTGGGAATATGCACAGCCTTTGGTAAAGGTGAGAAATGCTGTCTAGCGCAAAATTATGGGAACCATTTAAAAGGGGTAAACTGCAAAGCTGTAGCTGGAAACATCCTTGAAGTTAGAGACTTCAAAGTTGATTTAATATTGACTTAATGCAATGCTGTAGTAACTCAAGAAAGTAACTGATCATGTTTAAGTGAAATCAGATTAGAAAAATCAAGTATACTTAATGCCTGCTTCTGGTCTCTAAGCTGGGCACTGTCACCTACTAAATCTGCCTCTCAGTGTTGCCTTGAGATGAAATGAGAAGATAGTGCTAAAAGGTCTCTGAGAAATTAAAAACTTTGCAAATGCAGGAAAAGGAAAAGAAAAGAATGATTTCCTATGGGAGAGTTTATTCATGCTGCTTAGAATTATTCCATTGGATTTTACCTTCAAAATTATTTATTAGAAAACCTTTACTGACTCAAAAAATCCTTTGCGATGGGTTTAAAAAACATCGTACTTTCAAAACTCGCCGTATCCTGACCTTGCAGCTGATATCCTGGCTCACTGCTGTAGAGGTATACATAATCCCAACACTTGAAGGTTGAACAAGTGAAACACGATCGATTTCAACTCCATTTTGTGAAGCAGTTTGTGTGTATGTCTACGTTAATATCTGTCGTTACCCCTTGTTTAAGTAAAATAATGTGTTTCCAGTAACGTTTATTCTGCCATGGGAATAGACCTGCAATAGTCCATTCTCACACTGCCATGAAGAAATGCCCAAGGTTGGGTAATTTATAAAGAAAGGAGGATTGACTCCCAGTTCCACATGGCTAGGGAGGCCACAGGAAACTTACAGTCATGGTGTAAGGCACCTCCTCATAGGGTGGCAGGAGAAAGAATGAGTGCCAACTGAAGTGGCAGCCCCTTTTAAAACCATCAGGTCTCATAAGAACTCACTCATTATCACAAGAATAGCATGGGGAAAACTGCTCCCATGATACAGGACCTGCTCCACTAGGTCCTGCCCTTGACTCATGGAAATCATTACAATTCAAGGTGAGATTTGAATGGGGACACAGAGCCAACCATATCAAGACCTCTTTTAAGACAAACACGTAAGTGGCAAAGCAGAGCTGCAGAGCATGCATTTTATATGGGTCTGCCCTGAACCTCTCGTACTGACACAGAACACACCCTGAATTGTCAATGTGAAAGACCAGGGCTCTGCTCGATAGTGCTGGATATTTCACTTTTGCCTTAAGAAAAATACATCCCTGGACACAGACCACCCAGACCACTGCCTGTTCTCTCTGACACAGCTGAGGCTGGATGCACACTGGGGAGAGTTTGTGATTGTACACACTTCCATCTCCATCACCCCACAAGCTCAGAGTCAATGTCCTATTGATGGTGTATCTTTCATGCTTTCTCCCAAAGGAAAGGATGCAAATTACCTGGATGAAATGAACAACCTGAAAGTGGATCTAACCAGCCAACTCAAGTGGTCAGCTTGACTGTACCAAGTCAATCTCATTGCTATTTGCAAAACAATGTACTGAGTTCCAGTTAGACACCAGGTCCAGGCTCTTGGCATTTCAGAATTTCAGTTTGGAAAGTGGAAGCCAAGTGTCCGGGTGCAAGGCTAGGTGCCTTATCTACATTCAAAAGAGGCATGGTGTTCCAATCAACAGTCCCGGCCTGTTCAGTACTAAAATAGCCACATTTTGAGATTAAAAAAAAATACGCTCTTGATTAGAAAATGATCTTGAATATTGACTAGGGCTGAGAAATTCCTTGGGTAAACGGCTTAAAACAAAAACTGAATACCAACAGGCATACCAGGGTGAAAGTGAGCTGAAGTACCTCTTCAACAAACTGCACTTAGGACACTTGAAAACTGTCATTTTCCAGAATTATTATTCTATAAGTTCTCCAAAGAAATATCTCTATAGTTCAGTAACAGTTTAGGCTATAGTTTTGTGCTAAGCACACTGTCTCACTTACGTTGAGAAACTTTAATGGAAACCTTTGTCGATAATGTTTACGAATCTTTATAATGCAGCTGAAGGAGAAATCTAAATCGCACTGATTCGATTCACTAGATTTGGTTCCGTTACATTTCATTGATTTTTTATGGAGAATACTCGTGATATGCTTCAAGGTTTTCATTTGGCAAACCACGAATGAATCAAGGGACAAAAGCTCAGAGGGTGTCAAGTGGCAGAAAGTCACCCTCCATGGCCCATGGGGAGGACATGCGTGGAGACCCAGATAAATCCTGACAATTGCTGAACACAGACCATGCAAGGACACAGCAAGCATTCCCTGTAGAGATGTTTATTGGTTTTAAAGTTTTGTTTTCCAGAATCAGTGTTCTTTTTTCTCATTAGAGCAGTGCCTCTAGGTTTTCTGACTCATGCACTCACCGTCTTCTGGTGGTAAACAGTTCTTTCCTTGATTTCTGCCACATGCATTTTTCTCTCTTCTTTTGAGGACCACAGAAGAAGGTAACTCTGGAAACAGGGTACACCAGATTCTCCCCGTGAATCTCAGTGAGAGTGTGAAGTTTCGCAGTCACCCACAGTATACAGATCAGCATCCTAGCATTGCCATCACGGCAACCACATTCACGAAATGAAGTCACATTGTAGAGAAGGCAGGAACGAAATGAAGCACCTCAGGTGACAGCAGTTTCTGTGTTAGCCCAATTGGTGTCATCACCAGTGATTGCCCAAGATCTAGAGATACAAAATGATTGCATGTCTACAAAGTAGGATATCCACTTAATTTACCACCAGTAGAAGAAAGGAGAAAGTCACCTCCTGGTTTTAACTCTGCAAGAGACACAGGGTGAACTGGTGGTGGGGGGCAGTGCAGGGATCCGTTTTTCCCTCCCTGAGGCCTTACTGACCTGGGAGGACGACCTCACACCTGACCCCTCAGTGCACCCTATTTGCCTATCCTTATCGTGACCTTGAAAGAAAATCCTGCTTCCCTCTGCGTTGATTGTTTCTGTTTGGCCAGCACACTTTGCTTCCCTGTTTCTTCTGGAACCAAACTGACATCACTTACTGCTTTCCTGAACGTCAACAGAGTTTGTTTGACTTTCCAGTTTAGTGACCACATTCTGTGGATCAGATGGGCCCTAGGCTTAAAAATGATACTCAGTGCTATGTGAACTAGAGGCTGCAAAAATTAGAAAGATATGTAGAAACTACCAGAAAACTCAGAACAGAGCTGTATATGATTTCAGTGTCTTTGGAGAAAAAAAATTACAAAGCACTGACTATGATCCCTGGGCTGAGCCCCAAGCTCCTTACAGAAGCTTCCCAAGGCAGACGGAGGGAATTTCTGGCCTCTGCTCCAGCTCGCTCTGGGCACAGAATGGACACCATGGGTGTTTCTCTGCTGGCTTGGAAGACTCGTGACTGTACTGATTTGATGGTGGGGTGAAGACTGTGCTTGATGAGGGCCACACGAATTGCCTCATGGTCTCATGAAGCAACATAAAGAATCAGAAAGCTGCAGTAAGGCAGTGGCCTGGTGGCTCCTGTCTTATGTGGACAAGCCCCTCCAAGTCTCTGGGCTTGCCTCTTTCACTACAGAGGGTGTAAAGTTAGGCTAAGTGGTCTTCCAGATTCAGACGCTTTACCCTCTCTACAGTCAGGAAGTAAGCTCTGCCCCTTCCAAAAGCAAATTCCATTGAAATTCGCATGCTATTGAATGTGTACACTGAAATGTACTTCCTACACATAGGGCAAGCGCCACACGCCAGGCTAGGCTGTCAGGCGGGACTGTGTCCTGCCTCCTGAGATCGGCTCCACGAACAGGGTCTCTGCAGGTGAGAGGTGGCAAAGAACCTCCAGTTCTCCCGTTCAGGGCCAGTGAGAACAGAGCCCACGTTCCCTGTCAAGGTGCCCTCAACTCCTCCCATTTCTACACCTGCCGTTCTTCCCCTGGCCTAGCCAGAGCTCAAACCTGATTTACTCCAGGAAATCCTTCTGGTTTTCAGTCAGAAAATCTCTGGATTTGCACCACGTCTTTAATTTCTGTAGTGCAGTTTGGCACTTGCCTCGCTTGGTGCCCGTCCTGTGTGCTATTCCTGCCTTCTGAGTTCCTATCCAGGGAAGGGACTGTCCCTTAATCTTCTGCACGCCCTGCATTTAAGAGGAGAATGCTGAGTGAGCAGAGAGATGGTCAATTACTAGTTGAGTTTTGGGTCAGTTGGTCGACTGAATGTGAGAACTGGGGACAGAGAGCAAGTATGTGATTACCAGGTAATAAGTGTATTTTAATCACTGTAATTGATCATTCGGAGTTGATATCCAAGTGGGTTCTAATTAAAGCCTGTTGTAATGTAAATGTCCTGCTGCTATGAAATTGACGCTTAAAGTTCGTTGACCATCTTTAGTCTCCAAAGCACATCTGCTGCATCATTTTGGCCAATCTCACACTGACCTGGTTGGACTACACAGCTGAGGGAACTGCGCTCAGGCAGGTGGAGTGACTGGCCAGCTTTACACGGACATATGCGTTTTTGTCTTTCAATCCCAGGTCTTTTTCACTCGCCTACACATTTTTCTCTTAAAAAAAGGTCAAATTTTGACAGATGGAGCTGAGAACTTTAAGCCTACACCCTGGCTTTTCTGAGTAGTAGATTTTAGAGACAGGAAGTCTTTGGAGGAGTATTGGCGCCTGTGCGTGTGTGTGTGTAACTGGGGGTAATATCCTTGCTGCTCACATAGAACTTCCTAAGGCATAAGCAGGTCTCCATCTTCTAGAAAGTTACAGACAGCCCATGTGCAGGTCTTACCCAGAGGTGGAGAAGACACCCAAGAACAAGACTGGTTGGCTCAGGAAAACAGTTGTAAGGGAAGGAGTTTTGCATTGAGGAGAGGACAAATGAGTTGGAAACTCTGTTTGTTTGGCTCTGTGGGCTCTGGCCTGGGGCGTGGGGCTTTCGGGACATGAACATCGGCACCCATTGTCCAATTATTCCCTTACTGTCTGTCCAAAGAGGGATAGGTTCTTTGTCCAGGCCTCTCCCTCTCACACTGGGCTCCACGGACAGGTGTCCACTTCAGCGGAGTGGAAGGAGGCTGTGGTCAAGGTGTGGACAGCCAGACCGATGCTGTGGCCTAAGGGTGCTTCCAGGGCTGGGCACCGCGTGCTTGCCTACGAAGGGAGTCAAGTAGAAAGGGAGTCCGTGCCCATAACAGCCCAAGCAAGGGTGGAGTTAGTTTCACATTGCTTCCTACTGCTTTTAAAATGAGACATTCTTAACCAATTTCAATGAAAAATGTTATTTTGTTCACTACAGGATTGATTTCTTTTATAAGTTTCTAACAAACCTAATGGAAATGCCATGCAAAAGAATCAAACTCTGAGGATATGGAAGGGGCCAGACTGAGCTGAGTGTCTCTCTGCTCTGTCGCCGGCTGTCACCCAGCCCAACCCAGGGTCAGAATAGTCTCCTGGCTGCACCCCTTGGGGCAGTTCTCAGAGTGAACCATGAACCTGTTCTTCAATCAGCCAGTAAACACTACTGAAATGACCTGCCTTTACATATATTTCTTTCCCTAAAATACAGCTCCTTTTAATTTTCATTAGAAGAGGAAAATATTTAGAAAGCAATAAACTCAGGTGCTTTCCCTAGCAAGATGTTTCTGTCCTACGTCTTTAATCTCTGCAGTGTAATTCCATGATAACCAATAGCTCCAGGGTCCAAGGACCGCCAGGCAAATTTCACATTTCCAGGATGGAGAGTGCCACCGTGGAGGGGTGGATGAATGAACAGTGTAAGTTCACTGGCATCAAATTTCACGACTATTATGACTCACAGGGAACATGAGCAGGCCCTGCATTCTTAATACACTCTCATTTTCATCTGGCAGAGCTGCACGTGTGCACTTGGAGGCAAATAGAAAGTGGTAAGGGAAAGCCAAAGAAGCACTAAGTTTGGTGAATGGCCAGCCCTGCTGAAGGGCGCCAGCCCCTCTTCTCTGAGGAGAGGTCTCTTGGATCCTTGCAAACCTGGAACTAATGAGCAGGTCCCAAAGTAGGCAAAACTGCCTGAAGAACTGAATATATTATCCCAGAAGGCTTCTCCTTCCTAGCGGTTAGACTCAACTGCCAGCGTCTGAACTTCAGCCAATCATCCCTTCAGCTCCTGGGCTGCTTCTGGGGACCATTTCAATCCACCTACTTTTTGCAAAGATTGTGGGTTCCTAAAACTCACTTCTGGTCCCTGACCCAGAATGCTGCTCTTGAATGACAGGCTGTTAGTATGTGCAATATTTACAAAATTTAAGAGTATCTGAAATATCTTAAATGGAAGGATAGCCCACAATGACTGGATCCTTGAGGCAGTGTATCAGGTATGCATGATTTTATTTAAAATGTGTCCAATAAGACTTTCCACTTGGAATGAACATTTTTATCTCTTTCCTCATATTACTAGAAACAGTATTTCTTCATTTCATGGAGTTTCTTAGAAAGTTCTAAGTAACTTAACAGAGGAGAAAAATGAAACCCTGGGGAGATTAAATAACAGGAAATTTACACCACAGCAAGGGTGCTCACCCATCCCAATTTCGGGGGACACACAAGTGACTACTGGGTGAAGAAACAGACCCGGTCATGCAAATCATCATATGATCACTTGGTATCCTTTGGCAGTTCTGACATTCCCTGTCACTAGCACAGATAATAAAATGAGTCAGATGACTGCAGTGAATGGGAAATCGTCTTTTGCTTTTGGTGGTTGAGAGAAGACAGGAACACACAGGCGCAGCCACAGGAGCATTTCCTAACCTCGGATGAGACTGTTCGCCACTGACCATCCACTGCTCTGAGCCCCAGAGGGCGCACCTGGTGTCTTTTGCCTTCCCTCTAATGGCACTGGTTTATCTGTGGACAGCAGCACACCACAAATCAGCATCGAGAGCACATGTTCACCAAGTGGGCTGTTGTAGTTTTAAATCACTAGAACCTGGCAATATTAAATCTGTGTTTTCATGAGCCAAAGGTCATAGCACAAATGAGGTCTACATGTCATCACAGCGGACCATGGGCCACAGAAAGACACATCTTCAAGTTATGTTGACCTTCCAGGAAGAAAAACAGAGATACAGAGCACAGCAAAACACGTGCCGGGGACGCACGGCGGCAATGCAGGCGTTCCTATGAAATGTGAACGGTGCCATTTGCATGGAAATGGAGCGAGCAGGGGCATCGAGTTTCCTGCCGGCTCGTCGGAGCTGCTGTCATGGAAAGAAGCTCAGGGCAATGTGACTGGGGCGGGCAGAGGGGCAGGCAGGCTGGGAAATGTCTCCATCTCAACATGTGTTCTAAAGTGACTTAGAGGTGATCATTCATTTATAATCGAAACATAATCCGAACGGCATTTGCTCCGTCTTCCTCTCTGTAAACACATCTGTTCATAAATAACTTAAACGTCTCCTTGGCATTCAGGATGCAGTTCTGGCTGGAGTAAAAAAGGGTGGAGGATGCACAGCGTTGAGGAGATGTCGGGGTACTGGTGTGTGTGTGGACAGGCGCTCGAGCGTCTACTGCAGGCGGCAGACATCAGCCGTCGGACACGGGCGGGGTGACCCAACCGTATTTTTCATGCGTCTTCACCAGACTCTTAAAGGTAGCTTCAGCTTCCTTGCGACTGAAGGACTTTTTTGATTTGCCAGCTTTTCTACAGATCCGTCCCTGCGTGAGATGAAAAGAAAAACCAGGTTAGAACTTCACTGGGAATTCTGTTTCCTACCGTCTTTATGGAAAGCACACAGAGTCGTGGGAATTTCTGATGTCTGAATCCATGCAACGCACTGGCCACCAGCAGGGTTGGGGCAGCCTCACTGCCCGGATGCAGAACAATTCAGCTCTGGCACCGAACAGATGGGCCAGCCTGGGGCTGGCAGACCTTCTGGGTAGCGGGGTGCTGTCTTCACAAACCCACACACAGCATTGGCTGATCTGGACTTGCTCATTCTGTGGTGCTGGAGAGCAATCTCTGCCCCAGTTCCCGGGACACACGGCAGGAGGGGCCAGCCTTACCAAAAGAACATCAGTTCTTTCGATGGTCTCCCTGAGGCAATATACTGTTTGAGCTTCCTTTCCCTCCATCAAAAGAATGCCTTTAATTATCATCACTTAAAATTCCTCCGAGATAACAGTAAAGATAAAGATATTTATAGAGAGATGTGTATATTTGTATATTTCTATAAATATTTTTAAACTCTAATTTTTAAAATTCAAGTTCCAGAGCCATTAGTGAGTTGAATGGAATTCATGTCACTTCAGTACGAATTCATGAGGCAATAGTGGACATTTTTATGGAAGAAAAGACCTGTCCTCGTCCTCGAGGTCCAAGAGAGGGTAGAGGTCAGGGCAGGTGGTTTGTCACACAATCTAGGGAGGGGGTGGGGCCAGGGGAGAGGCCACGCCCCACAAGAGAGGACAGAGGTGAGGGCAGGTGGTTTGTCACACAATCTAGGGAGGGGGTGGGGCCGGGGAGAGGCCACGCCCCTCACAGTGACCAGGCTTGTTCTGCTCCCTAGGACAGAACACTGGTCTCTACAGTGGTCAAAAGGCACTGACCCATTTTAGATGGCACAAGAGGGCTCTGGACATGAGAAAGAAGAAAGCAGGCAACCATGCCCATGTGACAGCATCTCAGGAAGCCTTGGGACATGTGGTGTGTCTGGCATCGGAGGGGAAGAGCAGATGGAAGACAGCCAGGATTCGGGTGACGCAGTTCTCCGCTCGACCTGTGGCAGCTCTCACTCTTCCAACCTCAATTACTCTTCATTAAGCCTGTTAATGGTAGATCAACTGAAACACTCCCTTACCTGAGGCACATTTACTTCCACTTAGCCTCCCCCAGACTCTCCTGGAGGATCTGCTTCTCCCCGTGGGCATCCCATGCACATGTTTTGTAGATGGCGCAGAAATGCCTGGGAAGACCTGGCTGGGCTTCACCCACCAGCAGGTGCAGAGGTATTATTACCAACCATCGCCTGCTGTTCAGGAACCTTCACGAACAGAATTTCTCTCTGAACAGACCCTCTGCACTCCCAATACGAGGCACTGATACCACAGCACAATGGTGGGCACATGCTGGGATGGAGAATGGGGACCAGGCCTCCCCACCAGCGGCTCCTGCAACACCCAGCAGCCAGGCGCCTTGGACAGCCTTAGATGGCAGAAGCCACGTGGGTCTGGATGGCTGCCAGCAAGCAAGACCCACCCAATCCTGGCTCTCTGATAACCCGCTGACAGCTCCAATGGGAAGGCAGCCGCAACAACCTCTAAATCTACTGGGCAGGTGGTGCCCTATCACCTGAAACGTAGAGTGAAAGAGGCCATTTCACAGGACTGTATTCAGAGCCTTGCCAGGCTTCCTTTTCAATAATTGTCTTTTCAACAGTGGACACGCAGGTCGATCCCTAGCATCGGAGTCAGCAGTCCAGGGTTACCAACTTCTGCTCACTCTGGACATCCCTCTGCTTTCACTTGTGCATCTGTCATTGGGCCCTATTTTGACAGCGGGACCTTTTCTTTTTTTAAAATTTTCTTATCTTTTTAGAGACAGGGTCTTGCTCTGACATCTAGGCTGGAGTGCAGCGGCATGATCGTAGCTCACTGTAACCCCAAACTCCTGGGCTCAAACAACACTCCTGCCTCAGCCTCCTAAGTACCTAGAACTACAGGTGTGAGCCATCACACTTGTCTAATTTTTTATTTTTTATAGGGATGGGGTCTCACTTTATTGCCCAGGCTGGTCTCAGACTTTTGGCCTCAAGTGATCCTTGCACCTCAGCCTCCAAAGTGCTGGGATTACAGTCGTGCCATCATGCACTCTTTTCAAAAACGCTTTATAGCTCACGTAGGAAGAGGTGCTAAAAGGATGAAGGAAGATGGGATGAGAAGATGACAGAAAACCACTTACTGACTGCTAGCAACATCCCCACGCCTCCCTAGGATTCAAGCATATTTGCTTATGTGGTGTAGATATATGATTAAAAAAAGACCACTTAGAGCTAACATATTCATAATCATCATCATCGTGGGCTGAGATCAAAGTCCAAAGTTATTTAATTAAACATATGAAAACACGTCTTTCACATCTTTGTGAGGACGTTAGCATCAATTTCTTCCTTTTTTTTGTTTCTTGAGACAGGGTCTCACCCTGTCATCCAGGCTGGAGTGCTGTGGTGCGATCATAGCTCACTGCAACCTTGATATCCTGGGCTCAAGAGATCCTCCTGCCTCAGCCTCCCAAGTAGCTGTACTACAGGCATGCACCACCACACACAGCCAGTTTAAAAAAAATTTTTAGAGAGACCGAGTCTTGCTTTGTTGCCCAGGCTGGTCTCAAACTCCTGGGCTCAAGCAATCTTCCCACCCTGATCTCCCAAAGCGTTAGGATTATAGGCATTAGCCACGGTGCTGGCAGCATCGGTTTCTACGTCAAGTGAGAGCAAATATCAAGGGTTGGATATTTGGCCAAAATGTATATTTTAACCATCTCTATCCCTTTTCTCTATAATACTGAAAAAATCTATGGTATTATTAGAAAATCCTGAAATAAAGGTAGCTAGACACACACAGGATCGCAATCATCTTGGAATATTCCGTGGCTTTTGGCATAAACCCACACTTTGCCTATTCTTTGTGAAAGTCTCAATTGTTACCAGAAACAACAAGCAAAATTCCTAAGTAACAGACCATCCTTTGTTGCCTTTTCTTCCCTGGAAGAATCATGAACAGAAAGCCCCATGCTTAGTCAATTCAACAACTGGGAGACAGAGCCCGTTATGAGCCAGTCAGAGGTTCCACGCATTCATTGCACTCCACTGTCGATAAAGAGCTCTCCTCTCCTGTCTCCTACACCCACGTTTAAAATGAACAAATACTGTTTTCATAGGTTGCCCGTCTTCTTCTGATTGGCAGTTTAAATAAGACACAGCGAAATGCTGGACTTGGAAACCACTCCCTATATTCCTCCTATATTTCCTGCTCTGCCAGGGTCACCGAGCTGTTTTTCTCACATGCCCTTGCTGTGCTCACTGCACCAAGGAGAGTGGGACCGCTCCATCCCAAGTTCCCTGTTTGCTGCAGATGTTTGGGCACTTCCGTTCATCCTTCGAGGAAATGTGAACTTCTGGTTATCAAGTGCAGACAATACCCATGTCACACATCATGAAGGACATCCAATAAGATAATACATTTGAAAATACTGAGAACTTTGAACGTCATATAATAGCTGCTCTTCTTATTCTCATAACATTTACCTTTCTCCCTTTTCTGTTTCTATTTAACTAATAATCAAGGAATCTAGTCTGAGGTATTTTCTTTGAGTGACTCTTGTTTCTTCTAAAATATCTCTACTTGTACTTAATGTTAAGAGTCACAGATGTGCCTATCACTCATCCACCACAATAGCTTTGTGCTATCACTCAGAGTTTATGGCAACACCTTTGATAAGTAGCACTTTCTGTCTTTCCTGAGCCACACATGGTAAGTGTATACTTATGAACAACGACAGCATTTTGCCCTCACAATCTTAAAAGTCTCACTGTAATATTGAAGCAGAACAGTGTTAATGAGAATGAAATTCTCCAGGGCTGTATCTGTCAAACAAAACCAGTAGGTGGTACTTTGATTTGATTCTTTTTTTCCCTTATGGCCTTTTGAGGGCCAATAGCAATTGATTCAGCATGAAAACATTTTAACACAGCTAATAAGATGAGAAGTGGCCCCAGCTCAAGTCCCCCGTGCAGCCCCCATGCACTTGAATTTCAGCCTGGCACATCTGCGTCTCCCTCAACTGTCTCATGTTTCTCATTCATTCATTTTTGCATTCATTCAATGTGTCGGGTGCTGAGTCTAACAAGATAAACCAATGCCAGGTCTCTGCCTTTAGGGCTCAGAGTCCATTATGGGGAGATAACCAGGCATATTGCAGCTGCTGGGGCAGAGGATGTGGAGCATTGAGGGTTCTCACTCTTGGTACTGTTGACATCTTGGGCCAGGTAATTCTTTGCTGTAGGGATGACGCTAGCGTGGAAGAAGTCGGCAGCACTCCTGACCACTGCCCGCTAGATGCTAGGAGCACCCCATGAGGAAGGACAACAAACTGTTTCCAGACATTGTTAAATGTCCCCACAGGAGCAAAATCACTCCTGATTGAGAACCACTGGTGTGTAGAGCAAAAAAGTCAAAGCCAGGAAGAGTGAGTTCCTTCTTTATTCATTCAGCAAACGATCGCTGCGGGACCTCCCCTGGGTCGGGAACTGTCCTGGTGACCCGGACGGCAGAGCTTTCTAAGAATAACTCTGGTCCTCATGGAACTCACACCCCAGAGGGTTTGACGGAGTCTACATTGGGGAAGAGAGAAAAAAGGAGAGAGAAGAGGGGTGGTGGCAGCGATTTGTGCGCTGAGAAAGATTCCCACTGGCAATAATGTAAGCTGAGCCTTGAAACATAGGTAGGCAGGTGTTTATCAGACTGTGGTGGGAAGGGATAAGGGGTCTCAAAGTGAAGGCATGAAATGGCTCACTATACTCAGGGAATGATGGACAAGATGCTGGGGGTGGGGGGTTGGGCGCACAATTTAAGTGTGTGTGTGTGTGTGTGTGTGTGTGTGTGTGTATGTGTGCATGCTTGTGTGTATAGTTGATGGGGAAGGAGTTGCATAATTCAATAGACCTGGCTTCAAATCCCTGTTCCACTACTTACTGGCTGTGTGACCTTGGGTGAATCACTTAACTTCTCCGAATTTTGATTTTCTCATATACAAGACAAGCATTTTCATAGCATTACACGGCACTAGATTCTGTAAGAATCTAATGGTAAAACACATAAGGTGCTTGGTGCAATGCCAGGCACAGGGTGAACACAGTAGATGGGGTTTCTTATTTCTTAAGCTCTCACGGAAGTTCTTCGCCTCGGGTAAAGATGGTTTCATTCTGTCCTCTCGAAAGAACACACAACATTTCTGTCTTTTCATGTAGATTTTATGACTTATTCTTTCACAAAAATGTCCGCAGATAAATTCAGTGTGTTGTATTTGCATGGCTTCTTTCTTTGCCTTTTGAGTGATGCCTGTTTTAATAGGTTGACATTACGTCTATACTTCTCACTGGATTAGATTTTTCTTCTCATTCCTTTTCTTTGCAAACGTACTTTCTTGTTATTTTTGTGTTTCGTTTGCCTGTGAATTACAGACTTTTGCCCTCTAAAAATAGTTAAAATTTCCAGACTCCTTATGCAAAGTTTTGAGTTTCCTGAACTCATTTCCTGAGCCAAAATTATAGAGCTGCTACTTGCTTTGAAGGTCTTTGAAGGTGTAATTGTCAGTCTAAAAGCACTCGTAACCTTGAACTCCCTGACACGGGTCATAAGCATGTGCGGGGCTCATTTTAGACTTCCCCCGAAACTTCTATCTGGGGGCAAACATTAAAGCTCACTAGGCTCTTGGCTTGAGGAAAACCAATGCTTGCAAGTGTCTGTGAGAGGAGGGCTGCTTTGGAAAGACACTGGGGATTGCACCTTTCTTTTAAGGTTTAACGTTCAAAGCAAATCCTAGAAAAAAATCAACTTGTAAGTTTCTAAAGGGCAAATGAGAGTCTACTAAGAAACACATTCCCAAATCAGACCAGTGACACATAAGCCACTGCCAAGCAGGGGACTTCAGCTGGATCTGGTCCAATGAGACAGGAAAGAGAAGGTTCCTAGGAAGGCGAATATAGCCCTTCTTGTGAGTCTGAGTGTGTGTGTGCGTGTACCCACGTGTGTGCAAATGTGAGCACGTGCACAGGTGTAATGCATGTCCATACATGTGCATTTGCCTATGTGTGCACGTGTGCTTATGTGTGTGTTGTGTGCTTACATGTATCATGTAACATGTGAGCATGTGTGCTCATGTGTGCACATGCAGGTGAATATGGTGGTTACATTCAAACTGCAGGGACAGATGTGAGCCTCCCTGTTGTGGAATGGCTGCTGACCAGAACCCACCTTAACCTGAGGGAAGGCTCTCAGCTCTCAACGGAAGACAGGAAGCCCCAGGCCACATAAGCCAGTTTGATGGGTGGTCCCTTTGCACAGGGAGAGCTTCAGCCTGGTGGGCTCCGAATCTGTCAGAAAACCATTCAGCACCAACCAGTGCAGGGAGGGGACAAGCAGAGAGGGCTGAGAGAGCAGAAACAGGGAAGGGGAAAAGGATAGGGTGCTGTTGGAGCTGATGAGCCTCCAGTGAGGTCATGTTGAGGTTTTGTCTGAAGCTCAACCCCAGAGACTGCCAAGTCTCCACCCTGCCCATAAATGCTGCAGCGACTGCTCCGTGCTCAGCTCGACTCTGAATCTTGGCTGCTGCATGGCTGCTTCACAACCCATCTCATTAAATGCTGGCCTGGGCAACCTTTGCGGTGAGAAGGAAACTGCTTCCATCAAGGCACTTGCCAAGGGCTATAGAAGAGCTGGGTTCAAATCAAGGGCTCCCGAGACTGAAGACTGAGGCACCACAGCGGACCACACATGTGGCCCCAGGGTGTCACGAGGGGCAAGACCAAAGAGAGGTAGCCTCAGGGCCAGGGCCTGCGGAGGGGCCCAGAATCCGTCAAGGAGGGAGCTGGAGGCAGCCACATGGGCTGGGCGGCTCCCTCCAGGGAACCAGGACTTGTTGTATGCAGACCAGCCCTCCCTGCTCACCTTTCCAACGCCAGCACCGGGCACTCAGGCTTCCGTGCTCCCCATTGGGTTTCACTCTAAGTTTGTGCATAATATGGCTTGGGTTCCTTTCATCATTTAGACAGCCAACAGCAGACTCATTCATACGCACCCCCTGTGACTAGTTGTGATTTAGTTCCTAGATCTGGTAGCTAAAAATAGTGTTGGGTGGTTTCTGGAAGGTGTCAACTCGAAATAGTCACCTCGGAAGCCATAAACTTGATCTTTCCGTTACACTTTCAGAACACACTCTGCCTCAGAGACCTGTTGACTCACGCCCAAGCCAAACACAGACAGGCGACCAGCGAAGTGGCTTCACAGAGTAGACGACTAGAGCATCCCACTGGATCTGAGGTGTAGAGGACAGTGCATTGGGGGGTGGGGCATGACGGGCCATGTGGCTATGTGGACCAGCCACACAGGGACCAGCCCATGGTGTGGCTTTAGGTGGAAAAGACCACTCTCCTCCAGGTGGAGAGCGGCTGTGTTCCCATCTTGATAGAGATATATAGTTTCTGCAGAAAAATATGCACTGGGAAACCCATTCCCATTATAGTGAAATTTCTCTCTCTAGTAGGAATGTTTGCAGGCCGGGAAGTGGGGTTGGTAGGGCTGTGAGTGTCCAGGAGAGGCAAGCAGAGTCCCAGTAGGTGATGGGGTGTCCTCAGGAAGAAGGCTGGGGAGGTCCTGCTGACACACAGGGAGCACGGTCCTTCACTCTAAACCTTCAAACGCACCCTCTGAACATCACATCTGTGACCTTCTCATTCTTTTTTTTTTTTTTAAGACAGAGTCTTGCTCTGTCACCTAGGCTGGAGTGCAGTGGCGCCATCTTGGCTCACTGCAACCTCCACTTCCCAGGTTCAAGTGATTCTCCTGCCTCAGCCTCCCTCGTAGCTGGGATTACAGGCCCTTGCCACCACACTCAGCTAATTTTTTTTTTTTTGTATTTTCAGTAGTGACAGGGTTTCACCGTGTTGGCCATGAGGGCCTCGAACTCCTGAACTTGAGTGATCCACCCTCCTCAGGCTCCCAAAGTGCTGGGATTACAGGTGTGAGCCCCACGCCCGGTCAGGGCTTCTCATTTTGAAAAGCGAGCTTGAGCCTACCGAGATGTGAAAGAGAGTGTACAGAACAGCTAAGCATGTCTTTTCTTCTCTGGGTGCTGACAAGAGCATTGGTCCAATCAGAGAGTGCTGCACTGGCAGTAGGGAGGCTTTGCTGGGGTGGTGGGTGGTGTGCAGCCATGGATGTGCCATTTCCCATTTGGAGCTGGGAGACAAGATGAAAACATCTGATACCTCTGCAGAAGCGGGTGTCCTCCAGATGACGGTACCTCTGCCTGGGCCTGGAGTTGGATCACTCCTGGATGGAGGGCTCCCATGCACGCAGGGTGCTCCGCAGCCTCCTTGGGTCATTCCCGGCCACGTGCACCGAGGGTGTTCTGCAGCCTGCTGGCCTTCATTCTCTGGATGCCATTAGTACCCCACTTCTGAGTGGTGGCAACCAACAATGTCTATGCATATTGCCAAGACTTCCTGGGGGGCTGAACAGCTGTGGAGAAGCCCTGCTCTAGAAGGTGTGGGGAGTGGACCGCGGGAGTGCAGAAGGGGGCACCTAACCGGGGCTGGGCGCCCAGACCATTGGAGGAGACTTCCAGGAGGAGGTGGTGCAGGAGCTGAAGGCAAAAGACAGCAGCAGTGATCCAACCAGAAAGCAGGAGGGGGCAGCAGGAGCAGATGCTGCGAGAGGGCGGGCAGTGAGCAACTGGAGGCTCCCAGGAGCCGGGCTTGCTGGGGATTGGGGGAGGGGAGACAGGGGTGGGAGGTGCCCTAGTTTCCTGGGCCTCCTGGAACAGAAAACCCTAACCAGGAGCTTAAAACAACAGAAATGCACTCTCACAGTTCAGGCAGCCAGAGTCTGACGTGGAGACGCGGGCCTGGGGATGGGTCTGGTCCAGGCCCCCTTCCCAGTGCTCAGGGGCTGCTGGCACCCTGTGTGTCTTGGCATGTAGGCACAGTGCTCTAATCTCTGCCTCCGTTGCCACATGGTGTTCTCTGTGAATCTGTCTCTGTATCTGTCTCTGTTCCCTCTTCTTACAAGGACACCAGTCATTGCATTAGGGACCACCCTAACCCAGCAGGACCTTGTCTCAACTCGGTGACGTCTGCAAAGGCCCTATTTTCAAATAAGGTCACATTCACAGGCACAGGGAGTTAGGACTTCAACTATTTTTGGGAGGACACAACTCTGCCCACAGCAAGCATAAAGCTGACCGAAGGGTGTTTCACCCGCTCCTCTGCACTGGGACCATTCTGCAGGTGGGAGCAAACAGGGCCAGGTTTTCCTGTGGATGGGTCATTTAGGAGGCGGTGCGGCCGGTCAGGTTTGGGGTGTTGGCCAAACCTGGTTATTGTCATGGTCCAGAGAAGATGGCAAGGGCCTGGCAGAAGCCACTCAGGTGAGTTCAACTAAGGCCACGTGGGCAGGGTTAGGGGAAGGATCAGTGGGAGGCCTGAGCCCCTCCAGGCTTCTGATGCGGGAGGAACAGGTTTTCGGGATAAGATACTGAGTTCCATTTGGGTTGGCTGGCTTTGGGGTGTGCACAGAAATCCAGGCAGGAGGCTGCTGTGTATAGCAGTGGGAGG
Organism: Callithrix jacchus; assembly: GCF_049354715.1. Lineage (NCBI taxonomy): Eukaryota > Metazoa > Chordata > Mammalia > Primates > Cebidae > Callithrix > Callithrix jacchus. Next base: position 199,373,810 of record NC_133503.1, read on the forward strand.
TCACACCGGGGAACCTAAATGATGAGTATGGCGAGGTTCTGCAAGGAGGGGTGTGCAGGGAGGGGAGCATGCCTCCGCTCTGCTCTGCAGCCATAGACCGTGAGCAGGTCACCCTCCCTGCACCTAGCGCTGCACCTGTGTCACATACCTGCCCATACCTCCTGCGTGGGGATAATGAGCACCCGCTGTGCAAGGCGAGATGGGACGGAGGTGGTGGGCCACCATGCCCAGTGACACGGGGCCAGGCCTGCAGAGAGATGCTGTCTTAGGAACAGGCTGTGCGGTCTCAGGCAGGTGTGTTTGGCTGGGGATAGTCAAGAAGAGAAGCAAGAAACCTAGGAAAGGGGGATTAGGGAGGTGTGGCTGCAGCAAAGTGTGCACAGGTGAGATGGCCCGGGAAGCACGCGCCGGAAAACAGTCATCTGAGATGTGTGATGGTTACCTGGTTTATAATAATATCAAGACTTTAAAAACTCTTTTTGACCTTATTATATATATTTTTAGCAATCTCTGCACATTAAGAAAAATCTGGTTCTTTAAAAAAGTGTTGCTTAGCCACGAACAAGTCCAAAGAGAGCAACCTGTATTCCCCAGAGGTATACAGAATACTTGCTGCCCCACAGACCTCGAGCTGGGTATTAGGTAATGCCGGCACTCAGAAACTGTCTCCTAAAACTATGAAACCTCTCAGGAAGACAAAGCCAGCATCAGTTTCAGGTAAACTTTGGTGCTATTCATCAGGAATGAAAGTGAAGCCACTCTACTTAACAGTATACAAAATCCTCCAGTTCTGGCAGCGCCAAAGGCACAGTTCATGGACGCTTACAAAACAGAAGTGTCGCTTGCCTCTACATTTTAAAGAAAGTTCTAGTAAGTACTGAATCTGTTTTGAAACAGATGGTACTTTCTTGGAGGAAGCAAGCCCAGATAAAGGAACTTTTTACTAAAAATGTAATGATATGAGATAATCCTTTCAAGGTTACTTTTTGGAGATCCCACTAATACTTACACTTTTGCATAAGCAGCCGGTTCCAGTGGGTTTCGTTAACGTGCACTTTAAGACAGGTAAGTGACAGACATGCTCATTAATGGCATCGTGGTGGCTGTGTCGAGGGCTGTCTGAGCCAGGCCCTGTTCTCAGGATGGGGCAGACACTCTCACTAAGCCATGCCAGGACACTCCACCAGGTGGGTGCCACAGGCATCAGCCGTATTTTACAGACGAGAAAACGGAGACACACAGATCAAGGTGCTTGGAATCCCTCAGCTAGGGAGTGCCAAGAGCCAGGATCCCAGTGCAAGAATCCCTGGCTTTGGAGGCCACACTCTGAACCCCAAGGCCAGGCCAGCTCTTAGAAATGTGGGAAAATGTCACAGATTTCAGAGAAGGCAAACCGGATACTGACTATTTACTAAAAAAAAAAACAACCGTGACCCCCGACTGTGCCCCCTGGTGTGGGACGCTCCTTGGCCACTGCTTCCCTGTGTACCTCTCACTGTCGTCTAGACAGGGAGCTCCCGCCAGCCATCCTGTCATTTGCCACGTGGTTTGTTTAAGTCCTGAGATTATCAGGGCCCTGAATCTACCTCTACCACGTAGATTCTGGTCTTCGCAGCACGTGTGAGGGCCGCAGTACACGCTGCCTGCCTGATGCAGTGGACAGGGCGGGTGACATCCCCGGTGAGTCTCTGTTCTGAGATGACCGGGGCAGTCTGTGTTTTTCATTTTTGCCAGGCCCAGAATGCAAAAGGAAGCTGCTTTTCATGGGCTGGACCCCAGACGCTGCACTCCACTCTCTAGGCTGAAACACTCCGAACAAAGCAGCCCCTGGCCTGCGTTTTCTCCTTGTGAGATCATTCCAGCTGTCTGCATGTAGGATTCTGGAGAAATCTTCATGAGCGCACCCCGGCCCTGTTATAATGGACAGACTCGCCAGAGGACACAGACATCAGCGCCCCTTTGTTTCCTTCAACACTTCACTCCTCGGACTTGGCTCCATTAAGACATGTTTCCCTGACTAGCCCTAGAGACCCCCGCTTTCTTCCTGATGTCACCTGCAGTTGGAGTCAGCTCTGTCTGCTCCTATGCGCAGTGAGTGATTTGCAAGAAACAGTGGTGTTCTCCTGCCCAACCGGACCTCTCAGATCGGAGTCGGGCCGGCTCTCTCCCATGCACACTTGGTCTTCCTCAGGGTTCCATGTTTTTCCTCCTCCTTGGAACACACACTGAACAGGGAGAGAAGCAGGGCCATCGCTGTCTCAGCCCACTCATTATGGTGGCTTAATTCTCACTTCCGCCCTCCTGTTCTGGCAGGTGTGACTCTGCTCACTCAGCTGTGTGGCCTCCCATACTGCATGTCCCTGGATACCCATGGCTGCCTCCACCCTGCCACACCTCCCTGATTTCAGGATTGGGCCCTGGGGATCCAGCACACTCCCGACGCTGCACATGATAGTGGGGAGGCCCCCAGCACAGGCAGCTCTGTCATGAAGTCTGGCCTTCCTCACTCCCAGGAAGGATGAAGCCCCTGAACAGGAGGGAAGCAGAGCTGAGTGGGTGGGGGGAGGTGCCAGGGAGACCAGATGCACCCATGGGCACCCACTTGTTACGTCTCCTGCCTTTTGCCTGTTTCCTGACAGAATGCATCTGCATCTCCTGGGATCTCTCTCCCGAGCACAGGCAGATCATCTCCCTGCAGCCCCACACCCTTGACCGTGTTCTGCTGTCACTATGATCACCCCCACCATTGGGTGATGGGGACACTTCATTTCACAACTGCCATAGCCCAGCCTCACTCGGAACAGTTGTCTCAGCACAGATAGTAGGTGCGGCAATGCCAGGGAAAGTCCAAAGAATGAAGGAGACCAAGAATGTCACTAGAAAATGTGACAGGAATCAGAGCCTGGGAATGAATTTGTCAAAACAGAGGGCAGCCACCATCTGCTGTCTGCCCCTGCTGGCAGGAGCTTCACAACTTTGACCAAAAAGCCTGAACTTAGTTGTTCTGGAAAAATTGCATCAAGAAGGAACACACGATTTTCACAGGCAACCCAGGTAAATGGCACCTGGTGCCTTTCACGGCTGAGCTGGCTTCAGGGAAGGTTGGCACTTGACGGTAGCAGGTCACGGCTGCACTCTTTTTCCAAGCCACGTTACTTAAAATGACAGAGAACGCTCATGTCACACAACACGCTCAGCAGTAGAGTTTCCCAACGCAGAAGGAAACTCAGCAATGTCAAATAAATGCAGCTAATGAGATATTGGAACCACTGGAAGGCTTCGAATATATTTTCAGGGAAACATCACTGTGAAAACATGATTTGGGCACAAATTCTATAAAAGATAGTTTACTTTTTTGAATAGTCTGTTTTTGCAATGAAAACACAGCAATAACGAGACTCTACATGGGTTATATACTTCACCTACTTTGTTACTTTTGTGATTTTTTAAAAAGAGGAAACTGTGCTTATAAAGATGTGAGATTTAATTTCTGCCCCTAGAGATCCCAAATACCTGCCAAGCAGGTATCTGACTTTGTTCTAGGAGGATGGTTTCTGGGAGACACCAGGTCTGTCTGTTTTCTGTCTGTCTTTCTTGAGGCACTGAGTGAAGCTGAAACTCGTGTGGTACGGGAGGTGGATGAAACCTCCTGGAACAGCTTTGCATATGCGATTTGTTTCCAAAGAAGTACTCAGATGTGCTTGGTCTTTGGCTTACACGTGCCATGTGGGAGAACTCTTGAAATTCATACCTGCAGCATCTCCCTGCGACCCAAATGCCAATGCCACACACCCACATCCTGCTGGACACTTCCACCAGACCAGCAGCTGCTGTCTCCATGTGGATGCTGTAACATCCAGTTCATCAACTGTCTCTATTTTAACCTCTTTATTTTGAAGAAAGTCCCACTGACTTCTAGTCAACTATTTCTTTAAAGTCTGGGATGTCACAAAAAGCCCAGGTCCAGCCTCTTGGGTTTTGGAGGTGGGGGTGGTGGTCGTAGGGACTCTGGGCACAGCTGCCCTCTGCAAGCTGACCTCCAGATGCCCCTGTCCTCAGTAGGCTGACCTCTGAGTGCACCTGTCCTCAACAGGCTGACCTCCAGATGCACCTGTCCTCAGCAGGCTGACCTCCGGGCGCACCTGTCCTCAGCAGGCTGACCTCTGGGTGCACCTGTCCTCAGCAGGCTGACCTCCGGGCGCACCTGTCCTCAGCAGGCTGACCTCTGGGTGCACCTGTCCTCAGCAGGCTGACCTCCGGGCGCACCTGTCCTCAGCAGGCTGACCTCCGGGCGCACCTGTCCTCAGCAGGCTGACCTCCGGGTGCACCTGTCCTCAGCAGGCTGACCTCCGGGCGCACCTGTCCTCAGCAGGCTGACCTCTGGGTGCACCTGTCCTCAGCAGGCCAATCTCCAGTGCAAGGGGTTGTGCTCTGGATAAAATTTGCCAAGAATCTTTGACATGACTAAACAGTGACTTGGTCTGCAATGGCGCTCCATCTACATCAATCAGGCTGACTGGGAGGAGGTCAAGGCCAAGTTCAGTTCGTGAGGCCCAGTGAGGCCTGGGGGGGCATGTGGAGGTCAGGATGGAGAAGCACACAGGTGGGCTGTTTGAGACAGTGGCATGGTGATCACTGCCCCTGAGGGTGTGAGCACTGGTGTGGGCATGGGGGTGTGTGGAGGGTCCTCCTTGTTGCCCCTGTCCCTCCCCAGGACACCCTCATGTGACTGTGGACCTCCAGCACTGATGTGGGCTGGTGGTCTGTGGGTTCCCATGTGAGCCATCATGGTGAGGATGGGGTGAAGGTGGGAATTTCAGGGTCCCTGGAGTTGGGGTCTGGTTTCCAAGGGGAAGGGGATGTTTCCACTTCTCTCTATGCCAAGAGGGAACCACTCCTGCCCTTGTGAATAGCAAATCGTTATTGGTGGCAGCTAGTGTCCAGTGAAGACAATGCAGTTTGCTTTTATAAATTTCAACTACATTTCCTGCTGAAGAAACCAATTAATTAGCAAGTGGGCGTCTCTCACGTGACATGACCAAAGGTCACTCCAGGCAATGAAAGGAACCAAAAGGTCCTGGCACAAACCTGCTGTGCATTTGCAGGGTGCATTTCCCTTTCTGCAGCAGTTCACAGATAATCATACGGTAAGCTCAGAAGCAGCAAAACAGCATATGCCTGAGAGGTGCTGCATGTGGCTCTTCAACTGGGGCCTCCAGAGTTTGAGTTTTATGAGGTCATTGTGTTGTTGAGTCAGGACAGCACAGCCCTAGCAAAGCTCCTTCCTGCAGCCACACCCACCCAGAAGCTCCGTGACCTGGGGGCAAACCCAAATACATCCTTAAAATGGGATGTTTTTCCCCATGGGAAAATTAGATCTTTAAGTGCTGAAGAACTTTGAATAACCAAACACCTCATGATAACCGAGCGCCTGCCCTGAGGGCACCGCTTTGACCGTTTTGTGCCTTGGCTGCTCCTGAGGTGCAAGCTGCAGAGGCAGTGGGGGCGTCCCATCTGCACAAACATTGGGACCCCCCCACCTCCCTGCTCAGGCTCCGCCCTCTAGGAAGAGGGGACCCCCAGTGCCACTGGCTCCCTGAGCTTTCCAGACCCTCATCTGTGACTAAGCAGCCATACTTCACTCCGATTTTGAAGTCCCCAAGGTGTTTTAGCCAGATCAATGGATGTGATGAACTTAACACAAGTTATCCTAATATACTTGAAAAATCAGTGTATTCCATAAAGCATTCTTTCTGACAGGGCTTGGGGTCAAATCTGCTAGCAGGGGCCAGGCCTTGGAGAGCCTGTGTATTTCTGCACCAGAGCCTGGTGGCTCTGACTGGTTCTCCAGCTTGCTCCACAGGGGCGGGGCTTGTCATGGGCAGGCTTGTCTTCCTTTCCAGCTGCAGGCTGGGGGATTGTTCCCTTCTAGCACCAGGCAGAGCTCTGGCTTCAAGGCCAGAGTCTCATGCTCCCTTTATCATGCCCCTCCCACCTCCCGCACCCCCCCTGCCCGCCCGCTCACACTTGCCCATCATCCAGCCCTGCCTTCCTACCCCTGTCCTCGGCTTACACTGGTTTGTTAAATTCAGAGCTCAGAGTAAGAATCCACACAGTAGTGTGCTACAAATACTGGATAAAAGGAACAGACGGAAGCTACTTCAGGGCTACACAATATCATTCGTCTTTCCAGACTGGCTGGTGTTACACAGGTGATGGTTCCAGTGTAAATGAAACCCGTCACATGCTTTATGTTTGCAAGTAAACATGGGGCAAAGATACGGCATAAAATAGCTTACTCAGTGTAGACAAAGTGAGTTGGGGATCTTTATGGAAAATGCTGTGTTCTCTTATAAAGTCTTAAGAATGTAATCGAGAAAAAAAGCGGATCCACATTCAAATTCCTAGTCTCTGGTTGAAAAGCTTAGAAAACTAAGGGACTGATTTTGATTGACCTCATAAAATTAACAAGAGATTTTCTATAAGCAACTATGATGGCTATTATTACTTTTAGGTCATTACTTTGGGAGATGTTCTGATTTAATTCTTTTATTTGTATAAGGGCATTGCAACCCAAGCTTTGCTTTTTGATTAAGAATCATAGTAACCAGTGAAAATAATTCAATCAGTGATTTTTACAAGTGTCTCCGGAAATCTTCAAACAGCATTTATTTTATGATAGAATATAAGGAAAGCTGTGTCAGTCACTGCCTCAAGGACCTCACATATATACACACACTCAGTCCTCACAGGGGAAAGACTGCTCCAGCCTCTCCTCATGATGGAGAAGTGGAGGCACAGATGTAAATAATTGCACGATGTCACACAGCTGGTAGTCGTCAGAGGTGGGCCATGACCTGGTGGGACTCCAGCTGGGTTACAGGGTCTGTGCTCACAGTGATGGAACCTCGGGGTGATGCCCCACAGGCGTTATCCCCATACTCAAGTGCTCGTTACAAGTGGCACACGACTGCCCACCGGCCCCTCTCGGGTGCTTACACCTATGTACTGAGGAATGAATGACAGAGCTTGTGAGATTATCACTATGAGTCTGAAGGCCCCTGCGCGCCACAATTAGAATTCCAAAGAAAGGATGGTACACGTGTTGCCATTTTCCAAAATGTGTCCCACACAGTATTATACACGTTACGTCACCTAATTCTCACCCAAGAGGGAGATGCACTTGTGATTTTTCAAATGATTGAGTGGAGAATGAAAGAATGAAGGAACAAGTAACTTCTCCATGTGGTCCATTGTTGACCACGTAATTTTTCAAATGTTTGTCAAGAATTTTACTCTGAGCAGTGAACTCCTGTTTCCACATTAGGGTGTGCCCTGAAATCTCAGCAGTTTAACAGAGGAAAAGCATGTTCTGGCACTGAGTCTGGGAGCACACGGCTCCAGCCCTCCTCATGATGGAGAAACGGAGGCACAGATGTAAATTGCACAATGCCGTGCAGCTGGCAGGTGCTGGAGGAGGGACCTGACCTGGAACTAGAGTCAGGAATTAGAGGCAGGAAGAGGTAGTGCCTCAGCAACCCAAGCCTCATCCCGGAACTGGAACTGGAGCCCTGTGATGTCTGAACATTGGTAAGAAATATCAGCACCTTGCTGGCTCTGGGAATTTTTCAATAAGGCCACCTAAGCCAGGACTTCCCAACCTTCTCTGGCCATAGACTGTCCCCCTCCCATGCCGTGCATGCACTCCTAGTTGTTAACATGGGTGCTTCACGCCGGATGGGAAATCCACATGCAGGCACAGACGGTGGTGTGCCAGCTTCAGGCTGTACCACTACATACCACGTGCACAGGCAACATCATTTTAGCCCTATAGGCTTAAAGCTTCTGCCGGCACTCCAGTTCTGATCTCAGCTTCCCAATAAATATCTTTTGGAGGTAAACATTTTCAGAAAACTGGACTTTTAAAGTACAATCTTTCAATTTTGCTGGAAAGACCCTATGCAATATGTTATGTTTGCAGCCAATGGTTTGTTGGAAACCTGTTGTGGAAGGTGCTAGAGTAGATATCAGAGGGAGCTAAGAAGCAAGTTATCAGAACTGCCCTTTTCCTAGTAATGGAAAAGTTAATCCCAGGTGTATATGGTGATATTTTAAATGGCATAAGAACAATTTTACAGATTAATTTTCCTGGCTTTGCTGTTGTGATATTTACATTGGCTTGTGGTAAAATTCAAAGGTAACAAAAATCAAGCTTCTTCAATCTCCGTACTTGAAGCAGCAAAATTAAGTTTTGTGCTGCGTTTGTTTGCCTGGCTCTCAAGGTGCTGCGTTTTTCTGCATCACTGGGATGTGACTTTCTGTTGACCTCATTACTTGTACATGCTAGAATTGCCTACATAGAAAATCCTAAAGCCTCAGCTATTTTTGAGGAACTGGATTTGGTAGAGAGCGTTAGCGCGCCACAAATAGCCATGTGTGTCCTTACATTTCTGCCTCCCTTGCAGTCAGATGGGGGCCTTGAAGCCAGTGCTGGCCAGTGAGTGGTGAGCAGGAGGAGGCGTGCATGTTCCGGCGATAAAGCCGACCTGCTCCCCTCGCTCTGCTGTCACCCGCAGCTGCTGCGAACTTGGAGGCTGTGTGCTCCAGATGGAGAGTGGATACTGGCCCGTAGCAGACTCTCTGCCGGAACATACTTTACTTGTGTTAAACTGCTGAGATTTCAGTGTACACTCTCATGCAGAAATGAGAGTTCACTGCTCAGAGTAAAATTCTTGACAAATGATGGAAAAATTACATGGTCCACACAAAGGTAAGATGATTTTGAAAAGAAAGAGCAGAAGGGGTCATAGTCTATTGGCTGTTGCAATAGGAGGCCACATTCCTAAAGGCAGTGTAATATTTGTACAGGAGCAGGAAAATTGGGGAACTGAGCAGAAGAGAGAATTGTATTTACATGGGACTGTCACGGGGTAATGATGGCAGCAGAAAGCCGTGGGAAAGACCAGGTGGCTCAGACAGCGGGGTCAGGGAAAGTGTCTACTGCAGAGCAAGGCAGCTGGGTGTCTACCTGGCAGCTCGCATGGAGAAGGGCTAGAGATGAATGAAATCTAAAATGCAAAAGGAAAAGCTCTAAGGCCAGTGGGAAAAGGCTCAGGAGGATGCCTTGTGATGGGATGGTGAGAAAATGGTCTTCCCAAACAGTCTTGATCACAATATAATTTCTTCAAAATTAGGTATAGTTTTTTTCCCCAATAAAAGATGACAAACAGAAGAAGAGAAAGAAAATTTTGGGAGAAAATACTTGTGATATCTAACACCTGCACAAGGAGTTAGTAGCTGGAGAAAAGAAAAATTCTCTGGAAATTGAGACGAAAAAGCTAGACAACCAGGAAGCAATGTAGGGAAGGGAAGGAACATCAGCAGGACGTCTAAAGAAGAGACCTGGGCGGCCGACAAGTACGCAGCGTGCAGTCCAGATCCCAGTAATCAGGAAAACACGAGGAAAGAGGTTCGAAGCCTCTTGGGTCCCGTCAAGGGGCAACACTGACTGAGGAGGATGATCCTAGGTGTTTACAGGGAAATGTGTCAATCGGCCGCTTCCAGAATGTCAAAGGCATTCTGGAAGTTTCTGGCAATACCTCGAGACCATCAACATGCTGAGGCTCATGTGCTTGTGAGCTCACAGCTGGGCATCAAGCACAGAAGACCCACTTGCAGGTGAGTAGCCATGTTCCTGTGACCACAGGGAGGTGGGAGATGGCCGGCATCCCCGGGGGAGTCGATGAGCAGAATGTGATCGATTTACACCTTAAAACAAAAAATGCTGGTGTGTAAAGCAATGGACCAGATGTCTAAACAGTGACACAGCTGGCTCACCAGTCCAGGTTCTGGGTGAAATAACTAAGATTTGGAGCAAGGCACAGAGGACAGCACTGGCTAGGCCGATTAAACACACGTGTGCATGGGATGCCATCACACACCTGACAAGATGAAGAGTATTTAGCAATATCTGCTAGATACAGAATGGACTCCCATGGGCCTTGCATGGATGGACTGGTGGGCTATCATTAACCTCTCCCTACTCCTGAGATGAAAAGTGAAAGTCACAATAAAAATGTGATTTACGGGAATGTGTATGCAGGAATTTGTTATGCATGTGTAAAAATGTGATAGTTTCCAGATACAGCAATAATAACAGATTTGAACACACAACGAAAACAAGATCTCACCTATGGAATCAGCAAATATTGTGCTCCTGTGTTGGGCAGCCTCTGAGCTGTTCCCCGAGTGTCTCCAATTCCTGTTTGACTTCCTTCCCCTGAGTGTGAGGGACCTGAGCTTGCTTCTATTGCACAGAGGATGGCAGAATGATGGAAAGTCACTTCTGTGATTAAGCTACAAAAGGCTGCAGCTTTGGTCCTGGGTGCCCCCTCTCTCTCTCTTCCTAGCTCCCTCTGAGGGAGGCCAGCTGTCATGCTGTGAGCTGCCCCATGGAGAGGCCCACAGGCAGAAAAACTGAGGCCTTCAGCCAACACCACCCAGGAACTGATTCCTGCCCCCAGCATCTGAGTGCTCATGGGAGCAAATCCTCCCCAGTCAGACCTCTGGATGAGACCACAGCCCTGGCCTACTGTTCCCCTGCAGTTCTGTGACAGATCCAGAGTCAGAGGCACCCAGGCATGCAGCACTCAGATTCCTCAACTTCAAAAACAAACTGGGAGAGAAGAGATGTTGGTGGTTTCAAGCCACTGAGTTTTAGAATAATGGGCTATGCTGCAAGAGATAACAAATGCAGAGGCCTAGGAATCAACTTGACAAAAAATTCCTGAAGATAATAAAATAGGCTAAGCGTGGTGGCTTATGCCTGTAATCCCAGCACTTTGGGAGGCTGAGGCAGGTGATCACGAGGTCAAGAGATTGAGACCATCCTGGCAAACATGGTGAAACTCTGTCTCTACCAAAAATACCAAAATTAGCTGAGCATGGTGGCATGTGCCTGTAGTTCCAGAAACTCAGCATGCTGAGGCAGGAGAATCACTTGAACCTAAGAGGCAGAGATTGCAGTGAGCTGAGATCGCACCACTGCACTCCAGCCTGGCGACAGAGCGAGATTCCATCTCAAAAAAAAAAAAAAGATAAGATAAATAACAATCAAATGAAAAATGGACCAAGGACAACATGAGAAAGTCAAGTGGTCAAAACCCACTCCCCAAATCCCAAAGAAACAAATACAAAAACCCCAACTGTGTGAACGATGCCACACCTGAATAAAATAGAAAGTATGTAAGCTAGAAAAGATGAGATATGCTTTGCCAGTGAGATTTGGAAGTACTGAAATCATCAGGGCTGGAGAGGCCTGGAAGGTTTCCAGCCTCCTGCTGCTGATGGGCCTGGAACCCTGGGTAACCGGAAAGGCAATCTGGCAGCACTGTATCCAATCAATTTGGAGGGTGTTCCTGCCCTTTGATCCACTACCCCGCTTTTGGGAGTTTCCCAGGGTATTTGGAGTACAATGAGCAAATGTGATACACAGTTATTCCCTCCCTAAACAACGCATGTCCCCGTTCACAGCACCCTGCACGCTTGAGGGCTCAGCAGCTTTTTGAAGATTTAGTTGACCAGGAAGATGTCCAGGGACCTTATGAGAAAAGGTGTGCATGCCTCAGGCCATCCTGTAGAGCACGGGCCCACTGCTGAAAAAACCATGTTGACCTGCGTGAATGTGTGTGCACATGTGTGTGTGCATGTGTGTGTTCATGGGTGTAGAAAAACAGCCAGTATCTCTAACAGGTGGGATATAAAACTTCATTCTCTACCTTAGCATGTACTATTTTCTATAATCAGAAAAAATTCTTACGAGTTTTACAGGTTAGACAATATGGCATATGCCATTATAATTCTGTGCACTGTCACAAAATTCGTGCTTTTCCCGTCCTCTTCATGAGATACCGAAGCACTGATCATCATGGCAGGAATTGTAAAATGGGAATAGTAATAGTAAGAGCTATCATAGCATTATACAATTGGCTTGCTCCAGGCCTGGACACACATGGTTCAGCTGGAGGTGCCCAAATGCACAAGCCTTCTGGGAAGCACCAGTCTTCTGGGGGTCCAACCTTCATTAAGAGGTCAAAGCCATCACACCATGTTCTGCTCTCTAAATAGCCCTGAGCCTCTAGAGAAACTGTGCGCTCAGTGCTGGTCCACACAACAGAGCTGCCGCTGGGCTTGGAACGCCATGGCTCCTGCATCGCTGTGGTCTCAGTCTACATTCACCAGAGACCATTGCAGGGTCCTGCCCGGTGCGGTCACACAATGTCCTCTGTGTTCACTCTCATCGCGGACTGGCGTCTGATTCCAACGGAATAACATCTGTTCACCTGAACCAAATTAGAGCAATCTCCTTCTCTAATAAATTGTTATCATCAGAAGGGCAGATCAAAGTTGGCAGCAACAGAGAAAATCTATTTATATTGTTCTCCATTTAATTGGCTTTTTTGGGTAAAGTGCACTTAGAGGAAGAAAAAAATCCCTACAGATCATTTAAATTATGACACTGTGAAAGTCAGGGGTGTTGTCCTGAAATTGAGATGTAAACATCTAAGTGACACTGTGAATAAAAAATGTACGTAACTACTTTAAACATACATCTTCGTTTTACAAAGATCCTTAGTGTGTGTACATGGACACATATATATGCAAAATCTAAGGATATATACATACATACTTACATATATATAAAATATAATCTGAACTCTACGGTTCAACACCATAGCTTGTGTGTGTGTGCGTATATATATATATAAGCCTTAGAGCATAAAAATATGCATAGATATAAAATATTTAGATATATGGACACAGGGAGGGGAGTACTAAACACTGGGGTCTATTGGGGGGAAAAGGGGAGAGCCAGTGGGAGGGGAGCTGGGGAGGGATAGCCTGGGGAGAAATGCCAAATATGGGTGAAGGGGAGAAAGAAAGCAAAACACACTGCCATGTGTGTACCTATGCAACTGTCTTGCATGTTCTGCTCATGTACCCCCAAACCTAAAATGCAATAAAAAATTTTTTTAAAAAGTGTATATATACTTTATATATATATATACTTGCTACATATACTTTTTATTTATATATAAAAGTATATATATGCAATAAAAGTGTGTATATGTATATATACTTGCTATATATATATATATATACACATACTATGGAATTTTCAACAATAAAAAAATATTTAGATATAAATACAAAGATATAAAATACAGATTATGCTTATATACATATATGTAATAAAGAACCCAGGCTTATACGATTTTGATGGGCTCTGACATTAGATATAAAATATAGATTAAAATATTTAGATATAATACAAAGATATAAAATATAGGTTATGTTTATATACATACATGTAATAAAGAACCAGCCTTATACGATTTTGATGGACTCCGACATCTTTGAAATTTATGGAAAATCCCTCAACTCACGAAGCCTCTGGGAGGGGTTGGCCTGGGTGCCTGAGCGTGGGAATGATGCTCATGTAGCTGCCCAGCTATGCACCTGGACACATGAAGGTAACAAGGGATATGCAGAATAAGCCAAAGCTCAGGCAGCTATACTGCCCTCCATCATTGCGGGTGGAGGAAACCAAGTTGGCCCTGCTCTTGCAGAGGGCAAAATTCCAAGAGGGCAAGAGACAGGAGGCCGGGCAAACAAGAAGGACGCAAAAGATGCTGAAGCGGTGGGCTGGCGGCATGTACCTGTCTGCCAGCCTCTGCGGGAGTCACCGAGAAGCCCGTCCTCCCCTCTTCTCAAGTCTTGTGGCAGCCTGGTGGTGACAGCTGAGGACATTTTAGTGAATCTGTCTACTTCTGAGTAAAATAAGAACGCATGTAAAGTGCAGATGACAGAACACGACTGCTTTCTCTGATGTGCCTTGTGACTGCTCTGGTGTCTCATCCAACTCTGGGTAGGTGCTTGTTCAAACAGTTTGATCAATCAAATTAGCAATTAATAATCATTTTCTGAAGTGACTCTAAGTCGAATGAGTAAAATTCTCTTAAAAAGTAGAATTGAAGGCTTTCAGAAAGCATTTTCCACCTAAATTTGGCAAGACATTTAAAATGATGAAAATGATTAAGAAAAAGCATCAACTTGGTACATCAGCATCAAAACCAATGGGAGGAAAACATTCCCCATGATCACTTCAGCCTCTGCTCCTCACTGGAGGGCCACCTTCAAGGCTCACTGATGCTCCAGGTGGTTGTTTGAAATAAGAATGCAGCAGTCAGCCCCTGTCCCTTGCCCTCCTGAGTGTCTACACTGCCTGCCTGAGTCCATCTGTCCACACTCGCACTTTGCCAGATGCCCCTTTCCTCTGTCCTCAGGCCAGTGCACACAGCAGGATCATCTGTTCGCCCACCCCGCTCCGCTGCTGCAGCTCCAGGGAGGATGACTGGGTTCCCTGAGCAGTTAGCAGTGGTGAGACCATGCTCTGAACCTGAGTGAGGGACCAGGGTGGGGGGGGGAGGGGGTTCTTATTCAGCCAGGACAGGGCATTTTCAAGCAGTGGCTGGAAAGGAAGGAGAGAAAGGAACACTGGTAACCTTGGCCATGTGCAGAGGAGCAGCAAGAGAACAGGGATGGGAGAATTATAGAGACGGTGACAAGGGAAAGTGAGACAAAAAATAGTGTCATCCAGGGATAACAGGGAAACGGGAAAAGTGCCAAAGAAGATGGATGGAGCCCCTGCACATTGACCGGGATGAGAGCAAGGAGAGAGGACCAGCAGGCAGGGCAGGGAGAGTCCTGCAGGCAGAGGGGAGAGCCAGGGAGAAAGCAAAGGTGGTCCAGTGATCTGAAAAAGGAAGAAAAGAAAATTCTGGGACAGCTAAGAACAGAACAACCTGCAAAAACTAAAGTCTGTGAGCAGGAACAAAGGGGCTGGGAAGTAACACAGTCTGGGGCACGTGGGGCTGGCAGGCGGAGGGTGGAGAGGCTGGGGAGCGGGGACCGGCAGGCTGAGGGTGGAGAGGCTGGTGCATGGGCGCGGCAGGGCAGATAGACAGGGGGACGTGTCTAAATATAGACGGGGATGTATGAGATGCAAAAGCCACAGCAAGGAAGACAAATGACACCAACTCATGTGCTTGGAAAGCAAGACTCTCCTGTGGGCTGAGCTGAGCCCTCCCAGATTTTTATGCTGAAGTCCTAGTCATCAGCACCTCAGACTGTATTTGGAAATGGACTCTTTATAGAGATGATTACCTTAAAATGAGGTCATCAGGGCAAGGCCTGATCCAATGGGAACGTGTCCCTCCAGGAAGAGGAAATCCAGACACAGGTAGAGGGGAGCAGATGACATCTAGGAGCCAAGGAGAGAGGCCTGGGGCTCCAGCCCTGCCCACGCCTTGGTCTCCGGCTTCTTATGGAGAACGCATTTCTGCTGTTTAGGCCCCAGCCTGTGGGTACTTTGTCTCAGCAGCTCTCAAGTAATAATATAGGTTAACACAGGCTCCAAGAATAAAAGTCACAGCTGAATGGAAGGAGGAAAGGGGAGGAGAGGGAGGGAAAGAGAGCAGGGAAAGAGAGAAAGAGAGAGAGACTGTGAGGATAGAATGAATTTACACAGTAGCACAGAGAGCTCCAGCCAGGGGAGGACCACAGTGAAATGAAAGAGAAGACATTTACAGAGAAGTTCTTTAAATGACACCCTTAATGCCAAAGTACTCAACAATGTAAAGACCAAAGCCTCATGTGCCCAGTGACAGTCCCAGCCCCAGGACGGTCGGCAGACTCCTCCACTCACTGCCTCTCCGGTCAAACACAAACCTCTCAAACTCCCGCCGGGTGGATTTTCTGGCAAATGGTGTGATGACATTTCAAGGGCACGCGATTAAAACCGAAACCCCATAAAGCTTATTCTCATGTACTCAAACACTCTGACCAATGAATTCTGTGTTTAGAAAAAGAATTCACACGACGTAGGGCCGCAGTGACATGGCCTTGGCAGTCAGCATCACGAGAAAGCCCTTTGATGGCACTGGCGCTGTGGCTAAAAATGTCCACTTTCCTGACACTGCAATTACGGTGCACTCCACACCCTTTGCCTTTCTCTGATGACTCTTGATCTTGCAGTGACTGAAGGACATCAATTCAAACTCATTTTACGATAGGTGCTGAAGCCTACTAAGCACGGAGTGGGGAGGGGTGGCTGTTCTCGAAGGCCCCTTGTTCCCACCCGCCAGGGGCCACACTGACCAGCCCCACCTGGGGGAGCATCCAGCCCAGGATGGAGAGACAGGACACAGCCCCCAGAAGGCCCACTGGCCACAGCCAGCTGCAGGTGGCATGCTCTCGGCTGGAGAAGGGATGAGCAGCCTGGCAGAGGCAAGGGCAGAGGCGGATGGGTGGGGGGTGGGGGACTCCAACAGGACAGCTGGCCTTGGGGTGCGAGGGGGCTCATGGCCAGCTCACACTTTCTAAGTGCTGAGCAGACCACTCCCCATGATGGCTGCCTGGGGCTGCCAAGGACTGGAGGTGACTCTGGTTCCAGTTTTCGGAAGAGGAAACAGGGAAGGGAAGAAGTGGCTAGTTCCACTGTGAAGACACTAGGCACAGCACTGCCCTGGCTGCTGAGTCAGAGGGGAGGGCTCAGCTCCTCCACGCCTCCCTGCACTGCTCAGGGCCCTGGGAGGGTGTCGAGGGCAAAGGGAAGGAAAGGGAAGGGACAGGAAGGGAGAATAGAGGGTGCAAGGGGAGTGTGAGGGGAGGGAGGCCGCCCGGGGCTCCAACAGCAGAGGGAGACAGGAAGGAAACAAGCAAATACACAGAAAGGAAAAGTGGAGGCCAGGTGCCTATAATCCCAGCACCTTAGGAGGCCGAGGTGGGTGCATCACCTGAGGTCAGGAGTTCAAGACCAGCCTGGCCAACATGGTGAAACCCTGTCTCTACTAAAAATACACACACACACACAATTATCTGGGCTTGGTGGCTCATGTCTGTAATCCCAGTTACTTGGGAGGCTGAGGCAGGAGAACTGATTGGACTGGGGGGATGGAGGTTGCAGTGTGTCAAGATTGTGCCATTGCATTCCAGCCCAGGCAAGCAAAGCAAAACTCTGTCTCTGAAAAAAAGAAAGTGGCAACGCTCTGCACAGCGTGAAAAGCAAATGTGGAAATGGGGGAAGGGTGAGGAGTCCAGGTTCCATCCTCCCGGAGGTGGACGCACGTTTAAGGTGAGGTGGGAGCTCTTCCGCTGCGCCTGGAGCAGGCCGAGGGAAGCCCAGGCTCTCAGGGTCCTTTTCCAGCAGCGATTCCCACGATTCCCATGCAGGAAGTGAGCAAGGGGTCATCGAGGGGAGGGAGGGCAGCTCTTTCCTCTCCAGGACAAAGAGCAACTGTGTCTGGATTGCTGACTGCAGAGAGGGGCACCCCGAAGCATCCCACAGCCCCCAACAGAGGCTCTGTCAAAACGAGGTGCAAAGTGCCCTCCATCCCCAGGCCCTGGGGAGTGGAAACTGAGGTTGACAACCACTGGATCCTGGGATAGAGTCTTGGAGAAAATTACTTTTTGCTCATCTCCCAGGTTTCTGTTAGGAAATTAAAATATTCACTCCTATTTAGACTCAGTCTGATCACTGTCTGCCACTTCCCTTGGCTCTGCAATCCATCAAGAAAAAGTTTAAGAAAACTAAATTGTTTTCAGCTGTTTCCCAACTCTGCTTAATTATGTAATTCTAAACATTTATTGTTTCTTTTGAGGGCCTAAGAAAACTAAAATGCTCGCTGGGTGCGGTGGCTCATTCTTGTTATCCCAGTACTGTAGGAGGCCAAGGAGGGCAGAGCACCTGAAATCAAAAGTTCGAGACCAGCCTGGCCAAGATGGTGAAAGCCCTTCTCTACTAAAATTATAAAACTTAGCTAGGCGTGGTGGTGCACGCCTGGAGTCCCAGCCACTTGGGGGCGCCGAGGCACGGGAATCACTTGAACCCGGGAGGCAGACGTTGCAGTGGCCGAGACTGTACCACTGCACTCCAGTCTGGGTGGCAGAGTGAGACTGTCTCAAAAAACCCTAAAATGCTAGTTATAGTTAAAAAGTGCCTGAGCCTGGTGACAGTGCCTCTGTAGTCATACATGAGATGTCATTGATAAACCATTGAGTTGTAGCTTCTTATCAAGGGACCAGCGCAGATGGCCCTGCAGAGCTATGGATGCCGTTGACTGCAAGAGGTTAAAATACCCGGAGCAGAAATTAGCTGCGCTCTAAGTCCCAATGAATCTCTCTTTTTGAAACATCCTTAAGGCATTTAAAATCCTACTGAGGGTGACCTGAGGCACTCGGTGTCACCTGCCATTGAAACCCAGCGAAGGCAGACAGGGCCCTCCCTGCCACCCCTTTCACACCTGCTGGCTGCCAGGATGTGACTGACTCCGAGCTCCGTAAGTCATCTCCTTGTTTTTTCTCTCCCATCTCCACAAATTGTTCAAGTCCTCCTCTAATTGAGAAGTGCAGCCAGCAGTGGCCAAAACCCTCAACTACAAAGCACTGAAATCAGCTACTTCGGATGAAGACCTTCAGAATCTAATCAGACACAGGCCACGTATGTGCTGTGATTCTGCAGGAACTCACTGGGAGCCGTTTCCCCTTCCTTTTGGACCATCTTGCCATCTTGAATTTGGGATTGCTTTTTGAGATGGGATTGTACATCTTTTCTAGTTTCGTTGTTCCTGCTGCAGAAGTTAAAACAGTCGTGTATCAAGGAAGAGGATTTTCCCCAAGTGGTTAGCAGGTGCCAAACGTTATCACAACTCAAAAGAGGTCTTGGCTTACAAGTGACCTTGTTCGCTAGGCCTGTTTTCCAGTTCTGCCGAATTATCTAAGTCTCAATATTTGTGTTTGTGTTTTTTAAGAAGCCCTCAGAAGGCAGAAGAATCACTTGAATCCTTGAGGCCAAGGTTGCAGTGAGCCAATCTCATGCCACAGCACCTCAGACTGGGCCAAAAGAGCAAAACTCCATCTTAAAAAAAAAGAATAATCCGGAACAAAAATTTGGTGCAAAATAACAGCACAAATATGAAGCCTACCTGGGTTTTGGGAGACCTTCGGACTGAGGCATGGTTCCCAGTCCTGCTGCTCACAGAGTGTGGGAGGGAGTGGTAGTCACAAAAGTCACAAAAATCAAGGACTTCTGCACCACACAGAAAAGTGAGGGCATCACCCTGTTCCCCAGCGCCTTCCTCACCCAAGGCCCTATACCAAGAACATGCCAGGCTCCACTTCACCTGTTCATGCAGCCCTCTGTTCACTGCTGTCCTCCAAACTCAAATTCTTTCCCCAGCCTTTCCTTAGAATCACTTTATTGTACACTTAAAACATGTTGTCAAGCTCTGGAATAAATAAAAGAATTTACTCACCCCATTTCAGGGTGAAACCTTCCAGAACAATTAGAAATATTAAAAAAATACTATCAACCTGTAAATATCATGACGTACTGGTTTAAAGGAATAGCAGGTAATAGTGAAGTACATGAGACTGAAGGGAGATAAAGAAAATTAAGACTGGGAGTGATGTGCCAATCTTCACTGTGATTACATCAAGAAAATAACAGCATCAAAAGAAAGGAAGAGTCAGTAGCAAAGAAAAGGATGATTTAGAGACGCTGACTTCGGAAAGCTTTGACTTACGAAAAACGCTGTCTTCCATTTATCGTTCACTCAAACCGTGCTTGACTCGTAAGGTAGTCAATTGCACAACATTATTTTTGTGAAGACCAAACAACTTACAAAATAGCCTTTCACACTAGGTTCAGAAGCTGGAAATGTCAGAATCATTTTCCTGCAGCAGAAATCTTCCATTTCCTCCAGCCTCCCTGGGCAACTTAATTTCATGGCGGTGTATGGAAGTTTCCATAGAATTCTATGGGGAAAGTCCCACGAGGATTTTGGGTGAGGCTTATTCTGCCCTAAGTGCATGCCGAGTGATGGTGGTCTTTTTCTTTCTCCAGCCTTTGTCCAGCCCTGCAGTTAGTGACTTCTCATACCTGGTACTTGGCAACCCCCTGCACACATGAGGCAGCATGGGGATGAGGAGCTGGGCCCTGGCAGCTCCTCGAAGAGCACTGGTCTGCTTCAGCAATGTTACCCTCGGGAGCTTGAGCACACAGGAACGGCCCTCACTCCTCAGTCCAGGACCCTTCCCTGGCCTGGGTTTCTGGGACAGCTCACACGCCCTGTGCATTGGAGAGCTGAATGCAATCATGGGGTGAGGGTCCTGCCTGGCTCTTGCCCTTAACCTCAATGGCTGCCCCACAGCTGCGGACAGATCCCCCTCCTTTCTTGATCTCAGGCCCCTGGCTCTTGGGGCAGCCATTGGCTGCTTTCTTCACACACTTCCTCCCACATCTGGGTTTGAGTCCTAGGTTGAGACTGTCTTTCCTGGTAGAGTCCTGACCAAGTCCCAGTTCTGAAGTCTTGGAGCATCTTCTGGCCACAGAGTCAGCACGAGGTGGTCTGAAAGGCCTGCCAAGGTTAAATGGCCGTCGCCCTTGCTTGGGCTTGTCCAGTCTGCTGGCCCTCATCAAGGGCAATAAGGTCAAGTGCTGACCAACAGCTGCTGCAGAGCTTGCTGCGTTCACCTTTCCAACAAAGCTGCGGGCGCCGAGGGCTGGGAGAGCCTGTAGCTTATCCAAATGGGACATCTGGTGGAGCTGGGAAACCAGTGGGTCTCTGAGACCTCGAAACAGTCTGTGGCTGGAGCCAAGGTGGGGATGGGGGACCTTTAAGATTTTTCTGAGGATAGGGTGATCTGAATCATCTCCACTAAAAGATTATACAACAGCTAAATAATGTGTTTAACAGGAGCAAAAAAGAGACATACATAAATATGAACAAATGGTCTGAGCACTGGAGGGCAGGTCTGCTTCTGCTTGCTTACTATGCTGCTGATATTACAAACCCAGAGCAGTAGTTATGGCAACACTACCCAAGCCCAGGAACTGATTTGGATATAGTTGCGGGCTCCATTTCCATGTAAAGTAGAATACTTTTCTTAGAATGATATGCAGGGGTGCTGAAAAACACTGGGGACAGGAGGATGCTTTCTGCCTGTAATGGTCTCAGATGAGGAAATTCTGGTATTTCTAAACTATGGGAAAATCACTGGGAGTACAACAGAAACAGCACAGACATCCTGGAGGATCAATGAACTGTATCCCACACCCTGTTCTGTGAGAATGCAGATTCTACCCACGTGCGTCTTCAGACTGGGGAGAACCCTAGAGATAGCTAGTCAGTCTCTTCCCAAATGCAGAAAGCCTCAGCCTAGTGTTTGGGCCCCAGCTGACTGAGCAGTTAAGAGAACACGAAGCAGGCATTGGTATTCCACTGCGGAGTAGCCTCCAATTGTCATGACATTATACATCATATCACAGATGTTACTGAGAAACTCGGCAATTTCTGCAGGTCGAATATTTCAGTGAGGTTTCTCTTACATTCCTCTAAAGAAAGGGCCTTTCTTAAAAGTGCGAATATTAGAAAGCCTCCATGTAATTGACTACAGTGAATTTCCTTTCAATTGTCCTGAAACAGTTTGTGTTCATTCTGTGTAACTTGTGATGATTGCTGCAGTCCACAACTTTTTACAAATTTTAAAATTCGATTCATGGACCAGTTTTTCACCTTGAAGCAAATGGTATCCAAGAAGTTTTCAAGTGGGCATTGCATTTTGTAACAAAGAATGAATATCAACAACATTGGATGGCTATCAAGAACATTGGGTGTGCACTTAGAGATCACAGAGATAAATGTTTTAAATAAGAATATTCTTCTATGTAATTTGCTAACCAGCAAAAGAAATGAAGCTAATTTAAAGATGCTGCTGATGTAATGGAATTCTTATGAAGAGGTTAAAAAATCCAGGTATCAGTCTGCACTAGGACAATAACAGAATCCCAGAAACCAGCCCCTGATGCTGCAAAATCATTTGATGATGGAGTCAGCAAAGGTAGCAAGAAGCGTCCACAGCAGTAGCTTCAAGAGGGCAAAAAGGAGGCTCTTCTGGATTTCCTGTGAGTATCTGTAACAATACAGTCATGTATGGAAGCATCTGAGCCACCTGGGGGTGAACACTGCCATGAAACACACATCGTTATGAAATCACGTCTCTGTGTGCACTGGATACTGCTGCGTCTTGGTCACGCGTTTCTGTGCATTTAATTCAATAAATCTTCTTTAGAAGCAGAAACATCTATCGATCACTTCCTCTATCCAAGAAGCAGAGGCACATCGTTTCCTTTGATCCTTGTGATTCATATGAGCAGTGGGGTTTCTGCTTCTCCCCTTTAGGGGAGGCCCCTGATGCTCAGGGAGGTGGGGGGCCTGTCCAGGAGTGAGCCATGCTCAGGAGGGAGAAGGGGCTGAAGCCTTGCCTCTGTATCCATATCCCCGGCTTTATCTCAGCTCCACCCAACAATAACATGGGAGAACTGACACACCTGTTGGGCTCCGAAATCTTCATCCCAGTTGTTGTTTCTGCCCTGAGCTGCAGAATAAGGTTTAAGAGCTTTCCCAAAACAGCCATCACCTAGAGCCATGAGCAATACCTCCAGTTCTCAACCTGGGGCCCATGCACCCCTTGGAGTATATACATTTGGATGGGAAAGAGTCTCCATTTTCACTAACTTCAAATTGCAATTCAGCACTTCCTGTAATTAGGATTGAAAGTTAAGAAACCACAGCAGTATCAGTGATGCCGTGGGTTTGTTACCAATAGAAATCCCAAATGTTTAAAAATCGCATTACAGTTGTTGTAGATATTTTGAAATGTCACTGATGATCATTATTGTCAGATGAGGAGAGTTGTTAGACCTGACTCCAGATCTTAATATTTAATGTGTTAATAAAGTGCTTTTTAAATTTTAGTTTATTAGTTTTTCAAAAAATTTCTGATAACTCTATTTAAGTATAATTGGTTTCCTTTGAAATCCTATGCATTCTGTTTTGTGCAACTGAAGACATTCTGGGAGGAGTCCACAGGTGTCCCCAGATGCCTCGAGGCCATGCAGTCCTCCAGGTGGCTTCGAGGGGTTTGGGGCAGCAGGAGGGGACTCCTGTGGTTGGTCTCCTGTTTCTCTCTGACGGATCATTGAGAATAACCAAGAGCCCTCCATCTCCCTAATTTATGAAAAGGCAGATGCCAGGATATCCTTTTAAATGAAATTACTAATAAAATAAGTACTTTAATTCAATTCAGTAGAATTCAAACTCCCTTTTTATTAGATCAGTTTTATTTGTGAACTATGATAATGCCCTTTAAGCTTTGTGAAATTTTGATCTTTATGGTTAGAGTAGCCATCCTGTATGAATTCTCTAAGAGGACGATGTTTCATAGTGTGCGTTATAAAGAGATCAGAAGAGGTCAGCAGGGCGCTGGAGGGGTGGGCTCGCAGCCACCAGTCTCTGCAGCTCACCTGCATTAGTTTTAGGCATCGTTCACATTGGATGGAGGCACTTCCCCTGGAGGATCCTAACCCGCTGTTGAGGATGAGGCTCCTGGCTTTGCTGTGCTCTTTCCCAGCCAACCTGGAGGAGGAGGGCTCCCTCCCCAGGGGTGCTGTCAGATGCAGGCACTGTGAGCTGCTGTGGAGGGCTCTGATAACCAACAGCCTTCTTGCACAAAGCCAGGTTAAATACTTTACAATTCATTTAGTATTTCAATGACTCTTAAAAAGTTACATTTTAAAGGCTTCTAATACTCAACTAGTTACAGTTAATTTAAGCTTGTAACACACTCAATTCTGGTGAAGTTTCCACTACAATATTTTTACTTCTCCTTGGCGGAGAAGCAGAGTTAAGGAGGGTATGTCATGAATCATGGAGAACTCCAGCACAAATTAATCCTTGCAGCAATTGATATTTACTTGGTATAGTGATATACAATTCCCGACAGACAGCTTCTGGGAAGCAATATGGGCATCCAATCTGACACTAAGAAAGCAATCTAATACACATGTATCTATCTGTAAGGCAAAAGTATTTGGTTTAATACTTTTGTGCACAAAATGTCCAAATTCATAAAATATTAATCACAGTGTTTCCGTAGAACCAATGCCTAATAAGTTCCATGACTCCATTTTCTGATATTTGGAAATGTCTGATCTTCATGACCAAAAAATGAAAAGTACCCTTAAAATATTTTTATGGACATTTTCCCTTCAATTCTCAAATGAGTTGAGGACAATTCAACTTTACATGTAACTGATCCTTTACCAGACAGTATTTCCTTAGCTTCTTCATCAAAGAACTCAGCGAAAAACCTCGAGAATGCCTGCCAAATACTGTGATGAAGAAATTAGTATTTGTTTTAGAGAAATTATTTTAAAGTAGCCATTTCTTCAACTGAGTGACTTTACCAATGCAACAATTATGTTCAAAAAGCATTTCTTTCTTGAATTATTTTCAGAATCTCTAAAATGCCTTTCCCTTTTGTTTACAGAATAAATAAAGCCATAAAAATTATCTTTCTTCTACAGTGTGAAGAAATTAAGACATTCACCCATTTTGCACAATCAGTACAAGGGGCTTATAAAAAATCTGGGCCAACATATTTGTCCAACATTGCTGAAAATTCCGTACCACGTGTCAGATTTGATGGATGCACCATTTGTCCTCTTGTGGATTGATTCTGAGTGTTGTAGCAAAACCATGCACCATGGAACTGAAAGGCACCCCTAACATCCATATGTACCATGAGGAACAATCAGACTACACATGGTACTTGGTTGGGGTGGCTTTTACTTGCCAACTAGACACCTCCTCAGAACCAGGTGGCTCTGGCACTGGACTGGTTTCCTGGTGACAGCTCAGCTCTGTGCATGATTCAACCTCCACAAGCCTCAGTTTCTTCCTCTGTACAATGGGAATAACAACAGCACCCACTTCATAGGCTGCTGCAAGGATTTAATCAAATCATTCACATAAAGCATTCTGCACAGCAGCTGACCCATGGTTAGCTCTTATATTTCATCGCAAGAAGGGCAAAATGAGGAGGATGGGGAGTCTGCTCACGGAAACAGATCTGTGGCAAACATTTATTTGACACACACGAGGTATTGGATATTTAGCAAAGGGAAGGGGCAATAGAGTTGGAATTATGTAAACTGGCAGGATAAGCACAGAAACAAACATTTTCTAGACAATGCAGAACTTCCTCCTCTGAACTGCAGAAGTCATTGCTTTTATTGAAGGAGTGGTTGAGGGACTGTTTGCGGAGAAGCTGGGGCACCTGGGCAGGGTTTTGATGGACGGCCAGGAACTCACCTGGGAAACATGGGCAAGAGGGGCTTCCAGGCAGGAGGGGCTGGTGGAAGAGAGGCCGCTGTGCGGGCTGTGGCAGATGTAGGAATACTTCATGGCTGGACAGTGCTGGGAAACCTAAGCTCTATTTCACAAGGTTCATAACAAAATGTGATAAAGCCTGGTCTGCATTTTAGAGGGGCCATGCAGGTGGCATCAGGGAGGATGGATGATGGGGACAGAGAGACTGGATGGTGGCACTGCAGGAATCCAAGCAGATGACAGGCACCCACGAGGCAGGAGCCCAGGGCTGGAGAGGAGAGACTAGCACTGCAGAACAGGAACGGAACAGCCTCTGTGAGTGTGGCTCCTGACCTCGCCCAGACCTGCTGGCTGGGTAAGGGACAAGGGTGGGCAGCTTCTTCCAGCTTCTGCAGACACACCTGCCCTCATCTCTCAATCCTTTGCCACCTGATTGGTAGTCCCAAATCTGCTCTCCCAGTCTGCTGTCCTCCTCACATTCAGCTGGCTTCCTCCTATCCTCGTGGGATTAGTGGACCACAGAGAGGACCAGGAGAGTACCGTGGACAATGCGTAGAATGGGGAAGGGTCGTCATGGGAATGCCAAGGGCCACGTCACTACAGTGCTCAGTGAATGAATGAATGAATGATGTATGTAACAATGAGAAAATAACTGAACAGTTAAACCTTAGCGTAGCTTGCCGACCTAGTAGGGAAGTGTAGGCATTACTGGAAACATTTCTGCCATTGCTACAACTCCTTGTTCGGTGTGGGCATGCCTGACCTCTCCATCTATCAGCAATGAAACCAGACTCCAAAATACACTGAGTGACTAATGCCCCATCTTAACGTTGAGTCTCAACCTCCCTTAAGGACTGTGCTCCCTCTAAGTACATCATTCGGAATTTCTGAAGACCCTGCTGATCCCTGGGACCCCACTGTGCTCATATCCCCACTGCACACCCAGGCCACTGTCCATTGTCAGATCCACAGATATTTCCTAAATATTAACAAAATTATACCTGTGAGGCTGCCTGGCATGCCAAAAGGAAATGTGAAGGGGTTTGTCCTCTCTCCATAGAAGGTACATTCTCTGTGGCAGGCACTTGATGTGTATCTAATCCACTAATGACGCCCAGGAAGTGCCTGCATGATGGGACCGCTTGAATCCCATGCTGTATTAATTAGCCACGGCTCTGGAGGGTCAGCTCACACCACTCTCTGAAGCTGCGTCTCAATGAGGGTGGAGTGAATCATCCCTACGTTTTTTTTTTTTCGGGGTTTGCACTCCCTCGTAGTCTACGAGAGCAGTCCAGGGAGGATAGCTGGATTTAGGATGGCATCTCTATATAAGTCGGGCTTTGAAGGAGCTGAGTCAGGGTTTACCTAGGAGAGGGAGTCTGATCCAGGTGGGGAGGGGAGGTTGGGGGATTAATTACTACCGCTTCTGAAGCTCTGGGCTGTGGTTACTGGTGGGTGAGGCTGTGCCTGCCAGGTGGAGAGGGAGAAGGTGGACCATGGCCAGCATCAGGCAGCTTTTCCAACCCGGGCTGCCCATTAGAATCACGAGGAGCTCCTGCGACCAGCCTCTGCCAGAGCCTGATCCTAGACCACAAAGTCTGAGTTTCTGAGGGGATGGCCCTGGTATTAAAATAATTTGCATACTCCCTGGGGCATCTAATGTGCTGCCAGGGTTGGGAACCACTGGCAGAGAAGGAAGGACTAACACTGGTGACCAGCCATCCTCTCCCCTCCTGACTTCCACATCAACACGTCTAGGGAAGTGACAAGCTCTGATTTCAGATCTGAAATGTGGCTCTAAACCTGGCCACGGGTGGCAGTTTTGTTTCCTTGACTATAAAAGCCATTTCGGCTGGTGCCTAATCTGCCCTTGACATGGTACTAGTGAGGCTGGTGTGGACAAGTCCGTTTCTGGGTAGAGAAAGGAGGCACTGAGCAGGCTGTGGGTGTCAGGCTTTCATTCAGACTTCAGCTCATTGCCCACGTGGGCACATTCCACCAAGAAACAGCCATGAACCTACACTGTCCTTACAGACAAAACCAGATCTTCCCCATCACTTAAGGGAAATGAGAAAAGTACACACAAATACGCTACACCCTCTTCCTGCAAGTTCAGATTCTCAAAGTCTCACAGTGAAGTAAAAGTGGCTCCTGCCATGAGCTGCCAGGCACCCCGGGCTGAGCTGCCGGAGCTCTCCAAATGGGTGTGGGGCTATTTTTAGGATGCAGTCCTGCCTGCGTCCTCCTGCCTGCCCTACTTGATAGAAGAACAAGTAGCTATGTTTTCCTCTGAACAGTCCAGCATATCGATACCTCAAGCTGCAGAGTCATCGGTGGTGGCAATAAGCCCCGTCCCCTGTACATAGCGCAGGACAAAACACAGTGACTCATAAGCACGCTACCAAAAATCCACGTCTCCCCTGACAAATCAGATGGTGAGACCCACCCCTGCTGGTCACTGTTCTTGCTCTAGGCTGTTGGAGCTTCCCTCTGGGTGTGCAGCCATTTCTCTACTCAAAGCTGCAGGCAATGTTCTCCATCCAGTGCGCTTCATCTATTGCTTTTCAAACTAGCACAGCAGCTAGAAACAAGATGCGCAACTGGTTAAGAAATTCCTGTTTGGATTCCTCGTGGGCTGAATTGTTTCTCCTCCAATCCCCAAGGTACATGGTGAACTCCTGACCCACAGTACCTCCGAGTGTGACCTTATTTGGAGATAGGGTTTTGAAGAGGTAATTAAGTTAAAGTCAGGTCAGGAGGATGGGCCCTAATCCAATCTGACTGTGTTCTTACAAGAGGAGGGGATTAGGACACAGACACGCACAGAAGGAAGGCCATGCGAGGACACAGGGAGGACACAGTGTCTCCAAGCTGAGCAGGGAGGACTCAGGAGAAATGAGCCCTCTGACACCTTGATCTGGGACTTCCAGGTCCTCTGTTATGGCAGCCCCAGCAACCTGATACAGGGCCTTTAAAAATTTTGTGTGACGTATAGCTGGGTGAGGTGGTTCACACCTATAATTCCAATACTCTGGCAGGCTGAGGTGGGAGGACTGTTGGAGCCCAGGAGTTTGAGAACAACCTGGGCAACATAGTGAGACCCACATCTCTACAAAATTAAACAAAATTAGCTGGGTACGGTGGACCTGTAGTCCCAGCTACCAGGGAGGCTGAAATGGGAGGATTGCTTGAGCCCAGGAATTAAAGATTACAGTGAGCTATGATCATGCCACTGTGCTCCAGCCTGGGTGATAGAGGGGACTCTGTCTCAAAAAAAAAAAAAAAAATCTGTGTGTTATAGCTGGTTAGAAGCCCACAGATTTTAGGAGCCCAAAGGGCTGCTCATTTTTGTCACCCTTTCTGATGAGACTGCTGGTTTTATAGACTTAGGTAAAGTGCTATTTCTAGGCCTAGTATTCTGGAAGATGGGCTTCAGGTTGTCGGTGGTGTCTGTGTGGTCATGCGCCTGCACTGCCCTTCCCAGTTACAGCACGGTGGAGCCCCTTCCAGACCTAAGGTGGATTCTAGTGACATCGCTGAATACCACTTCACAAAGCTGACTGCAGAGCCCTTTACTCTTTCATTACACTATGATAAGTCTTTTATTAAAAAGCATCCAGAAACCATCAGGCAAACAGAACTTGTCCTGAAATTGCTGGGCAATTTTAAATTCAAACACTAAGACCCGAGGGTGCTTTAGTCCTGATGTTCTGTGAATCTTCTGCAGATAGGTGGCTGAGCATCTCTCCTCTGTGGACAGAAAGGATTATCACAATGGTCACAGTTAATAAACCACCACCTGGAAACAGCAAGGTGCTTGGATGGAGTCTGGCTTGACTGCCATTTCCAACAGCTTTTACTCGCTGATGAGATTTCAGAGCCTTGCCACTCACGAGTTGTTATAAGAACAGGATGCTGTATAAACTCCACCTGACTCCGTGAAGCTACAGTTTCCTCACCTGTACAGTGAACATCAAAAGAGCAGAACCAGTGAGGGTCACACATCCCACGTTTTTAGCTGGCCCAGGGCTTGGCACAAGCAAGTAGGAAAGGCTCCCTGCTGCCACTGCAGTTATTATCGACACCGTGTGCATGCCGAATTGAATTGTAGGGTTGGCTCTGAAGGGCCAGGGGAGGAGTGAGGAACTGTCACTCAACTGCCATCTGGTTCCCTGCCCCTGGCGATGCCTAATTAACTAAAAAGGGGACACTCAGGAGGTGAGCCACAGTGGAAGCAGGGCTTGGAGTCAAGCAGCTTTTGGGGACCCAGCTGCTCACACAACTGCAAGAACAAGGCCCCTGGCCAGTCGCACCATCATCCCACGCTCCAAGCCTGGAGTAGAAGCCAGTGCACTCTGACGCTCTTCATGGCCAGGATCCCCCAGTGTTGGTGCTACTTTGTCTAGGTTTATAGAGTCTGAAAATGCGGTTTTTGTGGGTTAAGCTACCTACTAGGTGCAAGCACTGTGCTGGTGTTACAGGCTACTTTCATTTCAAAACCAACATCTTTCAGCTTTTGAATGCCAAAAATCTTACACTGGAGCTATGGGTTATATTCTTTTGGTTCAGTAAATAATAAAAGATGCAAATAATTATCTAAGTATACTCTCAACACTGTTGCCAGTTTACTCTAAAGTACAGAGTTTTAAAATCCAATTATAAAAACCTAAGAGTTACCTAAAAATGCCCCAAGTCAAAAGAGGGTTTAGTAATAGACAAAGGGGGAAGATATGCATATCATTACTTCTACACAGAATATATCACATAGGAAATTTATATATTCATTTAAGACAAGCACAATTCATAAAGCAACATGCAAGAGATTTTGGTAACACAGGCCAGTCAGTTAAAAGCCTCATCAAATGACTGAATTTATCATATCACGTGATAAACCTAAGCTTTTTATTGTACACAAAACTGTTAAGCAGATATTTTTATGTTACACACAAAAACTCTTAAAATTGTTTTATGATTTCTCTAGAGGTATCTTCAGTTCAGGAAGTTCAGCTGAGCAGTAAGTGTTTTCCTCTACGAAAGCCTTTTCTAACTCTGTAGCTTATGAAAACGAACCCTGTAAAAGAAATCCGGACAAGTATCGGAACAGAACTGAAATATAATGACTCTCCCTTTTTTTTTTGAGACGGAGTTTCGCGCTTGTTACTCAGGCTGGAGTGCAATGGCACGATCTCGGCTCACCGCAACCTCCGCCTCCTGGGTTCAGGCAATTCTCCTGCCTCAGCCTCCTGAGTAGCTGGGATTACAGGCACGCGCCACCATGCCCAGCTAATTTTTTATATATTTTTTAGTAGAGACAGGGTTTCACCATGTTGACCAGGATGGTCTCGATCTCTTGACCTCGTGATCCACCCGCCTCGGCCTCCCAAAGTGCTGGGATTACAGGCTTGAGCCACCGCCCCCGGCCATGACTCTCCCTTTTAAAGTAATTATCGGTTTGGTAGCTGTCCCAGTTCTCCTTGAATACCTGATCAGGCATTCTGATTGCTTTCCCAAAGCACATTACCTCTAACTGAGGAAATAATTTGGTAACGACCATATGTGCTCTGAACGAGTAGTAGTGAATTTGCGTAAATGGACAATCAAGCGCAGGTTTCCTGAAACACCGTCAGAATCCTTTTGTGCACAGAATCCTAAAACATTAATGACTGCTCATTTCTTCCGTTCTTTCATTGCATTTTGAATATTTTATGTATGCCACGCATTACCCTCTCTCGGGCAGCTGTATGTTGGAAGCAGCATGAAAAAATGCAAAGAAATTGAACTGGTACTTTAAAAAGTGCTGAGTTTTTACCTCTATTTCAGATGCGGAATAGACACTGTAACGTGATACGCTAGCTGGAAGGCAATGGGTTCAATCCGGATTTTATCAAAATAAGCAATGAAGAAGTTGATCATTACTTTCAATAAAGAAATCTCTGACTTGCAAACTGTATGTGAGAATCTCAATTTTAAATACAGAGAAAAGGAAATATACTTATAAGGACCTGTGTATTTTATACATTGCCCATTGGCATATGGCCCGCTGGCATACGGGCACCAAAGGAATGATTATTATTCACGGCATTAATGTAAAAATGGAAAACATTTCATTTCCTAAGGTCTCTCTCTCTCTCTCTTTAAAAAAAATCCCCCTTTTTCATTTCAAACCTTTATTTTCTTGCATCTTTCAAAATATAGGCAGTGGTCCAGTTGACCTCTAAGCTCTCTTCCAAGCCTAAAATGTGAAGGTCCTGCGATCCCAGAAGGGAACGCCACATTCCTCCTCCCCATCCCCAATGTCATCTTGACTGTGAAGAACGAAAAACAGTAAGAGACTGTTCCGAAGGGTTCTGATTAGTCAGGATGCAAGAAGCAAAGAACCAAGCCATTTCTGCACAGAATTCTTCCACATCATTCGTATAAATCCTGTTTGAAAAATAAAACTAAGATCCCCTGACCCCCATGCTCATATTCTAACACATGCACCTTCGATCAGACTCAACGTTTAACTGCAGGATGGAAAAGAAACCTCTGATATGAGAGCACCAAGTCTCCCTCTGCTGCAGATCTTTTTCTAGAGTTGTTACATCCATGCTATTTCTAACTCGGGAAATACGCGGAACCTAAACCCTAGAAAAGAGGGACTGGCAGGACGGGTCAGGAATTACCTGACCTTCTCTGCTGGAGTTAGGATGCTATTTGCTTGGAATCCCAGGGGTTCCAGCTTTAGTAAAATTGGCAGAACAAGCATTATTTGATTAGTGTGAAAGAGCCTGCAGTGAAGGGGACAGAGAAACAGGCCAGGCAGGGAGGAAGTGATGGCTTCTGATGGGCCGCCTGTAGAAAGATCAAGCCGAGGTCATCTGGGGTCTTTTTAAGAAAACAATGATTTTTCATAAATCAAAAAGATGCCCATATAGCAATGTAATTTCCTTAAATGATGCTTAATATTGGCTCAGGAAAACACCAGAGAACTAGACTGCAGTCGACAGCATAGAATTTGAGCAGATAACACCATCAGGCACTCACCCTGCTCTCAAATACTTTGGAGTTTCTCTGCGTAAAGCTGCCGTCTGATGCAATAGGTGAGAGGACTCATGCGAGCTGTTTGGCCCTTACTTTGGTATTAAGTTAAAATCTTTAGCCCTAATAAAGGATTTAACTGCTTGGAGCAGTGGGGTGGGGGGATGAGAAAACAGAAACAAGATCTGAAAGAGACCAAGACCTGGACCCTCGACCCCAGCGGTGGTGGCCGTAAGGGGTTCCGGGAAGGAGGAGGCTGCTGGAGACTGCTGCGGGGAGAACAGGCATTTCCAAGACGGGGTCTGGTCTTGTCCCTTAAGGGAGTGCCCAAACCACACCTCCGCCTGTCCCAAGGGTGAGCTCCCAAGAGCGAAATTTCCGCCTTTCCAGTAGAGGCAGTCCAGAAGGTTGGAGCGGGTTTACAAACAGGCAGCTCGCCCTCCCCAGGCCAATCACCTGCGGACCTCCCACCCAGGACCTCTGCGGAGAGCCTTGTGTGCGTGCGCGCGCGCGTGTGTGTGTGTCTGTGTCTGTGTGTGTGTGGCAGGGGGGAGTTGGGGGTTTGGCGGGGGGGAGTTGGGAGATCAGCTGGGTTGAACACTTAAATTCTGAGGTCCAGGAAGAGTTCTCACCTTCATGGAGATTATAGGAACAAGAGGCTGAGGAGCAGACAAGGGAGGGAGAGCAAACGGGAGAGGAGGGGAAAGAAGAGTGGGGGAGATAGGGAGGGTGGAGAAGGAAGGAAAGAAAAAGGAATTGGGGTGGGAAGAGAAGCGGGGACAGAGAAAGGGGTGAGCGGAGAAAGAGTCGAGGAGGATATGGGGGAGGGAGGCTAAAGAAGAGGGGTGGGAGAGAATTATGAAAGGGGTGAGGAGAGAATGAGCCAGATAGAGAGACCAGAGAGACAAGTAGGGGCAGAAATCGAGACCAGACGCGGGGCCGGGAGAGACGGGACAGAAAGCAGGGGCAGGAAGAAAACACTCAGAGAAAAGAGGCGGAGGCGCTCAGAGCATCCCCGTGGGGCGCCGGTGTAGACAGAGCCGGGAGCGAGATGGCCGGAAGGGCCCTCACCTCCGGGCCCTGGCCCCCGGCCCCCGGCGGAGCTTTAGACCGGACCGCGGCCCCAAGCCCCCAGCCCCGGCGCCCCGGCGCGCGCGCCTTACCTGGCCCTTGACCAGGCTGGCCGCGAACTGGCGCATGACGGCCTCCACGGTGTAGGCGCTGGACCAGCCGCGCGGCGTGAGCAGCTCCATGCAGATGGCGCCGCCGTCCAGCACGTAGCCGTTCTCCAGGCGCGGGCTGAGCACCCGCATGAAGGGCGGCGAGAAGGGGAAGTTGTCGGGGAAGGTGAGGTTGAGCAGGATGAACTCGGTGTTGGTCTCCTTCATGTCCTGCCACAGCACCGAGTCCTTGTCCACCTGGTGAAGCTTCACGTTCCAGTCGAACAGGCTCTCGTCGACCAGCTCCACCGAGATGAAGCGGTCGCTGAGGCGCGCGATGTCCTGCAGCTCCTTCATGAGCCGCCGGCTGCGCACCTGCGTGCAGTGCTGCTGGCGCGCCGCGGGGACCAGGCTGCCGCCCGTCGCCGCCGCCACCGCCGGGCCCGGCCCCGCCCTGGCTCCAGCCGCCCGATCGCGGGGTCCCCCGGCACCCGCCGCCGCCGCCGCCGGCGCCGCTGCCGCCGGCGTCTTGTCGCGCGGGGCCACCTCCGCCGCGCGCTTGCCCTTGCCCTTGCCCGGCCCCGGGCTGGCGTCGCCCGCGCCCCCGGGGTGCTGCTGCTGCTGCTGCTGCTGCTTGTGGCCGCCGCTCTTGGCGCCGCCCTTGCCTCGCAGAGACGCGCTCTGTTGGCCGCCGCCGCGGTGGTTGTGGTGGTGCTTGGGGTCCTCGGTGTCCCGGTTGTGCAGGCGGATGAGCCCGATCTTCCGCAGCAGCGTGGCCATTTTAGGCTCGGCGCCGACGGGGGGCTCCCCTCTGCTCCTCCCCCGGAGCCCGGGAGCCCGGGAGCTGGGGGCGCTGGGCGGCGGCGACGGGCTACCGCTCAGCGGGGCGCGGCAAGGGCCACCCCAGGCGGCGGCGGCGGTGGCGCAGCGGAGCGGGCAGCAGCACGCGCGCTCGCCGGCTGCGGCGTAGCCGCTGTCATATGACGGGGCCCGTTCAGGTTCGCGTTCCGGCTGCCCGGGGAGGGGAGGCTCGGAGGAGACGCTGCGCGGCCGTCCGTCCCCGGGCCAGTCCCCAGGCACGGCCCGTGGAGTCTCGGCGTCGGCTGTCCTTTGTGCGCTGGCCCCGAGTCGGAACGCCGCGCCTGGGCGAGCAGAGTCGCCCGCAGTGCCCCGGAGGCAGCGAGTGGCCGCGGGCTCGCGCCTGGCGCTCCTGCGGGCTGTGCCGCTCTGGCGACTACCGCGGGGCCCGGGCAGCTGCCGCTCGCGTCGCCGCCGCGGCTGCGGCTGCTGACATTGCAGAGGCGGCTGCTCCGTCTGAGCAGAGCGCTGCGCGGAGGGGGCGGCCCTGCAGGCCGGGAGGGGGGGCGCGGGGCGGAGCCGCTGGCTTGCCTGCGCCGAGCCGCCCCCGCCGCCCGCTCCCGCCGCGACACGCGCGCGGCCGCTGGGGGGAGACCGCGGTGCGCGCCGGGCGGGCAGGGCTGGGGTCTGTGGGGGGCGCGGGCCAGGCCGGGGAGCCCGGCGGGGGCGGGGCGCGGGGCGTGAGCCTGGCGCGCTCGCGGGGGTCTCAGGCACCTGGCCCTCCTGCCCGGATCTCTGTTCTCCGCGACCCCCAGCACGAGCCTTAGACCCCACTTAACCCGGTGAGCGATATCGGGGAAAGGGTGGGAGGCAGCCTATTGACGCCTTCGGGTCGGAAGGAGCCCGGGGTTCCGGCACAGCTCGGAGCAGGCGGGGGCCGCTTTCTAAAGGACGGATCCGAGAATCAGGGCCAGTGAGTGGGATGCCCGGAGTGCGCCCGTCGCGACGCCCGAAGAGAAGCCCCCAGGGTCACCACTTTGTTTCGCCGATTCACC
This sequence comes from Callithrix jacchus, assembly GCF_049354715.1. NCBI lineage: Eukaryota > Metazoa > Chordata > Mammalia > Primates > Cebidae > Callithrix > Callithrix jacchus. The sequence continues at coordinate 199,409,135 of NC_133503.1, forward strand.
CCCTCCTCGCCCGCCCCGCTCCCCTTCCGCCCGCTCCGCCGCGGGCCTCCGCGTTCCCAAGAGGGGTCCCCAGAGGAGGGGTCCGCAGAGCACTGCCCGGTGACTCGTTACCGAAGGCTGCGGAGAAGCGCGCCCAGCGCGGGCGGCTGGGGCTCGGGGGCAAAGCACCCTCTCTGCAGACCCCGAAGTGTCCGCGGCACCAGATCGGTTCGCCTTCCACTTGGGTGCTCATATCCTCGTCCTCCCTTCTTTGCTTGAACCCATTAAACTCTCTCTCTCTCTAATCTGGTGAAATTTCAAGCAAAAGCAAGTTTAGATTCCCAGGAGCTGGAAGGACTGGGATCCGCAAAGCTTCCACGTTAGCAGGAAGCATCTTGCTCTGCACTGTGGTGTGAGTGTGGTGTGTGTGGTGTGTGTGTGGTATGTGTGTAGTGTGTGAATGTGTGATGTGTGCGTGTAATGTGTGTGTGCAGTGGAGTGGGCTGCACATATCCTGTGTGTGGTGTGTGTGGTGTGTGTGTGATGTGTGTAAGCATGGTATATGAGAATGTGAGTGCATTTTGTGTGTGGTGTGTATGTGTGAGTGTATGTGAGCATGTGAGTGTGTGGTGTGTTTGAGAGTGGTGTATGAGTATGTGGTGTGTGAATGTGTGATGTGTGTGTCAGTGTGTGTGTGTGTGTGTGAGTGCATGATGTGTGTGTGTGTGCGGCCGAGCTGCCCAGTGGTGAAGCTGTAGTGATGGTGAAGTGTAGGAGAGATGACCCCGGAAGGCTAAATGGTTTAGGATTGTAAACCTGGCTGCTGCGGCTGCTGCTGCTGCTGGTGGTTTGGCTTTGAATTGAGGAGTCTCCGAGTTCGCCAGGGAAGCCTTTCATTCTGGGAGCCTTCATGGTGACTTCTAGTTTTTAACTTCTTTTACCATTTTTACCTGTTCTAAATCAATAGAAATTTTCACTGAAAAATAACTCTTCTGGCCACAGTGGAGACAGTTACAGGCCTGCAGGATCTGGGGTTGGGTGTTTTGGGGTTGTGTGTTTTGGGGTTGCTTGTGGGAGAGACAATTGATAGCATGAGATAACAGAGCAGGAGTGTCTGCATGCCTGGGTCCCCGCCAGGCGACTGGACAGACAGGTGCCTCTGCGGAGGCCTGGGGCCTCTGCTCTCAGGTGGGTGCCGTGCCAGGGGGAATCTCAGCTGCGACAGTAGGGCCTATTTGTCCTGGTTTCATGGTTGGTTTTGTTTTGTTTTGATACCCTGCTCTATCCAGCCCTTTTGTTTTTTCTTTTCTTTTTCTCAGATAGGGCAAGAAGGAGGATGACAGTGTCTCTCTGTAAAGTCCCGTGGGCTCATCTAACATGAGGGACGGGACCGGTTGGCAGGCACTACATGTTTTATTATTTAACTTCTGCAGAGAACCTCTCAGGTTTCATTTGACGCCTTTTATTGGTGTAGAAACGAGTTTCAGGGGGGCCCAGCAGCTTCCTCAGCTCAGCCACGTCCTGAGAGGCCTAGCTGGGGTCCACAGCCAGTGGGGACCCCTGTGCTAGCTCTATGCTCCTTTACCTGATACCCTGCTGCGAGGCTGCATTGCTGGGGTTCAGATGCAGGCACAGCCTCTGTCCTGCCCCAGGGGGTGAGAAAGCATCTCCTGGACTGATTGTCCAGATTTCAGAACCCACTGACCTGGGCCGAGGCTTCAGAAACTCTTTGTAGCAGTGACAGCAACTGATCCCACTTGAAACAGAGACATCATCAGATGTGGTTTGGGAATGGTTTTGCTGAAATTGCATGCGCTCTCTGTGAGGCCTCTTCCAATAACTCTTGAATGAAGTTATTGCTAGGGAGATCATATAACTTACTGTCTGGTTGTAGATTTTTTTTGTAAGTTGAAGGATCACAATACTGATGCTGGGGCTGGGCTCACGCCTGTAATTCTTGCACTTTGGGAGGCTGAGGTGGGCAGGTCACTTGAGGCCAGGAGTTCAAGACCAGCCTGGCCAACATGGTGAAACCCCGTCTCTACTAAAAATACAAAAATTAGCTGAGTGTCGTGGTGCACACCTGTAATCCCAGCCACTTGGGAGGCTGAGGTGGGAGAATCACTTGAACCCAGCAGGCGAAGGCTGCAGTGAGCCGAGATTGGGCCATTGCACTCCAGCCTGAGCGACAGGGCAAGACCATCCCTCAAGAAAAAAAAGTTTTGCTGGGACAAGAGGGCAAGCCAGAACGAGCTAGTGTAGAGATGGTCATCCCATCCCTTGTTACTGTCCCTCACTCTTAGATCACCTTGGATCAACTCTTAAAAAGGCAGAAGCCGAATGTTAAAGATTGGAAACAACCTAAATCTACAAGAACAGGGGAAGTGTTGAGTAAATCATACTGAATCTACTTAGAGTATGTTTTGCAGCAAATCATACTGAATCTACTTAGAGTATGTTTTGCAGCAAATCATACTGAATCTACTTAGAGTATGTTTTGCAGCAAATCATACTGAATCTACTTAGAGTATGTTTTGCAGCAAATCATACTGAATCTACTTAGAGTATGTTTTGCAGCAAATCATACTGAATCTACTTAGAGTATGTTTTGCAGCAAATCATACTGAATCTACTTAGAGTATGTTTTGCAGCAAATCATACTGAATCTACTTAGAGTATGTTTTGCAGCAAATCATACTGAATCTACTTAGAGTATATTTTGCAGCAAGAGCATCACAGTTATCAAGATTATATCGTAAAATGGATATAATTCATGATCTATGTAATAATTGTCAGTGAGAAAATAGAGTGCAAAATTATGTCCATACAGCAGCTTCAACTACATAGAGCTAGGCACAGGGAAAAAGATTAGAAGGAGAAATTTTGAATGGTATTATCATGTTAGTACAGGTAGGAAATCTCAATGTAGTCCTTCCTCAGTTGCCTCCAGCCCATAGATCCAAATATTTGCTTACGTGACAGGATGCTCATGTCAGGAGTGAGCAGAAGGGCCTGTGTGGTTTGCAAACCCTCCTCCTTCTCCTATCCCAGAAGATTCTAGAGAGTTCTGCTTTACCCATGGCATGAATGGATATTTACCTAGCCCAGCAGTATGTAGAGGTTACATTGTGTTATAGTTATTCCATTATATATGATTTTCAAATATTCTAAAATGGAATGTATACCCGTAAAAATGAAAATAAATTGTTACCAAATGTTGTCATTTTATTGAAGACTAGACTTATAATATTGAGACAGTTGAATTAAGTGCATTTATCATAGTTAAATAAAATAATTTCTAAGGACAACTGTGGGTATCTAGCTCCTGCTATGCTTTCGGGTACTGAGGGATGGGGAAGGGGAGTGGTTGGGGAATCTGCAGACAACCTGCACCAATCTAGCATCAAAGGAAAAAAGAGAGGGATGCTGGCCATCACAAGAGGCCCATAATCCAAGAATAAGTCCTATCTGCCAATGACTCCTCCCGTGAGCATTCACTCAGTGGTCCCAGGTGCCCCTGTCTCCAGCTGCAGTTTTTATGAAAACACGAGCTGCAGTTTGCCCATTTGTTTTCTGTCTCAAAAGCTGCCTTCCAGTATTTCAGTTGGTCCTATTTGCTCATGAGCACCAGTCTCCTAAGGTCACCAAGACCTTGCCTCAAAATACCTTCCTTAAATGTGTACAGCTTATTTACTCCCCTGAACTAAGGTATGAAGACTACTGTCGAAATTAAAAAAAGATTTTCTGCTAAAATAAATCACTGCAAGGGAGTGTAGTGTGGGTCTGTGATGTTCCCAGGTCACGTGCCCTTTGATGCCATTCACTTCTCATCACCAAGCCTGGCACTTAGATGGCACTTATACATCTCGAGCACTATCCCAAGCACTTTATATATTTGGGCCCATTGAATCTTTGTGGCAGCCCTATTAAGTAGGTACCATGCTTATCCTTACTTTATAGGTGAATAAACTGAAGCAGGGAGAAATTAAGCAGCTGGGGTAAAATAATGCAGAAAACAGCGGAGCCTGGATTCAGCCCCGGCTTTGGCTACAGACAGAGCCTGTAGCCACTGATCCAAGAGCACTCACTGCCTGCAGTCACTGTAGAGACAGCGGTGAAGAGATCCTAGCCTCCTGGAGCTGGGGTGCTAGGGAGGGTGCCTTTTTCTTTTTTTTTTTTGAGACGGAGTTTTGCGCTTGTTACCCAGGCTGGAGTGCAATGGTGCGATCTCGGCTCACAGCAACCTCCACCTCCTGGGTTCAGGCAATTCTCCTGCCTCAGCCTCCTGAGTAGTTGGGATTACAGGCACGCGCCACCATGCCCAGCTGATTTTTTGTATATTTTTTAGTAGAGATGGGGTTTCACCATGTTGACCAGGATGGTCTTGATCTCTTGACCTCGTGATCCACCCGCCTCAGCCTCCCAAAGTGCTGGGATTACAGGCTTGAGCCACTGCGCTTGGCCAGGAGGGTGCCTTTTTCATCCTCTAATCACTCTGCGGCAAATGGCTCCAGATGCTGAAGGAAAGAGCTTGGGGATGTCAAGGGATGTCTCAGGCTTATCTCTGTGTTTGCTCAAGGCACACAATGGGCACACACATTTTTGTTGTTGAATTGAAAACCCAACCCAATCTTTATTTTACAGCACAGACATCTGAGGTCCCAGCAGTGAGTCTTGCTCAGAGCCACACAGGAGGCTGTGAGAGAGAAAGCTGCGACCCTGGTCCTGACACCTTGTCCAAGGGGTTATTCTCTTGGCATCACAGTGCACAGGCTGCTAGGCCTCTATGAGGGGAAGGGCAGAAGGGAAGAAAGAGAAGAAGGTAAAGAGGGCTCAAAAAGAGGGAAGGGTGGCAGGGAAGGAGGTCAGGCAAGTGCTGCAACCTGACGTAGGTGGCGAGGACTTCTGTCATGCTTGTCATTCACTGGCACCACTGGTATACCCTTTCTGAGCTTGCAGAATTTCCCTCCTGAGACAGACTGTCTTTTCCAAAGATGGCCATGCTGACTTTGATTGCACTGCTCTCATGGAAGGCTGTGCTCCACATTCTGTAGTACTGAATCTGAGCAGCAGCTCAGATTGCTCTGGCCAGTGTGGGGACACACGGAAGCCATGTGGCTTCCAAGACTAGGCCATCATAGGACACTGCTCTCCTCAGCTTTCTTTCAGGATGTCTCCAGAAAAAAACCCAGCCACCATGTTGAGAGGAAGCCCAAACCACACAGAATGGGTACATTGTGGGTGTTCTAGCATGAACCCAGTTGAGGTATTTGCAGACAGCCCACAGCACCCACCAGACATATGAGTGAGTGGGTCTTCAGATGATTCCGAACCCCAGTCTTTGAGTCTTACAGCTGAGGAACCAGTCATTGTAGAACAAAAACAATTCATCCTACTTTGCCCTGAATGAATTCCTCACCCACAGATACTGTGAAAGATCAAAAAGAATATTGCAGATTTAGATCAGGCAAGAGAAAGAAATAAAGAGCATACAAATAGAAATAGAGGAAGTCAAACTATTCCTGTTTGCAGATGACATAATTCTATATCTAGAAAACCCCATATTCTTGGTTCCAAACCTCCTTCAACTGATGAAACAACTTCAGCAAAGTTTCAGAATACAAAATAAATGTATAAAAATCACTAGCATTCCTATACACCAACCACCATCAAGCCAAGAGCCAAATCAGGAATGCAATCCCATTCACAATTACCACAAAAAGAATGAAATGCCTAGGAATACAGCTAACCAGGAAGTGAAAGATCTCTACAATGAGAAGTACAAAACATTGTAATCAGAGATGACACTAACAAATGAAGAAACATCCATGTTCATGGATAGGAAGAACGAATATCATTAAAATGGTCATACTGCCCAAAGCAATTCACAGATTCAATGCTGTTCCTATGAAACTACCAATGACATTCTTCACAGAACTAGAAAAAAATTATTCTAAAATTAATATGGAATCAAAAAAGGGCCTGAATAGCCAAGGTAATCCTAAGCAAAATGAACAAAGGTGGAAGCATCACGTTACCTGACTTCAAACTATACTGTAGTGGTACAGTATGGAACCGGTACAAAAAACAGACACATAGACCAATGGAACAGAATAGAGTCCAGATGTAAGGCTGTACACCTACGGCCATAGGATCTTCAACAAATCTGACAAAAACAAGCAATGTGGGCCAGGCAAGGTGGCTTATGCCTGTAATCCCAACACTTTTGGAGGCCAAGGTGGGTGAATCATGAGGTCAGGAGTTTGAGACCAGCCTGGCCAACATGGTGAAACCCTGTCTCTACTAAAAATACAAAAAATTAGCTGACCATGGTGGTGCGCGCCTGTAATCCCAGCTACTCTGGAGGCTGAGGCAGGAGAATCACTTGAACCTGGGAGGCAGAGGTTTCAGTGAGCTGAGATTGCTTCACTGCACTCCAGTCTGGGTGACAGTGTGAGAGTCTGTCTCAAACAACAACAAGAAAAAAACCAAGCAATGGGGAAATGACTCCCAATTTAATAAATGGTGCTGGGATAACAGGCTACCCACATGTGGAAGATTGAAACTGGACTTCTTCCTTACAGCATATACAAAACTTAACTCAAGATGGTTTAAAGAGTGAAAGGTAAAACCTAAAGCCACAAAAACCTTGGAATATAACCCAGACAATGCTATTCTGGATGTAGGAAAGTTAAGAGCTTCTACACAACAAAAGAAATAATCGACAGAGTAACAGACAACCTACAGAATGGGAGAAAACATAGGCAAACTGTGCATCTGACAAAGGTCTAATATTCAGCATCTATAAGCAACTTAAACAAATTTACAAGAGAAAAACAACCCCATTAAAAAGTGGGCAGAGGACATGAATAAATACTTTTCTAAAGAAGACATACATGCAGCCAACAAGCGTATGAGAAGCTCAACATGACTGATCATTAGCGAAATGCAAATCAAAATGACAATCAGATACCATCCCATACCAGTCAGAATGGCTATTATTAAAAAGTCAAAAAATAACAGATGCTGGCTAGGTTGTTGAGAAAAAGGAACACTTACACACTGTTGGTGGGAGTGTAAATTAGTTTAACAATTGTGGAAAGCAGTATGGTGATTCCTCAAAGAGCTAAAAACAGAACTACCATTTGACCAAGTAATCCCATTCCTGGCTATATATCCAGAGGAATATAAATCATTCTTCCATAAAGGCACGTGCATGCAAATGTTCATTGCAGCAGTATTCACAATAATAAAGACATAAAATCAACCAAAATGCCCATCTAGGACAGACTGGGTAAAGAAAACGTACATATACACCCTGGAATACTATGTAACCATAAAAAAGAATAAGATCATGTCTTTTGCAGGAACATGGATGAAACTGGAGGCCATTATCCTGAGAAAACTAACACAGGAACAGAAAACCAAATACTGCATGTTCTCATTTTTAAGTGGGAGCTAAATGATGAGAACACATGGACACAAAGAAGGAAACAACAGACACTGGGACCTATTGTAGTGTGGAGGGTGGGAGGAGGGAGAGTATGAAGAAAAATAACTATCGGGTACTAGGCTTATGATATGGTTTGGCTGTGTCCCCACCCAAATCTCAACTTGAATTGTACCTTTCATCTCCCACCATGATTCTGAGGCCTCCTCAGCCATGTGGAACTCTAAGTCTAATTAAACCTTTTTTTCTTCCCAGTCTCATTATGTCTTTATCAGCAGTGTGTAAATGGACTAATACAGCTTAGTACCTGAGTAATGAAATAATCTGTACAACAAACCCCTGTGACAAGAGTTTACCTATAAAACAAACCTGAACATTGCCCCTGAACCTAAAATAAAAGTTAAAAAATTAAATAAAATATATCAAGGATTTAGGCCATTATATTTTAGGGTAATTTGCGATACAGCAATAGGTAACCAACACAGCTTGTCATAATCCTTGCTTCCTTGGAGCCAGAAACTTGCTTTCTCAGACTCCCTTGCAGCCAGGCATAGGCGTGAGACCTGGTTTCAGCCCATCAGACACCCCTGAGCAGAACTGTAGGCTGGAAGAGGGAAGCCCAAGGAAAGATCCTTCTTGTGAGTAGGTGGGGAGCCACAGCAATGGTTAAGGTCCCCATGGGACTTCCGAGCCCAAGGTCTAGACTGCTTGTACCTGGCTAAAGCTCGGGGAGCGGGAGGGTGGGGGGATCTTCCCTGGGGTGGTTCAGTGGTATAATCTTAATTATCCCACTTAGGTTATATGAGTGCCATTCTAGGCTGTGTAGATTCCTAGTCAAATTTCTGACCCTCCTTTTTCAAGTGACATCTCTATATTCCTTTTGGTTGAGCTGGGTTGAACTCTGTTGTTTGTAAGGAAGAACTCTGGTTTATACACCTGGTAGCCAGTTTAGGCGGCCCTTGCTTGGAACAGTTCCTGACACAGAGTGCACACTCCAGTCATTTTGGTGTTGTTATTTACTGTCCAGTGCTCCCTCACTCACGGACCCTCCGGCTCCTCTTACTGTTTCAAAGTCTTCACTTTAGTGATCATCCCAGTTTGCTGTTTTTCATACAGCCCTCAGGGTGGCAAGTAGGTCTTATCTCTTCACCAAATTGGGTCAATTAGTGGAAGTTGCCAGTAGAGAAGCGCTGTGTTAAGGATTGTTGTTGACTTAGAGGAGAGTGTGGTCATCGATGAAGAATGTCTGCTCTAAGTGCAGGGGTGGGGTTTGGAGTTTCAAATACCTTGCTGCCTTTGACTTAACTTCACGGAGTCTGGAACGAAATCATTCGGTGAAACTAATTCACAGGAATTTAAATAAAATGTAGTTCCCTAGGAGCATTTATATTTTAAAATAATACATCTTGCATTCACTGGTCCTTTAACAGAAAGCCATACAGAGGATCAAGTAGGAATTTTCTCCTTATGGACGAGGACATGCAGTTAACTCACGGCTTTCATGGTGGCTCCAGCAGCTGCCTTTTCCAGATTCCAGAAGTGACTGTAATGGAATGACCTGGAAGTGACACACGCCACCTTTACTCATAGCCCATTCCACAGGAGCTCCAAGGGGCCCGGGAAACGTAGTCTTCAGCTAGATAGTGTGTGCCCAGATTAGACCCACTAGAAATAAATAGGGACATATGGACACTGGGGACCAGTTAGGAGTCTTTACTACATGCATTTTCCTGAGTCGATCATAATAGTTCAATTTTGGAGAGAGAAACTGTAAAATCAAGAATTTTGGATTCTGCATGGATGCGTGTGATCTTTATTAGGCTTTTTTTCTAGCCTGCATCTGGGCAATCTTCTACTCTGCCCTTCTGATAGGGAAACAGGTTCCTGCCCTTATAAATTAACACCATCTTGCAACTCTCTGGGGGTATAAGCTATCTTCTCTTGGGTTAGACATGGCATGTCCCCTTAGGGTGTGCGGGGCTCTGGTTTGGTGGCCATGAGAGGTATTACTGGGTGAGTGTTGAGAAGAACCAGTGTTCCCACCGACACGGTGGGTTTGTGGACTGCCTGGAACCGCCTTCATGCAAATCTCTGAACGACTGCTCTCGACCTATACCATACTGAGCTTTCTTAGCAAAGAAGAAGGAACCTGAGATGGCTTTTGTAATTATGGAGTATAGATTTTCTCTGGCAGTTGAAGGAATTCTTGAGTGATGAAATGAGTCATGCATTCCTTTCTGAAGAAGAAACTGCTTGGTCCTAAAGAGATTTCCAGAGATAATAATTTAATTTTTCCTGTCCTTTTCATCTTTGCTTGAGGCAAAGACAGTTACTTTCTGGTTGTGTGGAAGTGTAAAGTGACAGCTGATATTGCATGTCAAGGTAGCGTCTCTAGTCAATGCTACCTTAAATATTAGGTCTAAATATAGGTCCAAATATAGTATTCTGAGAGAGAAAAAGTCAGTTCTGCTTCCTGACATGGCTGTGGGGTGGTGAGTGAAATAGTATAATTAGTCGAAACTGAGAACGTGTATTATATTTATAGTAAGCATTTTTAAAGCATTACAATGTAATGAAATCTTTTGAATCTTTTTGCCAGCAGTTTAAGACAGTAAATGCCTTCTTGCTCCCATGTCGATCTAGAAGACTATAATTAGACTGAGTGCGGTGGCTCACTCCTGCAATCCCAGCACTTTGGGAGACCAAGACGGGCAGATCACTTCAGGCCAGGAGTTCGAGACCAGCCTGGCCAACATGATGAAACCCCATCTCTACTAAAAATATAAAAAATTAACCAGGGATGGTGGCGTGCATCTGTAGTCTCAGCTATTGAGATGCTGAGAAGAGAGAATCACTTGAACACGGTAGGTGGAGGTTGCAGTGAATTGAGATTGCACCACTGCACTCCAGGCTGGGCAACAGAAAGAGACTCCATCTCAAAAAGAAAAAAACTATTTTAAATAGAGAGTTAATTTACGTATAGTGAAGTGCACACATCTTAGTTGTACAACTCAGTGGGTTTTGAAAAATGGTTTGGAGCTGTGTAACTTATCCCAATCAAGGCATAGGATATTTCCATCACTCTAGAAAGTCCCCCGTGTTCCTCTCTGGTCATGCTCACCCCATCCCTCTACCACAGGCACCCTCTGTTTTGATTTCTCTCATCAAAAAATAGTTTTGCTTATTTCTGAACTTTGCATGAATGACTGATACAGTACATACTCTTATATCTGGCTGCCATTAATCCACATATAATCGCACGATAACATTGGCTGATGCTGTTGCATTGGTCAGTAGTTTCTTTCTATTGGCCAGTAGTATTTATTGTATGGATATTCACCATCTGTTTATCCATCCTCCTTTTGGAAAACATTGGGTTACTTTGGTTCTGACCATTCTGCAGATGAACAATGAACACTGGTGTGCAAGTCTTCGTAGACACTTATTTTCATCTGCCTTGGGTACAAGCCAAGGAGTGGAATTGTTGCATCAAAGGCTAGTTCTATGTTTAAATTTATAAGAAACTCCACAACTCTTTTCTAAGCTGGTTGCACCATTTTACATTCCCAACTGTAAAACTTAGAAAATGAGAAAAAGGACCACAAGTGGACCTGGAATTGGGAGACATCTGTGAAAGACGGTGGTAGATAGCAGCAGATGGCAGACAGGTGTGTCCTGCCACAGAGCTTGGAGCTGTTCCAGAGGAAGCAGGAATGAAGAGCCAGCACGGACTGCAGATTGTCACCATGGTGAACCTGGCTGTGCCAGCAGGAGGCAGCACTGGGAGAAGCACCCAGGCTCAGGACAAAGGCTGGGTGCAGCCAGGGACCCCACAGGTTGAACTGGGAGCTGCTAACCTTGATGGGAAGTTCCATTCCTTCCTTCTGTAAGTGTGCACTTCATTCTCAACCAAAGGTTTGAGGAAAAGCAACCTTAAGCAAAGAATTAACACCCAAGGAAACAAAGTTAAAAGAATGAGAGAGGGTGTGTGTGTCCAGGGGAGACAGAGAGAGAGAGAGAGAGAGAGAGAGAGAGAGAGAGAGAGAGAGAGAGAGAGTCAAATATAAAATATATACAATGAATGTGCTCAAGAGAGATGAGATAAATGTGGTCACTCTCAGTGCATAGATTACGGAATACATTCATACTGAATGATGTAATATGTGCATAAATAAATTAGTCCAGGAATGGAAAGCCGGGAGGGGAGAGAAAGTCAAATATAAAATATATACAATGAATGTCTTCAAAAGACATGAGATGAATCTGGTCACTCGGTGCAGAGATTACTGAATACATTCTTACCGAATGATAGAATATGTGCATAAATAAATCAGTCCTGGAATGGAAATTCAGACGGGAAAGCTTGTGCCCTAATCAAAGCAATCCCCACTGGTGATACCACCTTTCCAGAAACGCATTTGTGCAGCTTTTCTTGTGTGGATCCAGGTGCTGCAGATAGGGAGGAAGAACGGCCAGGCAGCTGACCCTGGCGCAGCCCCACATTGTTTTGAGAGATGTGACTGCACAAACCGTCAGGCAATACCTGGAAGAGAAACCGCCGCTCATTGCCCCCACGGTGGAAGGAGTCGTGACTACAGCAAAGACCGTGATGATGCCGCAGCTGCCCTGAGCTGGGAATCTCTGACACGCGGTCAGGGCAGGGTTTTACCCTTAGTGTGTGAAATAAATTCGCCCACAGGAGAGCCCCGGCACAGAGTTCTTTCAAATGCAAGGCAAATGGCTGAGGTTAGAAAAGAATAAATGCTATTCTAGCTTAATTTAAGTTGTTTACTAGGAAAAAAAAAAAGATGGGAAAAAATGTGTTAAACATGATAGCGATTTCGGTGGAATGCAGAGTCATAATAATTAAGGTGGGCGCTCTTCCCATCCCATCGTGGCTTTAGAATCTGATACTATTCTGAAGTGCAAGAGTATTAATTTAGCTGAAAGAAGGCTAGCTAGAGGGGGTGGGAGGCACTGGTGATTAGGGACCCCAAATATTTATTTCAGGGGTCAGTGATATTTTTGGTCTGAGCTGTCTCTATGCCTCTATACCCATATTTAAGCTTCACTTTGTCTTTTGTTTAAAATATACATTTTTGATTTGTTTTGTTTTTTGAGACAGAGTCTCACTCTGTCACCAGGTGCCAGGCTGGAGTGCAGTGGTGCAATCTCGGCTCGCTGCAACCTCCATTTCCCAGGTTCAAGCAATTCTCCTGCCCCAGCCTCCTGAATAACTGGGACTACAGACTCACGCCACCACACCCAGCTAATTTTTGTATTTTATTAGACATGGGGTTTCACCATGTTGGCCAGGATGGTTTTGATCTCTTGACCTTGTGATCCCGGAGTGCTGGGATTACAGGCATGAGCCACCGCATCCAGTCTAAAATGTACATTTTAATGATAGCTATTTCTACAAAAAGTGTATGTGTTTGGACACATGGGATGTGTGAGTGGGCTTTCACACACACAGGCACAAGGACAAGAAAAATCTGTAGTACTTTACTCGAAGTAAATCAACTGTTTTTGAAAATGTCTACAACATCTCCTTTTCACACTGGAGAAGGTGGTCTGCTTCTGTGCGCATCGATACTGTGGCATTCCTTTCCTCTGCCTCCAGCTTGCATCTTTATGGAAATCAGCTCATGAGACAACAAATGAGGGATCTGTGGGGATCGCTCCCGCGTGAGGCCCCTGGGAAATGGGCCTCGCCATACGGTGAGCTTGAGCCCGGACACAGATCCCCGGTTGGGGGAGTCGAGCTGAGGGAAAGCAGGAACCGAGAAAGAAACTATATGCTATTCTAAATAATTAATAGACATTACTTTATGGATATGAGAACTTGGGAGGCAATGTGTCCACTTTCAGCTTCTTATGGTTTATTGCTTGACTGTGTTCATTCTGGACCCTTGTTACCTTCATTGTAAAATATTAACTTAAGTATTTACACTTGGTAACTTACCATAGCTTACAGGGCGTAACTGTAACTTACTTACCATGGCTTCCAGAACGTGACTGTAATCTACTTACCTTGACCTACTGGGCGTAGCCTACTTACTGAGCTTAACTTACTTACTGGGTGTAACTTGCTTACTGTAACTTAAGTACGTTAATCTGGTGTAAACAACTTTAACTTCAGAAAATTATATAATGAAACACATTGCAGAAATAAAATTGCTGCATGAGCATAGCGCATGTAGCCCTCCAGACCTCGCCTTTTCTATCTCCTTTTTTCTGGCGCGCGCTCTCTTCCAGGTTTGGGACCCTCTCGCTGGACGAGATTCCCGGGCTCGCGTTCAGTTCGCAACAAACAAAACTATACTAGCTTGTTCGTTGCTCTGTGGGCCAAGCAGAGGCACTGTGGTTTTACCACCTGATCATGGTCCTGCCATCCCACAGAGCTTCCTGGTCCTCCATGGGATGTCACACTTGCTCATGTGAGTCATTCTCCAGATCTTCCCTGTGCTCTCTCTTAGCCAAAAATGCCACCAGGAGCATTAACCCTTTCTGCCAAGAGGGTGAGTGATGGGTGAGTGAATGACAGAGTTCAAGTTTAACCTGATATTTACCCTTCCTATGTTTATAGCGCTGGGATATTTTCTCATTTCTCCTATCCCAATTCAGTCTAGGGCATTCTAGTATTTCATTTTTTAGAAAATGCTAAATTGGGCCAGGATCAGTGGCTCATGCCTGTAATCCCAAAACTTTGGGAGGCCAAGGCAGGTGGATCGCTTGAGGTCAGGAGTTCATGACCAGTCTGGCCAACATGGTGAAACCCCATCTCTACCAAAAATATGAAAATTAGCCAGGTGTCGTGGTGCACATCTGTAATCCCAGCTACTCAGGAGAATGAGGCAGGAGAATTGCTTGAACCCTGGAGGTCTCCACCTTGCAGGAAGCCAAGATCGTGCCACTGCACTCCAGCCAGGGCAACAAGAGCGAGGCTCCGGCTCAAAAAAAAAAAAAAAAAAAAAAGCTAAATTGATTTCACTTCTTTCTAATAGGCTTTGATTTACAGTGTTAAAATTCTACATTATATCATCTTCTACTGATTAAATGGAACATCCTCTCCGTCCACACATCACAAACCATTTGTTTCATTGAAACCGTTGATAGGAAGGAAAGCAGTATTCTGGACTATGACTGGAATACTCTATATGAAGCTGTCTTTCAAAGAAAGAGAGTGGACCTACCAAGACTTCGGGAGAAATCACACTCAGTTATTCCTGAATCGTGTGGAACCTGCCCACTGCTTGCCCACTGGGGTGTGAACCAGCCTGGAGCTCACCCTGTCCTAACCTCCCCGTGTGCATGTGTGGGCGGAACAGCCAGAAAATTTTACTTTGCTCTTTGCATTCACAAGTAGTTGCAGAGGGAATGCTTATAAGACTTTTCTCCGAGTCTTATCTCACTTTGCAATCTCATCTTTTCTGAGAAAATATTCTATTTTTTTAGTGCTGCTTTTTTGTCTAGGTCGGCAACTTTTTTTTGAAGAGAGATTTATTCAGAGTTAGCCTCTGCAGAATAAAAAATTAGGCAATTTAAAAAGATAGATATTACTTTCTCAAAACAGATAAGACACAAGTTGTACATATATATTTTTTAAAAGCAATTCCCGTCTGCCCGATAGAGAAGAATAACTCTGTTGGAATTGAGGTTTATCGTGTAGTTTTATAATTAGGATGCCTCTGAACAGAATAATGTCCTTATCAGAATTCATGAGGAATGCCTTCTAATATTTTCCTTTTATTTTCAAACTCATTATGTAAACGGCACTTTGCTTTTCAGAGAGAGGAATTTAGAATGCAGAAGGTTGTCTTGCAGGGCAGAGCATTTGCAAAGATGTTTGTATTTTCTAAAGGGTTTTGAGAGGAGGAGGAGCTACTCGAGAAAGCCAACAGCCAGGTCGTTTTGATCAATATCACCCATGTCACTGTCATCAAGGGTGCGCACTGAGCTAGCTGGAGGCTCCCAACCCCAAGGCCAGTTCCTGGCTGCATGACATGTGGGTGGAACCCAGCCAGCAAGGTTGCCCTGTGGCCCCCAGTGTCCCTCCCTCCTGCAGGGTTCCTCCACCTTCCCGGTTCTGCCTGTCTCCGGACCACTTACAAGCTCTGATCTGGGACTTGGCTGCTCTCGGACCACCGGTCAAGAGCCTCCCCTATCCCTGAGATGCCCTTGCCTCCCCTTCCTCAGTTACCTGTGGTCTCCTAGCAGTGTGGATTATTTGAATTATTCTGCCATATTTAAATGAGCACGGGCTGGGGGTCAGGAAAATGCCGTGTTCCCCCCGCAGACACACACACAGAATTTACCCTGTTCAGGGCTGTGCCTCCTATAAATCCATACATTGACGCCCCAACCTCCAGTGCTTCAGAAGGTGACTGCACTGGAAATAGGGCCTTTAAAGAGATAATTAAGGTGAAACAAGGTCATTGGGGTGGGCCCTAACCCGGTATGACTGTGCCCTTATCGTAAGAGGTAATTAGGAGGACCTGGGAGGACTCTCAGGAGAAAGGCCTCAGACAAAGCCACTGCAAATGCCTTGACCTTGGCCCTTCAGCTTTCAGAATGGTGAGAAAATACATTTCTGCAGTTGAATCCCCCAGCCCGTGGTGCTTCATGATGGCAGCTCTCGCAGACTGACACCCCCGCTGCAGGAATCTGTTCACCCAGTGGCATTTTGCACAACATGGAGGGGAGCTGTCTTTGAGCACAGCTTCCTGGCTAAGCCTAGACGGCAGTGGCTTCTGTTTCCAGCCCCTTCCCTCAGCTAGTTGTAGTTGATGGTGTAAGATACAGGCAGACCCTGACTTTGGGAAGGGCTGTGTCCCCAAGGCCCACTTTTAAGTCTGTTAGAAAACACACTGGATTTGTCCTAAAAACACTACTATGCACAGCACTTAGGTCCCCAAACCACTACCCAGTGGCTTTAAAAATCCGAATATATAGAATTATTTACTGGCTAGTCTACGTCCTTTCTCACAACCCATCAGACAGACCGACCAAGCCCCGCCCACAGAAGGCTGCACTGCTTTCTGTTTTGCTGGTGTCACCGGGGCTTTCCCTGGGCTTATCCAGCACAGGTGCTGAGACCCGGGATGGTGGGGAGGGGTCCTTAAAGTCCTCCATTCCTGTATTTGAAAACTCTTGTTTAATAGCTAGCTTTGCTTACTCTTTGCTGCCAAGTAGGTTATGAACAGCCTGTAGGCAGGGTTCTCACTTTCTCCTCTTCTGCACCCCTCAATGGCCAGCAAAGCCTGGCATCTGTAGGTGCTTGAAAACGACCTCTGAGATTGTGTGGATGGAGGAGGCTGTGGTCTCAGTGGAGGATGTTGCGGACCTGAGGGGAGGAGACATGTCCTCCCCTTTCCTTCCCTGTCCCTCCCCTCCCAGATGGGCCTTGGGAAATTGCAGCTGGGGAGATAGAAAGGTCTTCCCTCTCCTATCCCCCTCTCTGTCTTATTGAAGGTGGAAGGGCCGGGCCCCAAGGGCTCTGGGAGAGGAGAGGAAGGAAGGAGGGCAAACTCAGGAAAGGAGCTGCCCTGGGCTGCGGCCAGCCACCTGCCAGCAAGGAGAGTCTGCTTTGCTCTCCCATCTCCTAGCAGGAAGAGCCTCAGAAAGCATCCAGTCTGTCCCTGGATTCAGGGACAGGCTCCTAAGTGGCCACACTGTCACAGAAGGGCTTCAAAGGCTGCAACAAAAGCAGTTCCACAGACCTCTGGGGCCCAGCGGGCTCCTAAGCCTGGTGCCCTTCTGCTTGGCCGGTTCCCCAGCTCCTCCATGTCCCCACCAGCCCCCGGCCTGGGAACCTCTCCAAGGGAAGGCAGAGCAGTGATGAGCTAGCTCAGGCTGGGAACCAGAAAGGGCTATTTTTAAAAGTCATACACAGAAGCTGAGTCTGTGACATAGAACAAGTCTGCATGTAAAGACAAAATGTGATCCATCTGTGACGCATTTCAAACATCACAGAGTCCGAGGTCATGATGGCATATGAAAGGAATGTTCTTAAAGGTCTAGGATCTGCTGAATTCTATAAAATAATAAAATTGGGAAATATTCAAATTCGGGAATAGTTTATTAAAATATCCACACTTGAAAGTAGTGTCAAATTAGAAATACAAAAACGTGACAAATTGCCAAATATCACTAATCATTAGGGAAATGCAAATCAAAGCCACGGGGAGGCCTCATCTCAGGCCGGTTAGAATAGACTTTACCAAAAAGACGAAAATGAGCGAATGCTGACCAGGCTGCCGAAGGAGGGAACTCCTACACGGGGTGCGGGAACGTGACCCAGTATAGCCACTTGGGGAACAGTAGGGAGGCTCCTCAAAACCCTGCAAATAGGAATATCACATGATCCAGCAACCCCACTAGTGGACGTTTATCCAAAGGAAAGCAAATTGGTATATCCAAGAGACATCGCACCATCATACCTTGGCTCTTTTCACACTAGCCAAGGTATGGAATCCACCTTGATGTCCAACAACAAACAGATGGATAAAGAAAATGTGGCACGTATGCACCGTGGACCACTATTCAGCTCTGAAAAAGAATGAAATTGGGAGGCTGAGGCAGGTGGATCACCTGAGGCCAGTAGTTCGAGACTAGCCTGGCCAACATGGTAAAACCCTGTCTCTACTAAAAATACAAAAAAATTAGCCAGGCATGATGGCGGGTGCCTGTAATCCTAGGTTCTCAGGAGGCTGAGGCAGAAGAATAGCTTGAACTAGGGAGGTGGAGGTTGCAGTGAGCTGAGAGCATGCCACTGCACTCCAGCCTGAGGGACAGAGCAAGACGCTGTCTTAAAAATGAAAAAAAAAAAAACCAGAATGAAATTCTGTCAGTTGTGGCAACATGGATGGAACTGGAGAATGCTAAGTAAACGCAACCGGGTTACACATCGCCTGTTCTCACTGCTATGTGGAAGCTTAAAAAGGTGGATCTCACAGAATTGAAGAGCAGAACAGAGGATCCTAGAGGTTGGGAGGGGGAAGCAGATAGGGAGAGATTTGCTCAAGGACCCAAAGTTACAGGTGCACAGACTGTAGAAATAAGTCTTAGTGTTCTACACCAGCAGTCCCCAAACTTTTTGGCAGCAAGGACTCGTTTTGTGGAAGATGAATTTCTTCATGGACCACAGTGGGAGTCGGGGGCAGCTTCTGGATGAAACTGTTGCATCTCAGATCATCAGGCATTAGATTCTCATAAGGAGTGTCCAACCTAGATCCCTGGCACGCACGGTTCACCACAGGGTTCACACTCCTTTGAGACCCTTATGCTGCCGCAGATCTGACGGAGCTCTGCCCTCCGTTCATCTATTCCTCTGAATTGCTGGCTGTGCAGTTGGTTCCTAACAGGCCACAGTACTGATCACTGGCCTGGGGTTTGGGGACCCCTGTTCTATACCATTGTGGGATGACTCTAGTTAACAATAATATATAGTTTCAAACAGCTAGAAGGAGGACATTGAATGTTCACAATACGAAAAAGAGTGCTAAATACTTGTGATGATGGATATGCTGATCGCTCTGATCTGATTACTATGTATCTTGTTATATATATTGAAACGCACAATTTTATGAAATTCAGCAAACCCTAGGACCCATAAACATGTACAGTTGTTATGTGTCAATTAAAAATGCATGAATAGGGAGTGTCTTGAAAACAAGCCTGAAAGTATTACCCTGTCTTAAGGAAACCTCCCTGAAATGGTGGGTGAAACTCGTTTATTTATTCTGAAATACAACTCTTCAAGGTCCTACTGCCTCCTAAACTGAACTCAAGGGATAACAGTTTAATCTCGCTTTCTCTCTCCCTCTCTTTTCCTCTCTTTCTTCCTCTGTCTCTCTTTCTTCTCAGACAAGAACTCTGAATATGGAAATTGTCAAGCCTGGAAAAATCCATGATCCACTCAACCAACTTTTGTCATTGACCACTGCACCAAGATTTTTCATACTATTTGGACAAGCAATTGTCAAGTGATGATTGAAGATGACACACAATATTAGGCCTAGTCTCAAGGGGGTTTCCAGAAAGATGTGGCAGTTGCATAAATGTGCTCTAGACAGCCCACTTTCCCGTGAGAATGGCACAGAAAGCATTGCTCCGGACCTCAGGCAGTATCTTGCGGCTGAAATGGATTCTCAGCTTGGACTGACTTTTGTGAGTATGGAGTTTCACAGGTTTGCTCATAGCTACGAGGCTGTTCTTTCACCTTAGGTTTGCATCTCTCATGATCTGGCGAAGCTGTTTTATTTCAGTAGAGATTTTGGTGAGTGGTCTGTTGGGCTGATTTTCTGGGCACCACCAAAACAATTAGTTCTGGGACTAAGCTATTTAACTTCTGTGAAACGTATGTTCTCATCGATACAATGAGGAAAGTACCTCCTCATAATGATTGCTAGATTAGATGTAACAGTTCCAAAATTCCTAGCACATATGAGTCACTCAGATATCTGTGATCTGAAAGACAGTAGTAATGGTTCCCTTCAGCTTTATACTCTCTCAGATGTCTATGGCATCATGATTCAATCAGGGCATTTTTGACTTTGGCGCTGCCAACATTTTGGGCCGAGTGAGTCTTGATGGTGGGGGTTGTCCTGCACATTCTGGGGTATTGAGTGGTACCCCTGGCCTCTACCTTCTGGATGCCAGGAACGCCCCCTATGCCAGGTGTGATGGTAAAAAAATGTCTCCAGATGTTGCCTACCATCCCTGTGGGGGCAAAATCATCCCTGGTTGAGAATCACTGATTTCACCTAAAAGGATAGAGTTTTTAGATATGAACTTCAGACTCAGTGAGTTTAGGGGATTCTCCAGATGCCACCCTGCAGTTTTCTGACCTGTCTCTAATGCATGCCAGCCCACCTCAGCCTCCCTAGTAGCTGCAATTATAGGCATGCACCACCACGGCCTGGTAATCTTTGCATTCTTTGCAGGGACAGGGTAGTGTCATGCTGCCCCGGCCGGTCTTTAACTCCTTGGCATAAGCAATCTGCCCACCTCAGCCTCCCACAGTGCTTGAGAGCACCCAGGTTGTCCGTGCGGAGAGGAAGAGGCACTTGAACAGAAAAAAGACACTGCTCAGAACTGCTTAGGGACTGAATGGCGTTGTTAGAAATCTGAGTAAAGGATGTGGTTTTGAGGCTGTGACTACCGCTGAAGAGGAGAACTGGTACTGGGACGCGGTACTGGAAATGTTACATCTAACACGTCCTTTGCCACGTCCTTATTTCCTGTGACCACCCTTAATTTTCTGTCTGCTTCCAGAGAAATGTTGGAAAATTTGTATGAACAGTGGTTGTACCAAGCATGATAAATTTTATTTTATTTTTTATTTTTTTTTAATGTTTTTGAGATGGAATTTCACTGTCACCCAGGCTGGAGTGCAATGGCATGATCTCGGCTCATTGCACCCTCTGCCTCCCAAGTTCAAGCGATTCTCCTGTCTCAACCTCTAGAGTAGCTGGGATTACAGGTGTGTACCAGTACATCTGGCTAGCTTTTGAATTTTTCGTAGAGACAAGTTTTCACCATGTTGGCCAGGCTGGTCTTGAACTCCTGACCTCAGGTTATCCACCTGCCTCGGCCTCCCAAAGTGTTGGGATTACAGGCGTGAGCTACTGTGCCTGGCCATAAACTTTATAGTGCTTCCGCATTACAAATGTGATTTGATTCAAGATCTGTGTTTATACATCAATAGATGTATTAATGCTCCTACCTCTTTGTTCATTCTTCCATCCATTTATCTATTCATCTGTCAAAGCCCCTTAGGGATAACCTGTCTCAAAAGGCAAAAGCTAAATGTTTTGGGCAAGTGCAGAGAGAATCAGGAAAGAGATCCAGTGTGATCTGCTTTTAAAGATGATATATCTGCTTCTGTGTGAAAGCTAGACCACGAAAAGAAAAACATTATATATATATATATACACATACATGCAAGCATATATATTAAGTATGCACAGATATATGTAACCTATAAAATATTTTAACATATCATATGCATATATTAATACATATGTTATCATAAATGATATAATTACAATCAGATACTCTAGTAATATGTTCTCCAGTGAAGATGGCATCAGGCGTAGAACTTGCATATTTAAGCGAGAGGGAAGACAATTCTGTTCTCAAGGCCATTTTAATTCAGTGAAGCACAGCATATGAACTCACAGTATGTTTTCAACAAAAAAGTTGCAGGAAATGACATTATTATTATTATTATCATTATTATCATTTGAGACAGACTCTGGCTCTGTCACTCAGGCTGGAGAGTAGTGGTGCCATCACAGCTCACTGCAGCCTCAACCTCTCACCTTAGCCTCCCTTGCCCAGCTGGGACAGCATAGCATGATGCCCACTTGTGCCCCAGTGATCCCAGACTGGAGGCAGAAATTCCATCAGGAAAAAGGCACTGCAGAGATGGCACCTCTGGTGACTCGTAGAGTTAAACGAAGTTAATCAGAATTCCTTCCTTCCTGTGTTTTTCCTCTCGACGGAAACTTTTTAGTTTCAATTCATCATTAAAGAATGCTGACAGATCTGCCCTTGCTCCATGAAACCCACCCTCCCTAGCCTCCCTAGTATCTGGGATTATAGGCATGCGTCACCACGCCTGGCTAGCTTTTTATTTTTTGCAGAGACAGGGTTTCACTATGTTACCCAGGCTGGTTTTGAACTCCTTGGTTCAAGCAATCTGTCCACCTCAGCCTCTCAAATGCTGGGATAACAGACTTGAACCACTGCACCTCACCAAGATTACATTATTACTTATGTATTTTCTTGTGAAGGAGAAAGATGGCTTGGTAACTGGGAGACTGTTATTTTCCTAATGAAAACTTATTTCTCTGTGTTGAGTTAGTAATTTCCTTTTGCTGAGCCTCAGTTTACTCACTTTTAAGATTTTTCGTTTCTGTCTATTGGAAGTTTTTGTTAGAGCCTATTTCATGAGAAATTTGGAACTCTTACATTGGCCGATATCACCTAGTCAATTCCTACTTTCCTTCCTTCCTTACACATTTTCAAAATTATTTCTTAATCTCTTGCTTTCTGCAGGATGTTTTTTCTACTGTGTAAATGTTTGAGTCTAGCTGGTTGATTTTTACGAGTGGTTTGTCTGAGGCTTGACAAATAAGCCATCACGTAAGCAGGGCTTTTACTCTATGAAGAATGAGAAAAGTTAAGCTGCAGTACTGCCAAATTTGATCCGCAGCGTGCCCGACGCCCCAGGTACACTTCCAGATGTTTTTATTGGAAACCCCCTTTTATCTGCAGTTTTCATCTGCTTCCCGTCTTTACAAATTGTGGCTTATGTCTGCGACTCTCTAGATTTCATCTATTTCCAAAGTCAAATGATTTTTCATTTATTTGAATCAAATGAGGTCTGCTGTTAATCAATTTTGAGATGTGAAAAAGATATTGTTCATTTTTCATACAGCATTTCCCTTTCTTGTCAAATGACAAATTCTAGCAAATCAAAATTTGACAGGAAAGCAGTCTCCATATTTACATATTCAGGATAAGCAATAAGCAGGTGACTTTTAAAACTCTTCCTTTTAACCTAAGAATTTAACTCTTTCTTTTAACATGAGTAATAAATAAAAGTTTCATTCATTAACTCTTCATTCATTCAAGTAACATTTGTTGAATGTGACAGACTTTGCTAGGCTTTGATAGAAAAGAAAGCAAAGAAGTGAGGAAGGAAGAAAGGAAGGAAGGGAGGGAGGGAGGGAAGGGGGAGGGAGGGAGAGAAAGAGGGAAGGAAACAAGGAGGGAGGGAGAGAAGGGAAAGAGGAAAGGAGTGAGAAAGGGAGGGAGGAAGGAAGGATGGAAAGAAAGAAGGAGAAGGAAAGAAGGAAGGAAGGAGAGAAGGAAGGAAGAAATGAAGAAAAGAAGGAAAGAAAGAGAAAGAAGCAAAAAAAAAAAAAAAAGCAAGAAAGAGAAGGAAGGGAGGAAAGGAAGGACGGCATAAAACATGCCACCAGGGATTTCTGGGTCTATCCTCTGGCTCAGCCATTCTCAATCTGTGCACACGCAGACTCACCTGCACAGGGGTGTGTGGCTGTCTTGGAAAAATACTGATGCTCGGCTCCCTGAGGACCAATGAACTAGAACCTCTTGGGTGAGACTCCGACATGGGTAATTTGAAAATCTCCTAGGTGTAAAGTATGCAAGGTTGGGATTGCTGGCCTAAATAGGCAGGTTAAACAGATGTCTCACTGTGATGTGCTGAGTGCCCTAACAGAGGGCAGTGCCAACGCCAAGATGGAGGACACCCTTGGCTCTGCCTGGTAGACAGCACACCCATGAGAGGCTGGGCTGGACTAGGAGGAGGAGCCCCTCACAGCTGTGCATGAATGTCTGGTTCTTGGGAGCACAGCAGCCTTCCAAACGCATTTCTGCAGGGTGAGGCCCACACTCTGGTGCTGTGGACAGTGTCCAACGTGGCTAGTGTGGCTGATGTGAGTGGTCCAGGTGGCCAGTGCTCCCCTCCAGGGCCACACACTGACTCTGGATCTGCCAAGATAACTGGCTGGGCACGAGGACAGACTCAGACTCTGAGAGGGGGTGACATTGGTACAACAATCCCATAAAATGAGGATGCTGGCCTATCACCCGAGGGTTACTCCCTGGTCTGCATTCTCCATGGTGGTGAGTCAGAGAGAGATATGGGTGGGGACAGAGGACAGGATGGATTTGCCCAGCCGGGACAGCATAGCATGATGCCCACTTGTGCCCCAGTGATCCCAGACTGGAGGCAGAAATTCCATTAGGAAATAGGGACTGCAGAGATGGCACCTCTGGTGACTTGTAGAGTTAAACGAAGTTAATCAGAATTCCTTCCTTCCTGTGTTTTTCCTCTAGATGGAAACTTTTTAAAGTTTCATCATTAAAGAATGCTGACAGATCTGCCCTTGCTCCATGAAACCCAGCCTCCCTAGCACACGGCAGGGTCCCAAGTACTCCAAAGGGCGTCTGGTGGGAGGCATGACTGCAGGTGACTGTTTACAGCCAGCTTTAGTTTTTGCCTGTGTTCTCCGTGGCCCTCTCTAAGTCCCCCTCTGGCCCTTCGAGTGTGGCGCATATTCACTGTGGTGTCCATATCACCTCTCTCTGGTGAGTGCTTTTTTTTGAAAGGAGGAAGTTGGGTCAGGTGGAAACTGCGCCGTTCAGGTCAGCAGGGACTCCGGAGGAGCCCGGAAGGACAGTGAGGCTGTGGCCAGAGTCCAAGCGCACGAGGCTGGCGCTCTCGCTGTCACCCGTGCCTCCCCCAGCCCGCTGTGGCCTGGGTCCCACATCCCTCCCTCGGACACTCCCTGTCGCCTTGCACAAATGTGCCCATTAAATCCCCAGCTCCGAGACAAAAGAGGGGGTCAACAGGGAAAGTGCTGGGAAAGTTGAGGAAATCATCCAACTTCAAAGGCCTTTTCTTTTCTTTTTTTTTTTTTTAAGTGAATTTGGCTTTCTGCCACTAGCGACACTTCCGGCGTTGACTTTGAATGAAGTGATCTGCGCTCCCCTGTGGGAGCCGGGCGGAACCAGAACACGCACCAGGAGTAACTGGTGGAAAACGGGCGGGGTTCCTGGAGCTGCGGGGAGGAGGCGCTGCACAGGGCGGGGCTCCCGCAGTTCTGGACGCAGGAAGTCCGCCATCAAGCTGTTGGTGGAGCCCAGCTCCCTCCGTCTTCGCCTCCCCTGGCGTCCGGGGGTCCCCGCCGTCCTGACCTGGCGTTCCCAGGTTTGCGGCTGCGTCGCTCTGACCTCCGCCTCCGCTGTCCCGCAGCCCGCTTCCCTGTGTGTCTCTGACCTTGGGTGGCATTTTCCTCTTCTTACAGGGACACTGGTCATGGGATGAGGGCCCACCCTAATGACTTCATCTTAACTTAATGGTTATCTGTATAAAAGCCTCTTTCCAATAAGGCCACATTCACAGTATCAGGGTGACGACTTCAACAAGTCTTTTTAGGGGGCACGTCCATCCAGTCGCAGAAGGTGAGAGGAAGTAAGTGTAAAAACGTGAACCAGGAAGAAGGCGACGGTGAAGGGGGGACCCGATCTTGGAGGGGTCTCCGGAGGCATGAAGATGGGCCAACGGCAAGTCCTCTGCCCTCCACCATCGCCCCACGAATCACCTTTCAGCTCCCATGGCAGCGGTTTTTCACTCGTGAATATGGTGTTATGTCATTGGCAGAAAGCAAATGGACAGAATTTAACCATCTTGATCTGTGGGGCAGACTCCACAGTCTGTCTTCCTAGCCGAGTTTCGGCTGGATTGGAAGGGGGAACCGGGTCAAGGCAGCAGACACAATGAAGAAGGCGGGTGATGACGTCATCTGCAGTTCTGACCTCAGGCACGTGCTTCACTGCGGGCCTGGGCACCACGCTGCACCTCTGCGACCCCCTTCATGCCTGCTGCCCTGGGAGCTGTCCTGGCGGTGTGGGTGCGCCCTAGGAGCTGTGCAACCCTGTCGCTGCCCGCTGCCCTGGGATCTTCCTGGCAGCGTGGGTGCACCCTCAGAGCTGTGCAGCTCTGCCTCTGACTCCCGAGCCAGGGAATTCTTCAGTTTGAAAAACAAAACAAATCATCAGATCCAAAGGCTCCAACACCATAATCACCACACTTAGAAAAATAACCATAAAGCTGAAGTGTTTTACTTGTCCCCTAATTTAAAAATGTAAAATTGTAGAAGCATTTTCCAGTGACACATTTGTGACACACGAGGGGTTTCTGGTTTTCTCTAGAGGAGCTGTAGGGCTCTTAGATGCCATAAGAGCTAAATTAAGACTGATTTACTTTAACTACAAGGGTGAAGAGAAGCAGCAGAGTTGGACTGGGAAGTGCATGAGATTCAGAATTGGCCAGACCCAGTTTTTAGTCCTGATTCTGTAAGTCCTAGTATGTGAACAGATCAAATCATTTAGAACAAACAGAAGCAAATTTAACCTCTGTCTTGGGCTTGTGGTGGTTTGTGCCTGAGAATGTGTACAAAGGACTTGGTGCAATGCCTGGGACTGGGTGGGTCCTCAGCAAATGTGTCTCTGTACAGTGCATTGACCAAGGATCAAATCTATGAATACAGTGTGTTATGCATGGAACTGCAGTCCCCTCAAAAAGATATGTTGACACCCTGACCTTCCATACTTCAGAGTGTGACTTTATTTGGAGATAGGGTCCTTACAGAGGTGATTGAAGTTAAAGCAAGGTCACTAGGGTGGTCCCTAGCCCAATCTCAGCTGTGTCCTTGTAAAGGGAACGTGTGGGCACAG
This sequence comes from Callithrix jacchus, assembly GCF_049354715.1. Lineage (NCBI taxonomy): Eukaryota > Metazoa > Chordata > Mammalia > Primates > Cebidae > Callithrix > Callithrix jacchus. Next base: position 199,435,842 of record NC_133503.1, read on the forward strand.
AGACAGCCATGTATAGAAGGAAGGCATGCAGTGCAGTGGACGGGACACAGAGGGAAGACGGTCACCTACAAGTCAAAAAGGGAGGACCGGAGCAGAGCCTTTCCTGGCACCTTCAGAGGGAGCCTGGCCCTGCCAACACCTTAATCTTGGCTGTCTGGACTCTCCAAGCTGTGAGCAATGAATTTCTGTTGTTTAAGCCCCCAGCCCATGGTACTTTGTCACGTGTGCCAAGACATTAATACACAAGGGTTGCATCATCAACACAGGAGATTGGGGGTACAAGTTCAGTGGATGCTGCACAAGTTGGGGGCTGTTTGCACTGCAGGGTCCAACCATACTCAGCACAAGATCTGCATCAGCTCCAGCAAATGCCAGAGCCACCAAACACCAGCACAAGCACCAACATTTAACATACAGATGCCCTTTATAGCAGCCGCCTTACAATCTCTTTCTCTATTTTTATTGGTTAGGTCTATAAAAAGACTAGAACATCTTGAAGATTGGAAAAGCATTTGGGTGCAGCATAGCCACTGAAAAAACCCCCAGAGAAGAGTTCGAGTGCATCTCTGACATCATGCTGTAACAATGTATAATTATAGGAGATATTATTAAATTGTAAAATGTGAAGCTGGGAAAACATGTAATTTGGCAAGCTCGGTCTTCTGCCTGGTATAATTACACGCCTCTCCTTCCATTGACATTGTATTTACAGGGCGAATGTTGTCTGGGCTGTTGCCATAGTGGTTAATGTGAGATACGACAGAGAATATGCCAAGGTGACAAATCAGAGTCAAAAAGAACACTCGTCTTATTTGGTACCTAATATTTTATTTACGCTATGACATGATAAGATCATTCATTCAGTTTAATGAGTGCTGACTGGAAAGCTAATGGTGACTTCTTACATTCTACTTTCTTCTGTGGACTTTGTTTAAAATGGCCCACTTTGCTATTTATGATGTAATCATTTAAATATGTAAATTGATAATGATTGGATTAGATGAAGTAATGGAGTTTAAAAACAATGGAACAACTTAGAGCCGGCATCTTTGGGGGTTAGAGCACATTGTTTAGCGTCAGCACTGCTGATACTGGGGCAGGATGGTTCTCTGGGGTGGGCGCCCATCCTGCACACTGCAGGGTGTTTATGGCACCCCTGCTGTGACAGGGGAAGTGTCTCTAGACATAGCCAAGTGACCCTTGTGGGATGGGGGGAGCAAAATTGTCCCAGTAGGGAACCACTGGGCTATGGGAAGTGGGTAAAGGATTATGCAAGGATTAGTCAAGGTGGAATTTGGAGTGAAATCGTAGCAGCTAATGCACCATGCCTGATGACAGAGTAGTAGAAAATCAATGTGGATTTTTATCCCTGGACGATTCCACTTTTCCAAGTCAATTGTCTTGTTTGTTTCTCCAGTTCTGCAAGATAAAATCAAATACATAGTTGTTGGTAAACCTGAAGTGAATGCCAAGATTGTAATTCTGTCCAGAAACATTCCCAATATGTAACCAATCGCAGGGAATGGGGAGAAATGGAGCCTTACCCTCTTGAAGCAAGGTCTCTTTTTTTCTAGCACTCCATGTTCTTTCTGGTGACATCATCTTGTTTGGGGTGATCTGGTTGGTTTTAGGGCTCCCAGGAAAGTTCATTTGGAGGGTGTTTAAATTAGCTGATCATTAAAATGAACCCACGTGACCTTGGAAGTAAGTGATGTTGGAAACTTTCTGCAGATTATTAGAGGACAGGTGTGGCCCAGGTATGAGGCTGGGTGGGAGATCAGGGCCACGGCTGACTCAGGCCTTCCCAGGCTGCCAGCATGGATGCCACTCATTGTCTTACCATCGGACACCTGCTTTCCTTCTCACCCTCCAAGATTTCCAAAGAGATTATTGGGGCCCTTCTTAATCATGAAATATCCTGTGTTTCTGGTGTCCAGGGTCCCTTTTATTTCTCTTCATGGTAAAATGGGTGGTGGGGGCAAGGGCATTTCATTTCCTTCCACTCTTGAAAGCCAGGGCCTGTCCAGGTCTTCAGGCTTCAGCTCCTCCTTCCATGCCACCACTGTCCATGCAAACCTTACCAGGGGGTCACATGACCCCACAGCACCATAGCCTCCCTCATGGACTGCAATCCACCAGAGTGCCTCCTTGGATCACCGTCAGTGGTCTGTGGTCCCCAACCTCTTTGGCACAAGGGACTGGTCTTGTGGAAGACAATTTTTCCATGGACAGGGTGGTGGAGGAAATGGTTTAGAGATGAAACCGTTCCACCCCAGATCATCAGGCATTAGATTCTCATTAGGAGCCTACAACCTAGATCCCTGGCATGCACAGTTCACAATAGAGTTCCTGCTCCTATGAGAATCTAATGCCATCACTGATCTGACAGGAGGCAGAGCTCAGGTGGTGATGCTCACTCACCTGCCACTCACCTCCTGCCGTACGACTTGGGCTCAGTTCCTAACAGGCCATGGACTAGTACCAAGGTTGGGGACCCTGGCTCTTGGTAACACAAGAATGCACCTCCTGCATCCTCATAGGACCTTCAAACCCTGGCTGTCTGGTCAGAACTGCATTTTTGAGAAATTTCTCTCCCTTCTTGATCCAACGCCCCTTTTAGAGATGGTCTCCATAGAAGGGTTCCTTCCTATGGTCCCAGGGAAGGGCTATGCCTTCTGGGGACCCTGACGCTGCCCTGCCTCATCTTGCAAGGCAGCACAGTCCCACGCTGCACTGATGCCCTTCCTCCACTCAGATTCTCATTCCTTAGAATGAGGTCTGGGTTAGCAGCTCCTTTTCTTCCTTCCTCCTTCCCAGAGTGACTTTATCATCAAGTAAAGCCAAGGAGCTTCCTTTGTGCTTTTACAGTCATTTGCACTTGGCAAAGTATTTGTTAAATACGCTAAAACCTCACTACGTCTGCAAGCAGCAAACATCCCTTCCCCTGCTTGTCCCCTGAGGAGTTGTTCCTGCTCCTTTGGACAGTGTCTTGCCTTTGATGCTTAGATGAAAGAAACTGCCTGCCCATGTGTTGAGGGTGAACTTGGGCCTCTGCTGCCCTCTGTGACATCCCTCACCCACCAAGGTCATCGCTCATATTGTAGGCCAGATCCGTTGCTAAGGATCTCCATGAACTCTCACTCGGCTGCATTTTTGTCCATAGAAACTCAGGCCTAGAATGATGGAATAACTGGCCCCAGGTCACTCTGGCAGCTGTGAGCTTCAACATTCAACCATAGCTCTTCCTCCCTAGAATTAGAGAGTGTAGTAAGAGAGGAGAAAGTACCCTTAAAACAAGCCAGCACAAGTCAATGTCTTCCTGAAGTGCATGTGAGGACCGTCTTGTTAGGTTCAATGTCTGCTCTGGACACTGGTTCTGACATCGATTGTCCACATTGAGATTCCTACCTACCTTATGAGAAAAATTAGGTCCAGGATATTCCCTCTTTTCTCCAAGGTCAAGGGTGGTCTTGATGCAAGTGAGGAACAGACCTAGGTCTCCTGTCTTGAGTCCCCTGGTTTTTTTTTCTCCAGTAAAAATCATCTTCTCACTTAGGGAAGGTGGTGGGAGGGATACAGGGCACCTCTTCTCTTGCTTCAGTGCCATGAGATGCAGCAAGTTTCAGAGGTGAGGCTTTCAGGGAGGCATTTGGCAGAAGTACCTCCTACAGGTCACCAGGTGTCTGCTGGCTTCAGGACAAAGGCTCCCCTGGAGGAAGAGTGGCAGCCAGGCCAGCTTCATGTCCTTACACTCCCTCCCCAGGATCTCAGGAAATCCTGAGATCACTGGGAGGATCACTGGACACCTCTCAATGCCTGGGTTTTCATGTACAAGACAGGGCATTTAAGAAGACAGGGATGCCTAACTTGGACTGGGGGTAAAAATTGCATGAAAAGCTTAAAGCTACTCCCTAGGATGGAGCCACACTGTGCTGGGTTGGCTGACAATACACTTCATGTTAAGCAGGAGACACTGCATTAATGGTTGTTTTATAAAATGTTTCCACGTGTAGGAACTGAAGAGCGTGGAAACTTCTCTCTGTACTCTGGCCACTGGGACAAGACTGTCAGGGTCACTACAGGGGTCTGTCCTGTAGACCCTGACAGATATTATGCTTTGCCAGTTCGGCTCAGGGCCAGCATAGCTAAGGTATGTGAAGGAGTTTACCTAACTAACTTGTTTACTCATGTGGTCTTAAAACTAACCTTTGAGCCAGATGGCTCTCTCGAAAGGAAGTCAGCCAAGTAGATTACTCTCTAATAGTGTTTGCTTTAGGCATCAGAACCTGCGCTTTAATCTTCAACCTTCAGTGGTGTTGACTGAAGCCTATGTGAATTAAACTTTACTAAATAAATGCAAGTCTCTCTAGCTAGTGGAGGCTGGCAGTTGCAACTGTTTACGGCACTGTCCAAGGTGCCTGTAAGTGGCCACAGACCCTCAGTTGAACTGGCAAAACATAATATCTGTGTGTCAGTGTACTTTATTCATCCATCACTAAGTCAGGGTCTGTAGGACAGACCCCCGCAAGTAGTGACCCTGACACAAGACAGTGCAGGTGGCCGTGTGCCAAGGGAACTCACAGGATGTTTCTCATCTTTTTATCATTGCTTTCCAGAATACTTCAATGCATCTATCCCTGTGTCTACCCACCTCGCCAAGGTACAGGGAGGATGTCCATGACACCTGGGGTCCCCCAGCCCTCCAGGGCTCAGCACGGAGCAGGTATGGGTGCAGGCTGTGTTGCTTGGGTTAAATCTGCATACCCAGCCTACCTCATAATGAAGTCTCACTAGAAGAATTTGGCCTGTGCTTCAAAGTGTCCTCAGCTCTGCCAGGTGGAGTCAGCCCTAATCTCTACCTTGACTTGGGGAATTTAGCATGCAGGGAGAGTCACTGTTCTGTTGGTGTTCTGATTCAAAAGCTTTCCCCAAGACTTGTTTGTATATCTTCCCTTGGTGGTCGTGCATTTGGAGACCATGAAGGAAGCACAACATTATTAACTTGAAAGATGGAATCATGGCCAAGCATGAATACCACTATCCTGTAGCTTGTTGCCCCCAGGATCATTAGTTTAACATGTTTATTTAGCTAGCCTACTGCACTGTTATTCAACCAAACACTGATCTAGGTGTTGCCATGGAGATATTCTGCAGATGTGATGGTAGAGGATTGGAAGTGTCTCCCCAAATTCATGCCCACCAAGAACCTCAGCACATGAGCTTATTCAGACATAGTGTTTTTGCAGATGTGATTAAGGTCAAGGTCAAGATGAGACACTGGATTATGGTGGGCCTTAAATCCATTGAGACTGTCTTTATGATGGAAGAAGATGCAGAGATGCAGAGAAGACCAGGTGAAGAGAGAGGCAGAGCTTGGAGTGATGCAGCCACAAGCCAAGGAATGCCTGCCGCCAACAGAGCAGGAAGTGGACAGGCAGGATTCTCTCTGAGCACTCCCTGAAGGATAGAAGCCCTGTGGGCACCTTGATTTCAGACTATTGGTCTCTCGAACAGTGAGGGAATAAATTTCTGTTTTTTTAAAGCCATCCTGTTTTGTAATATGCTAAGACAGCCTTAGAAATGAGTATAACACCCACAGCCAGCTCCAGGCTTAGTCCAGATCCTGGGGGCTGCAGGGAGTGACTTTTGGATTCGGAGACAGAATTTGGTTTACATCCCAGTGATGGCTCTCAGAGCTGCACAAACTCGACCATGTTTCTTCATTTCACTGAGCCTTAGGGGAGGGCTGATACTCATTCACCACTGTTTTGAGATGTATCATAGATAGCGCCTGTAAAGATAGTCCAGAAATGGTCATGGAATGAAAAGTTTCTGCTAGGATGTGTATACACCCACATGCAACGTTCCCTAAATTACCTGTGAAACTCTCCCCATGCTGAAAAACAGACTGGAGGTTTTATTTTATAATGTATTTTTTGGTTGTTCAGGGACTGATTTTTTAGTTCTAAAATTTCCCAAAAAATCAGTTTGCTGCTATTTTTGCTTTTTGCCCTTTCCCGATTCCTTTTCTTTCCGCCATGTCAAAAGAGATGGAAAAAAGAGTGACGATCGTGGATCTTTCCTTTCTCCTGGCTGCAGCTGGGAAGCACTTGGTGGGGTTGGGGACAGGTCTGACAATTGTTTACTTTTTGATGCAAACTCTGACTTTACCTTTGAAAATGATCACTGATTTTGTTTTCTAAGATGGGGCTTTAAGCATTTTCATTTAGGCTGGGCATGGTGGCTCACATCTGTAATCCAGCACTTTGGGAGGCCAAGGTGGGCAGATTACCTGAGGTCAGGAGTTTGAGACCAGTCTGGCCAACATGGTGAGCCCCTGTCTCTAGTTAAAATAAAAATAAAAAAATGTTAGCTAGATGTGGTGGTGTGCACCTGTAATCCCAGCTACTCAGGAGACTGAGGCAGGGGATGTGCTTGAACCAGGGAGGTGGAGGTTGCAGTGAGCTGAGATCCCGCTGCTGTACTCCAGCCTAGAGAACAGAGTGAGACTTCATCTCAAAAAAAAAAAAAAAAAAAGCTTCATTTAAAATAATAACAAAATAGCTGATTATGAAGCTCATGGTCCTAATCGTGCTTTAAGGAGATTATTGGTACAATTGATGCCATTTGAATATGAATTATGAATTAAATAAATGGTTTCAATGTTAAATTTTGATCCTAAGAGTGGTTACAAAAGGGAAGGTCTTTGCTTTTGGGAAATATATAGAGAGAAGTATTGAGGATAAAAAAGTATGATGTTTCTAGCTAATACTCAAATGATTCAAAAATAATAATATACATATATATAAACAGAGAGAAAAATAAAGCAAATAGGGAAAAACGTAACTGTGAGTTTGAGTAAAAGATACACCGAATTTCCTCATTCTACTCTTGCACTATTCCTGGACACCAGAGATGATGTCAGAATAAAAAGTCACCAGAAACAGTGAAAAAATAAAAAAAAATTTCACTGAAAAAGGATTAATGGTGTTTAAGAGTTTTTATCAGTTCGTGTTTGGACTTAAGGATTGTCAGAACATCACAGAGAGCAGCCCGCAGACAGAAAGGAGAGGCTTGAGCTGCGCTAATGTTCCGTCCTGCATTCTCATGCAGGGACTGGGAGAAAAATCAGAAGCTCCACACTGCACTCTCTGCAGAAGTGAGGAGTGGCTCTGAGGGGCTGTGCTGAGGAGGGCCAGGAGAGGCTGGACAGCCACATCCACACCCAGCCCCGCCTCTCTCTGGTGGACCCAACTGTAGGACCCGGCCCCTACAACCATGGCACGCTCCCTGCTTTGTGCTTAATGATCTTGAGCAAAAGCATCCCCAAACCCAGCAAACCCAAAGCAACAGGTGCAGCAGCCACTCTCCTGCATGGGTCCCATTTCTGCTTCTGACTTTATTTATTTATTTATTTTTGAGGCGGAGTTTTGCTCATGTTACCCAGGCTGGAGTGCAATGGCGCGATCTCGGCTCACCTCAACCTCCGCCTCCTGGTTTCAGGCAATTCTCCTGCCTCAGCCTCCTGAGTAGCTGGGATTACAGGCACGCGCCACCATACCCAGGTAATTCTTTTTTGTATTTTAGTAGAGACGGGGTTTCACCATGTTGACCAGGATGGTCTCGATCTCTTGACCTCGTGATCCACCCGCCTTGGGCTCCCAAAGTGCTGGGATTACAGTCGTGAGCCACTGCGTCCGGCCGCTTCTGACTTAAAACTTCCATATGGAATGCTACATTTCTCAAGGATGCTTTAGATTTCATGAGCAGCCTATTCTGCCTTTCCCTAGAAAGCTGCCAAGACCGGGGAAAGGATTCTGGCTCTTTGGAGGAGGAGGAACAGGCTTCTGTTTATTTGATAACTGTGCCGGCCACTGAGCCAAATCTTGGGCTGCAAGAGGGGCCACACAGCCTGGCCCTGCCCTCACTGGCCAGAGAGGAATTACATCTCATGAATCAGTGGCTTCAGACTCGGTCCACGACAAGGAAGAGAGGTCTACAGAACTAGGAGGCCTTTGGTCATAAATTTTATCTCGGGGGAGATCAAGGGACGACTTTATGGAGGAAGTCACAGTTGAGCTGAGAGGCTTTTAGGTAAGAAATTGGATACTTGTTTTAGAAATGGAGGTCTTGATTTTCTCTATGTGATTTACATACACCAGGACACTTGAATTACAGTGAAGCTGGCTATGCTACAAAGCAATTTGGGATTATTTATTTTAAGGAATTTCATAAAATTTCTCTAATTAGGAATACCCCCCTGAATACAAACAGAGAGCCCCAGAGAGCATTAAAGGAGGAAAGAGAAATCTTTTCTGCTTTGCGGTATAGGAGCAAAGGTGCGGTGAGCACTAGGGCTTGGCCCAGGAGGTGGGGCGATCATGCGGTGGAAGCGTTTCTCACAGGGATCTCTGATTGGCTGTGACTCAAGGACCTAGATCAAGGGCAGAAACCAACAGGCCATTAGAAATGCTAATCGGGAGAGGCAGTCTGGGAACAAGGGCCCAAATGATATGGAAATACGAAACTACGAAACTACTAAGAGGAGACACTATTCACCCTGGGACATTTTGGGAGGAGTCCCCACCCCCAACTGATTTTGGAGATAATTTCAGATATTGTTCGGAAAGGAGAAATTCTACCCAGAAAAGAATGGGGTGTGGGTTACTCTCCGATTTTTAACCAAGGTTACACATTAGGTTGCACCTGGGAAATGATAAAAATAATCTAAAACAATTAAATGAGAACCTTTAGAGATCTCCCTGGTTAATTTTAACGTGCAGTCAGAGCAGTGAACCATGTGCTAGACCTACTGTCAGAGAGAAACGAACTTTCAGGACCTGGAAGACAGGGCAGCGCCGGGATCGGGAGGCGCCCAGGCTGCGGGATTGCTCTAGGCCAGGAGTCCTCGAACTTGACCATCCATCGAATCCCTAGGGAGTTCTGAGAAGCCCAACATTCACACCACACCTCATAGCAACTGAGTCATAACCTATGGTGATCAAGATGTTAGCATTGTTACATTTATTTTTAAAGAATTCCTATAGTGAGAGGTCAGGCATTTTGAAAACATATATAGGTGAGCTGGAGAACCAGGGTCCTAGACCAGGGCTTCTCGCATGTGAGGATGTGTAGGTGTGAACCGGAGCCAGGGTTCATTCACAGATCGCTGGGCCCCACCTCCAGAGTTTCTGATTCGGCAGGCCTAGAGGAGGGGTGAGAATTTGCATTTCTGACAAGTTCCCAGGTGGTGCTTCTGCTGCGGGTCCTGGCACATCCTTTGAGAACCATGGTCAAGGTGCAGCTGACCCTCCTGTTCCCATCAGCCTGGCTACGTGCTGGTTCTGGCTGGCACCGAATGAGGCACCCAGTGCCGACCAAGCCCATCACACTGCAGCCCTGGGTTGCTGCTCTTAGGAGTGACAGTCAAGGTCTTTCTGTGGCTTCAAGGAAAGCACATCTGACCCCTGGTTAGGTGCCTTTTGATAGTTCCATGTGTCATCTCTTTTCATGGACCCTGGCTGTGGATGTGGCTGAAGAGTGAGGAGAGCCAAGCAGACGCAGGACATTGGAAGGATGGCCACCTTCCAGCCATGGGAGCTCACACCACCCTCGGGAATGGAGACAGCCGAAGCTTCTAACAGACAGAAAGATTTATTCTGGGTGTTTATGTCTGAGAACCTCTTTCTCCCAACCCTTTAGAAAATTAAGCAAGGGTTGAGTTTTTCAGGATACGAAGTAGAGATAAATTATTCAACCAGTTAGTTTGACATTTAAAAGGCTATTTATAAAAATGATCATTTCTCAAGAAAATAAAAATAGTGAGAAACTAAAAATTGGCAGTTCTGGCTGAGAGAGAGATAATGTTATGCAGAAAGCATTTTCAAGGTTTCCTGAAAACATGTTTTGGGTTTATTCAGTGTTCTTTCTCCTCACTGACATCTGACTAATCCTCAGTCAAGATTCTCCAATCCCAAATCTTCTTTCTCACCTTGTCAATTAAAAAAAATTATTATTTGTTCATTATTATATCCACACCAACCCTGGCATCAGATAATTCTGGAGGGGGGCTGGCTCCCCTCAGCTCCCTGGAGCTGCACGGTGGAGGAGGAATAACTGGCAACTGTGTTTTCCACACGTGGGTGTTTCGTGGCATTACACCGGAAGTTACGTGGCACTGCACACATGGAAGAACTCTTTTTAGCTCTCAATTCCAGTAGGAGGTGACTCTTCCCCCAGAAAAAGAATTTAAATCTCTTCCCTCCCTCCCCTCTTCCACATTGCCCCATCCCTGGTTGCAGTTTATTGAGGACACAGCTGACAAAAGGATGTATCCTCCAGAGAGATGTCAGGTGGAGAATGCCCAGATGGGAGCAAGAAATCTGCAGCACCATGGCATTCATTATTTCAGTTAACACATGAAGGCTGAAAGTCCTGTGGCTGACAGGCATGGGGCCACCAGGCAATAACATCCTCCCAGCCAGTTCAGATCACGTGAGTCTGGATCAGGGTGGGCTACCATTCAAGACCCAACTGGATGTTGTCCATCCTGATTTAGGACTATGGTCAGCCCTTAAAGAAGAAGACAATGACAATTCTCATCGGAACCCACAGTATATTATCCACGGTGCCTGTGATACATACAGTCCATTAATACATCAAAGGCCCATGGGCCAACCATCCTCAACTTACTTTGGTTGGTTTATAAAGCCTCCAGTTAAAGAATCCCTTTAGGTATTGTACACATAGGTACCTTACCTGGGGAGCTCCTGTGTGACTATCATGCCCAAGATTTGGTTGCTGGGGCCATCTAATGCCAGTGTCCCTCTGTACTGAACCTTATCCCATAGGTCCATGTGCACCTGGATGGCAGGTACAACTCAGCGACCCTTCTCACCCAGGCCTGAAGTGGGCTGGACCCTCCTGGACGCTGTGTGACAGATTCTCCCTTTCACTTGCCGAGCATGTAGCTGTTTTGCACTCTAAAGAAGATATTGCAAGATTCTAGCCAGGGCCTTATTCTTTAAGATAAAAATTTGTTTTGGAATAATTTTGGATTTCTAGAGAAGTTGCAAAGACAGCACAGGGTCATGCAGGGCTGGCACAGGCACGACTCCCACAGTGAGCGCCTTCTAAACCCACACTCCAGGCGCCAAGCTTGCCCACTCCCAATCCTAGCTACGTTCCCGCGCATCCTCCTCTACCCAGCTTCCTCTAGTGCTCCCACCTGACATGACCATCGCACGTTTGTCACAGCTAAGAGGTGAAGGTCGGTGCGTTCCTATGATCTGAATACTAGACTTCATTTGGATGTCACCAGGTTTTCTATTTACATCCTCTTTCTGATCCAGAATCCCACCCTGCTTAATGTTAGTTAGCCTGTTTGTGCTGCTGTAATAGAATACCTAAGACTGGGTGACTTATAAATAGAAATACAGAAAGGTATGTCCCACTGTTCTGTAGGCTGGGAAGTGCAAGATCGCAGTGTCAGCAGCTTCTGTTGTCCAATGAGGGCTGCTCTTGGCTTCCAAGGCAGCACTTTGGTGCTGTGTCCTCCAGAGGGGAGGGACGCTGTGTCCACCCGTGGCAAAAGAGCAGAAGAACAAGCCAGCCAAATGCTGTGCAAAGCCTGTATATCGGGGCCTTAATCCTAATGACAAGGGAGAAACCCTCATGGCCTAATCACCTCTTAAAGGCCTCACCTCTCAATACCATAACATTGGCCGTGAATTTCAACACGTGAATTTTGGAGGGGACACATTCAGACCGTGGCACGGGTCATGCCTCTTTAGTCTCGTCTGGTCTGTGACAGTTTCTTAGCCTTTCCTCCTTGTTTTTCATGACCCTGACAGCTTTGAGGAGTGTTGGCAAGGCATGTTGTAAAATGTCCTTTCATTTAGCTTCTCTGTTGTTTTCCTCTTGTTTACACTGGGTTTCTGGGGATTTTTTGGGGAAAAAAAATCACGAAGGTGAAGATTCCTTTGTATTGCATCTTGTCAAGGGTCCATGGTATGGACCTGACATCACTGGGATGATAACCTTGGCCTTTTTGGTTCGGGTGGTGTCTGCCAGGTTCCTTCACTGTCACGTTACTACTGTCCCCTCACTCTGCTGTTTGGAAGTGAGTCACTAAGTGGAGCCACACTCAAGGGGGCGGGGGTGGTGTTAAGTTCCACTGATGGAGGGGAAAATATTTACATATATTATTTGGCGTTTTTTGAGAGGTGGGTCCAAACGTCCCTTGAACTTACTTTTTTGCCAACAACAGATGACAAAACCATTAGTAAGGCCGACAGCTCTTGTTCAGTGATGACACGAGAGATGTTCACATCTGGTGTCTGGATGGCCAGTGCTACAGGAGTGGCCGTGACGCCCGGGATGATGGGCACCTGACCAGAGGCAAGCGGAGCTATGTGAGCCTGGTCAGATGGCCTGCTAACCTCAGTCCTGTTTTGGAGAGCTGCACTGACCACTGACCGGGGAACGAGGCTCTGCCCCAGCCCAAGACCTGCTGTCAGGCTTTGGTGGTGTCGGGAATTGGAAAGCTCCCTGGCAGTACATAGACAGTCATAATTAATGGAGACATCACAAGACAGTTTCCTGAATGAAGGTAGAACTGACAACCTCCTCTTCTAAGGCTATAATTAAAGAAGCAGTTGAGAAATGTTATCTTTCCAATCCTGCATATTCAAACTTATCTGTCACAAACATATTGTTATACTCCCCCTTCGGTCCCGGTTGTCACTTTCAAATGCCTGCTTGCAGCGACGGTTCATTATGCCTTTACCCTTGAGTACTTTTACAGAGCACTTATGCCTTCCACAGGGCTGGCTAGGTCTTCCGTAAGAGGGCGAGAGGTTTAAAGCAGAGCAAATCCACTTTATGTCTTTATCAATTGTTCCATTTACCTGTGCTGGGAACAATCTTGTAAAAAGCCCAGTTTTTTTTAGATGTGTTTTCTTCCTACTAGGTTTTCGCATGGGAAGATCAACAGGGTTATCAAAAATGGACTGGAATCTGTAAGTCACTAACTGAGCTCTGTCCAGGGTGCCTGGGATTTTGTTTCTCTCATTTAAAATCTCTTAATGTGGTGGCTTTTACTCGCGATGCTTATTTATTGTTGAATCCCTTCAGAAGAGGAGAAGCACTTTTCACCCTCACAGCTGGATCTGTGCTGATAATCTCTGGGAGGAGAAGAGGGAAGGAGACTCGTGTGCATTTACAGGGGCAGTCCAGGACTCAGCCATTGTTTCCTGTGGTTGCAAGTTCATGATGTTCAGGTGACATGAGACAGGATTTGTGCCCTGTTGCTCAGGGCTGGGGACACTGTGGGCCTTCCATTGTCATACTGTGATCACAAAGAAACCAACGCATGGCTCTGAATTCACACCTGCTTGATCAATACTGCTCGTCTGCTCTGATTTGTTCATTGTTGTCCAGTCAGGCTGCTCTGGAAATGGAATATTGAGGGGAATGTGCTTCAGACATAACCGTGGGAAATCCTCAAAAGAGCCACACCAATGAGAGAGAAGAAAAACTCCTGGATAAGATTTGCCAAATACCTGAATTTATAGTGTCTGGGGGGCTTATTGATGTCACCCCCAGAATCTGTTAATTACCCGCTCTCTCCATTTTCTTAGAGGCTGACTGTGGCTGCTCCCCCTCCCACACCGCTGCTTCGTTCTTGGAGCTGGTTGGGCAGAATGGCCAGGGCAGGCTGTGCTAGGCATTTTGTTCATTTCTTCACCTGAAAACACACATCCCTCTGCTCTATGATGACTGACTCCTTCCCAAGGTTTCCAGGCTGATATTAAGGTAAAGGCTCTTTTCTGTACAGATCCCATTCCTTCTTTGAAACAGAATCCTGGGGATGCAGAGAGCAATGTGGGTTCGGAGACAGTTATCAGGGGTAGAGGGCGTGGAGCTGGGACAAGGCTCAAAGCTTCCTGAGGTCGTTGTTTTTCTCATCAGCAGCTCCTGCCTGGCTCTGCCCTTTTTGTTATCATGTTGAATCGAGTCACTACCCAAAGAACAGCTGGATTTGGTTTAACCTGTGTTTTTCCAGAGAAGCCTTTGGCGTGGAATGGGCATTCCTGGAGCCACTGGAATTGTGCAGTGGCAAGAGGCCAGAAGCCGAACGTCTCTGTGGGAGTGTCCTTGCTGAGGACTGGGGGTGGCCACAGCCATGTGACTGCTGGGGTAGGGTTCCCAACCCCCGCCAGGAGCAGGGTGTGGCCTGTGTAAGCAAAAGTACCTGATCAAGCTGTGTATCTGCAGTCAGTTGTCCCATGGTCAACTGTGAGGGCTACTGAGATGGGCCATGCTGCGAAATTGGAGCTGTCAAGGAGGAATCAGGCTGACGACAGATCCTTGCTCACCAGTGCTCTGCCACGGCGTTAAGTCATGCCATCAGTTTTCAAAGCGCTGATGCAAATCCCCATGGTGCGTGCTCGAGATCTTATCCAACTTAATTAACAGGATTAGGCACCTGTATTCTGTAACTGTACATGTGTATTTGCACCTACAGTATTTCCAATTCAATGTCAACAGCACAATTCACAATGAACCGTGACCCTGAAATTGAAAGGTGGAAGTGAACATGAACGCTTTTAAAAGATTTTTAATGTGCTTCTCACTGAGATATGTAGAATTTTCAACTTTGGGGCAATCTGAGATGCATTCAGCATGTTGGTACAGAGCTCTGCAGGTTTCAGTCAAAAAAGAAAACTGTTGCTAAAGCCAGAAGGGACGTTTTAAACGGCTTGTTCTTGAACCACATTCCACGGAAAAACTTTATTTTACCTGTGACGTAGAAACATGGGCTGTTGGCACTGGGACAAACCCTACAGGCCATTGGTCACAGAGACACATTTTGCAAGTGAGTGATGAGATGCCTGGAGGAGAAAAGTGGCCCACCGAGGCTGCCACCAACGAGGGGAGAACGTGCATGGGAGTTGGGGCCGGGCGTGCCCAATGTTCGCTCAGGGAGATGCAGGGTTTTGCTGGCTTCAGAAATAACATCTGAGTGGATTTGGCACCCCCACCCCCACAGCCCCTGTTATTCTCAAGGCTCCTTTTCTTATATTTTGAATTTTTTCTCCAATACTTTGTTAATATTAAGTTACTTCCTAAGAATGCTGGGCAGAAATAATCAGATGGAATAGCCAAAAGATTGATTATCACATTCAGCTAGTACAGTCCTGCTATGAAACCACCTGTATCAAAACAGAGACAATGGTAGGTGCTGGATGGTTGAAAAGGGGACTTTACTTGTGTATGCCAAGTGGAATTGACAAATATTTGTCAAAAAATATTCTTCAGGCCAGGCACTGTGGCTCAGCACTTTGGGAGGCCAAGGCAGGTGGGTCACTTGAGGTCAGGAGTTCAAGATCAGCCTGAAAAACATGGTGACACCCTATCTTCACTAAACACACAAAATTAGCCAGGAATGGTGGGGAGAGCCTGTAATCCCTGCTACTCAGGAGGCTGAGGCAGAAAAATTACTTGAACCCGGGAAGTGGAGTTTGCACTGAGCCAAGATTGCACCACGGAACTACAGCCTGGGTGACAGAGTGAGGCTCTGTCTCAAAACAAACAAAACAAAACAAAACACCAACAAACACTTCTCACTGATAGTCTGTATCCTGATGTGCATTCACTTCAAAATTCATACTTTTTTTTTTGAGATGGGGTCTTGCTCTGTCACCCAGGCTGCAGTGCAGTGGTGTGATCACAGCTCACTGCAGCCATGAACTCTTGGGTTCATATAATCCTCCGATCTCCCTCCTGAGTCGCTGGGACTCTAGGCATAGGCCACCATGTCTGGCTGAAATTAACAACATTTTAAAGTTATTAGTGGAACACATGCACCATGCAATGTATACTACATAATCCCATTAAAACATTCCAAAGAAAAGGTGAGCTTCCCAAGTTCAATTAGGCCCTAGACACATCCTCTTTTCTTTCCTCACTGAATTTCAGTGCAAATCAAATAAAGGAAAGTTAATAAGGCAATAGAAATACATTCTTTAAAGTATTAAGCGTACATAAAGATTTGGAATCCAAAGTAGTTTTCTGAAAATAATTTCTCACAGCAGCTGGCTTGAGAAAATTCCCATCTTTAAGATCCCAGGAAATGCTTGGAAGAGCTTATTGCTCCCAGATTAATTTTAAAAATCATTGATTAGGATACAACCTCATGTCTTCCTTATCAGCATGTTAGTCACACAGAGACATAGTCACACAATTCCATTCCTTAAAAGAAAAATCGTCTGTGTGTATCTGGAATGAACAGTCTTGGGGAATGTGTCAGCTGGTATTTAACCACACATCTGGATACTCATGATCTGAGGCCTGTGCACCTGGCTGGGAAACAGTGTCCTGTGGGTGACATGGCACAGTGAGTGGAAAAGTCCCAGATGGAAAAGCACCAGTCAGCTGTCCAGTGACGGCTGTTCTGTTCTCTGTCATTAAACCACTGTGCAAATTTGTTAGAGTTGCTTATATGTTTTGTTTTTCACCTGTGAAATGAAGACGTCAGAATGGCTAACCTCTAAGGCCTCTTAGAATTCGTAAGACATTACAATTTGTCAAATCTCTGACTCCTCTTAGGAGTCATCTAAAGCAGCTCTGACAGCTTCATAAGGAGTCTTGAAGAACCATTTGTCTTCTAAAAATTCACCTGCCCATTCAGACAATAATGGTTGGAAGGAATTTATGCAAATAGGTACAGAGGCGTCTTCCTTGTTCTTTAAAAGGACACCTGAAATACTGAGCTTATATTTCTCAGGTAATTTTGATATTTTGCAAGATCTGTTGGGTTTAGAACACCCACAGTTTCTGCTACCAGGACTTATGTCTATCTATTAACTCACCAGAAACGCATCGCAGCCAGTACCTCAGCTAGAACACATCAAGCCAGACCGGCAAAACTGGGGACACGCCTCTTACGGTTTGTGTGTGTGCATCCCTCCAAAATTTATATGTCGGAACTTGATACCCTGTGATAGCGTTGAGAGGCAGGGCCTTGGGGGAAGGGAGTCAGTCACGAGGGCTCTGCCTTTTTGCCATGCTACCCGTCAGTCTCTTCTGCCATGAGGATTCAGTGTATGTCCCCTTTTGCCCCTTTTGGCTGTGGGAAGACACAGCAAGAGGGTGCCATCTTGGAGGCAGAGGACAGCCTCCACCAGACACTGAACTGTCGGAACCTGGATCTGGGCCTTCCCAGCCTCCAGAGCTGTAAGAAATACATTTTGGTTCTCTATCTATTATGCAGTCCCAGCTATTTTGTTATGGCAGCACAAAGAAAGACAAGACCAAAGTGTTTTCACTCCTATCCCATCTCCCTCCTTTTATCTTCCACTCATGCTTGTGTTACTTTGACATTTCACTAAAAAAATTCCTTGGGCTTCAGTTTCCTCACCTCTAAAATTAGAACTCAAACCAGGTGACAACTACGCCATTTTCCACCTTTAGGATTGCATACTGGCAAGTAAAGCTATGTGGTTTCATACGTAATCTGAGGAAGGCTGGTACACTGAAGTAAGAGGAACCTTGAATAGCAGAAGCATGCATTTCAGGACAGACCACAAACATTCTGATGCACAGTAATTGAAGAGTTCTCTTACATTTTAGCTCCAGTCTTTACATGCAGGAAAGCCTTGTGGTTTTTGTACTCATCAGGGATGTCATAAAAGTTTAGGCTTTATCATGATCTAAAAAGGGCAGATCAGTTCTTTGTCTGGGTTTGAATTCTGCTAGTTTTGTTGGTTTCACAGAAATCTCTGATTACATTTCCTTGCCCCTTACTGTAAGGAATTTTTGACATGTTTGTAGTGTATGCTATAGTTTTGAAGGATTAAACACTCCTCTAACTCCCAGGAAAAAATAGCAAATTACTAGGAATTTGCTTCTAATACAAGCAACAATAACAATAGCAAACAGAGATGATCTCCATGCTCTCATCTACCCTCTTTCCCTAAAGTAGAATGATTTTCTTAAGAAATTCAGTGAGATGTCAGGAGAGAACTGAGATAGTTCTGGAAACTGGTTTCCTAAGCAACACACTCCACCTTCCTGCATTTAGGGACCCTGAAGCATAATGGTCGCCTGTCACCATCCCCAGCCAAGCGATGGGAGGAGGAGCCGGGCAGGTAATGGGCTCCACCTACAAGGCCTGAGCTCCTGGGCAGCTTTGCTGTGCTTTGTACTTAACTGAGAAGGGATGAGAATCAATGGACAAGGAAGGCCCATGTCAGCAGCTAGAAAGACCAAGCTAGATAAACAGGAAAGGAAATGTACCCAGAGCGAACACAGCTAAACATGGAAAAAAAGAATACTTTTTACATAAGTAAGAATTAAACCCCACTATTCTGTATTCTCAGATATTCAAGATATATTGCTTCTGCTAAGAAAAATAGGCTTTATATGAAAGGAGAGCCTTGAGAGAATAGCAAAGAATGGCTGAAATAAAAGGCAATTTCTGAAACTAAAAGAAAATTACTGAAGTTTGGAATCTAAATAGAGAAAATCTCCCAGAGGAGGGAATAATAACAAAAGAGACTGAATACATAAGTGAAAAAGCAAAGGACCCGAGGGAACAATGTGGGAGGTCCAATACAAGACTAATGGCCAATAAAAAGAAAATTGAGTGGAAGGAAACACATACAAAGACACTGTGAATTTCCCAGAATTAAAGAACAAAAGGGTTCAGATTGAAAAATCCCACTGAGTTCTCAATGCTATGAATGAGAAAATGTAGGCCCAGACTCGTTCCTGAGGGATGTCAGAAAAGCAAGTATGCAGGAAATCTCTTCCGGAAAACCAGCAGCAGCTTGAAATAAGATCTCTTGTTCTCCACTGTGGATCTAAAAGACTATAGTGTGGCGTCATCCACATTCTGAAGGAAAATGGCATTGAACCAAGATTTCATTACCCAGCCAAACTATCAATAAAACATAAAGGCAGGAATAAAAACATTTCAGATGTGTATGGATTCAAATATTTTACCTATCAATATCCTTTCACAGATACCTACCTACTTAACTTTATATGCAAGAAAGCAAGAAGCAGGAAGACAGGGGTTCCATAAGCCAGGTCCCACCCAGCAGGAGGGCATCTCCCAGGGTGAGGAGGTATCACCTGGACAGCAGCCAGAGCTGGGCATGGAGCCTGGGGAATGCCCAGAAGGGTTTCTGGGGGGGAAGAAGGACTTGGTTGAATTTTCTTCCACTGGAGAGGTGAAAGAAAATAATAAAAGGAGGTGAAGAAGGCAGATTTTTACAAAGGAAAAATAACAAGCAGTACAATAAAAGAAATGAAATCCAAGCACACGATTTGGTTGCATGTAAGTATATTCTCATAGTCTTAGCAAGATAAACCCTGATGGTTGGTTTATAACAACCTCCTAGATAAAGCACTGAAGAGTGAATTGAGTAGGGGGCCAGTTTCTTACACATTTGAGGGCCAGGGGATGTGGTTTATACTTGATGGAATAAGAAATGAATGTGTATTCCCTTGTATTACAAAGGAACCAACAGGAAAACAAAAAAATAGTGTGTACTTGATTGGGAATAGTGGTAGAATATCATTAAGTGAAACTCTCACTATCTCAGAGCATGCCATCAATAGCGAATGCTTAAATCCACAAGTTAAGTAATGACCATATGAGCACATTACTTAGAGACATGGCAGAGACCACCAGAAGAGGTCACAGTGGGGACAGTTCACAGGGATCCTCAGAGAAGGGACACTGGGAAGCTTGGGGTGGAGGACGCTTGCTCTCAGAAGTCCTCCTGCACTACTGGAGCCCTTTATTCCTGTACTGTGTTGTTAGAGAAAATTATAACACTGTACAAAACAAAGGAAAACAAACAAACAAAAGGTCCTTCGCCGGGATGGCCTGGGCTGGGCGGGGGTGATGTGGGGTCCACTTGGACAGGTGGTGAGGTACTGGTCCTGGCTCTGGGCTCTGAATTCCATGCCTTTGATGCTCCTGACACTCCCTGCTTTCCTGGCTGCACCCCAACAATGCAGGCTGCCCTCAATGCCCCAGGCATCAGAATCCGGTCCCATCGGAGTTTCTCCCAGGGACACACCCAGGCCCTTCGTCTTGCTTTGATTCCTAGATGTCCCAGGGGACCTGCAAGTTAGCTTCATTCACCATCACTGAAGAATAAAGAAAGAGTTTCAATGATACAGTCAAAGATGATTCCTCATGCAAGTGCTGTGGCTCTCTCCATTTTGAAAGTCCTCATCTACCCACTACCCCCCCCACACATATTCACAGATACATGCATACACACGTGGTCACATACATGCATACACACGTGAATTCACAGATACGCATATGGGCATGGTCTCACACACAAACACACACACATTCACAAACACACACATGTGCTGGGGAGGAAGCACATCAGGCTTCCCCAGGCTCCCTCAGGACACAACCTGAGGGGACTCTTCCGAGTTGTGTCTGACTCACCCAAGAGAGTAAGCTGTGCACTGCGGTAATTAATCAGCTGTGAGTTTCCCAACCTGGCATTTCTGGAAAGGTTTTGGCAAGTCCATGTGCAGAGAAACTGCTGGTCACCATCTCCTGTTTTCACCCTGAGGCAGCCTGAGAAGAGGAACCCATCACAGAGAGAAGACAATGGAAGAATGAGGCCATTGCACCAGGTAATAACAAAAGGAAAAACGGATTTCTAAAATTAATGATGGTAGCACGAGTAACAACGCCTGCCGCGGAACGGTTCTTTAATACCTGTTAGCTAAATAGAAAAAAAGATTCCAGTTCCCAATTTGGCATCTATAAATCATGCCAAGTTTTGAGAAATGCTAGTTCTCCCGCTCAAGAAATGAGAATTAATAGGCTCTTTGCAAAATATGGAATTCAAAAGCCAACTGTTATTACAGAAGCTGTGATAAAATATATACCTTAGAACAGATGATTGATCAGAACAGTTTCTGTGTTAAGTGCAAAACTCCTTTGAGAATTCTGCGGCCAACCACTTCTTGGGTCAATGTACAGCCACGATAGTCACACAAATGTTATTTACACCTTTACCCAGAACCAAAGCTGGATAATTTCTGTGATGATCACGCTTGTGAAATGTGTGACCCTCGGATCCACTGCCTGGAGATCAGCATGAGAAGAGGACAGGCTAAGAAAACACAGTTCTGGGATGAAGATGAGGTTATTGCGAATATATATGTATACACAATTCAGCAAAGCAGATTCCAAGCACAGGGCCATGACCCTACTTTTGCAATAGTTTCTGAGCAATGGATAAAAAGTATACCCAGGAAAAACAGAAATTGATAAGCCATGAAAAAAACAAGAAGACTTTCAACAAAAGTGTCTGTCTTTGTCTGCTTTCGCTGTGACCACAAACAGCCCGAACATGTCAATGGTCTGCACCATGGTCTCTTCGGTCTTGCTCGTGACACGTGAAGTGGAGACAGGGGCGGGGTTGGCTGTGGCTCAACCGGACCTGTTCAGTTCGGCTCGGGTTGAGGTAATTCCTGTCTTCTCACCCAGAACCCAGGCTGGAGGGACAGCCACCTTCTGAGATGTGCTGGTTCTGTGGTGAGACAAGTGAGGAACCCTGGGCCAGGCCACAGGGTCACATGCAAAGGCTCTGCTCTGCTAACAAATTATGACACCTCTCTCTGAGACAGGGGAAAAATGCGATAGTGAGAGGAGCCAATGGCTGGGCCCAGTGGCTCACGCCTGTAATCCCAGCACTTTGGGGGGCCGAGGTGGGCAGATCACTTGAGGTTGGGAGTTTAAAACCAGCCTGATCAACATGGAGAAACCCTGTGTATACTAAAAATACAAAATTAGCTGGGCGTGGTGACGCATGCCTGTAATCCCAGCTACTCGGGAGGCTGAGGCAGGAGAATCACTTGAACCCGGGAGGTGGAGGTTGTGGTGAGCCGAGATTGCGCCACTGGACTCCAGCCTGGGCAACAAGAGCAAAACTCCATCCCCTGCCCCATAAAAAAAAAAAAAGAAAAAAAGGAGACAACACCTAACCTTTGTGATGACTGGAGTTAAGCCACTGGGAGAACTGCAGTGTTATGGGTGGGAGGGGAGACTGTCATTCCACGTTTTTACTTTGGACATGTTTTGAGTGCCGCTGTGGAGGGCAGGCTGCTGAGGACAGCAGAAAGGCTTGGACAAGTGTCCTGGTCGAATGGTGACTTGCTTCTGGTTTTTACTGCTGTACGATGAAGAATGATTTCAGGTGCTGAGAATGGGTTGGAGTGATGGCAGAAAAAGTTGTACAATATAAAATAAAACTGAAGTATACTGAACCTGAGCAAATCTTGGAGTCAATCACCAACTTCTTATTCTTTACGACAGGTAAGCTGCTGTCAGACCCCGCCTCACCCAGGCCCCTGAAAATCTGAATTCTGCTGGCGTCATCAGATGTTCACACACTCAAGACACTCCAGGGACATTCTGGGGTGACAAGCCATTGCTTGCAGAATCTTCAAACAATCTCTGGGGACCTTGCTTTCTAGGGTCCAGGTGTGGTCATGGGAACAGTGATGTTCAGGACTTGGGGTGAGCGGAGAATGAGCTCAGGACAGGCTCTGGGAGATCCCACACGGTTTTCATATCAGAGCACGTTAGCTTCCCGGGGCTGCTATAACCAAACACCACTAACTGGGTGCCTTAAAACTACAGAAATGTATTCTCTCATGGCTCTGGAGGCCAGTAGTCTGAAATCGAGGCCCTTTCTCAGGCCTCCAGGGGAGGCTCTTTCCTTGCTTCTTCCAACTCCTGGGGGCCGGGGGCACTCCTTGGCTTACGGCCACACCACTGAAGTCTCTGCCTCACCCTCATGCATCCTTCTTTCGGGTGTGTGTTTTTATTGTCTTTTATAAGAGCTCTTCCACTGGATTTAGGACCCACTGTAGATGATATCCTCATTTTCAGTTCTTCACGTAATTACAGCTGCAAAACCCTTCCCCTTACCCAAATATGATCACATCCAGAGGTTCCAGGACCCAGGACAATGGACCTATATCTTCTGGGAGCTACCACTGGACCCACAGCAGAGATCATCTAGGAGAAGCAGGACACCCGAGGGAGGATGTGCTGGTGGCATCTCAGCGAGGCTCATCGCTGGCGGTAGCACTGTGTGTCCTAGGAATTAAACTCAGGGCCGATGGCCGTGCTCAATCCTGGCACAGGTCTCTGCTGGCCGTGTGGCCTGGGGCAGGCTACTCACACTCCCTGTGCCCCTGCCCCTTATCTGAAAAATAGAGATAGCAGTAATCCCTATAGCTGTTGGGAAGATTAAAAGAGTAACATGCATGAGGTTATTTTAATGGAACCTCCCCTGGCCAGCTCTGTAGAGTGTTAGTTTCATGTTTAACAGCCTTGCCCGAGATAAAAGTGTTGCCATCTATGACATGCATACTCCCAAGCAGCAGAGACTCTGGCCAAGACCCCAGACCTGCATATTGCTAAGGCCCTGTTCACTGCTCAGGTGCCCTACCATAGCAGAGCAGACCCAGTCCCATGTGTCCCTACAAGGCTGTGGCTCCAACCTCCTCTAGGTGCCTCACATGGGCCTCATCAGCTCATGCTGCCCTGTGGCCAGCCCTGTCACCTGCCTGGTGGCCTGCCATGTGGTCTGCTATGTGACGTGCCCTGTGGCCTGCCTGGCGGCCTTCCCTGTGACCTGCCCTGTGGCCAGCCTGTCACCTGCCTGGTGGCCTGCCATGTGACCTGCCCTGTCACTTGCCTGGTGGCCTGCCATGTGACCTGCTCTGTGGCCAGCCTGTGGCCTTCCCTGTGGCCAGCCCTGTGACCTGCCCAGTGACTTGCCCTGTGGCCAGCACTGTGACCTCCCTGGTGGTCAGCCTGGTGGCCAGCCCTATGACCTGCCATCTGCTTGCCCCCTGCTGACGTGACCGACTTCTGCTTGCGACAGCATCCTTCCTCAGCCCTCGGCCTCTCAGTTCTCCTGCCTCTCTCCAGCCCCTCATGGCACCCTCCCTCCTCCCCTTGCTGGAAGCTGTCCTGTCCTGCTTTGATGCTCTGCAGACTGCCAGGACTCCTGCCCTCAGCCCTCGGGTCTCACTCCATGCTCTCCGTCGGCCGTCCCCCTCTGACACTACATGGAGATTGACAGCCAGGAATTCCAAAATCTCCCAAACTCCTCTCTTCACACCTGTCACAGCCTTGACCCCATGCACAGGGCCATCCACTCAGCCTCACATTGTCCCATGAGAACCTCAGCCTCACATCGTTCGCTTGGTTTCTCCTCTGGAATCTTCTGTCATGTTTTGCCCTCACTCTCTCCGTCAGGCATTTGAGCTGGAACCACGAGTCACAGGCAACTCTTCTGTTCATCTCTTGTCCTGCCAAGCCCCACACCCTCCCATCTCCAGCCAACTCCTCTCATTTCTCACATAGATCTGTGCAGCAGCTGGGGACCACTTTGTACTGTGGATGAGGCCACACTCACCCCAGTCTCTGCTGGAGCAGGCAAAGGCCCTGTGAATTGCCGCTTCACAGGAGTCCCCCGAGCCCCTCTCCTCCAGCTGGATGGGACCCACAGTTCTTGCCCAAACCCTGGGGTGGCTCCAGATCTGCACCGGCATTCAGGACGTCTAGTTCCATCTGTCATATGCTTGTGACGGTTAATTTATGTGTCAAGTTGGCTAGGCCATGATATCCAGCTATCTGGTCAAACACAATTCTAGATTTCTGTGAGGGCATCTTATTTTTTAATGTTATGTTTATTTTTTGAGATGGAGTTTCACTCTCGTTGCCCAGGCTGGAGGGCAACCGTGTGGTCTCAGCTCACTGCAACCTCTGTCTCCTGAGTTCAGGCAATTCTCCTGCTTCAGCCTCCGAATAGCTGGGATTGCAGGCACCCGCCACCATGCCTGACTAATTTTGTATATTTAGTAGAGACAGGGTTTTTCCATGCTGGTCAGGTTGGTCTCAAACTCCCCACCTCAGGTGATCCGCCCGCCTCAGCCTCCTAAAATCCTGGGATTACAGGCGTTACGTATCAGGATCTGCGCTTCCTGTGTGCTCCTGCAGGGGTTTTATAACACACAGAAGACTGCACTGTGTGTTATAGAAGTGGGGCTGCTGCCATCTGGGTTGAATGCTTCACAGGCTGAGATCTGGGCAGAATCAGGGCACGTGGGACTCTCCCGAGTGAACCGAGGGTGAGTTCTTCCAGCTTAGAGGGAATTAACCAGAGTGGAGGGGCTGGGGAAAGAGGTGGAAGGAATCCCAGGGCCGATCATGCAGCAGTGAGCAATCCATGGGTTATCGCTCCCAGACCTTGCTCCTCCCTGCATAGAATGCTGGGGGGCACTCCGAGCGCTGCATTTCCCACTGGTGCAGCTACCAGAAAAAGCATCCCCCCACCACATCAGCTTGTGCCAGACCATGTGAAATGCACTGTTCAGCCATAAGGGTGTGAGTGGCCAGACCTTGGCTCATGGCTGAGCAGAGCCTTTGCATGTGATCTTGGGGCCCCACCCAGGCTTTCTCACTTGTCTCACCATAGAATCAGCATGTCTCAGAAGGTGACTGTCCCTCCAGCCTGGGTTCTGGAGTGAGCTGAACCGAGCAGGTCCAGCTGGGCCACGGTCGACACTGCCCGTCTCCACTTCATGTCTCATGAGCAAGACCGAAGAGATCATGGTGCAAGCCACTGACATGTTCAGGCTGCTTGTGGTCACAGCAAAAGCAGATAAATGCAAACAATTTTGTTGAAAGTCTTCTTGTTTTTTTCGTGGTTTATCAGTTCTTTCTTTTCCTGGGTATACTTTGTATCCATTTTCTCACATGTGTAATGAGGGGTTGACTGATGCCATTTATCATTGCCTCCACTTCTCCATTCTGTGTTTCTTACAGATGACAGTAGGTACAGGTGCAGAAGTAGGTGCCATCCTATCGACATCTTCAGGTGGGGACCTTGTATCTTTGAGCATTCAGGATGAATCTCTAACAACTGGAGTCGCAGAGAGCAATTGAGTGCAAGAAACTAGGTCCTTGGAAATCTCTAGTTACCTGCAGCCCCTTTTCTGCCTTGCTGGGGAAGCCTAGACCTCTGCAGAAAACATGGGTGAACATGTGGAAGCCACCTGTGACTCCCAAGCTCTGTCTGCCGACTCTGGTCTGCATCAGCAGTATGGAGATCACAGGCACCCACCTTTCCTCCACTGGGCTCAACTTCAAGTCAACGTCCTGCAGGAGTGCTTCTGACACCTGGGGCCTCCTCCTCCGCACACTCGTGCAGGCAGGCTGGTAACTGTAAGCTGAGCTTCCGGTCTCTGCATGGGAGAAGGGCTGCACTAGTCTCTGAGGACTTGCACAGGTGTCTGTCTCATTTTCTCACTTCTCTTTCTCTCTCTGTCTCTTCCTTTTACCATAAGTAAGAGAAGGTGGTTTCTCTTTATTTTCTATGGAGGCTGCAATTGCAGATTTAGATGGAAACTTGAGATGAAAAGCAAAGCTCCCCTGTCCTTTTTTTTTGAGATAGATTCTCACTCTGTTGCCAGGCTGGAGTGCAGTGGCGCTATCTCGGCCCACTGCAACCTCCGCCTCCCAGGTTCAAGTGATTCTCCTGCTTCAGCCTCCTGAATAGCTGGAACTACAGGTGTGTGCCACCACACTCAGCTAGTTTTTGTATTTTAGTAAAAATGGGGTTTCACCATGTTGTGATCCACCCGCTTTGGCCTCCCAAAGTTTTGGGATTACAGGTGTGAGCCACTGTGCCTGGCCTCCCCTGTCTTTTTATTTCTCACCTCACTCAAAGCAACTTAGAGTAGTGGGACTCCAGCTGCATTTCTCAAGAGGGCACTATTGGCATTTTGGGGGGATGCTTTGTTGTGTAGAAGTGTCTCATGGTGTGTGGTGCACCCAGTCTCCCACCTACCCTGTGCCCACACAGTTGTGGTGGGCAGAAGAATCCCTCTCCACGAGCCAGCAAAGATGCCCTTCTCTTCACAGCCTTTGAGTGTGTTGGGTTCCATGGCCAGGGCAGTTAAGGCACTGACTTTACACTAAGGAGGTGTCATAGTCTGTTTTCACACCACTGTGAAGAACTACCTGAGACTAGGTAATCCATGAAGAAAAGAGGTTTAATGGACTCACAGTTCTGCAGGCTTAACATGAAGCATGACTTGGAGGCCTTAGGAAACGTACCCTCATGGTGGAAGGTGAAGGGGATGCAAGGACCTTCTTCACATGGCGGCAGGAGAGAGAGAGTGAGAGGGAAGTGCCACACTTCTAAACCATCAGATCTCGTGAGAACTCACCCACTCTCATGAGACCAGCAAGGCAGAAGTCTGCCCGATGATCCAATCTCCTCATACCAGGTTTCTCCCTTAACACGTTGGGGTTAAAATTTGATAGGAGATTTGGGCGGGGACACACCCTGACCATATCAGGAGGTTATTTTGGATGATGCAGGTGGGCACAATGTAACACAACATGCCAAGGGCCCTCAGACAGCCAGGGGGAGGCAGGAGAGGCAAAGTCAGAGAGACACGTGAGGACAGAAGGAGAGGCTGCAGTGATGGGATCTCTAGCTTTGTGGATGGAGGAGGGGCCGGGAGCCAAGGAATACGGCAGCCCCCAGAAGCTGGGAAAGGCAGGCAGCAAATTCTCCCTGCAGCCCTCAGAAGGAGGGCAGCTTTCCCAACAGTTTGACTCTAGTTTCATAACACTCACTTCAGACTTCTGACCTTCAGAACTTACAGACTGAGTGCGCACTGTTTTTAGCCACTGCATTTGCAGTAATTTGCTACAGCAGCAACAGGAAGCTGGGGAACACCAGGTGTTGTGACACCAAAAAAATACACCCCCTCACCTTTCCTAACGATGCCTGGGAGAGTGGCGATCCCCGTAAACAGCCATTATGCTCGACATCGCGAAGGTAAAGGGTGAGGGGAGGATCTGGGCAGCAGGGACAGAACGCCTTTGTTTGGCCATGCTGTTAGGGTACCATTGGGATTTGATGGCCAGGGGACACCTCAGAAGCAGCAACAGGTACAGTATTAGGTTTTCAGGTAAACTAACACTAGAGGAGTTATTTATTCAATCAGCCCTTCATTCAGTAAACAGGTATGGAGTACCTTCACTGTGCTCATCAATGAAGAACAAAAAGAGAAATGACAGTCCCTATCCTAGAGACACTCCTGAGGGAGACACCCAAACAGATACTGATATGACAACATGACAGTTTATATAAGGGCGGCTTCCAACACTGAGTGTTCGATGGGGGGCAGACACAGCGTTCAGAACTTCATTCCCATCACTGCCAATAACCCGAGAAAACAAACGGCACCCAGATGGTAGATGGGGGAGCCATGATTCAAAGCCAGGTGCATTAGTGCAATGCTAAGATGCTGTACCAGAGACCCAAATGTCATACAGTAGCTAACAAATGCGGATGCCGTGTGCTAAGTGATTTACATTTGTTACTTCCTGTGATTCTCATACCAAGCCCAGGTGATATGTGGACTCAGTGTCCCCAGTACAGTAAGGAGAATTCCAGGGCACACAGAGATTAAGTCACTTGCCTGAGGCCATTCAGCTATTAAGTGGCAGGGCTAGAATTTGAACTCAAAAGGTAAGCCCTAGGTCCCTGATATACCCATTAGGCCACACTATTGACACCATCTTCCTAACTGCCCTAAAACATCACTTTTTCTCTCACTCAACAGCTCTGAGATAAGCAATCCATTTAGGTGGAGTATCTCTGCTCTGGGGGGCATTCCAAGACCCATGTTCCTTTCAGACCATTGCTCCTCCACCCTCAGGGGCTCTACTGGCTGATACAGTTGCTGCTGGTGACATGTGACTATTTTAATTTTAATTAATCTAAGTACATTTAAAGACCATTGAAATTTCAGTTCCTAGTTGCACTAGCCACAGCTCAAGTGTCTAGTGACGGCACGGATCTCAGACCACTTCCATTATCTCAGAGTGTCACTGCTCTGGGGTACCAGCGCCTACCTGGTGGGACCAGTCACCAGCATGACAGGGGCAGACTGAGGAAAATGCACCTGATGCCTCACATTCCCACCTCCAAGCAGGCACCCATCACTCCTGCTCCAATTCCTTAGTCCAAAGGCCACAGCTTACTTAGGGAAGCCTGGGTGTATTCTTCTGTTTTCACACTGCTACTAAAGACATACCTGAGACTGGGTGATTTATAAAGGAAAGAGGTTTATTGATTCACAGTTCCACAGGGCTGGGAGGCCTTGGGAAACTTATAATCATGGCGGAAGGGAACACAAACACATTCTTCTTCACAAGGCAGCAGGAGAGAGAAGAATGAGAATTGAGTGAAGGGGGAAGCCCCTTATAAAACCATCAGATCTTATGAGAACTTACTATCATGAGAATAGCATGGAGGAAACTGCCTCCCATGATTCAATTACCTCCCACCAAGTCCCTTCCACGACATGTGGGGATTGTGGGAACAACAATTCAAGATGAGATTTGAAGGGGGTGGAGGGGTGGGGGGGGCACAATCAAACCATACTACTGGGAGCATGGACAGCTGCAGCCATGGGCCTGGCTTCAATTCCATTTCTATGGCAGAAGGGCAGAGCAGGTTTCATTGGGATGCAGGCAGTAACCAGCAAACACACTTTGTCTGAAGGTGGAGGCTGCTCTCAGCCTCTGGCCGATCCTCTACCTCTCAGGTGGGAACAGGGCCCAGGTGTGCCAGAGCTGACCAGGAAGCTGTTAATTCTGCCTGAGGCAGTAAGCAAAAGCTTCAGCAACATGCTGACGTTTATTTCAGGTTTCCCCAAGAAAAGGAGAAGGTGCGGAAGAGGACTTTTAAACAGAGAAAAAAAACCAGCAAAGGCAAAGAGGCAGGAATGGTGAGGGCCCCGCGATGCTCTAGGGCACCTATTGTAACTCCCCTAATCCCCACATGTGTCCTGAAAGGGGCTCAGTGGGAGGTAACTGAATCATGGGGGGCAGGGATGTCCCAGGTATCTACACCTACATAATAGGTGTAGACAGCAGGGTAATGTCAGGAGGTTTTAGGTTGAGGAATGACATCATCAAATATATTTTTGTTGGAAGAAAGAGCCAATTTATAGCACAAAAAGGAGAGCTTGGCTTGGTGCATCTTGGGTAGAGACTGATAGAAGAAAGCCATGTTTAGCAAATGCCTCTGCATTCCAGGCGCCATGCTAGATGCTCCACATGGTAATAGGCACATTTCTTCTATTTCCAGGAGGCGAAATCAAATGTAAGTGAATCCAGCTGGGATCTGCTCACTCCACGCAGTGAAGTCAAAGGTTGCTGTCGGGATAGCAGTGATAGAAAGGGAGGCGTTTATGTAGTGCCCAAGCAGGGAGAATCAGGCATCTCATGTTTAGGACTCAAACTCCTAGATGGCTCATAGGCAAGGGTTTTTAACGTTTTAACACCGTGGAGGCAGAGGTTACAGCAAAGTCATACATTCATATATGGAGACTACACATTGGTTTGATCAAAAGGTAGGACAATTTGAAGTTGGGAGCTCACAGGTTATAGGTGGATTTAACGATTTCTGATTTGTGATTGACTAAAGGAGGCAAAGCTTTGTTTAAAAATGTGGGATCAGCAGAAAACAATTTTATTAGGTTGGTGTAAAATTGAGGTTTTTGCCATTGAAAGTAACAGCAAAAACTGCAATTACTTTTGCATCAAACTGATAGCTTTAGCTTGTGGATATGACGTCCCCCAGGCCCCTTAGGAAGAAACTTAGAACAAAGAACAGTCATCAGAGTTTAGTTCTTAGTTTCCCTTTATTTGAGGTCTATGTATTAGCAAGTCTGTTTGGTGGGGGTTCAGGGACACATGTTAAGATGTTATTTTCAGTTTCAGTTTTTTTCTTCTTTTTCTTTTTTTTTATTGCATTTTAGGTTTTGGGGTACATGTGAAGAACATGCAAGATAGTTGCATAGGTACACACATGGCAGTGTGATGTGCTGCCTTCCTCCCCTTCACCTATATCTGGCATTTCTCCCCATGCTATCTCTCCCCGACTCCCCACCACCTGCTGTCCCTCCCCTATTCCCAGCAACAGACCCCATCGTGTAGTGCTCCCCTCCCTGTGTCCATGTGTTCTCATTGTTCAACACCCGCCTATGAGTGAGAACATGTGATATTTCATTTTCTGTTCTAGTGTCAGTTTCCTGAGAATGATGGTCTCCAGGTTCATCCATGTCCCTACAAAGGACACGAACTCATCATTTTTTATGGCTGCATAATATTCCATGGTGTACATGTGCCACATTTTCCCTGTCCAGTCTACTGTCGAGCATTTGGGTTGGTTCCAGGTCTTTGAATTGTAAACAGTGCTGCAATGAACATTCGTGTACATGTGTCCTTATAGTAGAACAATTTATAATCCTTTGGATATATACCCAGTAATGGGATTGCTGGGTCAAATGGAATTTCTATTTCTAAGTCCTTGAGGAAGTGCCACACCGTCTTCCACAGTGGCTGAACTAATTTACATTCCCACCAGCAGTGTAAAAGTGTTCCTATTTCTCCACATCCTCTCCAGCATCTGTTGTCTCCAGATTTTTTAATGATCGCCATTCTAACTGGCGTGAGATGGTATCTCAATGTAGTTTTGATTTGCATTTCTCTAATGACCAGTGATGGTGAACATTTTTTCATGTTTGTTGGCCTCATGTATGTCTTCTTTTGTAAACTGTCTGTTCATATCCTTTGCCCACTTTTGAATGGGCTTGTTTTTTTCTTGTAAATCTGCTTTAGTTTTTTGTAAATTCTGGATATCAGCCCTTTGTCAGATGGGTAAACTGCAAAAATTTTTTCCCATTCTGTTGGTTGCCGATTCACTCTAATGCCTGTTTCTTTTGCCGTGCAGAAGCTGTGGAGTTTGATTAGGTCCCATTTGTCTATTTTGGCTTTTGTTGCCAATGCTTTTGGTGTTTTGGTCATGAAGCCCTTACCTACTCCTATATCCTGGATGGTTTTGCCTAGATTTTCTTCTAGGGTTTTTATGGTGCCAGGTCTTATGTTTAAGTCTTTAATCCATCTGGAGTTAATTTTAGTGTAAGGTGTCAGGAAGGGGTCCAGTTTCTGCTTTCTGCACATGGCTAGCCAGGTTTCCCAACACCATTTATTAAACAGGGAATCCTTTCCCCATTGCTTGTGTTTTTCAGTTGTCAAAGATTGTTTGGTTGTAGATATGTTGTGTTGCCTCCGAGGCCTCTGTTCTGTTCCATTGGTCTATATCTCTGTTTTGGTACCAGTACCATGCTGTTTTGATTACTGTAGCCTTGTAGTATAGTTTGAAGTTTGGTAATGTGATGCTTCCCACTGTGTTCTTTTTGCTTAGAATTGACTTGGCTATGTGGGCTCTCTTTTGGTTCCATGTGAAGTTTAAGGTGTTTTTTTCCAGTTATGTGAAGAAGGTCATTGGTAACTTGATGGGGATAGCGTTGATTCTGTAAATTACTTTGGGCAGTATAGTCATTTTCACGATATTAATTCTTCCTAACCATGAACATGAAATGTTTCTCCATCTGTTTGTGTCCTCTCTGATTTCATTGAGCAGTGGTTTGTAGTTCTCCTTGAAGAGGTCCTTTACGTTTGTTGTGAGTTGTATTCCTAGGTATTTTATTCTTTTTGTAGCAATTGTGAATGGCAGTTCATTCTTGATTCGGCTCTCTTTAAGTCTGTTATTGGTGTATAGGAATGATTGTGATTTTTGCACACTGATTTTGTATCCTGAGACTTTGCTAAAGTTGCTCATCAGTTTCAGGAGATTTTGGGCTGAGACGATGGGGTCTTGTAGATATACTATCATGTCGTCTGCAAATAGAGACAATTTGGCTTCCTTCTTTTTTATTTGAATATCCTTTATTTCTTTTTCTTGCCTGATTGCTCTGGCTAGAACTTCCAGTGCTATATTGAATAGAAGTGGTGAGAGAGGGCATCCTTGTCTAGTGCCAGATTTCAAAGGGAATGCTTCCAGTTTTTGCCCATTCAGTATGATATTGGCTGTTGGTTTATCATAAATAGCTTTTATTATTTTGAGATACATTCCATCAATACCTAGTTTATTGAGGGTTTTTAGCATAAAGTGCTGTTGAATTTTGTCAACGACCTTCTCTGCATCAATTGAGATAATCATGTGGTTTTTGTCATTGGTTCTGTTTATGTGGTGAATTAAGTTTATAGACTTGCGTATGTTGAACCAGCCTTGCATCCCCGGGATGAATCCTACTTGATTATGGTGGATAAGCTTTTTGATGTGCTGTTGCCATCGGCTTGCCAGTATTTTATTGAAGATTTTTGCATCTATGTTCATCATGGATATTGGCCTGAAGTTTTCTTTTCTTGTTGAGTTTCTGCCGGGTTTTGGTATCA
Source organism: Callithrix jacchus (assembly GCF_049354715.1). Lineage (NCBI taxonomy): Eukaryota > Metazoa > Chordata > Mammalia > Primates > Cebidae > Callithrix > Callithrix jacchus. The sequence goes on from NC_133503.1 coordinate 199,469,242, forward strand.
AGATGATGTTGGTCTCATAAAATGATTTGGGAAGGATTCCCTCTTTTTGGATTGCTTGGAACAGTTTCAGAAGGAATGGTACCAGGTCCTCTTTGTATGTCTGGTAGATTTTGGCTGTGAACCCACCTGGACCTGGGCTTTTTTTGTGTGGTAGACTCTTAATTGCTGCCTCAACTTCAGATCTTGTTGGTCTATTCAGGGTTTTGACTTCTTCCTGGTTTAGGCTTGGGAGGAGGCAAGTGTCCAGGAATTTATCCATTTATTCCAGGTTTACTAGTTCATGTGCATAGAGTTGTTTGTAATAATCTCTGATGGTGGTTTGAATTTCTGTGGAATTTGTGGTGATATCCCCTTTATTGTTTTTTATTGCATCTATTTGGTTTTTCTCTTTTCTTTTTTATTAATCTGGCTAGTGGTTTTTTTATTTTGTTGATGTTTTCGAAAAACCAGTTCCTGGATTTATTGATTTTTTGAAGGGTTTTTTGTGTCTCTATCTCCTTCAGTTCTACTCTGATTTTAGTTATTTCCTGTCTTCTGCTAGGTTTTGAGTTTTTTTGATCTTGCTCCTCTAGCTCTTTCAATTTTGACAATAGGGTGTCAATTTTGGCTCTCTCCTTGCTTCTCATATGGGCACTTATTGCTATATATTTTCCTATAGAGACTGCTTTAAATGTGTTCCATAGATTTTGGTATGTTGTGTATTTGTTCTCGTTGGTTTCAAAGAACATCTTTATTTCTGCCTTCATTTCATTGTTTATCCAGTCAACATTCAAGAGCCAGTTGTTCAGTTTCCATGAAGCTATGCGCTTCTGAGTTAGTTTCTGAATTCTGAGTTCTAACTTAATTGTACTGTGGTCAGAGAGACTGTTTGTTATGATTTCCATTGTTTTGCATTTGCTGAGGAGTGCTTTACTTCCAATTATGTGGTCAATTTTAGAGTAGGTGTGATGTGGTGCTGAGAAGAATGTATATTCTGTGGAATTGGGGTGGAGAGTTCTGTAAGTGTCTATTAGGTTTGCTTGTTCCAGGTCTGAATTCAAGTCCTGGATGTCCTTATTAATTTTCTGTCTGGTTGATCTGTCTAATATTGACAATGGGGTGTTAAAATCTCCTACGATTATTGTGTGGGAATCTAAGTCTCTTTGTAAGTCATTAAGAACTTGCCTTATATATCTGGGTGCTCCTGCATTGGGTCCATATATATTTAGGATCGTTAGTTCTTCTTGTTGTATCTATCCTTTTACCATTATGTAATGTTCTTCTTTGTCTCTTTTGATCTTTGTTCCTTTAAAGTCTATTATATCATAGATGTGAATTGCAACTCCTCCTTTTTTTTTGCTCTCCATTTTCTTGGTAAATCTTCCTCCATCCTTTTATTTTGAGTCTTTGTGTATCCTTGCATGTGAGGTGGGTTTCCTGGATACAGTACACCAATGGTTTTTGGCTTTTTATCTAATTTGCCAGTCTGTGTCTTTTGATTGGGGCATTTAGTCCATTTACATTTAGGGTTAAGATTGTTATGTGTGGATTTGATACTGCCATTTTGATGCTAGCTGGTTGTTTTGCCCATTAGTTGATGCAGATTCTTCATTTTGTTGATGTTCTTTACCATTTGGTTTGTTTTTGGAGTGGCTGGTACTGGTTGTTCCTTTCTATGTATAGTGCTTCTTTTAGGAGCTCTTGTAAAGCAGGCCTGGGGGTGACAAAAATCTCTGAATTCTTGCTTATTCACAAAGGATTTTATTTTTTCTTCACTTATGAAGCTTAGTTTGGCTGAATATGAAATTCTGGATTGAAAGTTCTTTTCTTTAAGGATGTTGAATATTGGCCCCCATTCTCTTCTGGCTTGTAGGGTTTCTGCTGAGAGATCTGCTGTGAGTCTGATGGGCTTCCCTTTGTGGACAACCTGACCTTTCTCTCTGGCTGCCCTTAGCATTTTCTCCTTCATTTCAACCCTGGTGAATCTGACGATTATGTGCCTTGGGGTTGCTCTTCTTGAGGAATATCTTTGTGGTGTTCTCTGTATTTCCTGGACTTGAATATTGCCCTGCCTTGCTAGGTTGTTTTCCTGGATAATATTCTGAAGAGTATTTTCCCGCTTGGATTCATCCCCTTCTTCACATTCAGGTATGCCTATCAAATGTAGATTAGGTCTCTTCACATAGTCCCACATTTCTTGGAGACTTTGTTCATTCCTTTTTGCACTTTTTTCTCTAATCTTGCCTTCCCTTTTTATTTCATTGAGTTGATCTTCGACCTCTGACATCCTTTCTTTTGCTTGGTCAATTCAGCTGTTGAAACTTGTGCATGCTTTGCAAAGTTCTCTTGTTGCGTTTTTCAGCTCCATCAATTCACTTATATTCCTCTCTAAGTTGTCCATTCTCATTAGCATTTCATCAAATCTTTTTTCAACGTTCTTAGTTTCTTTGCATTGGATTAGAACATGTTCTTTTAGCTCACAGAAGTTTCTCATTACCCACCTTCTGAAGTCTGATTCAGTCATTTCATCACACTCATTCTCCATCCAGCCTTGTTCCCTTGCTGGTGAGGAGTTGTGATCCTTTGTAGGAGGAGAGGTGTTCTGGTTTCAGGTGTTTTCCTCCTTTTTGCGCTGTTTTTTTTTTTTTCCCATCTTTGTGGATTTATCCATCTGTTGTTTTTGTAGTTGCTGATTTTCAGATTGGTTCTCTAAGTGGGCGTCCAGATTGTTGGTGATGAAGTTATTTCTGTTTCTTAGTTTTCCTTCTAAACAGTCTGGCCCCTCTGCTGTAGGACTGTTGAGGTCTGCTATAGGCACTGCTTGCCTGGGGATCACCTGTAAGCAGCTGTAGCTGCTGCAGAACATTAAGGGTTGCTACCAGTTTCTTCTTCTGCTATCTTTGTCCCAGAATGATGCCCTCCAACTTTCAGTCTGATCAGTCCTATGTGAGGTGACTCTTTGGATATACAGGGGTCAGGGAGCTGCTTGTGGAGAGAGTCTGTTCTTTATAGGAGCTCAAGTGCTGAGCTGTGAGCTACGTTGTTCATTCAGAGCTGCTGGGCGGGTACGTTTAAATCTGCCACAGCAGAACTCATAAACCCCCTTTTTGTCCCCTGGTGCTTTGTCCCGGGGCGTTAGGCTTTATTTATGAGTTTCCATTGTGCTGCTGCCTTTTTTTTTTTAAGGGCTGCCCTGCCCAGCAAGGAGGCAGCCTAGTCACTGTCTTCCTGCAGAGGCTTTGCTGAGCTGCTGTGGGCTCTGCCCCGCTGCCATGTGAACTTCCCTGCAGTCCTGTTTATATGGGTGTGGTTAGAACTGCCTCAGCAATGGTGGCCCACCTCTGTCATGGCGGACTCTCTCTGTAATGGCAGGTTGCCTCAGCAACAGCAGGCTGCCTCAGCAATGGTGGACTACCTCTGTAGGGGTGGAGTGCCTCGGTAATGGTGAATGCCCCTCCCCCACAGAGCTGGACCATCCCTGGTTCAGCTGTGCTTGCTGTGAAACTCTCAACTCACAGCATTTCCAATTGCTGTTTTATTTTGGGGGGGGAGGGAAAGTTGGGACCTGCCAAGCCTGATCACCTGGCTCCTTGCCCTAGAGTCTTTTTGTTTTTTCTAAGTTGAATGGCTGACCCTCTCCCAGGTGCTCCAGTCTTCTGCTGAAAAGGCGCCGGGATCTGTGTGATTTCCCATGTGGCGACCCACTGCGCCAGTTGAAACAACAGCGCTGAGATTTGTGGCACTTTTCTGCCTGGGAATCTCCTGGCCTGGATCCCTGTTTCAGATCCTTGTTTAGTCAGATGAATGGGCTAATCTGCCTTCCCGGAGCTCCAATTGCCAGCTTAAAAGGCAACCAGATCAGTGTATTTTGTATGGAAAACCACTGCACTGGGGCAAAACAGCCGTGCCAGCCAAAACAGCTGTGCTGGCAACCCCTGGGGCTCCTCCACCTGGGAATCTCCTGGTCTGTGGGCAATAAAGATCCATCTGGAAATGTGGCATCCACTCACCCTCTGCGCTTTCCCTGGGAGCTGCAATCCTGAGCTGCTCCTTAATGGCCATCTTGGATCTTCCTTTATTTTCAGTTTTTATAGGGAATAACATGTCTCTTGACTAACTTTCTTGGCTACTGTATTAAGCTACTATTATCTTTTTGTTTATATTCAGTTGTTTATTTTTCAGGGGGAGCTAGGTGCCCAAAATTTTTTATGAAGGAACTTAAGAGTTTTCTTTCTTTCTATGCCAGGTGGGGGGTGACCTGCAGGCCCCTAGGAGGAAGGAATCCCTGCTCAATCTCACTGAGGACCAAGGCAATTTTAAAAATGGCCCAGAGTTATATATATACAAAGAAGTACTGTGGCTGTGTCCCTTCCAGTCCATTCCTGAGCTCTAGGAGGACATAAGAAATGCCACTTGGGGTCGCTGAGGGCTCGGTGTGGTCATGAGTTCCTTGGTGGGAAAGTGCAATGGCTCTAGTTTTAAACATTGTCACTTATGAGTTAAGTAGAATGAGTGCTGCATTTATTTATACTGTAAAAACACCCCCCCCCCACCAAATACTCAATGTTTTGTCTTAATAAGTTCAGTGAACTTGTTATTTCTCAGTGCAGAAGCAAAAATTCTCTAATTTGTTTGTTGTGGTCAGAATATGAAGCCTAAAGGATCAGATAGTCACCTCTACATGCTTTCTTGCCAAAATATTCACCCATGTTCCAATTTCTTTATGAGAAAATAGGAAGCGATCATACCCAGCCTGGGAGGGTTGCTTTTGATTATTATATTTAATAGATGTAAAATACCTAGTACAATCCTTGGCTTTGAATAATAGGTTGTCAATAAATGGCATCATCCTCATCCTCATCCTCATCCTCACCATTATTGTTGCTTATCCTAATGTGGCACCCATGAGAATGCATCTTTCAGATCTCCGATGGCAGGGGCAGAATTAACCATGGGCTTTAATGCTCTACTTTGAAATCTGTTGTGCTTTTTGCTCCCATGGCTGCTCAGCCAATGACTGAGTGAGTGATGTGGAAATGCTAAGGTTTTTCCATTCCTGGGGACTCAGCTGGTGAGGGATTTTGGTTTGAGGGCTTCTCAGTGGTCTTACCATGCCCTCCTTAGAACTGCACCATGGTCTAAGATGCTTCTAGCCTCCCTTTGTTTTTGCCCTCCCTCCCTCTTTCCTTCCCTCCCTCTCTCTCTTCATTCTTTTTGGATCAGACCTGCTTTTTGTTCTGATAGTTCTTCCAGCTGTGCTGGTTCCCTTCTTCTCTCACATGTATTTCTTCTAAGAAAGTTCTTGCATGTCTAACCCCACCTTGGGATCTGCTCCTCAGAGGACGTGGACTAACAACACTACAGTCACCTTCTAGAAAGTGAAGGAGGTGAACCCAGTTCTCCTGTCTTGGCTGTTAATAGCCAGGTATTTGTTCAAAATTGTGCAGATGTTGGTCATGTCCCCTCTGAGCTTCCATTCTACATCAGGAAGAATCTTCATATACCCTTATTTAGGTTTCTGAAAAAGCTTCTTTCTTTTTGCTTATTTCAGATGCATCTGCTGGACAGCCTCCTCGTTATCTGTGTTTCTTGATCAGCACCAGAGCAGGTGCTCCAGGCCTGCATGCACCATGATTTTCTGCAAGGTAAGACTTTGTTTTCTGGGTCATCCACAATGAGAAGAGCATATTTGAGCATAGCTCACTTCTCTTTGGTGTGTTTAAGACAAACTTAGACTTCAGCTGAATGTCATGAATTTTTACAAGGGCTGTGAGATATCAGGACTTACACAGTGTGCCGAAAGACCCAGGAGGGCGAAGTTGCTATGCGGTCTAAAAATGTTTGCATTTCTATGCCTGTGCGTATAATTTGCTAAAGAGTTAGATGTCTTACCTTATCCCTATTTCTGTAATGCTGTCCTGCCCTCTCTTTTGAGCTTGTGACAATTTGTAAAAAAAAAACAAAAACAAAACCAGATGATGAAAGTCGGATACTTCTGATACTTGCTGACTCAGTCACATGCCAACCTGTATTAGTGTAATCTTGTCCTTTTGCTTTTTAAAATTTGACCACATGCATCACACAGAATTATAGGTAGAGCTGCAAATATTGCATAGAAAGGAAAACAAAAGAAGGGAAACCTGCTTCTCAATGCGCGTTAGTGTAAAAACAAGATACATTTCTATTTTTTTTATTGCACAAGTCAGGCACTCTCATTGGTATATGAATCTAAGAGAATGAACGGGAAACCTAATTTATTTGAATATTCATGTGTCAAAGTAGCTCCTGAGGAAAAACCATGTCAGTGTTTTCTATCAGATGGAATTATTCTGTCTCCCAACTCCGTATTTAGGGAAAGTTTTTTGGCTTATATTTGACCATGTATGGTGCAAATTATGGTAGTTTCCTGTAGGGTTATGAAGAATAAATGGGACAGTTCATAATCTGTAAAATGTGCTCCAAAATGGCAGATAATGTCATCGGTATGATCATGGCCATCATCATCATCATCATCACCATGATCATCACCACCCTCATTATCATCACCATCATCATCATCATTATCACCACCCTCATTATCATCACCATCATCATCATCATCACCACCCTCATTATCATCACCATCATCATCATCATCATCATCACCACCATCATCGAAGCAACAGAGTTGGAATTCTTCCCTTCTGCTAGAACTACTAATGTGCTGAAAATCTTCGAAGTGCAAAGCAGAAACCAGCTGTTCCATCCTCTTGGTAGGATAGCTGCATTTTTTTTTTAACTTAAGCTGAATCTGGCTCTTAGAATAAATTAGAATGAATAGCAAAACATGTTCCTAATGACACCACTGAGAGCTTTGGGTGCTGATGGAGCAATGATAGTGTGAATAAAGAAAATAAAAGGAAAAAAAGAAGGGAAAAAACAGCCTTCAGATTTCAAGGTCATGAAGTATCGCAAGTGAGGACATTTCCTAGTGGCAGCTCGTGTTGACTTGGGAGGGAAACAAGGCGACAAAATCTGTAGTCAGCAATGCTCTGTGGGCTTTCTGCACAGGCCTTCCTAGCAGGCTGACCTTTTGACTTACTGGAATTTTCCAACCTAATTTCATTTACATTTGGAGCCTGGAGTGTTGAAATGTTAAAATGTTTCTTACAAACAAACCAACAGTATTTCCATTGCTAAATAAAGGGAAGGCAGCCATTACTTAGCTGTTTGAGTGAAAGGGAGATTTCACTGTAGGTTTAAGTGGGTTTGGGATGCTGTTGGTTTCAGCAGAGAACAATCGTCACTGGAGTAGTCATTTTGGACAACTGGGGGACGACTGCTTTAGAAACTGGAGCTGATGGTTAATCACAGGGACTAACACCACCATTACACTTGTATAGCCTGGTCCTGAATTAGCCATCTCATGATCACAACACAGAAAGCGAGTGCTGCTGACCCAGAGCAGAGAAGGAGGGGTGTTAGAGTTGGGTTGAGTCCCCTCAAAAAAGGTATGTTGGAGTCCAGACTCCCAGTGCCTCAGAATGGAAACTGATTTGGAGATAGTGTCTTCACAGAGGTAGTTCCATGACAATGATGTCGCCTGGGTGGGCTCTAATCCAACCCGACTGGTGTCCTCATGAAAAGGGGAAATCTGGCCACAGAGATGCACACACAGAGAGCACCGCGTGAAGCTGGAGGTAGAGACCAAGGAACAGCAACCACCAGCAGAGAGGCCTGGAACAGATTCTCCCGCGCAGCCTCGGAAGAAACCAACACCGCCGACACCTTGCTCTGGCTGATGAATTCCTGTAGTGTAAGTCATTGGTTTGTGGTGTTCTGTTACTGTGCCCTATGGAACAAATACAAGGGGCCCGATGATCACGGACACAGACAGATGTAACCAGGCGGGGCGGAGGAGGGTGAGGGCAGCGGTGCTGGAGGGCAGCCCTGGTTAGCCTTGCCCTGCTCTGTCAACCTGTGCAGGAAGCAGCAGAAACAACTCCCTCAGACCCACAGAAGCACCCAGTTTTCTATGTGATTTGGCAAGCACAGGGCTGCTAGGCTCCAGCCCACAGAAAAGGAGGATATCCCAGGGAGTCACATCACAGAAAGAAAAGAGGCAACCTTGGGTTTCCTTCTGCCCGTCCCCGTCTCCTTTCTCCTCAGCCTTCAGGTTGCCCAGAGCTGTTTATTGAGCTAGTTCCTATGTCTGGGACTCTAGGGCATCTGTCAGATCAGATTCCTGTCCTCTAATGCTGAAAACATAGCAGGGAAACTAAGGCATAAAATACCCAGGAATGTCAATGATATTTCAGGAGGCACAAAAATGTCACAAAAGGCAGACGAAGGGGAGGACCTGGATGGCAGCTGAGTGCTACTCTGGGGACTGTGTCTGTACCGCCAGCGTCTGCTCTGCGGCGACTGTGAAGGTTCCCGCTGTGTCCGGGACTTCAACAAACATGTTTCTGAAGTTTCATCATCGAGTCTGATGCTTTCTCTGTGTTCTGAGTAGATAAAACAGCCTTCATCAGGTTTAGAAAGTGCTTTTCTATTTTTAGTTTTCTCAGAGGTTTATTTTTTATTTTTAAATCATGGTTTGAGCTCAATATTATTAATATCCAATGTCTGCTTTAAAAATCTACCTGAGATATTTTATCTCCTTTAAACAGACTGTTACATTAATGGATTTGATGATATTTCACAATTCATGCAATCCTAGGAAAGGCACAATGGATCCCAACTTTTTTTCCTGATGTGATGATGGGTGACATGTTGTATTTTTCAAAAACAGCTTTGAGACCCAAAATCACTAAGCCAAAGGGAAAAGCCAAGCTGAGAACTGCTAAGGGCGAACCTGCCTCCCATTCTTTTCCTAAGAAAGATAGCTACTAAGATAAAAAAGAAACATACCGCCCTCACAAGGCATTTCCCCCTGGACAAAGGGCAGACAGAACTCAAAGTCATCTCTCTGCTCACTGAGGTAACTGCATATCTGATTGCCTCCTTTGGAAAGGCTAATCAGAAACGTAAAAGAATGCAACCATTCGTCTCTCATCTACCTAGGACCTGGAAGCCCCCTCCCTGCTTCTAGTTGTCCGCCTTTCTGGATGGAACCAATGTACATACATATATTGATTGATGTCTCATGTCTCTCTAAAATGTATAAAACCAAGCTGGGCTCTTGGGCCCATGTGGTCAGGACCTCCTGAGGCTGTGTCACAGGTGTGTGTCTTTAGCTTGGGCAAAATAAACTTCCTCAATTGACTGAAATCTGTCTCATATACTTGGGGTTCACAGATTCAACAAGGTCTCTCATCTCACCTGCTCATGTAGCAATGTGACTTCTTACTTCTTCCACTGGGAGGACGGGTTATGTTCTCTCCCTGGGGATCTAAAGGTGCCTTGGCTGACAGGGGACTTCCGAGGCAAGGTCATAAGAGGTGGTGCTGCTTTCACCTGCTTCTCCTGAGCTCTGTGCTCTTGGCACTCTGCCACCATCAGGGAGGAAACTCCCAAATCCCACGGAGGCACCCATGTGGAGGAAAGTGTGGTCGCCAGCCCACAGCACAACTGAGTAGGCCATTGTGAAAGTAGGTCCTTTAGACTCCAGTGAAGCCACCCCAGCCCATCTGACATGGAGCACAGAGAAGCTGTGAGTGCCGTGCACAGCACAGCCCACTTTGCAGATTTGTGAGTGAAATGAAGGACTGAGGTTGTTTTAAGCTACTAAGTTTTAGGGTGGTTGGTTAGGCAGCAATAGATACCTGATGCATGACAATTGATCCAATTCTGATAACACCTAAGTCCTTGGTATCTACTTTCATAAAGAAGATTGACCTATATTTTCTCGGATTGTCCTTGATGATTTTCATATAAAAGTTATACCACTCTTTCAAAATGAGCTGGGATGTATTTCTTCTTTTTCTAGTCTCTGAAAGTATCTGGGTAAGTTTGAAATTATTTGTTCTTTAATGTTGATTTTTAAACAGTTAGTGTAAAATACTGTCAGAGCTTATGTCTTTTCTATCTTTGAAAGAGATTTTTGCCTATTGGCCAGTTTATTGAAAGGCTAAGAACTATTCTAATTTTTTATTTTTCTTAAGTTAAATTTTGGTAGTTTCCTAGAAAATTGTTTTTATCTTCCAAGCTTTCAAAATTACGAACATACAAGTTTCACCCTCACTCCTTTATAATACTGTATATTTTTCCCATCTAGCTCCTTTCGTCTTCCCTGATGAGACTTGCCAGAGGTATATCTATTTGACTTATCTTTTCAACAATCAACTTTTCTTCATTTTTATCTTTCCAGCTTCTAAAGCAGCTAGACAGAAAACTAACGCAATAGTTTTCATTTTCACCAGTGTCTGTCCTTACTTCTGTCACTCCTTTAATGTGTTTTGGTGCCTGTGATTCCCCTTTCATTCTTTTTATTCCTATTCTTTGAGTTGAAACCATAGTTTATTATTTCCAGGCTATTTTCCCTCAAATTATTACTTTAGGAGCAAAGCAGAAGTTTGAAAAGGAATTCTTGTCATTTAATTCCAAATGCTTTATAATTTTCCTTTAAATAGAATGTCCACATAATGTATCAACCAAACTGGGACAAGTTTGGCAGTGAGTGGAAGAGTGCTAGTAATAGTCACATGAGGAAAACAGACGTATTTGGGTCTTGCCCATGCTCAGATGTATGTACACCCATGAATTATTTAGACAGTGTGTTTTGATTTTCAAATGTGTATGTATGTGTAGAAAATGAATAAATTTGTAGATTTCTACTGTAATTAGATTGAGGTCAGAAACTCTGGTCTGTGTGACAGAATCTGAGTTTGCTGAAACTTTCTGTGTGGTCTCTAGTGAATGGTCAAGCATTTCAAATGTGCTTGGAAACAATCTCTTCTTCAGGGTTCACTGATTTTCAGAGATCACAGTTCTTAACCATATTACTTACATCTTCCATATTCTGCATATGCTTTTTGGCCTACTTGATTTATTGTTTTCTGATAGAGGTAGTCCAAAGCCCTTGTAATAATTATGGGTTTGGAATTTTTCCTCATATTTTGTCAATTTTTGTGCTAGATATTATGGGACTATGTTGTCAGTTGCTTAAAGGTTAATAGTATTGCATCCTTAATGAGTCTTCTCTTTATCATTAAAAGCATCTTTTTATGTTTCCTCATTAATTTTTATATGCATTAACAACTTTCTTTCTGTTGCCTGCCATATACTATTCTATCCCGCCTCTTTATTTTCCACGTCTGTAAGTTGGTTTTAGGCATGCCTTTGAAATGTAACATAGCTAGATTAAAAGAACAAAACAAAACACTTCCAGTTTGATTCTAATCTGAGAGTCTATCCTTTGAACAAAGTTACAAATCTGTTAACATTTATTGTGTTCACTAACGAATAATTTTAGTGGGAAAGACACATATTTAATGACAGGAAATGCAGTTCATAATACACTTTTATTTAATTTTACTATTTAATTAAGTTTAAATTCTTTTTTTGAGATGGAGTCTTGCTCTGTCTCCAGGCTGGAGAGCAGCAGCAGGATCTCGGCTCACTGCAACCTCTGCTTCCCGGGTTCAAGCGATTCTCCTGCCTCAGTGTCCCAAATAGCTGGAACTGCAGGCATGCGCCACCATGCACAGCTAATTTTTGTATTTTTAGTAGAGACGGGGTTTCACTATGTTGACCAGGATGGGCTCAATCTCTTGACCTCGTGATCTACCTGTCTCAGCCTCCCAAAGTGCTGGGATGATAGGCATGAGCCACTGTGTCCGGTCTAATTTTATTTTTAATTGACAAATAATAATTGTCTATTTTTATAGAGTACAGATGTCAGAGGAATTTGAACGAGAGCAACTCCATCTTTAATAGGAGCGGGGTAAAATAAGGCTGAGACCTACTGGGCTGCATTCCCACACAGTTAGGCATTCCAAGTCACAGGATGATAGGAGGTCGGCACCAAATACAGGTCATAAAGACCTTTTTTGACCTTTATCAGCAGGTCAAACTGCTGATAAAACAGTTTGCAGTAAAGAAGCCAGCTAAAACCCACCAAAACCAAGATGGCAATGTTCTCACTGCTATACTCCCACCAGCGCCACGAGTTTGCAAACACCGTGGCCTGTCAGGAAGTGACTCCGCACAGTCTAAAAAGGGGAGGCATAAATAATCTCTCACTTGTTTAGCATACAATCAAGAAATAACCATAAAAGTGTGCAACCAGTAGCCCTTGGGGCGCTCTGCCTATGGAGTAGCCATTCTTTATTTCTTTATTTTACGAATATACTTGCTTTTACTTTACATATGGATTCACCCTGAATTCTTTCTTGTGTGAGATTCAAGTACCTTCTCCTGGGGTCTGGATTGGAACCTCTTTCTAGAAACACAGATATCTCTTTGACATAGTGATTTTAATTCCTTTGGGTATCGTGAAAGAAAAATAAAATGTGGGGCCCCCAAATCACTAAGCTAAAGGGAAAAGTCATGCTGGAATATGCTTAGGGCCAACCTGCCTCCCATTCTATCCAGTCATTCCCCTGCTCACTTAGATAGATACATATGTAATTGCCTCCTTTGGAAATTCAAATCAGAAACGAAAAGAATATAACCATTTGTCTCTTACCTACCAGTGACCTGGAAGGCACGTCCCAGCTTTGAGTTGTCCCGCCTTTCTGGATGTTCACCTTACATATATTGATTGACGTCTCATGTTTCCCCAAACTGTATAAAACAAAGCTGTGTGCCCTGACCACCTTGGGCCCATGTGGTTAGGACCTCCTGAGGCTGGGTCGTGAGTGTGCATCCTCAACCCTGGCAAAATAAACTTTTAAATTAACTAAGACCCGTCTCAGATACTTGGGGTTCACAGTATACACTCAGAAGCAGGATTGCTGGATCATATGGCAATTCCATTGTTAGAGTTTTGGGAAACCTCCATACTATCTTCCTTTAGGGCTGTACTAATTTACATTCCCACCAACAGTGGACAAGGGTTTCCTTTTCTCCACATTCTCACCAGCATTCATTCTCTTTGTTTTTTTTTGGTTAGAGCCCTTCTAACAGTGTAAGGTGATGTCTCATTGCACTTTCCATTTGTATTTCCCTGATGATATGTGATGCTGAGCATTTATGCTGGTCATTATTATATCTTCTTTCGAATGGTATCTGTTCAGGTCCTTTGCCCATTTAAAAATTGTTTCTTTTGTTTTTTGCTATTGAGTTGTGTTCCTTTAATTTCTGCATTGTATTTTGTGCGTTTCATTTTCCATACTTGTTCTTTGCTTCTTTATCCCCTCCTTTTCTTGCCTTCTCTTGGGTTGACTGTGATTTCTTTACTCCCTTCCGCCTCTCTACTAGTTTGAGAATTATATATACTAGCAAAGAGACACCCTTAAATTTTAAAAATACATGCTTACCAAAGCCTAAGTTCCATCAATTATCTATCTCTTTCTTACTTATTAAAATTGAGTAAGGCCGTTCACTCCATTTCTCTACCCCTCCCCAATAACTTTAAACATTTTTTATTTCCACCTTGTTTTTTTTGAGACAGAGTCTCCTCGCTCTGTTGCCCAGGCTGGAATGCAACGGTACAATCTCAGGTTATTGTAACCTCTGTCTCCCAGGTTGAAGCAGTTCTCCTGTCTTAGCCTCCTATGTAGCTGAGACTACAGGGGCATGCTGCCACGTCCGACTAATTTTTGAATTTTTAGTAGAGATGGAGGCGGGGTTTCACCATACTGGTTAGGCTGGTCTCAAATTCCTTACCTCAGGTGATCCACCAGCTTTGGCCTCCCAAAGTGCTGGGATTACAGGTGTAAGCCACGGCGCCCAGACTCCACTTTGTTTTATAATTCCCTAAAGTTAATTGTTTTAAACCAGGAGAGAAGTATTTTATGTAATATTTTCGTGTATCAGCCCAGCCTACTATACCAGCTGGAGTTCCCTGATTCCATACGTTTGGCAAGTCACTTACCTTCTCTTGGTCTCCATTTCTGGTCACAGCTGGGAGAGGCTTTGGAGATTATCTAGCAAAGGAGTTCCTTCAGTTTGCACTGAAAAGTACAGGCCACAAATACATTCAGTGAAAGAAGAAATCACTTGAGTAATTTAAACAGGCTGGGGGAGATGTCAGCTATCACAGGAAATCAGGCAGAAAAGTTTCTTAAGCGTAAGAGTGAGATGATCAGAACTGAATTTCAATGGATAAACGGCAGTTTACTAAAAGCTCTGTGAAGGAGGGGAGGTTATTTTCAGCGACAGGGCAACCCCATAGGGCGCTCTTTGGTCAGAATTGGCCTGAGGAGGTGAGGGCCTTACCTAGGAAGGCAGCAGGGGTCTGGGAAGCCGGGTTAGCGGCAAGAGCTAGGGGAGGTGGCGCCGATTACATGTAAGAGGAAAGGAGGGAGGCCCGCGCTGATCCCTAGTGTTCTGATAGAGGGTCAGGGCGACTACCGCTATTGGTCCTTCATACAAACTTTAGGATTTTCATCCAAGTGTGTGTTGCTTGCAGATGCTCCACTGCACGAAGTCTTCAACTTCTCCCATGACCGAGGCAGGTCTGATGTGAGTGTAAGCGCTCGCCCCGCTGCGCGCGGAAGCCTCCTCGGTGTCCAGACCGCATCCCCGAGAGCCCGCCCGGCCCCGCCCGGCCCCGCCCGGCCCCGCCCTTAGGCTCCTCCTCTCCCCGCCCTTAGGCCCCGCCCCCAACGAGCCCGTTCCGAGAACCAGGCTCCGCCCCAACAGCTCGCGTGCGCGCCTCAAGAGGAAACGGAAGTGGTATCTGTCCGTACGGAAGCAGGAAACGGGAGCGTAGGGCCACGCCTGCAGCGTTGCTGGATGAGGCTGTGCGGGCGAGGGTCGCGCCGAGGCGATGGCGGAGAAGTTTGACCACCTAGAGGAGCACCTGGAGAAGTTCGTGGAGAACATTCGGCAGCTGGGCATCATCGTCAGTGACTTCCAGCCCAGCAGCCAGGCCGGACTCAACCAGAAGCTGTGAGTGGCGGCCCGAGGTTACCGGCGTCTCCCCAGGGGGAGCGGGGATCGAGGGAGGCAGAGCCGAGCCTGAACCCTGCTCCTGCCCCACCAGCCCTCTGGTCTGGTCTCGGAGCCCGGGGCGTCTTTCCTGGCTGTGCTCAGAGGGCGGGACCCGCGCTGCCGCCTGTTGCCAACCGTCTTCTTCCCAACTTGGTTAGAGGAACCTCTTTGGGGCCCGTTTGGAGACATAATCATGGCCGATGATGTACTTTCCGTTTCCTTATCAGGGGAATGATGCTTTCTGTGCTAGCGTCTCCCCTCTCATGTGTGACCCCTCCCAGCCTTTCCTCCTGGAGCCCTTCTGGGAGTTCAGTCCCTGTCCCCTGAGGGGAGGCAGGCTCCACAGTGAGTGCGCGCCCTAAACAACGCCTCAGAAGGTGACACTCCGAAGCCACCTGCTGCAGAGGCCTGGCAGTGGAGGAACTGGGGGGAGGTGGTGGTGAGGAAGGTTACAGAACGTTTATTAATTATGATTATATTTTGTCAACAGCCTTGTGCTGGTCATGGCGCTAGGCCCTGGGGTGGAGAAAAGGCAAATGAAAGTACAGCATTTTTGAGAAGGGCTTGATATGGGGCACGGACATGCAAAATATTGCAGCCGAGGTTCCATACCCAGTGTTGTGGGAATGAATAGCCAGGCCAGCGGGCTGGTGTAGGAAGGGCCCAGAGAGGAGAGGAAGCTAAACCAGGCAGGATGGCTAGCTTCCGCTCAGGCTTTGAGTATAGTCCGCTGCCCTATGTGTTCACTGATACCGCACACACGGTCATATGCACAGTCAGGTCATTGTTTTTGAGAGAAGGTTCATAATCAGGTTCCCTCTCAATCCCCCTTACTGGCAATTTCTAGTTTAGAAGGGAAGTAACAAACAGTTAAGAATATTTTGTAACTCTAAAGGTGTCCTAGGAATCCTGTAGCTATCCAAAGAGGTCGGGGCCATGTGTAACCCGTATGAGTGTGAGGAGAGCATGTGTGGAGCCCCAGTTGGCTGGGTAGCTCTGTGGGTGGTAGCTCTGTGGGTGGGGCTTATTAAGTGAAATTAACCGGACGATTGTGTTTTTGCCTTTCCCCCAGGAATTTTATCGTTACTGGTCTACAGGATATTGATAAGTGCAGACAGCAGCTTCATGATATTACTGTACCGTTAGAAGTTTTTGAGTAAGTAGCATTCTTGATGCTAGTCTTGGGTATAAATCTTGTTCAGTTGTGGTGTGGTACTATGACTTCTTCTTCACTGACATTTGAGTGCCACAGCCTAGGTGCTGGGGATGTGCCAGTGGCAAAAAAATAGACAAAAATACCTGTCCTTATGGAACTTAACATTTTGATGGGATTACAAAACTAAAAAAGAATTTCCTTAATACCGTATTGTTGAAAAAAGTTACATGTAAATAAAAGCTCATTAAATACATGAAAAACATTATAGTTTTCAAAGTCCTGCTTAGGCCAAAGAAAATCACAAAACTTCCTTTTTACCTTAAGAGGTGAAAAGTCTTATGAGGGCTATATTATACATTTTTTTTAAATGGCAGTCAGAAGCAACCTGAAAAGCAGTCTGGTTTGATGTTCCCAAACTGCCTGTGGCATGCTAGTTCTGAGAGATGTAAATATCTGCTCTTTTGAAGGAGGAAAGAAAGGGTTCTTATTCCAAGTATTTTTGGGGAGGCTGTTCACTGTTTTCTGTGGGAGAGTTGTACTCACCTATCTCAGTAATAGTCCTGAGAACACATACAGAGATAAGCTTTTTAGGTTTTTGAAATCCAGGTTTTATCACATTGATTTAGTCACATCCCTGATTTCACACGTGAAGGAGCTGATAAGTAACTGCAACAGGTTGTTTACCTAATAAGTGTCAGAGTTAAGACGAATCCCTGGACTCATACTTTCTTGACCAGTGCAAAGCAGCCTCTCCCTCCTGGTGCTGGGTCAGAACAACAAGAACATTTTAGTATTTCTTGCAGCAAAACTGCAAATGTAAATCACTAGATTTCCTTAGCGGTAAAGGGAAAAAATTATGTTTTTTTTCCATTCCAAAAGGTCAGAGATACAAGTTCTGGTTATAGTGCAGCAGCAGCCTGCAGAGACTGGCCAGGTACAGAGGTGGTTTTCTTGGCTTCTGATCTTCTGTTCACTTGCTGATGACTTTGCCACATGTTCCCTGCCTGTGCTCAGTGGGCGTCACTGAGACGTCTGACTTCAGGTGGGAGTGAAGGTTTTACGCCTGAGAGTACTCTTGGCTTTGGCTTTCTGCTTGAGTCCAGGAATGCAGTGTCCTTTGTGCTCCTCTGGTTATGAATGCAGGGGATGCACAGAGTGACAAGTGGCAAGTAACTACTTGTGTCTTCTGAAGCAGAACAAATGGAGACTGATCAGAACAGATGGCTTCAGGGCAGAAGGAAGTGCTGGGCACAGGGACGGATGAGGTTGACCTGGGGTATCAGGAGGAGGAGGCCAGTGAGCCCTAACACAGAGCAGATGCTGGGAGTTCATCTGCAAACCGGCTGCTGATGTCTTCCCAATGTAGACGGAATTTCCAGGTCCCCAGGTGGCCTTTTCAGCGTATACGTTTTCATACACACTAACTGTGTCTTTAACTAAGATGAAAAGAGCTTGGCCCTTGTCTCCAGGACTTTGTATATGGGCAGGAGTGGGTGCCACCCTTGGGACTTAGGAACCAAGTCTGAGCAGATGTCCATGCTGTTGAAGAAACGGCTGTCAGGTGACATGGTCAGCCTTACTCTGTGAGCCTGGCAAGTTTTCTTGAGAAATGGATAGATTTTGTTTAGAATTAACCGTAATTTGCTACATTATGTTATTTCAAAAACATTGAAATGAAATAGAATTTCTAGAACTCGCGATGTTTTTATCTTTTGCTATCTGTCAAGCCTACTGTTTTTTATACCATTAGTAGTGACCTAATGATATGTTTATTCTGAAGCGATTATGTATTTTTGGCCTCAATTATAAAAAAAGCTAAAGTGGAGTTAGTTTTTAGTTGTTGTTTTTGTTTTAAATAATGAATGATTCAATTTAGTTGAATGATAAGATTTCTTTAGTGTACAGAAATAGGCAGGTGGCCTGCTCTCAGTAAAACTTGATACTGATCTAGGCAGTAGGCTTAATTAGGTCTTTAGGGTAATGAAGATAATTTCTGGGGGAAGTGTCAGAAATTCTAAGTAACAGCTTTATACTGTTTAGAAATAATTGGCCAGAATGTCTCCGTTATATTTAAACTACTTAGGTGTATTTAATGAAGTAGTGTATTTAGTGAATTGGTATCATTTTACAAACCATCGCACTGCTTTAAAAAGAAGCCCCCTCTTCTGTTTAAAGTAGTGGGATGGTTTGTAAAATGATCCTGGGACCGTCGCTGCTGGGACTCTTCTGCTTGTAGCTCTCATTTCCTTTCCCCTGAAGCTCCTCCACAGAGCGTTTGCCAAGCAGCGGGGCCGACCTGGAGTAGAGGCGCATCGTAGCAGGGCCCCCCTGTGTCACCCAGGCCTGAACCCCCTGGAGCTCATTTAGTTTCTTCTTTTGTCAAGAGTTCCCCTACCATACAGGCTGTTATAAGAATCAAAAAGGTAATAATAGCATGAACGAATTTTGAAAAGTGCAAATGCTAAACAAATGTAAAGTGATACGGCTTGTGAGGGTGCTTCGGTTTGTAAGTGATCATTACTTGATTTTTGAGCTGTTCATTTTATCAGAAGTAATGAGATCAGATTATCCATACTTAATGTAAAGGAAGGAATCTTAATTCCCCTGGTTCCTAGACTCACTTTTGTCTAAACAAGGCCATGTGCAGTTATATATACACCTGACCATTTTCCCCCCATATCTTTCAGAAAGCTGAGAGAATAGGTGTCAGTCATGGGAATATGGGAATGCTAATTGAAATGTTTCATGTTTTCAGATATATAGATCAAGGTCGAAACCCCCAACTCTATACCAAAGAGTGCCTGGAGAGGGCTCTAGCTAAAAATGAGCAAGTTAAAGGCAAGATTGACACCATGAAGGTAAGACTCTAAGGAGTGTCAGAAATACACTGGGAAGAGATGCATTCTCAGTGAAGTTTGGTTAAGAGACTGTCCTTTTTTTTTTCCATACTTGCTAGAATATTGACTATTTCATAATTTTACACATTGGGATTTCTGAATTCTGTAATAGGCAGTAAGTAAAATTAGATATGAGTGGTCTGTGTATAGCATTAAAACATACACTAATCTTATTCTTAAGAAAATCCAGGGTAATTTTTGTGATTGGCAGTTCTCACTGGCTGTGATTGTTTTCATTTTTTTAAGACGCACTTTTATTGCATTGATACTTTCTATTTCTGTAGTAATTTCTCGAACATTGATTTTTCTCTTCATTCAGCTTCTGACCGCCAAACTTCTTTTTACCATATCCACTGTCATGAAATTCTCCAGATCATCTGCTTGGTTTTTCTTTGCCTTGATGAAATGTAGAGAATTCTCTGCACTTGAACATGAAATAATTTTTTCTTAAATGGACTCAAATGTGGTTCAAATTGGTGTTTGGTTTCTTTGTTTGGACTTCACGCCGCTCGTTTCTGTTGGCGCCGTGTGACTGACTGACTGCCATGTACAGCAGGGAGCCCAGCCTGCCTCTCCTCCCACTCACACCACTTGCCCCTTCCTCCTCCAGGCCATCTACACTGGCCTGGTTTTCAGTTCTGGAATATATCCAGCTCTTGCATTTGTGTTCTTTTCTCCTGCTGTCTTCTCTGCCTGGAGCTCTTCCGTGTTCTGTCCTTCCAGTCTCAGATGATTTTGCCTCCTCGCAGAAGCCTTTGGGACCAGCCCCTTCTGCAGCTGCTTCCCTTGAGAATCCTGGTCAAGCTTTACCTTTTACTTTTTCTGTTTGCTCTGTCTCCTCTGCCGGCTCCTTGAGCTCCAGGATCACAGGGGACAGGAATGTCCTGTTCCCACTGACGCCTGGTGCCAGACTGGGACACTTGTGCTCAGTTGTGGCCGATGTGCACAGGCAGGCATGGTCAAACAGTGGCCTTTTGGTGCTCTGGCCGAGTGGGAGGAGCAAGGGGAGGAGCTGTCAGAAGGAGACTTGCCTAGTCACAGGCAGGCCACAGGGCTCCCAGAATCCCATGCAGGCGATCCCCTCCAGGTAGTAAGCAGCACACCTTGGAAGTGGTATTTTGTTAGAGTTGCAGGTATGGTGCCCACACCTCATCTCTGTTTGTCCATTTGGGATTGAAGAGTTGTTGCATCCAGCATCACCTTCAGCGCCTAGTGTACTCTTTATCAGAAGCGAAGGGTGATGGTTTTTATCCAGTCCGCTTGGTGAAGCTGAGTGAGAATTATAATGGCCAGTAGAAGCGTCTCTCTCCATGTGAACACAGCCACTGGGCCCCCAGGGACGTGGCTTACAGTTGCAACAGGCTCCTGTCACACCGATGCCATCGGGCAGTGCAGAATCGTGCTGCTGGCGGTGACGCCTGGGGCCGTGCAGTTCCGCTTCCTCTTGCATATGTTGCCATTGGTGTCATTTCCTCTGAGGTCAGTGGAAGTCTCAGGTCAGTCCTGTTGCCCTGTTTTGCTTAGCGGGCCCTGTGTTTAAACTTCCAGAAGGCATATTTTAAATAGCTATTGGAGTGTTGATGTAGAGCGCTCCTTTGAAAATGTGTTTTCTTTGTAGAAATTTAAAAGCCTGTTGATTCAAGAACTTTCTAAAGTATTTCCGGAAGACATGGCTAAGTATCGAAGCATCCGCGGGGAGGATCACCCGCCTTCTTAACCAGCTCACCCGCCCTCTGTGAAGATCCCTGTTGACGGTGATGCTGCCTAAGGCTGGGACTGGAGCGCCGATGCCACCTTCCTGCTGACGATGCCACCTTCCTGCTGACGTGGGACTGGGCCCTGTTACACCCCTCAGCCCTTCTGTCCTCATTGTTCGGCCTCATGGGACAGCGGGGCTAGAGGAGAAGCGGAGCTGTGTCCCGGCCATTCCAGCAGCTTCTCTGTCCATCTGGCGTCGTCTGGCTCTCAGAGTGGTGACTCCGTATCACCATGGGGATCATTCTCTCTGCAGGCAAATGGGGCACAGGAAAACAGGCTTGGAAATATTAAATATGATGGGTACATTAAAAGTTTTACAACATTCTACCTAATATTTTTCTTTTACTGTACTCTTTCTGTTCTATTTTGTGTCAGAAAGCTAAAAGACTAGGAAAAGTTTTTTTAATAGAAAAATCGGTTTAATGTGGAAAATATTTAAATTGGTATTATATTTTACATTTTCAAGTAGAGTGCATAAATTGTTTTAAATGTAACTGTTTTCATGGATTTCAATTAGACATGCATACAATAAATGAAGTGGCTTATTCCATGTAATTATTTTTGTAATATTTTTATAATATAGTACAGTGTGTCTTGTAAACAGTCAATTATTGCTTTCCCAGAGAGTTGGTAATATTCATAAGAAAATTTGTTCTCCAGGCATTTAGGCAGGAAAAGCTAAAGCAAAATGCAGAATTCCAATTTTTCTACAACCCCTTTCCTAGGGGCTGTGAACACCAGTTTTCTTGAAGGACGCCCTGCAGTGTGTGCTTATACACCACGAGGGGATTCAGTGAAACTGCACCTGGTTGGTGGTGGTGAGAACTGCATTTCTCATGAACTGCAGGTGGCGCTGTTTCTGTGATCTGTAGGAGTTGAGGCCCTAGTGTGGCCTGTGCTGGGCTCCACCTGTAGACCCCTGTGTTGGAATGGCCTGGGCAGGCTGGTTAGCAAGGTAGGGCCCCAGTTCAGACCTATTAAGCTGCAGGCTTTAGGATGGGGCTGGGGATCTGCATTGATTTGCCTCCTATCATTGATCCTGAACCAGCCTAGATCCTAGCCAGGGCTGTCAGAAGAAAACACTACATTCTGGGTAGTTTAAACAACAAATATTTATTTTCCCACAGTTCTAGAGGCTGGAGTCCAAGACCATGGTACCAGCAGAGTGGGTTTCCCCCAAGGCCTCCCTGGCCTGCAGATGGCCACCTGCTCGCCATGTCCTCACATGGCTGCTCCTCTGTGTGTGTCACAGCCCTGGTGTCTCTTCTGTGTGTCTTAATCTCTTCGGAATCTAAGCACACTGGTTAGGTGGTATTAGGACTCACCCGAAGGACCCATTTTTAACTTACTTCTTTGAAGATCATCTCCAAATACAGCCAAATACAGTCACATTCTCAGGTCCTGCGGTTAGGGCTTTGACACGGGTTTTGTGGGGACACAACTCAGTCCAGAATGCTCCGCAGGAGGGTTGTATTTCCTCAGTCAGGGACCGGGCCCCTTAGGAAGTTGGTCCCTCATTAGCAGTTCTGTTCTCTCCAAAAGCACTAGAAAAGGACTCCTACCTAGGGGAAGAGTTTCTGTTAGAGATGAGTAGGCCCCTGTCCGGCAGGTCCGGTGCCTGCAGTCCCTGTCCGCCTTGTTTTTCCGGCATAAAGATGCTGACTTTGGCTGCTGCACCAGGGCCCTGTGGGCACGTGGCTCGCTGGCTCTTGCCACACACCTCACCTGCATCCACTCAGCTGGCCCTCCCCAGCCCTGCAGGGTCCAGCTTTCTTTGTATTACTCATGTTGAAGTTGGGGCACCAGGGCTTAAATAGCGTGCCCAAAGCCCTGCAGCTTCACCTCCCTCTTTGCTGGCTCCTGGTGGGTCCAGGGTGTCCACAGTCCCCTCTTCCTGGGTTCTGAAACATGGAGGCTGTGCCGGCAGTGGGGGCTCTTCTACGTGTCCTGGGACTGAGCTATTCAGCTGGCTTCAGGGCTGTTTGAATCCTGATGTCTGAGCCTTGGGAAGAGGGAGTGGGTAACTCAGATGCATATCTGGCAGCTGGTGGAAATAGCCCCACAGCATGGGAGTCTGCAGACCTAGGCCCATTAGGGGCAGGCGTAGCTGTCACACATTATTCTGTAATATTCACCAGTCTTTTTGAGTAAAAGTTTGGGTATATGGATGCACTGCCTGGTGTATCTCATCACCAGACTCTCATCAGTGATGACACCACCACAGTGGGTCCCCAGGCAATGAATAGGTGTTAAAGCCTCTCGATGCTGTGATAGGCCACATGCCCCTGAGTTCACAGGAAGGTCTCCTTTTTCCACCCCACCTGCCATTCCTGTTAGTCGTAAGTGCCCATCACTTTGAAATCCCCTGAGTTGCTGAGGAATCTGTGTAGCTCGGAATTGATGTCAGCGTGAGAGCACTAGAGGGTTCCAGGCTGCATCTGACACTTGGCAGGGGATGCTGTGACTGTCACTGCCACTACCTTCCAGGCCTCTCCACCCAGAGGAGCTTGGGTTCAGGCACACACACCTGGCCTCATTCTTTCTTCCATTGGCCCTTCATCCCTTCCTTTCGAAGACATGGGTTTAGTTAAAAGAATGATGATGAGAGCCATCCTGGGGCGACATCAACCATTTCGATCAGCTTCTTCACAGCACCCCTGCCCACTGCTACGCAGTTCGTTGCCAATCCCTGCTTTGCTTCTGATTTATTCTTCTCCATCCCTTTCTTCCTCCAGACACAGATCAGGCAAACAGCCCCGGGCCCACTGATTATTGTTATGCCCAAGAATACCGCTGAACCATGAGGCCGGTACAGATTCAAACGGCCTGAGCCTGTATCACTGCTCTCGATAATCTGTGCTGCCTGTGAGTCAGAACGGAAAAGCAAAAAATAAGCCCCACCTTTACACAGAACTAGAGCATTCTTTATCTTTTTGGGTATATAATCAGAAGGGTTCATTACAGAAAACTGAAAAATATAGCTACAAAAATCTCCATATTTCTGCCCAAAGTGTTGATACTGTGATTTTCACCCAACTAGACGTTTTTCTTTGTGCACACACACACACACACACACACACATTGAGTAACTAGATACGGGATTATTACTATACCCATGAGTTGGTGACCTGTGTTATTCTACAGGATGCCTCAGTTCCTCCCACATAATTTTAATATTTAGTGTTCCATTAATATGTTAACAGCAGTTATGTTATTTACATGCTAGACAGTTTAAGCACTTTCTATGCATTGCCTCAATTCCCATGGTAAACCAGTGAGGCCAACAGATGAGGGACTTGAGGCACCTGCTCGGGTCACCCAGCTGAGTGGGAGAGCCGGGCCTGTGCCCACCATGTCACAAGTATCTGTGGCTCTCCTGGGCTTAGTTCATCAGCTCCCATTGGGTACCCGTGTGAGTCACAGGTTTTCACTAATATGAAGTTAGTGTCTTTGACCTAACATCTTCCGCTTGTTCAATTATGATTTAGCGTAAATTCCTGGAAGTTGAGCTATTGGAGTTACACTTCATTAGGATTGTGATGCCACCTGCCTGTTGCCCTCAAGTCCTGAAATAGCCAGGTGTTTTTAGTTACAAGGGCAAGTGCTCATCTCTGGGGAGTATCAGTGATGCCACTGAGTAGTTTTATTAATTTTCTGTGTTCTTTATCTCCATTTTTGAATCCTGTCAAATATGTATGGATGCCTCATTAAAATATTTCTACAGTCAGTGACAATACAGGTGCTGGCTGCAAACAGGGTCGCAGGCTTGCCCTGTATAGCCATATGAGCCTGCTGTTTCCTGCCACTCACCTGCATAGAGGTGACCCATCTGTCCGAGTGACAGAGGTGCCATTGCTCCAAGGGAGTTCGACAGAATATACAGCCTTGGTCCTGTCAAGACTCAGGTGATCTTAGGTGGCCAATGTACCACTTATTACACTTTTTAAATATACCACAAACCTAAGAAGTTACAAAGGAAAAGATTGATACATTTGGCTATGTAGCTAAATTAGAAGAAAAATAACATAAGGCTAAAAACACCACAAACTCAAAAGGTGAAAAAACTAAGAAAGATCCTTTTTTTTTAAAAATTAAAAAGAGACAGTGGCCCAGGTCAGAGTGCAGTGGCACAATAATAGCTCACTGTAATCTTGAATTTCTGGGCTCAAAGGATTCTCTTACCTCAGCCTCCTGTGTAGCTGGGATTATAGGTGTGCACTACTGTGTCTGGCTAATGTTTTTTATCTTCCTTTTGTAAAGACAGAGTCTCAGTATATTGCCCAGGCTCGTCTCAATCTCCTGGCCTCAAGTGACCCTCTCTCCTTGGCTTCCCAAAGTGCTGAGATGATAAATATGAGCCACTGAGCCCAGTTGTGATCCTTCTTATACATATCACAAGGAACTTAATAACTGCTATGCAGAACTCTTTCACAAATAAGAAAAATAACCCAGCAGAAGAATAGGCAGGTGTTAATCGTTACAGTGTTTACAAAGAAAAAAAGGCAGTAACTTGAATGTCCCTTAACAATGGTTTATCCATTTCCTGGATAACTGCTATGACTAACCTGAATGAATGGATGAAGATCTGTATGCATTGATACAGACAATTGGACAATATATGTAATTACAAAACATGTTTGTTCAGTCAACTTTAGCTGAGGGTCTGCATTATCCAAGCTCTATCTGAATGAGTTTCTCCAAGGCAGGCTTCTGCCTACCTGTGGCAGAACCACAAAGGAGCTTATTAAAGTTCTGAATCTAGGCCTCATTCCACCAGCTCAGCTTCAGGAGAGCCCTCTCTTTCCTGGACTTCGAAACAGCATGCTCCAGCAGAGGTTCAGTGCTGGGCTCCTCGAGGCATCTTTCCTCACCCACCCTCTCCCTGGCCAAGCTCATTTGTCCCCTGGCACCAGTTACCATTCTGTGCTAAGATTCTAGGTTTATAGCCCAGCCTACACTTCTGTAACCCAGCTTCCATTTTTTCACCTCTTGGCTATTCTCCAGGAGGCTCAAACTCAGTGTCTCTAAAATAATCAGATATCTTTCCCACCCAAGTCACCTTCTGTGTCTCCCTCAGAAAGTGGCATGAACTTTTATCTGTTCATATCATCTTTGCTTCCTTTCTGTCCTTCTCTCTTCCCCTGCCCTGGGGTCACTGCCATTGCTGAGTCTCCTAAGTCTCCCATTAACTTGATTTTATTTATTTATTTTTGCCCCAGTCATACTAGTATTTCATGATCCCAGACCACCAAACCTCCATATAACTCACCTCTTTACCTGGCTCACCTGTGCCCCTTTCAGGTTGCAGAGTAAAAGTCATTTTTGTTATTTCACCTTTTCTGACACCTCAGACCAGTGTTGATCTGTTTGTCAAACTCTCCTTCGACATCTAGTTAAGTATCAAAGGTAACTCTCAGAGTTACAGAAGAAGTGTGTGACCTTCAAGACTGTAATCTCCTTAGGAGCCTGGACCACACCAGCCTTGTCCACTACTATACCCTGAACTTATCATAGTGCCTGAGACATAATGGGTATGTATCAATTATTAAGTAAATGAGCAAACCGATGTATACATTTGGCCTCAGATTCTATAACACAAGTAAATCTGGGTGTTTAAAGAATCTTGCATGGGTCTAGCAGTGACCAAGAGAAAGTATACAAAGTGAGTTTGTGAGTAGGCAAAAATTAAATGTCACAAATGCATTGGATTCTGGAAGGACTGTTTTCTCCCCTGGCATATTCATCAGGGAGTTGTTGGTGTCACCCATCTGTACAGCCATACTTTATAATCCACAGGTAATTCTGGTCAGCTGGCTGGGAGCTCAGTAGCTGAAATAGTGAATGCAGATGAATGGTTGGATGGATGAATGGGTAGATGGATGGATGGATGGATGGTTGGATGGATGGATGGACGGATGAATGGTTGAATGGGTAGATAGATGGATGGATGGATGGATGGATGGTTGGATGGATGGATAGATGGATAGTTAAATGGGTAGATGGATGGATGGTTGGATAGGTAGATAGATGGATGGGTGGATGGATGGGTGGATGATTGGATGGATGGGTGGGTGGTTGGATGGGTGGATGGATGGATGAGTGGATGGATGGATGGGTGGATGGTTGAATGGGTGGATGGGTGGGTGGATGGATGGATGGATGGATGGATGGATGGATGGTTGGATGGTTGAATGGGTAGATGGATGGATGGATGGATGGGTCAATGGATGTATGTAAAATGATCCAGAATACGCTGCATGTTTCAGCTCCAAAGAAAGACCTGAGTTCAAAATGGTCTTGACTCACTCATTCATTCCCTCTGGCCTCAGCCCATTTGGAACCTGAAGCAGGCCATCTGCAGGGACTTTCAGTTCGGTAATTTTGTCTTCATGGGTATCTTGCTGACGTCACCGGAGCAGTGGTGGTGTGCTTTCTTCACACTCATGCTCACCACTTTCCTTTCTGAGGCCTTAGCACAGCTGGTAGCCAAGTTTCAGTTGCTTCTGGGGTCCAGATACACATCAACTTTCTCCTGTTATGATGGGAAGAATGTGGCTGGCCCTTAAAGGGTACCACTCTGTGTTTATTTTGATGACCCTAAAATGATTCGGCATCCAAGTTAGTTTCTAGGAATCGGTTGCTATCTGAAGTACAGAATGACCTTATTACATACTGTGAATTATCATTGGATTATTGAACCGACACTCTAGATTGCATTCATTTTTAACATAAAAGTTTAAATGCAGGTGCTTACATTACTTAGATAAAAATGAAAGGTCAAATAGTTCCTGTATGAAGGTAAAGGTGAGAGAGAGAGAGAGACCCAGAATAAAGCTAAGACAGAAGCTGTTTCTCTTCATAGTCTGATCGGAACAGGTTGGTGGAGCTGCTATATTCAGAAAGGCCATCGCCTACCACTTGGGGAGCTGTCCTACAGAGAGGCCCATGTGGCAGGACACAGAAGGGTGGGGGGTTGGGGCTCTTGTCAGAAGCCTTCAAGCTTGGGAGCAGATCCTTCCCAGTGGAGCCTGGATGACTGGCCTGAGCAATTCTTTTACTGCAGCCTGTAAGGCACCCAGCTAAGCCCTGCCTAAAGTTCTGGCCCACAGCATCTTTGATACAACGGAGATTTGTTGTTTTAAGCCACTAAGTTCAGGGGTAATTTGTTACTTAGCAGTGGGTAACCAGTGCACTGTTTGACAATAGGTAGATGTGTAGGAAGAAAGGAAGAAGGAAAAGAGAGAATGAAAGAGGTGGTTTCTGTTGTCTATTGTTTGGTAACACCCTATTCGCCCCTTGTCCCTTGAAAATAAGGAAGATCTTAGCGGCTTAAAAGATCAACCTCCATTTGTTCGCCCACTACTCTGATTTGGCTAGGGCTTCATGGGACGACAAGGGCTTCACTTGGGGCTGGCAGATCCACTTCTGAGGTAGCTCATGTGGCTGGCGAGGTGGTGCTGGCTGTGGCTGGGAGCTGGAGGAGCTGGGGTTGTTGCAGGATCCTTGGTTTTCCTCTATGTGCACCTTTTTCGGTGGTGAGGTCGGGCTTCTCATGGCATGGATATTGAGTTCTAAGAGGGAAGTTCCCAAGAGTGAGAGATCCAAAAGACCACACCCCAACATGCAAGCTCTTCACTCCACCTGCTGATGTCTGGCTGGCCAAAGCCAGTGCCACAACCAAGCCCAGGTCAATAGCATGAGTTTTTTGAGTTGTGGTTCACTGGAGGCCATTGGAGCAACTCTCTGTAACTTAGCCATGTATGTATTTATCTAAAATACTGAAGGCTTTTTTATTACATAACACTAGCATGGTTGCATTACTTGCAATTAGATCATTCATCTATATTAAGAGGCCCTTTAGAAAAACCCAGCACATGGCTTCATTGAAGTTAGAGAATTAACCACACCACAGTGTAATGAATCACAGCTCTCAACACTCATACTTAGTCAAATATGAGAATGTTAAGCAGTGTCTTCATATTCAACGTGTTTCTCTCCCTTAAACTCATTATGTTTCCCATTCCCTATTTCCAGATTTTCTTTATGCCACTCTCCCTTTTTGATTGTGGATTAAACCCTTAACTCAGTCAACTGGTCAGCAGAATGATGACCCCAAAGCTGTCCACATCCAATTCCTGGGACCTGTGAATAGATCGCCTTACATGACCTTAGGAACTTTGTAGATACAGTTAAGATAAGGATAAGCCAAGACAGGAGGTTTTCCTGGTGAAAAGGTTTTCTTGGACAGGAGGTTGTGCAGGTGGGCCAACATAATAACGGTTGTCATTCCAAGGGGAAGGTAGGAGGGTCAGAGCCGGAGAAGGAGATGTGAGGAAGGAGACAGGCTTGGGGGGCAGTGAGAATGGTATAATGGATGGTGGAAGATGCTATGCTTCTGTGCTTGGATGAAGATGAGGCCATGAGCTATGCAGATGGCCCTTAGAAGCTCAGGCCAGGAACAGGATTCTCCCCTAAAGCCTTCAAAAGAAATACAGCCCTACTGACATCTTGATGTTGGGACTCTGACCTCCAGAACTGTAGGAGATTACATCTATGTTGTCCAAGTGTGTGGTGGTTAGTGACGGCAGCCATAAGAAACCAATCGTCAGGCTGGTGTGGTGGTTCACGACTGTACCCAGCAGTTTGGGAGGCTGAGGTTGGTGGATTGCTTGAGCCCAGGAGTTCAAGACCAGCCTGAGAAATATGGTGAAACCCAGTCTCCACTAAAAATGCAAAAATTAGCTGGGCATGGTGATGCATACCTGTAGTTCTAGGTACACGAGAGGCTGAGGTGGGAGAATCGCTTGAGCCCAGGAGGTTGAGGCTGCAGTGAATTGAGATCTTGTCACTGCACTCAGCCTGAGCAACAGAGCAAGAACCCGTGTCAACTAATATAATAATAATAAAAAGAAACCAATATCCCAACTGAGCAAACAGATGGGGCAATGAACTAGTAGATGAGGCAATCTGCTTATTGGCCTATTGAAGATGGGGTAATCGTAACTACTGGTTACACTTGGAGTTAAATTGTTGTAATCTTGTTTAACCCCAAAGTCTCAAAATGCATGGTAAATATGAAGTGATCATCCTGCAAAAAGCATTTTGCAGAGGAGATAATTGAAAATAAATCGGCAGACATATCTGGGGACCTAATTTCTGTTCTGACTTGAGACTTTTCCTTGTTCTTTTATCATAGGTCAAAAGGACAGCTTATGATATGGTTAGGCTTTGTGCCTCACCCAAATCTCATCTTGAATTGTAATCCCCATAATCCCCATGTGTCAGGGAGGGGCCAGGTGGGAGGTGTTTGGATCATGGGTGTGGTTTCCTCCATGCTGTTCTCCTGATAGTGAGTGAGTTCTCATGAGATCTGATGGTTTGATAAATGGCGGTTTCCCCTGCACTCCTCCCTCTTGCCACCTTGTGAAGAAGGTGCGTGCCTCCCCTTTGCCTTCCACCGTGACTGTAGGTTTCCTGAGACCTCCACAGCCCTGCGGAACTGTAAGTCAATTAAACCTCTTTCCTTTATAAATTCCCCAGTCTCAGTTATGTCTTCATAGCAGTGTGAGAACAGACTCATTCAGCCTCTGAGGACGCAGGAGCCCTTTGAACAGGAAGGAGTGGCTGAGAGCTGATACTGCCCCAGAATTCCTGCTTGCTGCCCGTGTGAGTTTCCCGAGACTACCATCACAAACTGCCACAAGCTGGCTGGCTTCAAGCAACAAATTTGTTCAGTCCCAGCTCTGGAAGCCAGAAGTCCCTAATGCAGGTGTCAGCAGAGCCACGCCCCCTCCAAAGGCTCTAGCAGGGGATGCTTCCTTGCTTCTTTCAGCTCTGGTGGCTCCTGGAGCTCCTGGGTTTGTGGCCCATCACTTGGATCTCAGCCTCACCCTCACATGGCTCCTCTTCTGCATCTCTTGCAGGGACGCTTGTCATTGGACTTAGGACCCACCTGGATAACCCAGGGTGATCTCATCTTAAGATTTTAACTTCATTACATCTGCCAGGATGCTATTTTAAAGAAGGTCACATTCCTAGGCTTTGGGTGGACGTATGTTTTGTGGGCCCCTATCGAACCAGCACACCACCCCCTCAGGCAGGACAGGCCATTGGGCACCCTGGCCTTGCTGAGCTTTGGGCTGGCCGCATGGGGCTGGGTCAAGTCCTATTCAGGTGCTGCCCTATCCCTTTTCCTGGTCCCCTGGAGTTGGCCTACTGCCCACCGTAACTGTCGGTGTCCTCTCCTCCCAGTGGGGACTAGTCCAGAGTGGGGGCGCAGGACCGAGACCTGGCAGGAACACCCTGCAGCATGTGTCCATGAAGAGACAGCAGCAGCATTTGTCTTATTCCTTGTACCAAATGATTCTCTTCTGTTTCTTGGAAAAAAATAATTAAATGACACAAAAAGAAAAAGAATGACATGACTTGGTGATAAGAAGAAATACTGTGGGTGGCAATGGGAGTCACACAGCTGGGAAAGCCAGAGTTTTTGCAGATGGCCCTGGCATACACATGCTTCAGCAGAACCCTGGGAGTTCAGGTATGCTGAGGGTGGGCTGGGCTGCGT
This sequence comes from Callithrix jacchus, assembly GCF_049354715.1. Lineage (NCBI taxonomy): Eukaryota > Metazoa > Chordata > Mammalia > Primates > Cebidae > Callithrix > Callithrix jacchus. The sequence goes on from NC_133503.1 coordinate 199,500,620, forward strand.
GCACGGGACTGCCAGGCCACCGGGCAGGAGTGGCGCGGGCATAGGTGGCCACCGACAGGACGTGTGGGGAGAATTTCTGTGTCCCCAGCAGTGTTGCAGGAAGCCCCTGAGGATGCTCTGCCAGAGGAAGACTTGAACTACTTCATTGCCCAGGGAAGGGCTGTGCCCTTTTCCTCAGCTGGCAAGTACAGGTTCTCCATGGAAGACACAGACACAAGCTCCAGCTTGTCATTTATACACAGTTTCAAAACCACACACATAATGGGCTGTTTGCTTTTGGGAAGTGCATGGCAAATGCAGAGATGGGATGCACGTGCCCGTGTAATTTTAAACACGTTGGAAATATAGATGAGGCCATTTCTAATTTGTGGACTGTCTGGCTGCAGTGATTTATCATGCACAGACCTGAAGTGTCACCACACTGCCATGTTGGGCAGATGCAGATTGCACTGTTCTCATGGGTTTTTGGAAGATAGAACCCTCTGAAGTATGAACACCTTGCTTATAAGCAGACCCAGTGGCATAGCAGTCCCACCATCAAGCCGATGGCTAATCCAGGTGTTTTGCAGGCAGAACATTATTATTTTGAATAAACTCGATAGCAATTTTTCAGTATTAACATAAACCCAGCCTTTCAGGGTCTGCCTGACTGGCCATGGGTGTGTGGCTGGTCACAGAGGGGCTGGGCGTCCAGCAGCATCCTGTGACTCAGCCCTGTGCTGTATCTGCTTTGCCCGCAGAAGGCTTGCACACACCATGTGTACTCATGCTGAAACTGAGGCTTTAAAAGATTCCTCCAAGACAGTCACGAAGTCTGTGTGGTTTGAGGTCCCTGAGCTGACCCATTTGGGGGTGTTCTCTTACCTGGTTGGACACAGCTGGGGACCCAGCTCCTCCATTCCTCTCTGGAGCTCTGTCAAAGCCGGGGTCTTCTAGGCAGCGTTCCTGCAGTTGCCTTGATGATCCTGCCATCTGAGATTTGGCCTCATCACCGGACTTTGCTCTGGAGGCAGATTTAGCAGCCTTGATGGCACCACTGCTGAGGGCGGAGCCAGCAGTGAGGCTCCATGGGAGCCGGAGATCAGCATCTCCAACTCTATGGAGAGACCCTGGCACTGTGCCACTGTACGAGGTGTTGATCACTGACTCTGGATCAGGCCCTGTGCACAGGTTTGAGGGATGGTACCTTGCTTATCCCCAGACCCACTCCACTCACACAGGGGAGCCAGGGTCCCAAGCAGGGAAGAGACGTCGTCTCCAGGGTCACCTATGCAGTAGGCAAAGTGCAGCCTGGATTTTGCTCAGACTGCCTTGGGTGAGAGGACCTGGTCATTCCGGAATGTGCTAGAGGCGGAGGGGAGGAGGAACTGAGGGAGACAGGGAAGGTGACTTGCCTCATGCTGTGTGATACCAGGTGGGCTGTGCTGTGCGTGCGGGTCTCACCTTCAGCTTGCAGGAGCTCTGAGCACATCACACCCTGAAACCACTGGGGCTGTATCATCGCTGGTCGGGGAATGTATTGGGATGGTCGTTCAGGCCGAGTGTGAGTGGGAATGCAGGCGCCAAGGTGATCAGTAATCCCTGTATGGAAGATGCCATTTGTCCCAGCTGCCAAAGAGCCACATTAGGAGCAGAGACCTCAAGGAACCCTGTTTTGTTTCTTGCTCCAGTCTCAGATTCCCAGTTCTGTTTAGAAGATGCCCTCTAACTAGAGCTAATTCATTTCAATATAACAATGTATAACATATATACACATGTGTATCCACATGCATATACTTATGAGCTCTGTGTGTATATATCTTTGCATCTGTGTGTGTGTGTGTGTGTGTGTGTGCAGTCTTTTAGGGACTTAGGGATAAGGGAGGGCAATTGGGGACATTTGCGGATGGGAGCCTGGACTGGGTTGCATGGTGCCTCCCTCCAAAATTGTGTCCTCCAAAATAGTCATAACACACCTGAGAGCGTGACTTATATTTTGTTGATACAGCCAGTTAAGGTAAAATGAGGTCACACTGGATTAGGGTAAACCCTAAGTCCAGTGACTTGTGTCCTTGTAAGAGAAAGACACTCAGAAGAGCATGCCAGGGAGGATGGTGGCAGATTGAACTGATGCAGCTGCAAGCCAAGGCACCCCAGGAAGCTCCGGGGTCACAAGAAGCTGCAAGAATCCAGGAGGAGCCTGCCCTGGAGCCTTCAAAGAGCACAGTTCTGCTGACACCTTAGGTTCAGACGTTTCCCCTCCAGAACCGTGAGAGACTGAATTTCTGTTGTTTTCAGCCACTCAGCTTGTGGTGATTTGTTACAGCATCCTCAGGAAACAAATGTAAGAGCCCAAGGTTGGATGAGCCGGGACATGGTACAAAATGTACACACTGTAGGGAGCTGCAGCCCTGGGGAGTCTGGGCACCGTTTTGGAAAGCAGGTGCTTGAAGTGTTCAGCTCGACAGCCCACTCCTGGCAGCCAGGAGAGTGAACTAGGAGGTGGCTCCCACCAAGCTTCCAGGCCAGGACCCCCTGGCTCAGCCCATGGCAGGATAGTGGGTCTCTTAGTGATTTGCTGTCCTGTGTGCTGAAGCACCACCCCCTGTTTCACTTACCACCCTGATTTGGGGGCTCCCTGCATAGGCCTTACCTGGTTTAGCTGGGTTCCCGAGGCCTGACCTAGCTGCAGCTCAAAGCGATGCCTGATAGTGCAGGCCCGGTACTGCAGCCTGCGGTCCCTGCCGGGCAGGAGAACTGGTGGGCATCAGTGTAGGGCCCTGTTTGGCCTGTTCCTAGCTGTATGGCCTGGTGGTTTCTCTCGGCTGGGGCACTTCTAGAGTGGGAAGAACAACCTCCCAGTGTTAACAGAAGGAAGGCCTGCGCTGACGCGTTTACTCTCTGTGGGGCTGATCGGTCAATCAAGGGCCACTTTGCTTATTCCTGTCTTTATTTTACTGAGTTTGATTGCTAGTCTTGGTTCCCAGAGCAACGGTCTGATTTTCTTTTTCACGTCCTATTTTCTAACACGTCTGCCAGACCTATAGCCCTGGTTCCATGAAGACGGGGATGAGGATGGTGATGTTGAGGTCTCCCCAGCACAGAACAGCATGCTCAGGCAAGTTCACTATTTCCTTTCAGGTATTTTCTGCTCAAAGAAGACTTCCAAGACAGAAAGGAGGAGACTGGACAGTACCACGATGTGGGGACAGACCAAATAAGGTCACAAGATCCCCGTAGCTGGCGTCTTTATAGCAGAGCCGTTATGGTCATCAGAACAGGAAGGAGGCCGGCCTCCCCCTGCGGCGCATGCAGAGGAAATTTGGAACATAAGCTGGGAAAACAAGGGATCCACTGGCAGAATATTTATCTCTAGCTTCATTTATAGCATCCTTTGGCTCAGAATCAGACATCAGCAAAGCAGCAGAGAGGGTGGGGCTGCTCGCTGAGCACTGAGCACCGGCCGTGTTTGGGGCTTCGCTGCCGCTCAGGCGGTCATGTGTCTCTTCGTTTTCCTTCGTGGTCCTGCCCTGTTCTGCTCAGCACTGGGGCCGCCTGCCTCTCCTTCTGCAGTTGGCTCCTTGTTCTACAAAGCCGTTTACTGGCCCCAAATTAAGGCAGTCGTGTAGGGAGGAAGGCAGATGGCTAGAGTCCCTGTTTCAGGGGGCTTTTCTGCCTTTGCATTTCTGTTGGGGAACGGTATTGCCAGTTAGGCTTGTGCTAGGATTTTTCGTGATGGATTAAAAACCATCTCTATTTTTCCATTATCATTGAGGGTTTCCAGGTTTTTTTAGGGTGAGCAATCTTATACGTCCATCATACCTTAAAATTTTAAAAATAATTTTATATAACAATAATTTAAACATGCAGGAAAATAATTATAAATGAATGTACATATGTGTTGTATTTTCTTTTAATTATGATTGTCCTTTACTGTTTCATGTAGGTTTGCTGTGAATTAGGAAAGGTTCAGCTAAGAGTGAGCTGCAAAAATAGAAATTAATTTTTCTCCTGCGACAGCAGTGCTAAGCTGTCTGCTCAGACAGCCGTAGCTCCTCACAGGCATCCACCAGGACCCAAGCTCACTGTCTCCTGGGCCATCCTCAGCATGGGCTCTGACCTCCTATCACAGGATGGCTGCTGCACCTCCAGGCATCATGTTTGCATTCCAGGCAGGAATAACATAGAAGAGGTAGGGCAAAGGCCGATGGGCAAAAAGATTACTCCTGTGGAAGTTCTGCCATTTTATTCTGGAAGGGCTGTCTTTCTCATGGACTTCTGCTCACATCTCATTGACAAGAACCCTGTCACACAGCCCCCTGATTATGAGGGAGTTGAGTGGTCTTTTAGGTCTTACAGCCTTTAGAAGAGGCAGGCAGGGGTGGAGGGGACGGACAGGGAGTGGGAGTTCTCAGGCAGCCAGTGGGGCCTGCCCTGGCACATTCAGGATGAAGGACAGCCTGGATTTCCATTCACTGTGTGCTCACGTTGGCCTTTTCCTGTAGAAACTTACTTTGTAGGAGTGACTTAAGGCTAAAAATTGAATTTCATATAAGTAAATTTAAACCCCAGATGCGTCACTGTGAGTTTTCAAGTTTAGTTTATCTGATGAGCCCAGGCCCAGCATCGCACCTCACTGTCTAGACAGAGTTTGGAAGAAGCAGCAGCAGCCATCCAGGCGGGCTGTCTGCAGGCTCCCTCTGCGCATGCTGAAGAGTAGCGTGGATGGTGACCATGCTCACCAGAGGCTGCGTCCATCCTGAAGCTGCAGATGAGGGGCTTTGCCCATGGCCCTGCCCGCATCCATGGCTGCTGCCTCCCTGGCTGGCTTCACCTTTGCTCCTGCCTCGAGTAGTCTCAAGTTAGGGTATAGATGCTGGCGGGACCTGGGTACATAGTCCCGGGAAAAGCAAGCAGGAGTTGTCCTGATTCTCCAGGTGGGAGGATTCCCGACTCAAGCTGTAGGTCCTGGGAGGCACAGACATTCTCAGGTGCCACCTGCAGCTGCGGGTGGATGGCTTGGGGAACCAGGGGCCTCCTCTACCTGCAGTGGCTGTGGGAGCGTCACCCTCTTTAGCACATCACACCTAGTTTATTTCACCGTTTCATCTGCCATTATCTGTTCCTACCTTCCTGCTTCTCAGCCGTTCCCCTTCTCAAGGCTGGGGGAGCTGGATGGATGCAAAGATGGCTCCAGGGCCTGCAGCATTCTGCCTTCTCCTTCCAGCTCTTCTTCCCTTGCCTTCCTGCCCAGCCTTCACCTTGAAAATGCCCTGAGCTCTTTTCCTGTGCCTTCCTCAGCCACCTGCTTGCAGAGGGGCTGAGGATGAGAAAGAGACGGTTCCTTCCCCACCTGCCCTACGCTCACTCTGCGCGTCCACCCACTGAGCCTCCAGGGACCCTTCTTCTTCTCTCAAGGTGTGTTAGGGGAAGAGGCACATATTTTAAGGTGCCCTCTGGGCAGCCTCTTTGTGTCCTGCTGTTTATTAATTTGCAGCCACACGCAGCCTGGAGTGTCAGCATCCCAAAGGGATGTTAACACAGACATCCACTGATTTAATCAAAAGCAGCAGCTGGGGCCTGGGGTGTGGTCGAGTTATGAAATGAAGTCACAATGCAGCACACAGGATGGGCCTTTCATGGGAACTGTTGGTCTGACCGCTTTAGGTTAGGGGTGTGAGTGAAACTGACTGCTCACCCTCAGATGTGTGTCATGCCCCACTGTGAAACTCATTGCGTTTCAGTAGCACGCGGAGGCCATTATCATTGCTATTATTAATAACCGTTTATTAACCGCTCACAGGGTGCAGCCGGAGAGCTTACTCAGCACAGAGCCCTCCCATACAGAAACTGGGCGTGCACAGGGTCGATTTTGGCCTGAGTTTTTTATTGCTGCTCTTGTTAAGCTTAAATAGTCTTTTGTTTGTACAAATGTGATTTTGTGCAGCAAGCAAAAGCAGCTAGTACCCTTAACACTGCTGTTTCACACATGCATTTTTCACGGTGAGAAATGCGAATGATGCAGAGCGTTCCAGGCCCAGCCTCCGCGCTTTTAACTGCACACATCCTCCCGGGCACACCAGACGCCCTCTACGCGTGTATTCAGGTTTGTGCTCAGAAAAGGACATAGAGGATCGCATTTTACATACCGTTCAGTGTCTTGCTTTTCTCACTTAAAATACCTTTGCAAATCTTTGTCAGCAGGGGCAGGGCTGGCAGACCCGTCAGGGGCACCCTTGGTATGGAGGAGCCACATGTGCTCAGGCTCTCTTTGATGTCAGTGGTGCCATGGGGCATACCATTGTTCAGCATCCTCAGCTGGCATCTGCGGAGTCTCTTGGGATTAATTCCTTAAGGTGGAATTCTGTGTACTCAAATTTTGCTAGTTATTACCAAACTGCTACCTAAAAAAGTGGCAGCAATCAGCCCTCCCAGAAACGGCATGGGGGAGGGTCTGCTTTAGTTCAATGTCCCGTTGTTGAGCTGCCAACTCTCTGGTCCCCTCTCTAGAGATCAACCTCTAAAGCTGTTTCTTGAGTGTCGTTCTAGACTTTTGTATGTACACCACATACATAGGCATGCTTATTGTGTCTCTCCTAATTCTCCTCAGTGGTCTTGACAATTTCTCCAAACAGGGGCCCAGGAGGGATGGGATCACCTGCGAGGTGCGGAGCTTGTAGCCACAGCTGCTGGGAGCTCAGGAAACCAGAGACCGGTCCCCTCCAACCCACCCAGTGGGACCCCTGCTTTCCTACTGGGACACAGCAGCAGGAGCAGTGAGCAAATCGCAAAGAAAAGACTTTTCCTTTGTGCAGCCATTAGAAGAGGAAAACAAGTTCAAAATGTAGGTGCTTTTCGTCATTGGTAGGGGGATAGAAGAAATGCGCAGATACTCCAGCTCATGAAACGAGATTTACAAACACAGTCATGACTTAGTGACAGGAGTATATTCGGAGAAACATGTCGTTAAGTGATTTTGTTGTTGTGGAAACACTGTAGTGTGTGCTTTCACACACCTAGATGGTGCAGCTGGCTACACACCTAGGCTGTATAGGAGAGCCTGTTGCTCCAGGCTCCAGGCTCATGCTGCACACGGCTGTGCTGAATGCTGGCAGCAGTTCTCACACAATGGTGGGTATTTGTGTATCTCAACATAGAAAAGGTGTAGCAAAAATACTGTATAAAGACAAAACGTTATGGTTTCCAGCTTCATCCATGTCCTTGCAAAAAACATGATCTCATTCTTTTTTATGGCTGCATAGTGTTCCATGGTGTATATGTGCCACATCTTCTTTATCCAGTTTATCATTGATGGGCATTTGGGTTGGTTCCAAGTCTTTGCTATAATCAATATTCTTGCAATAAGCATATATGTGCACATGTAGACATGTGTAACGAACCAGCATGCTCTCCACATGTATACTATAACTTAAGAGAAAAAAAGGTTCACCTGTATAGGGCACTTACTATGAATGGAGTTCGCAGGACTGGAAGCTGCTCTAGGTGAGTCGGGAGTGAGCGGTGAGTGAATGTGAAGGCCCAGGGCACTATTGTGCACCGCTATAGACTTTATAGTCATGAAATTTATTAAAAATGTTTCTCTCAGCTGGGTGCAGTGGCTCACGCCTGTAATCCCAGCACATTGGGAGGCCGAGGTGGGTGGATTATGAGGTTAGGAGTTTGAGACCAGCCTAGCCAACATGGTGAAACCCCCTCTCTAATAAAAATACAAAAAATTACCTGGGCAAGGTGGCAGGTACCTGTATTCCCAGCTACTTGGGAGGCTGAGTCAGGAGAATCGCTTGAATCTAGGAAGTGAAGGTTGCAGTGAGCCGAGATTGTACCATTGCATTCCAGCCAGGGAGACAATGCTAGACACCATCTCAAAAAAAAAAAAAAAAGTTTCTCTCTTCAATCATAAACTAACCTTAACTAACTGTAACTTTTTAACTGTATAAACTTTTAAATTCGTTTTAACTTGACTCTTTTGGAAAAAGTTAGCTACACTTAGCTTAAAATACAAACGCATTGTATTGCTATACCAAAATATTGCTCTCTTTATATCCTTATTCTACAAACTTTTAAGTTTTTTAGTTTTCAAACCTTTTCGTTAAAAACTAAGACACAAACACAGGCTAACCTACATTACAACCTATCAACTAGGCCAGCCTTCACGAGCCTAGGCCTATACAGAATTGGGATCGCCAGTACTGCTGACTTCCACGGCCTTGCAGTTGTGGAGGAGAGATCCTCAATCACTTTAGCAGCATGTGATACCAGGGAAACCCCCTTTTCCTTTACCATGTCAGGAACCAGATGAACCGATAGAAGCCTGGAGAGGAGGACAGCTTGCATTTGAGGTGTGGTAGGCAGAATGATGGACCTCCAAAGAGGTCCACCTCCTCATCCCCTTTGGATTCATTAGGTTACGTAGTGCAGGAGCATCAGATGGAATGAAAGTTGCTCATCAGCGGACTTTAAAATAGGAAGATTCCCCTGGACTATTTGGGTAGCCCAATGTAATCACAGGGTCCTTAGAAGTGGGAGAGGAAGATGGAAGAGGAGAGTCAGTGGAGCCTGAGCACAGAGGCTTGGTCAGAGAGACACAAGGCTGGCTTAAGAGGACCAAAGAATATGGGCAGGGCATGGTGACTCATGCCTGTAATCCCAGCACTTTGGGAGGTCGAGGTGGGTGGATCACAGTGGGTAGATCATGAGGTCAGGAGATCAAGACCGTCCTGGCTACGGTGAAACCCTGCCTCTACTAAAGCTACAAAAAATTAGCTGGGCGAGGTGGCACTTGCCTGTAGTCCCAGCTACTCGGGAGGCGGAGGCAGGAGAATCGCTTGAACCAGGGAGGCAGAGGTTGCAGTGAGCCGAGATTGTGCCACTGCACCCCAGCCTGGGCGACAGAGTAAGATTCCATCTCAAAAAAAAAAAAAAACGTGGGTGGCCTCTAGAAGCTGGAAAGGCAGCAGAGCAAAAGCCCCTGCCGATGCCTCCAGGAGGAAGCAGCCTGCCAACACCTAGAGTTTAGCTGAGTGCGACCTGCTTTGGAACTCCTAACCTACAAAATCCCGAGATGATAAACTAGTGTTGTTTTCAGCTGCTAAGAGTGTGATGACTTGTTACAACAGCAACAGGAAACGAACACAACAGGTGGCCTGAAAGAGTCTCTTTCCACTCCCATCAAGCCTATTCACTTTCCACCAGTCAGGGGAATCTTCGCTCCAGGAAGAAGAGGAAATGTCATTAGCTGGTGACCTGGAGCTTGCACGGGGCAGCTGCGTCCATCTGGGCAGAGAGGACCCTTTCTGGAGTGGATTTCTGCTGGTGCTGCCTTCCAGGATGGCCATGGGGCAGACTGGAAAGAAGCGAGAGCTTTAGGTCCAGGGCAGCGGATTCCCTCTCTCACAGGAGCTGGCGCTGACAGTGGGACATCTAGGTGCCAGGGGCAACCTGTGCAGTGAGCTGCCCAGCAAGCAGCAGCAGTGCCCAGGAGACCACAGAGGCACCAGGGGTGAGGGTCTGCCTGGGCAGCATGGCTGCACACAGTGGCTCAGCACCAGCAGAGAACAGCCAGGGAGAGGGGTCCCCCACGGAGGAACTGGGTGCCTTGTGTGCCTCCCTAGTAGATGCTACACAATGGCACAGATGTTCCCTGGGAACATCCTAGGGAATGAGACAGACTCAGCTCTACGTGGCCAGTCCCTGCGTTCAGAAGGGCGAACTCCGGGAGGACCTGCTTCAAAGGACGCAGCAATGTCACGTGGACTGAGTTTGTGAACTTTCAGGGGTGAAGGATTGGAAAGCTGCGTTTCTTTGGCTATTTCATGACTATGCCTAATAGTAGAATTCCCATGGCTAAAGAGCGGTGATGTATTTACCTTTGAATAAACTCTCCAGACCCATGTGTAGAAAGCATCGCTGCGTCCTCACCTCTTCTCTGAGTGCCCCCTTCGCAGATGTCGGCTGTCCTCTGAGTTCTCTCAAAGGGAGGCTGTTCCCTCTCTCGTCACTGAGGCGCGGCCCTCCCTGCCCCATCCCTGCTATCTTGTCCATCCAATCTCCTTCATCCTCCACCAGACCCACACCTGTCTAAGCCCATGTCCCATTGCTCTTATCCCTGACCTACAGGACCACATCCTCATTCCCTGAGGCTCCCGCCCCTGGTCAATGTACTCCTTTCATTTTCCTTCCTGTCACCATTCTTAGGTCATTGGTGTCCTTGAGGATAATCTGCTGAAAGCTTGGTCTTTGTTGTGTGACCTCACAGCTCTAACCACCTTTCCCGATGCACCATGGCCTTCTTTTCCCAAGGCTGGACACCCCCATTCTGTATCACCCCAGCCTCTGCCTCCTCCTCCTACAGCTGACTCTGAGCCTGTCTCCCCACGGCCTCGGCCTCTGCCTCCTTCTCCCATGGCTGGACACCCCCTCTGTCTCCTTCTCCCATTTCTGGACCTCAGCCTGTCTCCCCCTAGCCTCTGCCTCCCTCTCTGACTGCCTCCACCTGCCCAGCCTCCTGGGCGACCCCCTGCTGTGGCCCCCATGGAAGCTTCCCATTCATTCTTCTTAATACACTTTTGCTCCCTAGCTTCCCCCCATCCTTAGTCCTTTCTTACCCGGCTAAGATCCTGTGGCTCATCATATCATTCCTTGTTTGAAGCAGCCTCAGTTCCTTGCCCTCTTCCCTCTCCTTTATAATTCACTTGGAAATGTCCCAGCTGTAATTAAACCCACTCATCTACCCTAAGTGTCTGAACATCACAGGAGACAGTTACACAGCTGGCTGAGGTTCACTTAACGATTCACGACTTCGAACCTCAGAAGGGTCTCAGCGCGGCCTGGAAACCTGGCTGAGTGGTCCCTGCAACTTTGCTGCCCCCACCCTGTCCGGTGTCTCCCAGGGCCTTTTCAGGGAACTGAGACAGCAGGGACTCTCCCTTCCTGGTGAAACCTCTTGAGCCCAGGGAACCCTTGGTGCCACCCGGGAATGGGAGTCCCCTGATGCTCAGGCCCTCCCAAGCCTGTTCTGACTTACTCAGCCTAGAGTGGGCCCAGGCAGAAGTCCACGCTACTGGTTGTTTCCCCCATTTATTGAAGTGGGAGAGTGGATCCATTTCCTGCAGCTGCTTTTACAAATGACCACAGACATGCTTGCTTAAAACAACAGAAATTTATTCTCTCAAACTCCTGAACTCAAGTGGTCTGTCTGCCTTGGCCTCCCAAAGTGCTGTGATTTCAGGCTTGAGGCATGAGTGCCCAGCCTTAGACATTTATTCTGATAGTTCTGGAAACCAGAAGTCTGAATTCAGGGGGGCTGTGCTCACTCCGAAGGCCCCAGGGAAGGATCCTTTCTGCTTCTTCCAGCTCCGGGTACTCCAGGGACTCCTTGGCTCATGGCCACCTCCCTCGAAGCTCTGCCTCCATCTTCACACGGTCTTCTCTGTGTCACCGGGTGGCCGTTCCTCTCTCTTACAAGGATGCTCTCAATCTAGTTTTCCAGCCTGTGTGGATAATCCGGGATAAACTCCTTTCCAGAGCCTCACTGTAATCACATCTTCTGCTGTATCAGGTAGGGTTGACTCTTGTCCTAAATGATTCTGGGAACTAGGTTGTGGACCTATGTTTTCGGGAATCCCCATTTAGCCCACTTCAAGCAGATAGAAGGGAAATGAACAGATTCTAAATATATAGCTCAGTGAATAGTCACAAATGAAACACAACCAGGCAGACAGGGCCACAGGAAGGAACAGCACCTCTCCCACGTCCTGCAAGCCCCTCATGTCTTCTACCTGTCATTTACCCCCATTCCAATGGGACCCGCCTCCCACCTCTGGACAGCATGGTTTGGAATCACAGGTACCTGGAGCCACACTGTGTGCGCTTTCGTGTCTGCTTTTTTTGCTCACCATTATATGTCAGATGAATCCCTTTTGCTGTGTCTGGTTGAGGCTTGTTCATCTTCATCGTTGCAGGATAGCTCTGACTATGTGAACACACCACAATGAGGAGTCTTTTCTGCTGCAGGCAGGCGTTAGGTTGTCTCTAGTTTTTGACAACTGCAAATCCCACTGTTGTGGTGACGTGTGTATGTATGTCTTTGGGTGCACACATATAGTTGTTGCTGTGGTGTGAATGCCTCGGAGTAGGATTGCTGGGCCACAGGGAGATGCAGTCTCAGCCTCAGTAGATGCTGTGAACCCCGTTCTTAATGGATGTGTGAACGCTTTCTCAGCAGAGATGAGAGCTCGTGCTGCCCTCCCTCTGTGCTGGGCACTGCCATTGTCACGTCAGTGGTTCCCATGTGTTCAGGGCGTGGCATTGCCCTTTGGGTGCTATCTGTCATTTTTAATCTGTTTACTGGCCACGTGGCTATCCTCTTCTGCATAATTCCTGTTCAAGTCATTTGCCCATTTCTTTGAATTGTCTGGATTTATTGGATTTTTTGTGTTGATTTGCAGAAGTCCTTTGCCATGACTTGTGAATGTCTTCTCTGTGGGCTGACTTTTCCCTCTCAGTGGTGTCTTTTGATGAATAATAGTTCTTATTTTAATGTGGTTCAATTTACGTATTTTTTTCTTTTGTGTTTTTTCTTCTACCATATTTTCTGAAAGTTTTATTATCTTACCTTTTATGGTTAGACTTACAATCTATCTGGAACTGGATTTGTAAATGTGTGAGGTCAGGATGGGGGATGTGTGTGGATGGCTCCTGATATTTGGATGCACAGATAGGCTTTCCTGCTGCCTTCTCTCTCTCTCTCTTATTGTCTTCATTTTGAGGACTCTCCTTTTCCTGAGTGTCCCAGGGCTAATTTTGAGTGGGTGGCAGTGGGAGTGCATGAGGAGGAAAAGGGGTGGCTGGCTCCTGTGTCTTTATTCCCAGCTCCTTCCTGGCCAGCAAACTCTGGTCTGGAGGGCAGCAGACTGGCTCCCTCCCTTCCTTTACTTCTCTTCCAGGAACCCCATCCTGGTCTCCATTCCCCAAATGCCTGCTTGACTCCAGCCACACTCTCTCGCCACCCTCGTCCTCTACCTCCAGCCCTTCGGCTTTCCAGGGCGTGTGCCTCATGGCTTGCTCCTCCTCCCCACTGGTCCTCCTTCACCTCCGGCCTGTGTCTCCCGTGCCTGGCAGTGAGCTCACCTTCCTGGCTCACTGTGGGTGCCTTCCCTGCCAGCCCCGCCAATGCCAGAGCACCATGAGTTTTCTCTGCCCTCCAGGGTGCCGCGTGGTATAGCCCATCATAGCATTTTGCTTGCCTGGAGGTCTTTGAGCACTCTCAGGGCAAGGAAGGGGTGTTTTTCTCATGGCCTCACTGTTTTCATTGAACTGTGTGAAACTAGATTCCTCTCCAGTATTGCCCAAGTCCAGTGCTGAGAGAAAGGTGGGTGAATTCCATCCCTGAGTACAAGGGAAACTCTTTGGAGATGTGTTTGTAAGCTGCTCTGTCTGGTACTTTCATTGGTATTTGGTCCAATGCATGCCATAAATTCCTGTGTCCTGAGAGGAGCAATGCAATCCCCTGCAAAGTCCCCCACACCAGGCACCACAGAAGTGTCATTCCCCATGTGAGTAATGAGTGCTTCCCACCCACTGGTGAAATATTCCTCCCTCAAGATGAAGAAGGAGCCAGGTGTCTGTGGCTAAAGAGACCGCTTCCTGCCCACAGTATCGTTTCCATGGCTTTAGGGGAAACCATGGGACTACGGCTTGCTCCTAGGCTGGGGAAGGTGCTGGGGGCTTGGGTCCTTTTGACTCCTTGGTCTCGAACAATGCGGGGGTCCTGACTCCATTCAACACCTGCCCTAAGGAGACAGTGCCCTGTCTCCTCTTGTTCCTCTCCAGGTGCCACTGGTGGGTATGGCAGCACTTGTGGGTGGTGCCATCCTGCTTGCTGTGGGAGGAGAGGACAAGAGCCACATTGTGGCCGTGCTGAGGGTATGCCAGCTCTGTTGCTGTGGAGTGACCATTTAGGTCCTGCAGAGGAGGGAGGGGCTGCCCTGCCCAGTCTCCATGAGACCCTTTGTCCTCAGGAACTCCCAGGAATGTGATGGCTCAGGCCGGAAAGTCTTCCATGAGAGGAGCCGATGTGATCACCTTGCTGGTATATGAGCATGGTGCATCAGTGTGTTTGCTGGGCCTGAGCATCCCTGCTGAGAGACCTCCCTGCTGTTAGCCCAGTGACACCCTGACATCAGTCCTGTAAAACAAAGCCCAGGCAGAACAGCAGCCAGGACAGCAGCAGCAGCAAGGAGCTGCCTTTGCCTCTTTGTCAAGCGTGCCCTCTGAGTCTGTCTCCTCCCCTCACTCCTGTGTGTTGCTGATATTATTTTAGGGCTCCAGCCATGAAAGGAGAATAATTTATAAACAGTCCAATCCCAGGTCTACAGAATCGTGCTTTCACCGTATGATCATGGCTTTTTGGAGTGATGGGTTATATGTTAAGTGGTCAGGATTATTTTGAGTACAGAATCGTGCTTTCACCGTATGATCATGGCTTTTTGGAGTGATGGGTTATATGTTAAGTGGTCAGGATTATTTTGAGACAGAAATGAAGGTTAAAGTGGGACAGAGTGGCTCACGCCTATAATCCCAACATTTTGGGAAGCTGAGGCGGGTAGATCAGAAGAAGGTCAGGAGTTTGAGACCAGCCTGACCAATATGGTGAAACCCATCTCTACTAAAAATACAAAAATTACCTGGGTGTGGTGGGTGCCTGTAGTCGCAGCTACTCAGGAGGCTGAGGCATGAGAATCACTTGAATCTGGGAGGTAGACGTTGCAGTGAGCTGAGATTGCACCACTGCACTCCAGCCTGGGCTACAGAGTGAGACTCCATCTCAAACAAACAAACCAAAAAAAGAAGGTTAATTGAATGAAGCTTAGGTTTAAATAGCTTGCAAATGTCTTTTTAACCTATGAAGTGGTGGTCTACTTCTACTAGTGGGAAAGCTTGACCAGTTTAATGATTTTGAAGCGACATAGGCACTATGCCATACACAATTGCATAATTTGTAAGAAACATATCCATTTTCCTAGCACTTTATAAGATAAGTGTCTGTGGGTACCAGATTAATTATGTCAGACTGTCTAGTTCTACTTGACATGTTTTCTTAAAGTTTTAACATATATATTTTCAACTTCTCAACTCCTATAGCCTTTTATGCAGTAATGACTAATCAATTAAATGATGCCCCAAATATTAATGGAAGTGCTAGGCAAGATGCAAGAATTCCCCAGCAGGTCCATTTCGCTGCCTCTGGTTTAGAAAATTGACTTTGCAGCTGGCGCAATGGCAGCACCACTGTGATACACTCAGGTTTGGGTGAATCGAGTCCTGCCTCGCCTTCCTGTGGCAGGTGTGGGGAGTGTGTGGTGTTGAGGTCAAAGGACTGGGCAGGTCCATGTGGCTGCTCAGGTGAGGCTAGACCATCTAACATAGGGGCCT
Organism: Callithrix jacchus; assembly: GCF_049354715.1. Lineage (NCBI taxonomy): Eukaryota > Metazoa > Chordata > Mammalia > Primates > Cebidae > Callithrix > Callithrix jacchus. Next base: position 199,516,052 of record NC_133503.1, read on the forward strand.
TGGGGTCACATCCATGCTTCCGTTCATGGGTGGGGGCACTGCTGTGGCTTCTCACAAGGACAAGCCCATCTGGAGATTAAAGTGAGGCAATGAACATAGAATGTGCTCATGTGCTGCTGTTCTGGATTCGGGTCTGGTTTGCTGGCCCCTCTGGGTGGCAGCCCCCACCCACCTGTTTCCAGCTCGGCAGTGCTGAGCAGGGTGTCTCTGGGTAAACATGATCTGTGCCTGCAGAAGCCAGAGGAAGCCTGGAGTGCTCAGTGCCAACCGTGGAAGCGGCTTTCAGAGTCCTCGGAGGACCCTCTCCGGGGACCACACGGCCGTGCCTCTGCTAGCGGTGCAAGGGTGTTTATGAACTGCTTGATAAAAAGGTCAGAGCGATTTAAACTGAAATGAAAGGCCCCGCTGTGGCTGAAGACCCTTCTGAGGGGAAGATAAGGCCGCTGTGAAATTAGAATGTCAGTCAGCGGGAAAATGGTATTCGGAAGGGTTTAAAGCTGAAAAGCACGTTAGAGACTTCGCACCGGAAGCCCTCATTTTCCAGCTCAGAAGACTGGAGCCTGGTGGGATGAAACCAGCTGGAGGGCAGAGCTGCGGCTGGACTCTCACCCACTTGGGTCCTGGCCCTCGGGTCTTCCCATGGCATTGGTCTGGCCAGGACCCAGAGGCTGGTTAGAGGTTCAGCTTTCTGTTCTGGGTCAGCCTTTTGGGAACCTGTCCCCTGGGAAAGGAGCAAACAGACTCCCCCAGTCAGGACAGGATCCAGCCTCCTGAAGCCGAGGTGGGGAACCCCTGCCCCACAGCATGCTTCTGAGGTTCAGATGCGGCAGCGGGAGATTTGGAGGAACATGAGGAAGCGGCAGCAGCTAACCTGCAGCAGGTAGCAGACGCCTGTCCACCCCGGAGCTGCAAAGCCATAGGGAATGGCACCTCCTGCCCTTGGCCCGCCTGGGGAATCGAACCAGCTTCCCCGCCAGCCCTTGGCTGGAGCCCTGCTCTGCCCTGCCTCCTGCAGCCCCCCAAGCACTGGGCCTCTGGGTGATATTGTGTCCCCCACAAAGACCTGTTGAAGCCCTAACCCTGTGCCTGTGGATGTGGCCTTATCTGGAAATGGGGTCTTGGCAGATGTCGTCAAATTAAGATGAGGTTATACTGGTTAAGGGTGGGCCCTAAGCCTTGGAAGAGGAGAAGAGACCCAGAGGCAGCGCAGATGGGTGGAGGGAGATAATGCCAACACACACAGGGAGAAGGCCACGGACGGCAGAGGCGGAGATCCGGGGAATGCGTCCACAGCCATGGGGCTCCAGGGCTCCCAGTACCCCCAGGAGTGGGGAGAGAGGCCTGGAGCAGATCCCAGATCCTCCCCAGAGCCTCTAGCCCTTGCTCGGCCCACCTGGATTTTGGACCTGAACCCTCCAGAATTGCAGGGAATAAATTTCTGTTGTTTTATGCTGACCAGCTTGGGGTAGTTTGTACAGCAGCAGAGGAGACGAATGTTCTGTAGAGTCTGCTCTGAAAATTGTTCCTGTGTCACTGAGGATGTGACCATGACAAGCACCTGACCCATCCTTATCCCTCTCTCGCCTCATTCCCACTGGTGCCCAAATCTGTCCTCCTCACCCTGCGCAGTGGCCTTGCCGAAATACACCTCCCTTCATGGCCCCTGTGCTCTGCGATGCTTGGAGGCCAGGGTGGCAGCCCAGTCACAATTGCCCAGCGTGGCTGTGTGCCCTCCATGGGCCTGCCACATCCCCTGGGCCTCCCCAGGCCCCCACGTCACTGGGCCCACCCTTATTCGGCAGAGGCCACTGGGGTTAGGTCTCAGCATCCCCCAGCCTCTGTTTCTATATCAGGAGGCCACTTGTTCCCTGTCTTGCTGGCAAATATCTGGCCAAGTTTTCACATTCTAGCTGGCCCCCTTCCTGCCCTATGAAGGAGTCCCGGGTCTCATTCTGACACCAGAGGGACAGGGTCCTCTTGTCTCCATCCTCCTCCCCTGGATGTAGATGTGTGAGCCCCTGTGCAAGCTCGCTAACCCTCACTGGGCTGGATGCTCTGTGGGTCCCCAGGGAATGCTTGTGTCTGAATGTCTGCTCAGCCTCGCTGTTTAATGACCCTCCAGGAGAGCTGGCGACGAGATGCAGACCGCACGAGCATCAGCAATGCCATAGAATGCTGTGTTGTTGATGAATTTCATAAAAATAAATCAGCAACCTTCATGTTAAGCTGCTGCTTTTTTGAAGGCACGCTGGTTACCATTTGAAGAAAAATAAATTGCTGCAATGTACTTTGCTTACATGATAAACCACTGCAAAAAAAATGATAGAGATGCTGAGTTGTCCCACCCCCAGCTGGAAATCATATCAAAATGACATTCAACTTCATTTAGCAATGTTTCTATTAGAAGTAGAACAATTACAGTGAATAATATTAAAATATACCTTCATATTAATACATATGCTACATTATTTTATTACCAGTGATACGGTTAATGTTCTGGGTTGAAAAACCAACCAGCACGTATTTTGAGATGGTTTCTCTAGGTTGTGAGGTGAAACATGGTAGATTAGCAAAGCAAGCAGAATGTCTTTTCCCAGACGTTGGAGGGGGTTATTTGCGTCTCATCTCCATATCTTCTGCGTCTCTTCTCCATATTTTCTACAGTGGGAGCAAAGTTAGCATTGAAAGCTGGGAGCCTATCTTCTGATGCTTTGGGAGAAGCTCATATTTGATTCATCGTTTATTCGTTTTTTCAACAATCATAATAAACACAAATGGGAGTGTGCTGTGACCTGGCTCTGCCCCACGGAACTACTCGGCATATTTGGAAGGAAAGATGCCTTCGGAAACATCCCTCCAACTGCTCTGTGGCCACTGTGCGAGCGGCTGGATGTCACTCCAAGTCAGCATGGGCAGGCCAGCACCGGGGTCCGGGTGGGGAAGCTGCACCTTGTGCTGGGCGCTGGAGGACGTGGAGGCTGGAGCTGCGGCAGCAGAGAGAGCTGGCACTGAGCAAGCCAGCCCCAGCAGGTGGCCAGGTGGGGGCAGGCAGGTCAGTGGGTCTCTCTGAGATGCCATGTTTGCAGGATTGAGAAGTTGGACTTGAAATTCATCCTTAGAAAATCATCTTGCAAGCAGGTACTAGAGAAATCTAACCCTGCCCTTAGAGTGGGGCCCTGAGGCATGAGGAGAGGGAACCTGGAGGATGGATTTTGTAGAAAACTTCAACTCATGCAGTTGTATAAGATCCAGTGGAATGGAGGGGAAGAGGAGATGTTCCTTCTTACAGTTGTTTTTCAAAAAACTCTTTTACATCATTTATGTCATTTCAGAGATGTACGAGTCCATGCCCGCTCCACCACTAATGAATATGGAGTGGGTGCAGTGAAAAGCACAGAGGGAAAACATGACTCTGAGATACTTGGACTGGGACCCGAGGGCAATGGTGGTGTCACTGACGGGCGGGGGACATTGGTAGGAGAAATGATGAGGTGGGTGTGAATCTGGACACCGGCTACACTCAAGCCCTGCTCTTCATGAGTTCAACTGGGGCAAATGCAGCAGACACAGTGGTAGAGTGAAGGAAGCTTGCAGGGGCTTCATGTGGGGATTCGGTGGTAGAGTATCAGGAGTTTTATTTATCTAAACCAAAGGCTATAGTAAGAAGCAGTTTAATTTCACAGTTGGGAAACTGAAATTATTCTAAGTTTTGGATTCAGTTAGATTGGAAAGCTTACTATGCAGGGTATCTTTCCCTTTCCTCCTCCCTCTCTCCCTCCCTCCCTCCCGCCCTCCCTCCTTCCTTCCCTCCCATCACCCTTCCTTCCTTCATCCATCCACCCACCCACCCACTTTCACACTTACTGGAAAATGAGCCCATACATTTAGAGTGTTTGCATCTCCTGTAATTTCTGAAGTGAAAGAAGAAAAAGACTCAGGGGAAACAGCCAGCTGCCTGGCAGAACTGGCAGCTTCTCTTCAGAGGGCAGAAGGGCAAAGTAACAGAGGTTCATGGGTGGTGTTTTCTTTCTCTGTGCATCCAGCCATCTTTATTCTTCATCTCTAGGGGCTTCACACAGCTGGGGCAGCCCCATCCTTCAGAAGGGTCCTCTTGGCTGTAGCTGATCTATTTAACATGCAGGCCAAGCACTGATAGGGCTACGAAGAGCCATGGTGCCACTTGCGGATTTGCAGATTAACTGGTCAAAAAAGAAGGCATGAGAAATATTGCAGGATGCCAGCCCCGCTGATCTACTCCTGTGTACCCACAGATTCACCATCACGACCTGTGCCTCTTGCCACTTCCAGAGCATGGGATTTGGGACTCCTCCCAGTACAGGCTGTCTTCTTGCGTTCTGTCATGTTTCCGTTTTTCATGTGGAGTGATGAATGTGCTGGAGACATGGGCTCTATGGAGGATGCTGGGCCTCTTCCAGTTGCCACATCTGTTGTTCCTAAGAACCAGTGTCCTCTGCAGCCTGACAAAACCTCTCTTCCCCGGTCCTCCAGGACTTAGCCTGTGACTCTTCCTAAAATCTGGACCTTGGAGCATCCATCTTCCATAGAGCTCTATCTTGCCACCTCCCAAAACCACATCTGCTCTCCCCTCTCCAATAGGCTGCTGGGTTTCCTCCCAGAGGTCCACTCGAGACCTTGGCTCAGCAGAATGGAGGTTCCTCTCTCCTCTGTTCTCTGCTGCTTCTTTCCTGTTCCTGGTGGAAAGTCATCTGTCTGCTGCCTCACTCCTTGGGTACCAGGTCAGCCATGATGGCTTGTTAATTTTTCCCTTGTCACGTCTTTCTTATTTGGGATTTCATGATATTCCCAGGCTCCAGTGCTGGGTCAGGGCTCCCTGATGCCACTCTTGGGACAGTGTGGCTGCTTATCCCTGCTGGCTTCCCTTTGTCCTGCAGATAAGTGACAGGTAGTGGGGGCAATGGCGAATGGGCCCAGCCTGCTCAAAGTGCAGAAGGACTGCCATTTTCAGCCCTCCAAGACCTGAGGATGCTCATTCACCATCACATGGGTACTTCTCATGCTGTTGGCCTTTGGAAATGATTTAACAAAGAGAATTATCCCCATTTTACAGATGGGAAACTGAGGCCCACAGAGGTGAAGTGACCGAGTCACCCAGCTTGCAAGTGCTACAGCCGAGGTTTGAAACGGGGCCGTGTGTCACCCTCGGAATAGTTGCTCATGCTCCACTCCTGTCCCTTCAGCCGAAACCCTCCGGGACCCTCCCACACAGCTGTTTCTGCATCATGCTCCCTCCTTAATCTCCCTCTTTCACCCACCCGCCTTTCCCTAGTCATCCTGCTTTGCTTTATCTTACAAGTTTCCTTTTCCTAAGAAAAAGTGTGGAGCCGACTGTGAGCTTAGGAGGGCAGGCCTCTCGCATGTGCTTACTTAAGACTTCTGTTTACAGTTCCTCTCACTCCATTCATGCTGCTTCATACATATGATAATAACTCAATACCTGCGGAATGCAGATTACCAACTTGTTTCATGCTGATCAAGCAGAGGAGAGGTGAGGCAGTACATGCAAAACCAAGTGAAAACTAAGGCAAATATGTAGGTAATTCACAAAGAAGATAACACTTTTCGGGGCCTCAATTATGTGGATTTATCCAGTGGGAGTTTTTGAAAAAGCAATTACCCAGACAACAGCCAGAGTGTTCCCTCTCATGCTGAGAGGGTCACAGCGAGCTCGAGTCAGGAGCTCTGTGTTCCAGGCTTGGCCCAGAAGCCCAGTGATTGTTGGATTCCAGGAAAACCAAGTGGCTTCCCCGTGTTCTAGTTTTTCTTTCTGTAACCGAGTGGGGCCAAGATCTTAGCAGAGCGGGTTCATATTGCGTAATCAACCTCCTGCTTCTTACCTTGTCTCACTTGCTAATTCTCTTAATTCTACCTTTTGGCATTCATTTTATGCTGAGATTTCTCTAATTGGTTCTTTGGAGCTTTTTCTTTCTGATGAGGTTGCAAACTGTGATGCCACCCCTGCTTTCTTGGAGTAACTGCCCACCTCCTGGAACCCAGAAGTGGGGCCTACAGGGCCCAAATCCACAAACAACTGATGGCTGGGAGTGGTGACATCACCGCAGATCCTGTGTCCCAATGCAGTGACTCTCCGCTGGCTGCTGGCTTCTGCCGCCTGCACACTCCCAAAGCAACGGCCCTGGGTGTGACTCCAGCATCCGTATTTCACTAAAAGAGCCCCTGATGACTGTGGTAGGGCCAAGAGCCACTACAGGGCTTCCAAAGACACCTCTTTCATGAGCTCTGGACATCATGTCACCACTAAAAACTTCTGATTTGAGAACATTTTGGATTTCAAATTTCAGATTTTTGGATTAGGGATGCTCAACCTGTATTGACTTCAAGTGTTAAGGCCCCAAATAGAAGATCTGTTTTTTGAATCAACCTTAAATTGGATTTCTTTTTAAAGCAGCAATTCACAAAACTACCTCAGTCTATGAGGGACTGAAAAGCTAGAAGAAAACCATAGAGCCTCAGGGCCTGGCAGCCTGGTGGGCACACACTGACAGTGCACCACCCTAAATATGACCCTGGCCTTGGAGATTCCACCAGAATAGATAGACCCGTGGCCCCATGTCAATACAGGCACTCCACTTACTTATTCAGGGTAAACGGGGATATACTCAAGCCTTGAAATGAGGCAGAAGCTTGCAAGGTTTGAGACTCTGTTCGAACTTCCTCTGCCAGCCAGCCTTGTTGGAAGCATCAAAGCCTAGTGAGTCAGCATTTGGAGAGGGAAATCAGCCAGGCTAAATTTGGAGATTTTGACTCAGCCATCAGTGAAATTCAGCAGTTTCTCCCGAAGCTTTTGGTGACCTTTTGGTTGCATCCAAGCTCACATACCAAAGGCACCGTGAAAGTGGATGGAATTGTAAACTCTTGCGTGAAGACTGTGCAGCTGGCGTTCCGGGATCAGTTCATCCACCACAGAACTGAGCACATCTCTTTGCCTCTAGCTTTCCCTTTCCTGGGAAGGAGGAATGGGGTGGGGGATGGGGCGAGAAGTGGAGGCAAATAAGGAGGAGGGGCTGGAAGATGCCCCTTGCCATGCCTAGCACAGAATGCAGGAGGTACCATCTGGACCTCCCCAGCGCCGGTGCCCAGCAACTGTCTCCCATCAGCTCTCCATGGAGCTCGGAAGAGCCCAGGTCAATGCATTCTCTAACACATCCTCATGTATTTCCGACTGAGCCTTTAAGCGAGTGTTCAGTTGACACTAAGTGCTTTCTGCTCTCAGCACAATTATGTATTTCTGAATAAAACTCCAAGCATCCTTTGAATGTGAAAATGGGCTAGATCAAAACGTCAAAGTGCACCTCTGTCCTCAATGATCCTTTTTAATGCATCTGTGGTTTCTAACATTAAGAGAAAACGTGAATTCAGTTGTGTGCTTTTATGTGTCTACTCTGTGACTTGTTTATCCATGCTATGCTTATAACCAGAGAGAAACAAGAGAACATAAAATATTAATACAGTATCCATATTGAAGTATAATAAGCCTCAGGAAGTATGTGTTAAACTGTCAGGAGCTTTGCCAGAGTGGAGGACGTAGGTTGGGGGTTCCTCACTGTTCTGTGGACTGAAAGCCTCACTAATGAGGCTGCTCTCTTCTAGCCCTATTTCAAAATGTATTAGCTACAGTACTTTAGCATTAAGACCTTTTCTTCAAGCCTATGTGGAACGAATCATTTCTTCTACTTCTTATTGGTAAATATCTTTGTTTTTGTCGTTTTTTTAATTACAGAAGAACTATTTGCTCATCATAAAGAATTTAAATGATGTAGAAATTAGTACCTAGAATAACAATTTCTGCAGGCTCACCTCACTTATAATTTAACATTCATCTGTCCAGAATAAATATAAATATATTCATACACAAAATGTATTGTCTGTAATCTTAACCTATTTGTGCCTGGTGCTCCATTATTGGAATGCTAAGCTTGTGGGAGTTATTTATATCCTACTGCTCAAGGTCATCTCCAAGTCTGATTTTTCACACACAAAAAATGTGCAGCCTCTGGCATAAATGGGTTAACGACATCTTGCGAAAGATACTATCCAGTATGTCCTTCTTCCTCACTTAACAATGTATATTTAACAACTTTTCATGAATGTCTATCTTTTTGGTAGAAAAAAAATTAAGTTACACAAAAAGTTAAAAATACATGGCCAGATGCAGTGGCTCGTACCTGTAATCTTAGCTTTTTGGGAGGCAGAGGTGAGTGGATCACTTGAGGTCCGGAGTTTGAGACCAGCCTAGCCAACATGGGAAATCCCGGTCTCTACTAAAACTACAAAAATTAGCTGGACGTGGCAGCAGGTGCCTGTAATCCCAGTTATTTGTGTGGCTGAGGCAGGGGAATCACCTGAACCTGGGCAGTGGCAGTTGCAGTGAGGCCAAGATCGCACCATTGCACTCCAGCCTGGGCAATAGAGAGACTCTGTCTCAGAAAAAAAAAAAAAAAAGCCAACATGATGATACAGCTATTCATTGGGCAGCCATTAAAATTTAGTTATGAAGATGATATCATTGCATGGGAAATATGGTAGACAGTGAATGAAATATGATGTAAATGTATTAATATGATATAACATTATTAATAACCAAATATCCAGTTAGAGTTTTCAAACAAAATCTGTTCCTCTTCTTGGTTAAAGTGGCTTTATCTTGATAAAAAAGAAAATAAAAGAAAAAAGAAAGAGAAAAAAAACCCTTCTGCTGTTTTGACAGTTCCTCTTGGCTTCTCTAGATTGTGCCGTCCAAGTGGATCTCATTTCTCCTGATGACCCGGGCATGGCGGTGTGGGCTCTCTTCCCTACGTGGAGCTCCCAGGCTTTCTTGCCCACTGACCTCACTCAGCTGCGTCTTTAATGGGTTCCATCCTGGCATCATCCCATTTCTGTTTTTAAGCTCTTCAGACCCTCTTGGGTAAAACTGGTTTTAACTGCAAGTGCACTTTCTTTTTGAATAAACATGAATTAAGCAATATCAGGGAACAAAATGTTTGACAATAAACAGGTTGCATGTAAAGGATAGGAACACTTATTTGGGATATTAAATTCCAAATACAAATATTTTATTATTCTCCAAATGCAAAGAGTGTGAAGGTTGTATCTTGCATCTTGTCCCTCATAGCATAGCCAGTGTTGCTATTCGCTAAGTGTATTCTGGCATGAAATCTTAATCTCCACCTTCCCACCCCACTTGCTGCAATTCGAATCTGTAAGTTGCATCTTCCTCACAGTTGCTTAGGGAGAAAAATCTATGTGTTCTTGTAGGAGTTAGCTTCTGCCACAGTAACAAGTAGTCCAGACGTCTCTGTAGCTGGCATCTGCAAATGTTTATTTCTCACTCCAGGGTCAGAGACTGGCTGCAGCACCTAAGCTCTGCTCCCCTTGGCTGGACTCCTTTGGGCCGCCCGTCTTGCCCAGGACCTAGGCTGGCAGAGAAGTTGCAGTCTGGGGCATGCTTTCCTCATGGTGCAAGGTAGAAGTCAGGAAGGACAGCAGAAGAAAATGATGCCTTTTAAAGCCTCTGCTTGTATCCGGCACACTGTCCCCTATGTGCATCCCATTGCTTGGAACAAGTCATGTGGTCAAGTCCAAAGTGAATGATGCAAGGACACGCATTCTCTCCTCAGGACAGCCGTGGTCGGGGTGGGGTGGAATCACTGGGAATCAGCGATTCGGTTTACCACAGTCCTTGCCCAGTTCATCAGTCCTGTTGCCTGTGTCCCCAGAACATACCCAAAACTTGCCCTTTTCTCTCCATCTCCACCATGGTGCTCCTGGAACAAGCCGCCATCCTCTCTCTGGGAGAAACAGTTCTCTCTACTTGCACTCCTCCCCTGAGCTTTCATTCCGGACCAGGGTGGTCTGCAAACAACTCAGCAATGTGCACAACAGGTATTACCAACACTGGATTCTCATTACCCTTGGGATGAAATCCATTCCCTTGCCCTTGACTATAGAGCCTGATGGGATCTGGCTTCTGCCAGCCTTCCCATGGCACCTGGGGCAGCTCCCTGCCTGCCTCTGATGTCATCTTGGCAGCTCCCCTCTCCCATACTCTCCAGCCACACTGCCTTCTCGCAGTTTCCCGGTATGTAAGCTCATTCCTGCCCTACAGTCTTTAGATCTCCTGTCCCCTCTGCTGCGACAAACACTCCGGGTCTTCACAGGGCTGGCTCTTCTTAATAAAGCTCACTTCCACAGAGAGGCTTTCACTGGACATCAGTCAAAAGAGTCTCCACATTGCACTTAGTACAGCTTCATATCTTCTTTTCATTTCCTGATTGCTCAATGTCTATTTCCTCTCTTCTCCCATAATGTCAGCTTCAGCATGTTGGCCCCTTGGCATCCCCAGTTCCTGGATGAGCTCCTGGGCAGCGCAGGGGCTTGGTGAGTATTGCTGAACCAACGTCAGTGTTTCCCAGCACAGTCCATGCACTGTGGTTTCTCCTATTATTAATGCACTTTTCCATTCAGCAAGTACTCATTTGATCTCCTCTGGACCGAGTCCTACCTGTAATAAATATTCTATTATTAAGATGTTGCTTATAGATTTTGGGACTATTTGATTTAAAAATGACTTTCTGGCCAGGCGCGGTGACTCACGCCTATAATCCCAGCACTTTGGAGGCCGAGGCAAGTGGATCACCTGAGGCCAGGATTTTGAGACCAGCCTGGCCAACATGGGGAAACCCCATTTCTACTAAAAATACAAAACTTAGCCGGGTGTGATGGTGCATCCCTGTAGTCCTGGCTACTCGAGAGGCCGAGGTAGGAGAATTGCTTGAACCTGGGAGGCAGAGATTGCAGGAAGGCGGAGATTGCAGTGAGCTGAGATTGCACCAGCACTCCAGCCTGCGTGACTGAGCAATGCTCCATTCCAAAAATAAATAAATAAGTAATAAGTAAATAAGACTCTCAAATACAGTAACTAGGAAGTCATTAGTGAAGCAGATCATTTAAAACTAATCTGAATATAGTTTGAATGCGGTTTATCTGTGCTATTCTTGTTCCCTACCTAAGAGATGACCACATTAGTGTGGGGGTCTGCTTGGACTCTCACAGTTGGTGTAAACATTTGAGCTACAGAAAATGCAGAAGGAAATCTTATCTGAATGTCCCTTGTCTGACCAAGCAGAGCCTTCCGAAAATGCAGTTGCTGCTAACCCTTCTTCAGGAGTCCTTCAAATTCAGCTGCCGTGGAGGTAGATTGCCTGTTCCCAACAGCATCAAAAAGCACAAAAAACCGTGGTCTCCCATGGGAGCCCAAAAAACCACTCTTTTGTTAAGTAGAGATATATAAACCTTTACTTCACATGATTATGCAAGTTACTCATGGCCGAGCGACTCCCAGGAGCACATGTAAACAATCCTTGCCTTTTCTCCTGTTGATCTGTTTTCAGTGACTTTGCAGACCCGCAAGCATGGGACCCAAGTGGCAGAGGGGAAGCTTTTTCTCCAACATTAGCGTATTTTTTGCCTGGTGATTCATGATAACTGTAGATTTTTAACAATATAGTAGAATCATTCCAAGCTGGACTTAACTTTTACAACTTTCACCAATGATTACGGACAATAACACATCTCGGGGAGACCGTGTCTAACACCACCTGGTTAGAATACTGACTGATCCACTTACTAGGGGTGTAACTTGGAGCAAGCAAATTAATCTCTTTGTGCCTCAGTTTTTTCATGCATAAAATGGGCATAAATAGTACTTATCTTATGGGAAGGCTTTGAGGATCAAATGTGTGAATACATGTAAAGCCCCTGGCACTGGGCTGGGTTTGTGGTAGGGCTCAGGCAGATCTTATTCCCAGAGGTAGGGAGGGGTTCTTGGCCACATCCCAGGATGACACTCCACACACCAGTTACCTTAAGTTACTTCCTTTCTGCATTAATGTTAGCATTGCAACATAAAGTGTTCTTTTTTTCGACACTGATTTGCGCTTCTCCATAATGCTTTTAATTGGTATACATTTTTCCTTTTTTTTAGTTGACACATAATAATTGTACATATTTGTGGGATACAGTATAATATTTTGATAAATGTATATGCAACATATAAAGAGCAAATCAGGGTAATTAACATATCCATAAACTTAAACATTTATTATTTCTTTGTGTGGGGAAGATTCAGGATCCTCTCTTCTAGCTTTTTGAAATATACACTAAGTTATCATTCACCACATTCATAACAAACAATACTACAGACTGTATTCCTCCCAGTGAGTTCTAACTTTCTATTTGTTAACCAATGTATTAGTCCGTTCTCATGCTGCTAATAAAGATATACTCAAGACTGTGTAATTTATAAAGGAAAGAGCTTTAATGGACTCACAGTTCCACATGGCTAGGGAGGACTCAGTCATGGAGGAAGGCAAATGAGGAGCAAAGCCACGTGCTACATGGCAGCAGACAGGAGAGCTTGTGCAGGGGAACTCTCATTTATAAAACCATCAGATCTCATGGGACTTATTCACTATCACGAGAACAGCATGGGAAAGACCTGTCCCCATGATTCAGTTACCTCCCACAGGGTCCCTCCCATGACACGTGGGAATTATGGGAGCTAAATTTAAGATGAGATTTGGGTGGGGACACAGCCACACCATATCACCAGCTTCTCCCTGTCCTTCCCTCCTTCCGGCTCTTCCCCAACTCCGATGACCGTAATTCTACTCTACTTCAATGAGCTCTTTTTTTTTCAGCTCCCACATATGAGTGAGAAGATGTAGTACTTATTTTTCTATTAGTGCACTTTAAAAAAATGCACTATTTTATGTGCATGTATAAGTGGGGAGCAGATTATTGGTTTAGTATTTGATACACTGTGGGATTAAGCGCCAGGTCATGGGACGGAATGAAAATAAAGTCAGAGTGAAGGAAGCTCTAAACCACCACAGGGAAGGGCAGTAACTGTGGGAGAGTCTAGTGCCTGAGGACGGGAACTAGGAAGGTCACGGGGTGGTTCCAGGTCAGTTGCTTTCCACCTGCACATCCTTGGTTACATTATTTTGTGTCATTTAACTTAATCCCTTGCAGCCTCATGAAGTAGGTTTTATAGCTATTCATGAATATCATTCATTTCAGGCCCAGCATAGATATTCAGTAAATTCTGAGCTTCCACAAAAACAATTCCAAGTTCTACTGTGTTTTACCTTTGTGAAAAGGGGCTTTAAAAAAAAAATTCTACAACTCTACAACTAGAAATAAAAATGTAATTTCTAGGCTGGGTACAGTGGCTCATGCCTGTAATCCAAGCACTTTGGGAGGCTGAGGCAGGCGGATCACTTGAGGTCAGGAGTTCGAGACCTGCCTGGCCAACTTGGTGAAACCCCATGTCTAATAAAATTCAAATATTAGCTGGGCATGGTGGCAAGTGCCTGTAATCCCAGCGACTTGAGAGGCTGAGGCAGAAGAATTGCTTGAACCTGGAGGGTGGAGTTTGCAGTGAGCTGAGATTGTGTCACTGTACTCCAGCCTGGGCAACAGAGTAAGATTCCATCTGAAAAAACATTAAAAAAAAAGTAATTTCTGGAATTATAAAAATGCTTCTCCATGGAGGAGGTCATGTCAGGGAATCTGTAATTAGACCACTACCAACTACATTTTAATTGTCCCTAATTGCAAGAAGGCTGGCAAACATCACCTCCACTCACTGTTTCACAGTCTAGAGCGAGGAGCAGGTTCTCACACCTTCCCAGCCTGTGCCTGGCCTGAGGGAGGCCAGTGGGGCACTTGTCTTTCTGACCCAAAATTCAGATGGATCCCGTTTTGACTTGGGCAGCTCTTCCCAGGACTTCCTGGTTACCCCATGCTGGAATTCTTACTGGCTTCTGAACCACCTCCCAAGGGGGCTCCTCATCTAGATTTAAAGCCTCATACAGGTTTATTGAAAGAAAAGTAAATGTTTATGGGTTGCAAAGTACTTTTTTTTTTTTTGCTAGGAATAAGGGAAACTGGTTGTTGACAATTAGCAATTTCTGTCTTAGGTTCACAAAAAAATATATAATGATTCCCTTCAGGCCCCTTATAAATCAATAGAATATTCCATACCTTTCTTGGTGTTTGCAGTTAATTAACCTGAATTCTTAGAGCACTAACAACAGTCTCAGAGGCATGACTGCACACATTTTAGACACGGAAAATATGGTGACTCAGAGAGGTCAGGAAAGTTGTCCAGGCCACACGGCCGTCAGGTGGCTGTGTACCTGCAGGTCTTTGGGCTCAGACCACAGTCCTTCCTTTGCCACAATAAGGCCCTACTCTGCTAGGGCTGCTGTAACAAATCACCTCTGTTTTAGCAGCTTAACAATACAATTTTTTTTTTTTTTTTTTTTTTTTTTTTTTTTTTTTTTTTTGAGACGGAGTTTCGCTCTTGTTACCCAGGCTGGAGTGCAATGGCGCGATCTCGGCTCACCGCAACCTCCACCTCCTGGGTTCAGGCAATTCTCCTGCCTCAGCCTCCTGAGTAGCTGGGATTACAGGCACGCACCACCGTGCCCAGCTAATTTTTTTTGTAATTTTAGTAGAGACGGGGTTTCACCATGTTGACCAGGATGGTCTCGATCTGTTGACCTCGTGATCCACCCGCCTCGGCCTCCCAAAGTGCTGGGATTACAGGCTTGAGCCACCGCGCCCGGCCTACAATTTTATTTTTAAAAATTTATTCACTTATTTGTTTTTCAGACAGCGTCTTGCTCTGTTGCCCAGACTGGTGTTATTTTGGCTCATTAGAGCCTCTACTTCCTGGGCTCAAGCAATCCTCCCACCTCAGCCCCTCGAGTAGCTGGGATGGGACCATAGCATGCGCCACCACACACGGCTAATTTTTGTACTTTTTGTAGAGATAGGGGTCTCACTATGTTGCCCAGGCTGGTCTCGAACCCCTGAGCTCAAGTGATCCACGTGCCTTGGCCTCCCAAAGTGTTGGGATAGTCGTGAGGTGGGAAGCCAGGCACTGTCCTCCTGGTCTAAAGTGGAGGTGTCGACAGGGCGGGTCCCTTCTGCAGCTCCAGGGGAAAATCTGGCCCTTGCCTCTCCCAGCTTCTAGAGGCTCCTACATTTCTCGGCTCTTGGCTTGTGGCCCTTTTGTCTTCAGAGCCAGCAGTGTGTGTTTCTCTGTGCCTTTCTCCATAGTCACATCTTCCTCTGACCCTGACCTTCTTGTCTGCCCCTTTTTCACTTTTGAGGAGTTGTGATTACATTGAGGGAGGAGTTGTGATTACATTGAGGCCATGAAGACCATCCAGGACAAGTGCCCTCTTTCAAGGTCAGCTGATTCCACCTGCAACCTCAATGTCACTGTGCCCTGTAACCTAACATAGTCGCAGGCCTAGGGATCAGGGCATGGGTGTCTCTGGGTTTTTTTGGAAGCACTGTTCTGCCTCCTGCACTGTCTGTCGTGTTTCTGGTGGATGCTGCATCAGAGGACGTAAGGAGACCACCTGCACTACCCACCACTGCCCACCCACACACCAGGCTGTAAGATTAGCCTAAGTTTCTGATGCAAGTAGGCAACGTGACCCCACAGAAGGGACAGAGGGGTACCTGTCACACTTGGGCACAGGCTCTGGGGCAAGTGGGCTGGGCTGACATCCTGGCTGCACGTCTCATGAGCTCTGTAACCTCCCTGGGCCTCCCTTTCCTCATCTGTGAAATCGGCACAGCCGGTGCACCTGCCCCTCTGTGCCATGTGGGACTTGGGGGAACATCTCTAAAGCCCTTTGCCAAGGGCGTGGTGGATAGCAAATGCTGGGTGCAGGTTTGCGACATAAATACACAGGAGCATGTCTGAGCAAGGCCTCCATGGCCTCTGAGTGCCTGGCCGGGTCATGCTGGGAGCTGTCAAATGCATCTGGCTGGCTTCCTTTTCTGGTCACATGGTTCTGGACCCTTTGTCCTTCGTTGGGGCCACTGACTTGTTCTGGAAATTGAGCTGAGAGCAAAGGTGATGTTGGACACCCCAGGTCAGAACGTGGCAGGCCAGAAGGCCCCAAACACCAGAAAAATCCCTTGGTGCATTGTGCTGTTGCCTCCTTGGCCTAGACTCCAGCCAGGGCTCTTCCTGAGGAAGCTCGTCCCCTCTTGAGCCTGCGAAGAGAGGGCTGAAGACAGCTTGCCATGGCTGAGCAGGGGATGAAGCACTCAGCTCCTGTTGCTCACATCTTATTTGAATTTCAGAAAAACGGGAAAAGTAAATGCATGAGATTTTCTATTCATTTTCAAAGACTTTTCTTAAAAGCAACTTTTGATAACTGTCATTAAAAGGAAATAGACACAGTATGAAAAAAAGCAAAAATCTTATAGTATAAAAATTACTTGATTTCCTCTGTTTTGCCACTGGTTTAATAATATAAAAAAGCTTCTTTTCTACTTCAAGCTGGCATGATCATTGAATTCATAGACTTATGTCGCTGCTGGTGTTAGTGCGGTGACTCATTCTACTTAACGGTATCAACAACAGAGAAAATGCTTCTCAAGCCCGAAGACTGCAGTTGGAAAACACCAGGTAGTGGGAAAGATTCTCTCCAAGCCTTAATTGAGGGCAGCTACTTCTCGTGCTTTGTCTGTGACAGGTCTCTCTCTCTCTCTCTCTCTCTCTCTCTCTTTCTCTCTCTCTTTTCCCTCCTCTCCTTACATGTCCACCCAAGTTCTGTAACCCATAGATGGTGATCCAGATGTGTCTGCAGACCAGCAGCCACAATCTGCCCTTGGCCTCTGATGCCCTTGCCCTCAACACCTGCTCTCCTCCTGCACCCCTGCCTGCAGCCCCTCTGTGCTCCCCCTCCTCAGGGCTACTTCCCACGAGGGAGGATCAACTGGAGGGGCTGGTGATCAGGACCCAAGGGAGGGGCTTCAGGGCAGTGAGCTCTCATTTGCTGGGAACCTGGGAGCACATGGTGCTGGAGTACCCACCACCCCCCAACTCAAGTCCAAACATGGAGCAGCTGGATTTCAGCATCACTCAGGCCCTTTGTAATATTTATTTTGGCATTTCTTTTTTTTTTGACACCGAGTCTCATTCTGAGGCCCAGGCTGGAATTCAATGGCCTGGTCTCTGGTCACTGCAACCTCCGCCTGCCTGGTTCTAGCGATTCTCCTGCCTCAGCCTCCTGAGTAGCTGGGATTACAGGCGTGCACCACCATGCCTGTTTTATTTTCATATTTTTAGTAGATACAGAATTTTGCCATATTGGCCTGGCTTGTCTTGAATTTCTGACCTCAAGTGATCTACTTACCTTGGCCTCCCAAAGTGTTGGGATTACAGGCATGAGCCACTGTACCAAGCCTATTTTGTGCATTTTAAGACAATATTTTATAAAAGCATTAGGTGGCTCTCCACGCTGTTGAAGGGAGCTCTATTAGAACAAAAGATGTTGAGAATTCCTTGTGGAGAGAAAGTACAGGGAGAGAGAAGAGTCACAGGACACCCTCCCTGTTCCAGGACATCAGGGTGGCAGAGCCCTGAAGCTCTGAGAGCAGCCCTGACTGTGCCCTTATTCTCTGTGTTTCAAGGCCTCGCTACCTTTTTCAAGGTAACACCCTTCCTGGAGCACCTGCTGAGGTGCTGTCTGCTGGGGACCGTAAGTGAGCACTGACAAAGCTGTGAAAAGCACCCCTGCGGCTTTCCAGGGACACACAGCACAGAGGCGCCTGCACTCAGAGAAGACGGCCACGCTATCATGATGGAGAGTGTGCTGCCGCTGTATAGGGGAAAGGGGAGGGAGGACTCAATTCCATTTTGGGAAGAATATAATCTTGCGGGAGGTGGAGGCTTTCTATCTTGAAGGTCTACCTCCTGGTGTGAGGGAAGGACACTTCATATACAGGGGAAGGAGGTTTAAAGCATGGAGCTGGTGTGTGTGTGTGTATTTGCATGTGGAATCATGAGCATGCATGCATGTCTGTGCTAGCATGTGTGTGGGCACAGATGTTTGTGTGCACATGTGTGCAATGTACCTGTTTGTGTGTGCATATGTGTGTGCGGGGCCTATTTGTGAAATGAAACCAAAAGGTAGGTGAGGAAGCTCTATGGGAAGTGAAGTCTGAAGACAGATGGGGCTTGGGCTGCAGACACCTGGAGGGCCAGGCCTCGAGGGCAGGGCTTCAGCTGCACGTAGGGCAGTGGGAGGCCTGATGGCATAGGAAGGGGCTCTCTTAGATGGTGCCATGGTGACAGGAGAACATGATAATGGAGGCCAAGAGCTCAGTTCAAATTTCAGGTGGGGTGTTGGGAGGCCTGAAATAAGGCTGACATGGGGTGGGTGGGAAGGGGGAACCTGCATCAGGGGAGGCTGCTTGGCAGATGCCCATCAGTCACTGAATAAACATCTGTTGAGTTTCCTGCTTCTGGCCCTGCACCGTACAAAGTAGCAGAAGGACAGAGCATCACAGTCACCTCCATGGTACTCAGAGCCTCTCCCAATGCAGTCACATGTCGCTAACAACAGTTCCGTCAAAGGAACAGCTGGGCACTGCGTGTTTGGGTGGTGCTAACTCATGCACTTTGGCTGTGCCAGCTGTGTGCCCAGCACTTCCTCAGGAGGCATTAAGGAGCAGGTTCCTAGATACCCACTTCTCAGCCCAGCTCTGGCTGTTGAGATGCTGCAGCTTTCTTACTCTTGCAATTTTTGAAGTGTTCACATCTGACCTGGAGAAGCAAGGCCATGAGCTCCAGATGGGTCCAGAGGCTTCAGCGAGCCAAGATTGTGTGTGTATGCACAAACACATGTGTGCGTGCAGATATAGCAATGCAGTGGAAGCACTGACATTTTTGATCGAATGATTGAGTGAATGAGTAAAATGGGTGTCTGAAGTACGTCAGGAGGTTCTGACTGAGAAAGAGCACACCTCCCTTTCCCAGGGGAGATTCTGTGTAGATAGTCCTGTGTGTCTCCATGGCTCAGCTGGATGAGGTTCCTATGAGCTCTTTCTAGCCAACATGTACATAATTATTCTGTGGTCCTGTAATAGCCAAGTGTTTGTAAATGCTAACTGTGCAAGGTGACAGGTAGATAGAAATGCCTGTGGCTCTGAGGAATAGTCATTGCATATTTATGTCATCTAAGGGTTGTAGCTTTGGTGTGCGGAAGGTCTGCATCGACTCAGGCACCTCTGCAGCCGGGTACCTGAGGCCTGTTACAACCTGTCTAATTCCAGCTTATTTTAAAAAAGGATAAAAAGGCTGAGCTATGTGTAAGCATGCTGAAGTGCTGAGAAACGAGGACTATTAAGTAAAATATCAGAGGGGAGATCAGATAGGCCAGATGGCTGAAAGGAAACTCCTCCATGCCCTAGGATGATGGAGATTGAGGAGGAGAGAGAAGGAGGGCCACATGTCACGGGAGAAAATGGAAGTTTCGGCCGTGAAGGATTCATCTCCGGTGGGAAGCAGGGAGGTGCAGAGAGAGGAACCATGGCTCAGCTGCGTGCTCTGCCCCCGCTGGGAGGCTACAGGGGACTTTCTTTCTGTCTTATTTCCAAAAGAAGAAATTACTTTTTGTGGATTTGATTTTCTCTCAATGATCACTAATAAGCTACAGGAACAAGCCTTTGAGAGAGTTTTTCATCTGTCTTCTGATGCATAGCTCTGGATTGCTCGTGATAATATCCTAAGATGAATGAGATTTTTAATTATGCTCAAAATAACTTTAAACAATGTGACAAATAACTTGTTTAACAATGCTAGAAATTTGGGGAAAACGTTTCTAAAATTCTTTGATCCTCCTTTGATGGAGAGACGGAGTCTACGTCTCCTTTTGAACCTGGGCTCCGTATTTCTTGGCCAATAGAACACAGTGGGAATGACTGTCTAATATCTCAGCCCAGGCTTTAAGAAACTTTGACTTCCTGTCTCTCGGGACAGTTGTTATGGGAGCCCAACAACCACTCTGCGAGGAAGCTTAAGCCACCTTGTGGCAAGGCCCCTATGGAGGGGACCCAATGGCGAGCACCCACTCACCAGTTCTGTGCAGGCACCGTCTCGGAGGTGGGACGGTTGAGCTGTCCCAGGTGTTACCATGCAGAGCTGAACTCCACTTCCCTGCTGAGTTCAGTTCAAATTGCAAAATAGTAAACAAAAGAGTGTTGTTTTAAGCCACTCTGCTTCGAGGTAAATCTGTCATGCAGCCGTAGAGAACTGGATCCATCGCATGAATAAGTGTTATGACCCAGAACTCTGTAAGCCCTCGCTGTTTCCAGATGTTTAGTTATGGGAGTGAAGGCTGTGTGGCCTTGAGAAGTTGAGGCAGTTCAAAGCTAGAACCTTGAGTTCCCTAGGTTGTAAGAATGACGTGAACCCTATAACATGGTTAACAAAGCCTGGGCATAGGGGCTCCTCAGCAAAGCTCTGTGGCTTTTTCCTTTCTTAACCCCGCCTTCCAGGAGATGGGTTGATTTATTTTCATCTTCAAGAGTGACCTAAAACACACAAGAACTTTGGGGGAGTCATGGTTTCACATGAGAGGAATGTAGGGTTCTTTCATAAGTTTTAACATTTTTCAAAAGCAATTTCCAACAAAGGGAATTTCCTTCCAACAAAGGGGAACAAAAACAAAAACTACTTTACCCAAAGTGGCTTAGAGGCAGGATGGGAGAAGGCACTTCCCCAGCATAAATGAATTCTGGAGAAGGGCAGGTGTCATGAGGAAACACAGGTGTTAAGTCACTTGTTTTCCAGTGTGTGTTCTGTGAAGGGGGCCTTAGAGAATGGAAAACCGCGCCTGATGACCAAAGTGAGCTTGGACCTCCCCGGCAGGCTACCAGGGCCCTCCTGAGTGCTGGCACTGAGGGGTCTGAGCCCTGAGCTAGCCAGACCCTCAGGTGGGGCACACACCTCATGCCAGTGAGCAGAAGCCATGTGATGCCAGCGGCTTGGTGGGCACAGCAGGCATGGCTGTGAATCTACTGCCTGACAGTGATGGATCTTGGAGACTCTGTCTTTGGCAAGCTGGACAAGGTGTGCATTGGCTGGCAGAAGGGAGATGAGGATGAGCCTACTGCCCGTCTGTGCTCAGCTCCTGTCTTTGTCTTCCTTAGCCAGCGGCGAGGTGATCTATAGTGGTTCTCGGACAGTGTATTATGGCAGAATCAGGTCCTGGGAGGCAAGTGTGGCTTCCTGCCGTGAGCTATCACAGCTTAGGTCCTTAAATATTTACTACACATTCTGCTTATTTTCCTAAAGTCAGGGCATTCAGAGCACAAAATGCCATTGCAATTCTTCCTCCCATGAAAGGGCATCTTGAATGTGCCAGGGCTGCTTTCCAACCTCTCCCTTCGTGCCGATGGGTGCCTGCTTTCCGTGAATTGCTGTGTGATGCTCACACAGAGGTACCGTGTGAAGGGGGTTTGTCTAGTCTGTAAAGGGAGGGGGCAGGTTGAATGCAGCATTCCCCAAAGGGTCACTTCATGCATACCAGTGCCTGGATGGAAATAGCAGCTACTAGGTGGAAAGGCCCTATGGACAGACTGGTTTGGGAAACCCTGAGCATAAAGGGTTTCTTTGCTGTAGGACTTCTCAGGGCCTTTAAAATCCAGTGTGACTCCCCAGAAGGCATTTCACATTCGCATGATTCCAAACTTCTACGACCAATATCTGGCAGTATCTTAGAAGTCTTAGACATTGTAGGATATCAGTTGGGAAGCTCTGATCTCTAGCGTCTCAGATGTTTTGGAAATTCAAGACAAGACCAAGTTTTTAGCTTCTCTTTGGCTTCGCTATGGTTCTCCTCATTGCTGCTGGGGGCTCTTGCTCCTCCTTTCCACTCCATGCAGGTATGGGTGCTGCTTGTCCTCTTCTGAGGGCTTCTTCTACGCTAGGAAGAGCTCCTTCATCTGCCCCTTCATCAAAACTGTTCTTCCTTCTCTCTCATTGCCTTAGAGTCTGGGCTCTACCAACCAATTACTCCCTGAGACTATGAACTGTCACTCACCATTGTGAAGAGAGGCTTCAGGATCTCCATGCCTGTTCCCGTTTTTCTCAAGTTCCCCCATGTGTGCTATTGAAATCTGCATCCTGAAGACTCACTTTTTCCTCGGAAGTCTGGTCTCTAGAGTAGGAGTTGGCCACTCTTCCTGGAAGGGGCCAGAGAGTAAATATTTGCCTGCCAGGTGGTCCTGTTGCAGCTCTGCTACTGAAGCATGAAAGCAGCCACAGAAGATGGGTCAGTGAGTGGGAGTGGTGACATTTGGCCCTTGGGTCATGGTTTTGCCCACCCTTGACCTAAAATGATTCATGGGTCCTTTAGGAGCCCTTGTCATTTGCCAAATTATTATCTCCCCACAACTGCCAGGTCCACCCATAGAACTTAATTTACCCTTAATTTCAACCAAGGAGTGGAAGCTGCCCATGAATCTGCATGCTAATTCCTAAGGCTTTGACTCATGGCTGGCTGGGCAGAGCCAGTGAGTGGAAACAGATGAGAAGAAGAACTGATGCTGTTACTCTAACACGTAGGGCTGTCTGTCAGTGAATGAGGGGTGAGCACCCTGACATTGGGGGTCACCAAGAAATGACTTTGAGTTATTTTGTTGTGGAAATTACAGATGGACTTTGATGGACTCTGAAGGAAGTTTCAGAATCTGACCTTTAAGCGGCTTCTGATTGAGATTCAGTGCCTGGCTTCTCTCCTCTCTTCCATCCTCCTGTTCCTGCTGATGGGCACAGGGTTGCTGCAGCTTGCAGTGCCCCATGCCAGCATGCCTTACCCAATTTCCTCAGCTCAGTTCAAATATAATAGAAACAGATGCCTGCTAGAAAGATGAATTGGAACTAGGACTATGCCATTGAGTTGTTACATTGTTTTGATGGCTTCCACAGGCTGATACAGTCACACAGGGTAGCTACAGCTTCAGTTTTGTCTAGTTGTTTGTTAGCTTTGGAGTAAGTTGTAACAGAATTCCTTCCTGCACTGCAGACTGCTCCTCAGCTGTGAGAGCCCTGCCACCATCCGGATCCCCAGAAAATGTAATATGTGAGGCTGTGTGGATGGATGTGGCCTGGACACAAAGCTCTTCTCTTGTTTTTCCCCCGCTTACCCAGCTGGTAGCCTTGTCGTGCTCTAGTTGGTCCTTTAGCACATGTAGGCATTCCAGGTTGTGGACATCAACAGATCAGATCCAATAGGCAGCGGCTCTCTCTAGAGGGATGCTGGGAACTGTGCAGGTCTGAATTTTATTCTACATGCAATTGCACACCTCAGCCGGCCCCAGTTTCCTGAATGCTGGTAAGAGACACAACACTCATGGCTCAGAGACAAAGGCTTTCATTAAAGGCTGAATTTCAGTTCTCTTTGTGCTCAAGTCCCATGAGCATGAGGCAGACAGGCCAAAATACAATTTTTGTGCAAAGTTTTCTCAATCTAGGCACCCATGTGCATTTTCGTTCAGACAGTTCTCTGTCATGGCAACGTGTGTGTGAGTGGCATTCTTCTGTGCACTGTAGGATTTCTGGCAACATCCCTAGCCTCTACTCAATGGCTGTGGTTTCATAACATCTGCAACCAATATGAACTACTTTTCTATGATATGTATAAACGTGCACCTATTCAAACATTCTTGAGAAGAAGGAACTCCTTGGAACAAAGGCAGATAAGTTCCCTGTTCTCTAGGTGGCCCTGGACACAATGATGCCTGACCTCTGGTTTATGACCCAGAGATGGATAGTAGCCAGTCACACGAGCTGGACATCCATTCCCAAACATGGGACATTCCTTTGCCATTATCAATGAGGGGAAGGCAACTTAGTAGACTTTCATTTTTTCATGTGATTAAGGCCTACTTACTAGTACACTACTAAGTTATTAGGGGCCAATAACATTTTTGTTTAAATCAGAGATGCACTCAATGACAACAAACCAAATGCTGAGAATTAACCAACAGCTGCATGTTACCTTCACAAGATAAATTTCTAGAATAAAAGAATAAATCTGAATGTTCTTAAAAAATGTGATCATTATATTTTCTGGTGGCAGAATGTACGTTTGATAGATTGCTTCTGTGATCATCCTA
Source organism: Callithrix jacchus (assembly GCF_049354715.1). Taxonomy (NCBI): domain Eukaryota; kingdom Metazoa; phylum Chordata; class Mammalia; order Primates; family Cebidae; genus Callithrix; species Callithrix jacchus. The sequence goes on from NC_133503.1 coordinate 199,540,112, forward strand.
GTGTGTATGCTACCAATGCAAAATGCTTGCCTCCTTTCCACCGGTAGGGCTTGAGCATGGCTGGTGTGAGGCGGTGTTAATGTAGCTCTCGTGGTGAAGGTGGCTGGGTGGCCCCACTACTGGAGGTAATGCTTCCAGCATTATATTTGAGATAATCAATGCAAATTTAGACTTCAACTGGTTAAAATAATTTTAATATATAAAACGTATTAGGAGATTTTCACTCCAAGCCGTATCTGTTATACTTACATGATTTTTGAAAATCAGTATTCAGATATTGACAATAAATCCAAGTAACATGCTTTGTCCACATTATTGGAATTTTTGTGCTGATTGGATATGATGGTGGTCTCTGAACTGTGTGACTGCTGAACACTCACAAGTTTAGTGATCCAGCCGTGACACTGATATAGGTATGGGTCTAGTTTCCTTCCAAAGGACAAACATGAACCAAATGGCAGATTTTACCCAGATCCTGAGGCTTCTGCCTAGTTTATTCAGGATTAAATAAGATTCTCTAAAACTTCTACTCAGCATGGTGGTTCACATCTGCAATCCCAACGACCTAGGAGGCCAAGATGAGAATACCACTTGAGGCCAGGGTTTGAGACCTGTCTGGGCAACATAGTGAGATTTTGTCTCTAAAAAATAAAAATAAAATTATCCAGATGTGGTGGGGCCTGTATAGGTGGTGCCTCCAATGGTCCCAGCTACTCAGGAGGCTGAGGCAGAGGGATCCACTGAGCCCAGAAGTTGGCAGCTGCAGTGAGCTATGATTGTGCCCTGCACTCCAGCCTGGGCAACAGAGTGAGATCCAGTCTCAAAAATTAATTAATTAATTAATTAAATACATTTGTTCTCCTGAGAAGTCTGACTTTCCCCTGGGCACTGGGGTCAGGGTCCTACTGCATATGAAATAATCAAGGTGGATGTTGCCTGCATTTGTTCTCCCATTGCTATAAAGAACTACTTGAGATAGTAATTTACAAAGAAAAGAGGTTTAATTGATGCACGGCTTTGCAGGCTGTACAGAAAGCATGGCTGGGGAGGCCTCAGGAAACTTGCAAACATGGTGGCAGGCAAAAAGGAAGAAGTCATATCTTACATGGCCGGAACAGGAGGAAGAGAGCAAAATGAGAGGTGCTACAGAGTTTTAAACAAACAACTTTCATGAGAACTCACTATCATGAGAACAGCAAGGAGGAGATCTGCTTCTGTGATTCACTCACCTCCCCCCAGGCCCCTCCTCCAACATTAGGGATTATGGTTTGACCTGAGATTTGGATGTTGACACAAAGCCAAATCGTATTACTGAATTCTTTCATGTTTCTTAGGCTGTTCTATGTTTTTATTGGCTTTCTTTTTAACTTTAGTGATAAACTGCTAATGATTCATCTTCATACTTACTAATACAGTTTCTCTTATAATTTTTGTTAATTCTTCGGTGTGTAGCGTCATGTGAACTATGATTTAAATATGATTCAGCCACACCTCTACCACACAAATACACTGCTAAAGTTTGTTTACATACAGTTCCCCCTCCCTAATTTTGCTTTTACAGTGACAATTCACTTGTGTCGTACTTATTGCACCCTTTTGATATTACATGTTGTCTTAGCTTATCTGGGGTTCTGACAAGCCCACATAAAGTATTTGTACCTTGCTCTGGGTTCTCCAGAGCAAACTTTGGGGCAAGATACAAATAGTTTATGTGGAAGGTGATCTCAGTGAAAGAATCGGAGAGTGGGATGCTTGGGCATTTATCCATGGGTTCTTATCTCCCAACAGTGGTGGGTTTCCCTGGAGGGTGTGGATTTTTCAGGTTGTGTCTGTGTGTAGCTCAAAAACCTTCTGCAGCTTTGGGATGCAGAGAAACAAGTGGCCCTTGCCTGACCCGGGAGCTCTTGCACAAGTGCATGGAGCTGTCCAACACTGGAGTGCTGATGTTGATTAAGCAAGGAGGATGTGGTGTGTATCCATCCAAAGGACCTACTACACAAGTGTAATACAACTACTTGGTTATTTTTAAGGTCATAGAGCACAGGTTTAGAGTACAATGGAAAGTCCTGTGAAGATGTAAGTGTTTTCCATTTCTCTTATTGCTATATCTCCAGAGCTTAATACAAAGTAGAACAAATAAATTGTTGAATGAATAAATATAAAATCAGGTGTGTGAACACATATTATTCTTTTATAAAGTAAATAACGATGGTTAAAAATATGTTGCTAATAAGAAGTCTATTACGATAGTTTGTTCCTCTCCAATTCTTTGTTACCTGTCTTCTTTTCGCTTTGAAAAAGAGAAAAGGTCAGAAAGGTATGCCACAGGCTCTTCTGCTCACTTGAGAGCTGCTGCTCTAAATCACCTTCTCTAGCAGAACTAGTTCCAAGCTCTGAGGAGACAGTCATTTTTTTTTGAGATGGAATCTCGCTCTGTCACCCAGGCTGGAGTGCAGTGGTATAATCTCAGCTCACTGCAACCCCCTCCTCCCAAGTTCAAGTGATTCTCCTACCTCAGCCTCTGAGTAGCTGGAATTACAGGCATGTGCCACCATGCCTGGCTAAGTTTTGCATTTTTAGTAGTGATGGGGTTACACCATGTGGGCAGGCTAGTCTCAATCTTCTGACCTCAAGTGATCCACCCTCCTCGGCCTCCCAAAGTGCTGGGATTACAAGGATGAGCCACTGTGCCTGGCCCTGAGGAGATAGTCTTTACCCATGGTCAGCAGTCTTGGGACCTGAGGTAATGAGACACAGGATAAGAGGGTTCCACTGGAAAAGTTTAACCAAAGGTAGCAGGGAGTCCCTTTCTTTGTATATTTGAATGGCAGGGGTTGGGTGCTCACCTTGCCCTTCAGTTTTTACAATTGGGTTTTGTCATAACCAGCATCTATAAAGCTTAATCAGAATATAAATTGGAGTTGCTTTGCCTAGTTTTCAGTCTTCACTACTCCTCCCTAGGGTTATAGAGGGAAATTATCCAGTGCACTGGCCAGTAAATTACAAACACATCCCTTTCCAAGAAGAGACTCTGTATAAGCTTAGAGGAGTTTATTAAATTAGTATGTGGGATATGATTTCATCCAAGTAATAAAATCTTCAGCTTCTTTTAAAGAAACGAAGTTGTGTTATAAACTATTTCCCTGTCACCTGCACAAGTCACATTAGTTAGAGGTTCAATCTTCAGTTCATGCTCCATTCCAGGACAGATATGCATGGCTCTTGGAGAGCCTTCCTCGGAAAAGGAAATCACTCTCGAGACAGATGAGCCTTCCTGGCTTTCATATGGTACATGCTGACTCTTTGCTAGCAGAGGTGGGAAGGCATGGATTTCATTACTGCAGCACATTAAAGGCCAGGGAAAAATAAATCCAATTTGCTACTGCCTAAGTGACTATGTTTTAATGAAATGGATAAGAAAGAATCATTAACTGATGCTCAGACTGATTAAAATTCCAGTAAGAAGGAAAAGAAATGAGATTGTGACACAGCAACAGAAGGTCACTCATTCACTGGCAGTCATGAATCTGTAAAGTCACACAGTGTCAGTTTTCAATAGGAATGTTGACTGACAAGGCTCCTGCAGATATGGACAGTAAGGAGTGTGTGACCTGATCATCATCCAGACACCGCCATCAGTCTACATCCTTGCCACGAAGTCAGGTGCCTACCCTTCCTGGAAGTGTCAGCAAGTGAATTATATGTCTCCTTCTGTGATGAAAAATTGTCTTTTTCCCTACACAATTGAATCTTGATTTAAAATCACAGAAGCTTTAAGATGTGGCCACAGTAGTAATTATCTGGGTATGTACAGGGTCACTGGGGACGTAGGAGAAAACAGCAAATGCATTTGAAAGCACTCTGAAAGCTACAAAATGCTACTCAAATTTAGAGTGCCTGTTATTGTTATTATTACTTTCCCCTCCCTGTCATTACTCTGATCACTGCTCTTGCTAGTATGAAGTTTCAGACTGCGCACACTTTTTCATATGCCTTCTCTACTCGACAGGCAGAGACCAAAGGGGCAATTGATCAGTGGGGACCTTTTCCATGGCAGATTTCTCTTCCTGATTTACATGTAGCTGTCCCTGGATGAAGCCTTAGGATCCCAAGAGACAGGCCTTCTTCCAGAAAAGCAGAAGGAATTCTGGTCATTGAAGTGTCCAAGTGGTGAGAAGGAAGGCACTTATGCCTTAGAGCAGCTGAGTAGCCTTCCATTCGGAGTTCATTCCTCACGCCTTCCCTCCACATCCCTTCCATAGTGCCTACTATGTATTTTTCCTGATGCTGGATTCCCCACCTTTTGAGAGGTGAGAAAAAGGAACACCCACCTCTGGCTCCACAGCAGTGTCATTAGAACCCTCAAGGGCTGGTAGGATTGGCTCTGGCTGCACCCAAAGGACAGTGTTCCAAGGCACTTGTGCAGGCTGGAAAGTGGGAACAGGCTCGTGCAGATGTGGGAAGGGAAGATGAACTTTAGGGAGTAAGAAGGAAATGCATGATAAATATTTGAGACAGTTTGCAGAAAGAACAGGTGATTCAGAAATAGAAAATAAAAACAAAAATATAGAATAACCAAACAAGATGCAAATCAGACCCTGGAGGCAAGGTTGCTGGATGAACTGAAATAAAGACACACAGGATGCAGTGCCACCCACGCTCACTGAAGTTGAATAGAGACTTGGGCTAGAGCTTTGCAGTGGTGGGTGTGAAAGGGGATATAGAGGTGCCCACCAGGTCTCCCTTTCTAGGAGTCAGAGAATTACCTTGGCCAGCTTCATGGTATGACTTAGATAAAAGCAAAGGAGACTTTTTTGCTTGCATGCTTGGATGTCATCTCAAAAGTGGGAAATTACCTCTAAACCTTCCTAATGCTCAGGTTTTCTGTCTGTCTTGGATAGGAGTTTTCAGTTCGCACCCAAGATAGGCATTGAGGTTTCTCTAACATGACCACCTTGCAGGTGAAGGGGCACTTCCTCTTGGAACCCCCAATCTCTACTTGTCTTCTTCAGGGATGAAATTATTCCAGTATTTTGAGATTTGATTTAAACAACAATTAAAACATGATCATTTTGCTAATTTAAGAAACCTTCTATTACTAACTAAAGTCTTTTTTTCCTTTTAGACAGATTCTCACTCTGTCACCCAGGCTGGAAGGCTGGAGTGCAATGGTACAGTCTTGGCTCACTGCGACCTCTGCCTCCTGGGTTCAAGCAATTCTCCTGTCTCAGCCTCCTGAGCAGCTGGGATTACAGGCTCATGCCACTATCGCCCAGCTAACTTTTGTATTTTTAGTAGAGATGGGGTTTCACCATGCTGGCCAGACTGGTCTTGGATTCCTGATGTCAAGTGATCTGCCTGCCTTGGCCTCCCAAAGTGCTGGGATTACAGGTGTGAGCCACTGCGCCCGGCCCTGAAGTCTTATTATTATTTTTTTTAATGGCATAAGAACACCAAGGTGGTTATGGTTGCAAAACCCTTCATGTGGGGACTCAGTAGCAGTGGTCAAGATAAGAGAACCCAGACAATGTTTATTATGTACCAGCAATAGTTTTATGTGCCTCATGTATGTGAATTCATGTGAGCTCTGCTGTGCTCAGGTTGACGCAGAACCTGCCATTGCCCAAGGTCAGAATGTGGTGTTGCTGGGGCTGAGTCTGTTCTCCTAACCTCCATGCACACCATTAGGTTCTCATAACCTCTAGAAAGGAATGCCCTTTAATGCCAGTCCTCAGAGACAACCTTTGGATACTGAATCAAACCAGAACACTTCATGTTTCTACCAACATATGCGAATGATGCACAATGTCCGCTCAGCTTGCACTTATCTACTGAATTCCCCTTGGATAGCTTTTCATGTCAGTCTACAGGATGTTTCTTAATAATATTCCATTGCATGGACGCACCAAACTTCTTTGGTTAGTGCACATTTGTTTCTTTCTAGTTTGCATTTTTTATCATTATAAACAATGCTAAAATGGTCATGGTCTATTTTTCTTTGTCAACCTTGAAAATATCTCCAAAAATTCCTAGAGGTAGGATGGCCAGGCCAAAAAGCAAATGTTTTCTATAGTTAATAGTTATTGCTAAGTCATTCCCTATGTATCATGCAAACACTTACACTCCTATTTGTTTGCCTGTTTCTTTATGCTTTGGGTGACACACAATGTGTTTTATTAAATGACAATTTTTAAAAGTTTATTTTATGATTCCTAGTTTCTGCGCCAATATCAAATGCTTAAGTGTCTGAATCATTGAGATGCAGAAGAATCTTGAGTCTGTGACTTCTGAAGAATGCAACAATCTGTGCCTATGATTTTCAGATCTGCCTCTTCCTGGGAGACTGCAAGTCTGTGGGTTTGGCCATTTGATGTACCCCACTCAGGCAGAAGTAAGTTGGGAGCTTTGTTTAGCCTTTCAGAAGTCTCCTATTCCTTTGAATACCCTCTCCAGGATGGCGTCTCCAGAATCTTTGGCTTTCTGGTGCAGTGTTGGCTGGGGGATGTTTCAGCGGGTAGAAAGGAGCTCTGTAGGGAGAAAAGCCCTTGGCCCATTTCCCATTCAAAGGCTGGAGGACTCATTTGCTGGATATCATCTTCATTTTTGAAGCCCAGGAGCAGAACTACGTGAAGCATCTCAAGGAGAAATCACACTGCTCTCATCCCTGGTCTTTCTTCTGGCCAGGTATTCCGTTTGCCAACAAGCCTGCCAGGATCAGACAGCTGGCTTGGTTAGCACTCTGAGAGTTGCCCCATACTTTAGAGGTAGATTCACATTAGCTGAGCTAGAAAGACCGATATATAATACCAGAAGGCCAATTTGCTTAATTTACAGTGAAAACTCCAGGACAGCTGGCACAGAGCCTGGGTGGTTTGAAGGTGGGGAGATTGTTTGTGGGAAGATGAAGATGAAGTTCATTAGTAGGGCCTAGGATCTGAAGCTGGTGGAGCTGAATGGTTGAGCTGCCAGGCTTTACATCCATTTTACAACAGGGATGCTCTTGCCACTCAGAAGGGAGGGCTAAAGCACCAGTTAGGGCTTTCACTGGTGTGGCTGGCTCTTCCCTCTGCCATGTTTCCCACACCTCTCCTGACTGGCATGCTGTGCTGCTCCTGGGGACACACTGAGCAGGCTCCAGCAGGGCCTAGCTTGGGAGCTTCTGCTCTTCAACGCTATTTCAACTCTCTTCCCCACCCATTACAGATATGATAGACCTCATGGTGTTGCCCTGCAGGGGCCTTTCTCTTTCTAAGTAAATGGGGGATTCTTCAAGTTAAAATAAAGCTCTTCCAGTGAGTGTGAACCAGTTCTGAGGGTTGGACATGGGGAGTCAGGGTGAGGAAACAAGTATGGACAGCTACACAGTGTGCTCAGTGTACTTCCACTGCGAGGTAGTGCTCCCACTGTGAGACAGTGCTCCCACTGTGAGATAGTACCCCCACTGCAAGATAGATAGTGCCCCCACTGCAAGACTGTGCTCCCATTGTGAGATAGTGCTCCCACTGTGAGATAGATAGTGCCCCCACTGTGAGATAGTGCCCCCACTGCAAGACTGTGCTCCCATTGTGGGATAGCGCTCCCACTGTGAGACTGTACTCCCACTGCAAGACAGTGCTCCCACTGTGAATAGTGCCCCCATTGCAAGATAGATAGTGCCCCCACTGCAAGACTGTGCTCCCATTGTGAGCTAGTGCTCCCACTGTGAGATAGATAGTGCTCCCACTGTGAGATAGTGCCCCCATTGCAAGACTGTGCTCCCATTGTGGGATAGTGCTCCCACTGTGAGACTGTGCTTCCACTGTGAGACAGTGCCCCCATTGCAAGATAGATAGTGCCCCCACTGCAAGACTGTGCTCCCATTGCAAGATAGTGCTTCCACTGTGAGATAGATAGTGCCCCCACTGTGAGATAGTGCCCCCACTGCAAGACTATGCTCCCATTGTGGGATAGCGCTCCCACTGTGAGACTGTGCTTCCACTGTGAGACAGTGCCCCCATTGCAAGAAAGATAGTGCCCCCACTGCAAGACTATGCTCCCATTGTGGGATAGCGCTCACACTGTGAGACTGTACTCCCACTGCAAGACAGTGCTCCCACTGTGAAATAGTGCCCCCATTGCAAGATAGATAGTGCCCCCACTGCAAGACTGTGCTCCCATTGCAAGATAGTGCTTCCACTGTGAGATAGTGCCCCCACTGTGAGATAGATAGTGCTCCCACTGTGAGATGGTGCTCTCACTGAGGATAAATAGTGCTTCCACTGTGAAATAGATCTCCCACTTCATGATAGATTGTGCTCCCACTGAGAGACTGACCATGCTCCCACTGTGAGTCTGACTGTGCTCCCACTGCAAGACTGTGCTCCCACTGTGAGATAGCCAGTGCTCCCTCTGTGAGATAGATAGTGCTCACTGTGAGACTTGTGCTCCCACTGTGAGACTGGGCTCTCACTGAAAGATAATGCTTCCACTGTGAGACTGTGCTCCCTCTGTGAGATAGATAGTGCTCCCACTGTGAGATAGATAGCGCTCACTGCAAGATAGGTAGTGCTCACTGCCAGACTGTGCTCCCACTGAGAGACTGCGCATTCACTTTGAGACTGTGTTCCCACTGCGAGATTGCTTCCACTGTGAGATTGGTGCCCCTGTGTTGGTTTTGCCTGGGTAGATATCCTTTCCTGTGATGGTCAGTAGTCATTGAGAGTCCTTGCCTGCAGGCCTGTTTGGAAATAACTGTGAGCATTGATAGTACATTTGCTGACTCCTTGTGTATCAGAAAGCCAGCACAGTCAGGCCCTGCAGTGCTGAGAGGCAGGTGGTTTCATGTGAAGCGAGGAGGCCCTGGCAGGGGCAGCTCCAGGTGCTTCTCTCAGTCTGGAATGGGTCAGATGGAGGAGGGAAGACACCAGATCCTCCATCAGGCTAAGCCTGGAGAAAGCTGACTCTGTGCTGAGACTTGTCAAATATGCTCAGATGTTTACTTTCTATGATTAAAACCCATTTTAATTTTCTCTGTGATATCCTGCCCTTCCATGGATTAGGTAACCTGGTTTTAAGGGGATACAGTTCTATCCGCATTGGACGCCTCCATAAAGCTATTTTCATTTTCAATTATAAAGAGAAGTGGTTCATACATACCTTTTCTTTTCTTCTTCTTCCGAATTGCCCGTGCTGTAAGTAGGTGCCTCTATTCAGTATCAGCCAGGATATGTCTAGACGGTGCCCTCGACTGACGTCATTGCTCACCATTATTGTTACTTACAGTGATCTGACAGGTGGCTTCACATCCGCAGTGTTTGCCATTTATAGCAGGAATGAAACCACACTTCACTTCTCCAGGAACATGTCAGCAAGGCCAGGCGCCTCAGTGCTTTTGTTATTTATTTTTTGGAGTTCAGCGTTTCTCTCTTTAAATCATTTGCACTGGCCCTGTAAATAATTTAATGAGCACATGCCTTTCTTTATAAAACTGTTTTTTTACAACTTAGCAAAAATCAATTTCTTTCCATCCATCCTCCTTCCCACCCCCTTATGAAACCAAAGCCAGTGACAGCGCCCTGCTCCATTTACTCCACATAGCACAGGATGAGTGATGGAGCTGCCAGTCTTCGAGGGGCAGCTAGTTCTTAGCCAGTCTTTTTGCTTCTGAAATTTCAGTAGAAGTCGTATCTTAAAAATAATAGCTTTTGATATATACCTAAAGTTCTGAGAAAACCTGTCTATTTTTATTTTCATTTCTGTAGTGGTAAATCATGCAATATTTAAGAAGATCTGTAAGATGGCTTTTTTCAGCTTTGCAATCACAGGGATAAAGTCTTTATACTCTTTTCTTTTCGGTGTAGAAACATCAGTATATTATACTAGTTACACTTACTCTTGAAAGCTTCCAGTGCATCTAACCATTTTCATTGCTTCAGCAAATGATAGTTTGTGCAGAATCATAGCAATTAACATATTTGACCCAAGCATTCGTATCACAGATTGGTCATACCTAAATATTTCATCACCTCTGATGTTTACTGCAAGGGACAATTTGAGATAAGCTATTTTTCTGTTTGTTATTCTATCTTACATTGATGGTTCCAGAAGGATTTTGGAGTGTATCAGCACTGTTAATACATGACAAACATGTTTTCTTTTTCCCCCGCATCGGATGCCCTGGAATGAAATGTAAAGGCTACAAATTCAAATATGAAAATATGAGAAATAAAATGTTCACCCTACACCTCTGGCTTTCCTCCACCTTCCCCCTTCTAGTCTAGCTGTCGGAGTGGTTCAGGGGGTCTCCATTCCAGTCCATTCTCCCAGCTGCTGGAAATCACTGGTCTTGAAGCCCCTCTCTGACCACAGATAGCTCCACCCCCAGGGTTTCCATAGCTGTGGAATTCACAGTGGTTCTTGTCCAGGTCCATAGCTCAGCACTGAAGGGCACCTGTGCTTCCTGTGAACATCTCTCACTCATGGTGATGCTGTACTTCATCACAGCCCTGGGTACCCACCCTGCCCCAACCTGCCTGCTGCAATCCTGTTGATTCCTGTGGGTCCGCTCAATACCTTCTGCTAGGTGCCTCCACGATGCCACACAGCATTCCAACTCATTCTCCACGGAATTCCCATCAAATGACTATTTGGCTATATTCTCACCCCTTCCTGATACATACATGCTTATCTGCTATGTAATGTCCAGTGCTTTAAATTACTAGCTCAAAGCACTAGAGATTACATGAAGTGGCCATTTGCTATAGATTGAATTGTGTTTCCCCAAACTCATATTTTGAAGGCCTAACCTGCAAAATGACTATATTTGGATATATGGTTTTTAGGGTAACTAAAGTTGAATGAAGTCATAAGAGTGGAGTCCCAATCTACAGGGATTAGTGGCCTTATAAGCAGAGGAAGAGAGAGATCTCTTGTACTCTCCCTGCATAGACTTGGAGAAAAGCCATGCAGGGGCGTACAGAGAAGGTGGCTGTCTGCAAGCCAGTAAGAGGGCCCTCCCCAGAACCTGACCACGCTAGCACCCCAAACTCAGAAAAGCCCCCAGACCTTGGAGGAAATGCATTTCTGCTGCCAAAGCTGTCCACTCTGAGCTGAGGAATACACCACACATTCAGCAAGTAAGGACTGTGCATTTGGGAAGAAGTCATCTAGTCCCACAATTAGATTTGGGAGGCAACTATAATGCAGAAACACACTTTCTGAATTTCCTATTTATTCTTTGCTTCAGAATAGTTTGACCTTTAGCCATACAGGCTCACAGATTGCTGAAAACTCACAAGGTCTGTGATGAAGCTGTAAAAATAATTCAAAAGATTTGTTTTTCTAACCCTGGCTCTATTCATCTGGTTGCATTGTAACCAATTTGCTGCAAACCCTGTGGACAAAAATTATTCATAAACTGCAAAGAAATTGCACAGCTATGAAAGAAATCAGTGTGCTAAATGGGTCATATTTCCTCCTTTAAGCAATAGAGAACCTGTAAGACACTTGATAATACAAAAGAAGTAAATAAAATTTAAAAAAGAAGAGAAAAAGGAGAGACCCTGGATATAAAAGAAACGCTATTGAAAACTGTGAGTTTTCAGACTTTTAATAGGAAATCCTCTCCTGATGATGATTTATTGTAATAGGGTGCACGTCAGTGTGATGCTCTTTCTCCCACTGGGACCCTTTTCAAGGTTGTATTAGTTAATACAAATAGCACTGTCAGCAAAGGCACTCACACGTGAGCCAGCTGGAATTGATCCATTCTGGAGGCAGAAAACTTGGCAATCCCTGACCATCAATAAGCAGGTTGAGTGGCATTCTCGGGATTAGCTGCTTATCCAGAAGGTGTAAGCCCTTTTATATTGATTAGAAAGTGTGTGCTTACTTAGGTTGTCTTTCTGGGTGATGATGTATAGGAGGAATGGAATTTACCCTGGATTTTTCAGAAGCAGAGCTTCCATGTGACTGCAGTCATCCAGCAAGGAGCAGACCACGTGGGGTCCCACCAAGAGACACTTGGAGCCCATCACTGAGGGCTCGCCTTTGTCTTCTATGTGATGGAGGAGCAGTGTGTGCAAATGATCTAAGTGTCTCTCCTATCAGCATCCCAGCTCCTTCTACTGCTTTTCCAACCCCAATCAATTACACCCTGGATCAATGCCACCATCGGTCACAGGTGGCCCTGTGGATTCTGGGTAACTAAAGGAAGACACAGATCAGCTTTAGAATATTTTATTTTTGTCTATTGGGATTCCATAGGAGCTGAGAAAATTTTCATCTTTGGTTTGGCTCAAAAAAATAACATTCTAAATAAAGAAAGGACAACCCTTCCCTGTGCTGCCACGTGCCTTGATCCCCTCGCTGTTTTCATTCCTCCCCAGTTCCATACCTGCCAACATCCAGTGATGTGGTCTCCAGGAAACGCAAAGAGAGAGAAGACAGCTCATTCCTGGAATCTTCACTTTAGAGAGATGTTTGCTCTGGATCTGACCAGCATCTTGCAGTTCTCAGCCAGTGTGCCTTGAGTGTTGAGGGCGGAGCAGGCATTTCAGCACCAAGGTCATCACTCGGGTTCCATCTCCTGTCTGGTATCAATTGGCCAGGAAAATATTGTTGTTTAGATAAGTAACATTTAGATGTGTCTTAGTCTTGGCTGCTGTAACGATATGCCATAGACTGGGTGGCATATACATAACAGCTTATTTCTCACAGTTCTGAAAGCTGGAAAGTCCACAATTAACATGCTAGCAGACCTGGTGTCTGGCGAGGACCCACTTCCTCATAGATGGTTGTCTTCTCACAGGGCAGAAGTGGCAAGGGTCTCCCTAGGGCTTCTTCTTCTTCTTCTTCTTCTTTTTTTTTTTTTTGAGACAGAGTTTTGCTCTTGTTACCCAGGCTGGAGTGCAATGGCGTGTTCTCGGCTCACCGCAACCTCCGCCTCCTGGGTTCAGGCAATTCTCCTGCCTCAGCCTCCTGAGTAGCTGGGATTACAGGCATGCACCACCATGCCCAGCTAATTTTTTGTATTTTTAGTAGAACGGGGTTTCACCATGTTGACCAGGATGGTCTCAATCTCTTGACCTCGTGATCCACCTGCCTTGGCCTCCCAAAGTGCTGGGATTACAGGCATGAGCCACCGCGCCTGGCCCCTAGGGCTTCTTTTATGGACATTAATTCCATTTATAAGAGCTCCACCCTTACGACCTAACCACCTTCTCAAGTCCCCTCCTCTTAATACCATCGCCTTGCAGCTTAGAATTCCAACGTAGGAATTTTGGGGGCACATGAACATTCAGACCTTAGCAAGGGGTAAAGTAGAGCTGAAACAGTCTTGGACACAGGGAATGCAGGTTGTTAAATAGGAAACAAAATATAGGCATCTTAGAGGAAGATGGGAAATGGAACAACTTTGATCCAGAGAAGTAGAGGGCCTCCCTCGAGTCCAGAACAGCCATACAATTCCAAAGGAAGCATGTTTATCGAGGTCCGTCTCCCTGTTCCTATGTCAGAGCCACTGTGCGCTGATATGTCGGGGTGTCAAGGGTGAGAGAGGGGTGCTGTGAGGGGACCCACAGGCAGAACCCTTACCCAAAGCATCTCTTTGGGTTACGACAGAGAGCTCTCGGAGAGGCACTTTTCCCCATGCACCCACAGTTCTAACTTCTCCCAGAATCCCTACGGTGATGCACAGTCCTGGGCGGATTCCTTCCCACCCTGTCCTCTCCAGAGGCCGCTTATCAAATCTGATGCCAGATGCACTCCCAAGCTTGATGAAGGGTGGGGAGTCTCAGGGTCCTGGTGAGCATTTGGCTCCCTCTGCCAGGACCGCAGGATTCAATCTCAGAAACTAACAAATCCAGCTTTGAGAACTTCCTGGTAAAATACCAAATAGGTAAAATGGGTTTTGAATGTATCCAGGACTTTCCTCTGAAGTTATTTCTTATAGGCAGAAAATGATTTTGTTACCATCTTGGGAGAAAGAACAGATGGAAGTGGCTTGATTAAACCCTTCTATGAGAGCAGAAGTATTTATAGCAATATTGAAATTGCTCTATTCTTTCTATGAATGCGGGAGGAATAAATCAAGAGGTTGTAAGTTTAGAACAATAATAGTATAGTGATGACTTCACCATTGCACATGCCATTTCTCACTGGGCTTAGAAAGGCATGCTGCAGGATCCTGGGGTAGGTAGAGAGAATGCAGCCTTCAGTGGCTTTCCCAGGACTACACAGCTCCCTGGCTTGGGTCACAGGATGGAGTTGCCAAGCTGCCAATGCAAACCTCTAGATAAATGTGGAAGTGCTCGTCTAGCATTTCCCTCGTTTCACCATGTGCTTCTGCATGTGAGTCACAATCAGAAGGGGAGGATGGGCCTGGTGCGGTGGCTCATGCCTGTAATCCCAGCACTTTGGGAGGCCGAGGGGGGCAGATCATGAGGTCAAGAGATGGAGAGCATCCTGGCCAACATGGTGAAGCCCTGTCTCTACTAAAAATACAAAAATATTAGCTGGCATGGCGGCATGTGCCTGTAGTCCCAGCTACTCAGGAGGCTGAGGCAGGAGAATTGCTTCAACCTGGCAGGTGGAGGTTGCGGTGAGCTGAGATTGTGCAACTGCACTCCAGCCTGGGTGACAGAGCAAGACTCCAACTCAAAAAAAAGAGGAGGGCTGGCTGGACAGAGAATTCAAAAGAGCCAGGCTTCAGTGCTGCCACCTGCCCAGTTGCTCTCCACAGAGTAGCATCTTTTAATCTAAGAAAGTGGCTGCCCAGGTCAGCAGAGGGCTGGGCGAGCTTGTGACGATAAGTGCTCAGGGCTCTACCATGCAGGTGCCGCTAAGCCATTTTTCATAACATTTGATCCAGCATAATCCTTTGCTGTATGTTGAGATGCCTTCATCCTGACCAACCCAAGGGCTCTAGGTGGTTTCATTATTTTAAACTGAGCTGTCTACTCACCCTTATCTACTCCCCCTCCTCTTCTTTTTCTCCCTGCTCCTCTTCCTCCTCCTTCTTCTAGCTACATAGCAGGTCAGTGTTTGGACTTTACGTGCCGCAGGTTTGGGCAGTGGGAGGGGAGGGGACATTGATGAGCTGTCTATCAGAGGATATGCTTGCTGAAGATCTGGGCTGAAAGCATGGAATCCCAGGGTTTGCATTGCCAGTCTCATCTCTCTGCTGCTGTAGTGGGTGGCAGATTTTCCCAGAGGAGGCAATTAGAGAGAAGTGCAGACCCAGGGGTGGTGTTAAGGTGCCTACTGGGTCATGGTCTCTTTTTTTTTTTTTAAATTTTTTATTGGATTATAGGTTTTGGGGTACATGAGCAGAGCATGCAAGACAGTTGCGTAGGTACACACATGGCAGTGTGCTTTGCTTTTCTTCTCCCCTTCACCCACATTTGGCATTTCTCCCCAGGCTATCCCTCCCCACCTCCCCCTCCCACTGGCCCTCCGCTTTTCCCCCCAATAGACCCCAGTGTTTAGTACTCCCCTTTCTGTGTCCATGTGTTCTCATTTTTCATCACCCACCTATGAGTGAGAATATGCGGTGTTTCATTTTCTGTTCTTGTGTCAGTTTGCTGAGGATGATGTTTTCCAGATTCATCCATGTCCCTACAAACGACACGAACTCATCATTTCTGATTGCTGCATAATATTCCATGGTGTATATGTGCCACATTTTTCCAATCCAGTCTATTATCAATGGGCATTTGGGTTGATTCCAGGTCTTTGCTATTGTAAACAGTGCTGCAATGAACATTCGTGTACATGTGTCCTTATAGTAGAACGATTTATAGTCTTTTGGATATATACCCAGTAATGGGATTGCTGGGTCAAATGGAATTTCTATTTCTAAGGCCTTGAGGAATCGCCACACTGTCTTCCACAATGGTTGAACTAATTTACACTCCCACCAACAGTGTAAAAGTGTTCCTTTTTCTCCACATCCTCTCCAGCATCTGTTGTCTCCAGATTTTTTAATGATCACCATTCTAACTGGCGTGAGATGGTATCTCAATGTGGTTTTGATTTGCATCTCTCTGATGACCAGTGACGATGAGCATTTTTTCATATGATTGTTGGCCTCATATATGTCTTCTTTTGTAAAGTGTCTGTTCATATCCTTTGCCCACTTTTGAATGGGCTTGTTTGTTTTTTTCCTGTAAATCTGCTTGAGTTGTTTGTAAATTCTGGATATCAGCCCTTTGTCAGATGGGTAGACTGCGAAAATTTTTTCCCATTCTGTTGGTTGCCGATCCACTCTAGTGACTGTTTCTTTTGCCGTGCAGACGCTGTGGAGTTTCATTAGGTCCCATTTGTCTATTTTGGCTTTTGTTGCCAATGCTCTTGGTGTTTTGTTCATGAAGTCCTTGCCTACTCCTATGTCCTGGATAGTTTTGCCTAGATTTCCTTCTAGGGTTTTTATGGTGCCAGGTCTTATGTTTAAGTCTTTAATCCATCTGGAGTTAATTTTAGTGTAAGGTGTCAGGAAGGGGTCCAGTTTCTGCTTTCTGCACATGCCTAGCCAGTTTTCCCAACACCATTTGTTAAACATGGAATCCTTGCCCCATTGCTTGTTTTTGTCAGGTTTATCAAAGATTGTATAGTTGTATGTATGTTGTGTTGCCTCCGGTGCCTCTGTTTTGTTCCATTGGTCTATATCTCTGTTTTGGTACCAGTACTATGCTGTTTTGATTACTGTAGCCTTGTAGTATAGTTTGAAATCCAGTAGTGTGATGCCCCTCGCTGTGTTCTTTTTGCTTAGAATTGACTTGGTTATGCGGGCTCTCTTTTGGTTCCATATGAAGTTCATGGTGGTTTTTTCCAGTTCTGTGAAGAAAGTCAATGGTAGCTTGATGGGGATAGCGTTGATTCTGTAAATTACTTTGGGCAGTATAGCCATTTTCACGATATTAATTCTTCCTAACCATGAACATGGAATGTTTCTCCATTTGTTTGTGTCCTCTCTGATTTGAGTTGAGAAAGGCAGGGCAACTGGTCTTCCTGATGGAGAGACTTGTATCTGACTATTTTGAGCTCTGAGAGGGGTACCTTGATGCACCCCACAGACCTTAGTGCAAACATTTTAAAAACCAAAATGCCTCTCCAAAGAGGTAGGCATACATGTGTAACAGGGAGGAGGGGCATATCTCTATTCCAAGGCTTGCACAGCTTAGTTGTCAACTTTTCTAAGGTAGATGAGCTCTTTTATTTAGGAAGATACTGTACTTGGGGTCAGGATCCCACATGCTTAAGGCCTCAGAAAGGCCCTTTGGCCCAGCAGGCAGGAATTAGGATTAGGACCTGGGGCCCCTTTGAGAGTCAATGCAACTGGAGTCTAAGGTCCTCCCGGGGGCCTCTAAAGCTTCCCCAGAATGGAAGAAAAGGCAAGGCTTCCATCTGACCTTTATTTCTCAGGAGGCCCCAGGCCAAGGTACAGGACCCTTTGCCTATGTGCCCTTTGGGGGCAGGGACTCCAGCTCACTGATGAAATGGCAGGCACTCCCCATGCACAGTGGGGGAAAGTCACCACCGGAGATATCCTCTCTTGCTCCCTAGCCCATCGCCAGGTTTTGGTGTATTGATTAAACATGTCCTATGCAGGGGGACTGAGTTACAAGCCAGAATGTCATGGGATTCACCGATAAGGATCCCATTAATCCTGACCTGTAGGCTCGAGCTTGTCCAGGTTTTGAGGCCAATATGGCCTCATTCTTCTAATCTCCAGAGGCCGCATCACAGCAGCCTGCTGCTGGCCCTGACTCCTTTCCTGTGTCTGGTGCCTGGGGTGTGTCCTGGTTGTGAAAAAACTCCTGCTTGCCCACCTGTTTCCAGCCTGGGCTTTGACTCCCCCATCCTGAGCCCTGGCCTTTGCTCCCTGACCTCATACTCAGGCACAGTCCACAGTCACATGAGGGGCAGGAGGTTTGTGGGAAACCAAAGTGCAGTGTAGCCGGCCAACACTGGTCATGGCCGGGAGTGGAGTTGATGGTGGGAGAGGCTGAGGTTCAGCTCAGCAGTAGCAAGAGGAAGATGGGGGTGGGAGGCCGGCAAGGGCATCCACTCCCAACAGGAGGAGAACACCTGATGGGCAGGGCCTGGGAGCTTAAGGCATCTACTCGTGGTTACATTTGTTTTGCCAGGAGAGGAAGCGATTAAGATGGGCTGAGCACATAAGGGGAGAGGTGGAGTTTTGAGTTTGGTGGTTAAGAGGGATGAATTTTCTTTGTCTTCAATCTTTGCTATGTTCTCGCCATCTTTTAATGCTTAGTCCTTTCTACCTCATGTTGCTTCCTTTTAAAACTCTCCCAGTCCCTGAGTATGTTTCCAGCAGCATCCATCTCTGTTTGCAGGGACCCTTTCCATTGCTGGGCAGCTTCTCTGCTGCTCTTTGACTCTTCTTTATCATTTTCCCCAACTTCATCTGTTGTTTTATGATATTTATCTTGAGCTCTTCTTTCATCTTCATTTTAAACATTTGCCTCAGAGAGGACATTTTTATTAAGCCCTTTCCTTCCTGAGGAACTTTCTTGCCATCTGTTGGTTTCATAGCTTTTGCTGAGCACTTACTCTGCATCAAGCTGTATTCCAGGGTCTGTGGACCTAGTTACAAACAGAAAATAATCTCTGTGAGAAGAAACCAGAAGGGAGGAGAACTGGAAGAAAAGGGGTGTCCCTGCCTGTCTCCTGCTTCAGCTGACTCAGCTCACTTCCTCTAGCTCTTTAGACCGCAAGTGGGGTGGGGGACTCTGGGGGCTCTACAGCCCATCCACACTCCTGATCACCCCTTTATCCAGGAGTCGTCCCTCCTGCTACTGTTGGGTTGCTGACCGCATCGTACATCTGCAAAGGCTGGTGTCCCCTCCTCCAGGTTGGCTTCCTCAGCCTGAGCTGCTCTTCTTCATGAAACTGGGGCCATTCTCTATAGGGGTTCTATTTCCACTCTTATTCATTTTATCTTTTGCTACTTTCAGACAGAAGAGGAAGGGCGAGATGTCTGAACATCAGAAGTCTGCTGAGGAGAATGGGGAAGATGACCACCATGTAATTATATTAGTTTCCTAGGCTGTTACAATGAATTACTACAAACTGTGTGACATAAACGTCAGAAATTTATTCACTCACAATTCTGGAAGCCAGAGGTCTGAAATCAAGGTGCCGGCAGGGTTGTGCCCCCTCCTCAAAGTCTCAAGAGGAGGATCCTTCCTTGTCTCCTCTAGCTGCTGGTGGCTCCTGGTAACCTCTGGTGGTCCCCAGCTTGTAGCTTCATCTCTCCCTGAGGGGGAGCCCTGGGGTAGGCACAGAGCACTCCTCAGAGAGCAGGGCAAAGTAACTGCCCAGCTCCCACATCCATGTGGGGCAACCCCCATTGGACAAGGTGGCTTTCAGCAGAGAGGGGGACAGTATTCCCTGCCCTCCCCATCCTGGCTCTCATAACCTCAGAATTGAGCACAGAAGAATGCCTGAAGGTTCACCAACAACATTTACCCCAGGAGAGACACAGGGGCTGATGGAGAATGGCTGCTGGGAGCACCTGAGAATGTGGGAACACCCATGAGGGAACACCAGAGGACCTGGAAGCATCCACAAAAGAGCACTAGAGACTGTGAGGGCAGCTACAGGGGAGGACCAAAGGGAGCATCAGAGGATTTTATAGCCCCCAGGAGGGAGCATCAGAGGATTTTATAGCCCCCGGAAGGGAGCATCAGAGGATTTTATAGCCCCCGGAAGGGAGCATCAGAGGATTTTATTGCCCCGGGGAGGGAGCATTAGAGGATTTTATTGCCCCCGGGAGGGAGCATCAAAGGATTTTATTGCCCCCAGGAGGGAGCATCAGAGGATTTTATAGCCCCCGGAAGGGAGCATCAGAGGATTTTATAGCCCCCGGAAGGGAGCATCAGAGGATTTTATTGCCCCCGGGAGGGAGCATCAGAGGATTTTATAGCCCCCAAGAGGGAGCATCAGAGGATTTTATAGCCCTCAGGTGGGAGCATCAGAGGATTTTTATGGCCCCCAGGAGGGAGAATCAGAGGATTTTATAGCCCCCAGGAGGGAGCATCAGAGGATTTTATAGCCCCCAGGAGGGAGCATCAGAGGTCCTCAGAGCACCTGTGGATGCTTCTGCCATTGGTGAAGGGGGCATAGGTAGGATCAGTTTCTCCTCCATTGACATTGTTCAGGACCCAAAATATTCATACTGAAGCATCCTCCTTCCAACACACCATAATGTTACTTTGTAATTTCCCTAAATGTGTCACTCATGTAGGAGGGAAGGACATGGGGTTGAATGAGATTCATGGAATAGGATAAATGAAGAACTCTGAATGGAGTGTAAATTCCACTGAATTTCATAAGGGTTAGAACCATCCATTTTTGAGTTTCTAAATTTTAAATTTACCAGATTACTAACTGACACAACTACCTTCTCTAACATTGGACAAGAAGTTCAGTAACTGAAGTCTTCTGGCTGGGTCTTAGGGTAGTTCTCAATTTGTCCAGATTTATGGTGTATTTTCCCCAGAGAAGCATAATTTGAAACCGCTTTTCACTTTTCTTCACCCAGTCCTCAGTGAGTGTCCACCACTTACTGAACTTTAAGTAAGAAACATGGCTATACCAAGTGTCAGGGCCAAATATTCTGGTTACCAGAGGAGGAGGGCCTTTGGCAGTGGGCGATGGGGTGTCAAGGAGTTGGCCTCGAAGGTGTATCACGGGGCTGAGCAGAGGTCAGTGTTGTCTTCTGGACTAGCTACCCACTGGCCACATCCTTTTATTTTCCTCTTTATTGAAGTATAATTAACAAATAGGAATTGTGTATATTTAGGGTGTACAACTTGATGTTTTTATATGTGTGTACATCGCAACATCATCACCACAATTAAGCTAATTGATATGCCCGTCACATTACAGTTGCGTGTGTGTCTCTGTGTGTGCACGTGTACACGCGTGTGTGTGTGTGTATGTGTGTGTCAAGAACACTCTAGATCTATCTCTTTGCTTTAAAAAAGAAGAAAATCCTCCATCCAACAAGGTAGATGGTCCCGGAGGACGTTATGCTGAGTGCAGGAAGAGACAAGAAGTTCAAATGCTACATGATCTCATTCATATGGGCCCTGCAACAGCTACGTCCTTCTTGACTGAAGACATTGGCCTTGCCTCTATCAGTTTCCCCTCTGCCTGCTTTCTCAAGAAACACAGAACATGTGCATGGACCCGAGATGTGCCGGGTGCTCAGCTGAGCCTCCCAGTGCTACCTGCGGGGCTGGTGGAACCTGTCTTCTGGGGACACTCCACGCTCCCCTGCTCTTCTGAGCTGACCCAGTCTGGACCAGTCTTGCACCCACCCTTTATTTTTTTTCTGGCTCATGTGGTCCTGTCTGGTGTCAGAGCCTGGGCTTCTCACATTCGCCTTGTCCCTGTGCAGCCCGAATGCAGGCCCCGAGAATAGTCCTGGCTCAGGGCCTAGAAAAAAAAAATCACCTAGTCAGAACACCAAATTATAACTCAGAAGGTTGCTTAGTGAGCATAAAATTGGAGCAAAGAGAAGTGGGTATTCTGAAGGGATGCTTCCAACGTGCTGTGGTAGCAAGATACATTGTTCTTTTCAACTCTGGGGCTATTTCCAGAAAAAGACCTGGGAGGGGACCTCTAAAATTGGGACATCCATCCTCCCAGACAGTGCTGAAGGGCATGAATGCACACCTCCCTCTCCTTCCTTTGTTTAAAATATTCCTATCATTCTCCAAAGGCCTCCGCAATTACAGCATTATGCATTACAGGTTTCAAGATTGCATTTAATCTTTTATTAGTTCCCTCTGCATCACTTGCTTCCTGATGAGATTTTGAGGAGTTGCCTTAATCTCATCAGCCCTGTATTTACAGATCTTATCCTCGTAGGATTGCTTCTGGGAAGATTTTTGCTGATGGGCAAATCTAACCGTTAGAGTCAAGGCCTGGATTTCATGCTGCTAATCATGTCCACAGCCTGGTGGGGACAGAGCACACTGCTGGCTCCCAGGGCTCCTGCTCCCAGCTCCTCTGCCTCTATGCCCACAGACTTTGCTCCTCTCCCAGTGCGAGTGTGGCTCCCTCAGGGGCTGGTCCCAGAGTCTTCTGGCCAGGAAAGATCCTCTGATATGAACCCTATAGCACTGCACACCTCCCTTCATGGTGCCCAGAGGTTGTTATTCTTCCCACTGTTAGAGTTTGAGTAGAGGACTGTGTGTATTCATTTCCTAGAGCTGCCGTGACAAGATACAGATCAGGCGGCTTAGAACAACCAAAATTTATTCTCCTACAGTTCTGGAGCCAGAAGTCCAAGAAGAAGCTGCCCTCAGGGGAGGGCCTGTCCTGTCTCTTTCCCTGAGGCTCCCCTGAGGCTCTAGCGGGGATCTGTCTTGTGTCTCTCTCTGTCACCCAGGCTGGAGCGCAGTGGCAGGATCTCGACTAACTGCAACCTCCGCCTCCCAGGTTCAAGTGATTCTTCTGCCTCAGCCTCCTGAGTCCCCAGGACTACAGACACCCACCACCACATCTGGCTAATTTTTGTATATTTTACAAAATTTTAGTAGAGGTGGATTTTCTCCATGTTGGCCAGGCTGGTCTCGAACTCCTAACCTCAAGTCATCTGCCTGCCTTGGCCTCCCAAAGTGCTAGGATAACAGGCATCAACCACCACGCCCGGCCCTCTCCCAGTTTCTGTTGGCCACGAGGTCCCTTGGCTTGTTTCCACATTGCTTGCTCCAATCCTCCATTTTCACATGGCCACCTTCTCTCTGCATTGTCACGCCTTCTTCCCCCTGTGTATGTCGGCACCCATGTTTCCCTTTGTTGTTAAGGACACCAGACATATTGGTTAGCGCCCAAACCTTGAGGCCATCAGGCCTCATTTTACCTTGATTATCTGTTGGGACATTCTTTCCAAATAAGATCACATTCTGAAGTCCTTGGGGTCAAGGCTTCACCACTCCATGGCATCCTAATGAAGTCATTGAGTGTCTCTGTTGTTGCTTTCAGCACATCTCCTGTCTGGCACAAAGCAGCACAGTTGACCTGTGAACAGTACAGACGTTAGGGGCTCTGACCCACCTTGCAGTCGAAAATTGAATACAACTTTTGATTCCCCAAAGACTTAAATACCAAGAGCCTCTCTGGACCAGGAGCCTTACTGATAATATAAAAAGAAGATAGCACATATTCTGTATGCTGTATGTGTTATATGCCGTATTTTTACAACCAGGCAAGCTGAAGAAAATAAATTGTTAATAAAAATTGTAAGAAAGAAAAATATTTACCATTCATTAAGTGGAAGCGGGTCATCAAAAGGTCATTGTCCTTATTGTCTTCATGTTCAGTGAGCTAAAGAGGAGGAGGAAAAGGAGGGCTTAATATTGTTGTCCCAGGGATGGCAGAGTCAGAAGAAAGTTCCATAGATATGGACCCACACAGTTCATACCTGTGTTGTTCAAGGGTCGGCAGTACTTCATAGCTGTCTGTTGAATTAATGAATGAAAGATGGTTATCTAAGGTCAGCTCATGGCCTCCAAGCCCATGCACATGTGCTCCCTTTCACCATAGAACTGCTCACAGAAAGCTAGGTGTGGCATCATCACACAAGACTCAACCTTTCCCTCCAGTCCCCATGACTGAGAATCTGAGTTTGTAGAGACATTCAATAAATCTGCTTTTCCCTTCCCTCCCTCAGATTAATAAACAGGAGAAGGAAGTGGAACAACAGAAAGAATATGGTCTTGGTAAGGAGCAGCATTGCTGGATTTAACAAATAAAAATATAGAATGCCCAATTACATTTGAATTTCTCCCCAAATCATATGAGATGTGCTTATTAAAAATATTTTTTGTTTATCTGGAATTCAGATGTAACTAGGCACCCTGTATTTTGTCTGGCAACCCTGCTGGGGTTGGTACCTCATTGGTGGATGAGATTACTGAAAGTTGCAGGCAAATCCCCCTAGAGATTGAAAAGTGGGAGGTAGAAGGATGGGGAGCAGATGCGGGTATGGCAGAGACTCAGGTAGGTGTGCAGTGGCTATTTTTGGTGTCTTATTCTGTTCTTCCTATTTAGGAATAAACAGCTCCTCTCCACTTGTCACCTCTCCCTTTCCTTTTACGCCATTTTCTCTCTTTCCACCTCTTCTTTGCTTTCTCTAAGGCAGTAGTTCGCCTTACAGTGTAAATAATGTGTGCTTACACAGTTCTCACATGTAATTACTGATGTAACACTAGTAATTTTTTCTCTCTAATCTCTGTCTGCAAGCAATTGGCCTTGCATCAGATGCCTACTCTCCGACTTCTGAGGCCATGTTCCCACTGTGAACTGACCTTTGTGGATGGCTTCAAATTCTCCACACTCAGGGCCAATCTGGGATCTAGCTTCTCTGCAGAAAAGCTTTCTAGCTACTAGGTGACTAGGTCTATTGTTATTCTCATCTACAAAATGGCAATGGCAATAGGCCAGCCTTATACATCCTAAGAATTTAATAACTCAATTAAGGCATCATGGATGTAGCGTATAGTAAGTACTTCAAGATGTTAGCTATAATCATTATCATGTTCATCACCGCCACCACCACCATTATTTCATTATCATTATCACCATCATTGTCACCATCATCATCATCACCACCATCATCACCATCATCACCACCATCATCACCACTACCACCACCATTATTTCATTATCATTATCACCATCACCATCATTGTCACCATCACCACCATCACCACCACCACCACATTTCATTATCATTATCACCATCGTCATCACCATCATTGTCACCATCATCATCATCACCACCATCACCACTATCATCACCACCATCATCACCACCACCGCCATCATTATTTCATTATCATTATCATCACCATCATTGTCACCATCATCACCATCATCATCACCACCACCACCATCATCACCACCATCATCACCATCATCTCCATCATCACCAGCATCATCACCATCACCATCATCACCACCACCACCACATTTCATTATCATTATCACCATCATCATCCCCATCATTGTCACCATCATCATCATCACCACCATCACCACTATCATCACCACCATCATCACCACCACCGCCACCATTATTTCATTATCATTATCATCACCATCATTGTCACCATCATCACCACCATCATCACCATCATCTCCATCATCACCAGCATCATCACCATCATCATCATCACCACCACCACCACCACATTTCATTATCATTATCACCATCATCATCCCCATCATTGTCACCATCATCATCATCACCACCATCACCACTATCATCACCACCATCATCACCACCACCGCCACCATTATTTCATTATCATTATCATCACCATCATTGTCACCATCATCACTACCATCATCACCATCATCACCATCATCTCCATCATCACCAGCATCATCACCATCATCATCATCACCACCACCATCACCATCATCACCACCATCATCACCATCATCTCCATCATCACCAGCATCATCACCATCATCATCATCACCACCACCATCACCATCATCACCATCATCACCATCATCTCCATCATCACCAGCATCATCACCATCATCATCATCACCACCACCATCACCATCATCACCACCATCATCACCGTCATCTCCATCATCACCAGCATCATCACCATCATCATCACCACCATCATCACCATCATTGTCACCATCATCACCATCATCACCATTGTCATCACCATCATCACCAACATTGTCACCATCATCATCATCACCACCATCATCACCATCATCGTCACCATCATCACCATCATGACCATTGTCATCACCATCATCGTCACCAACATTGTCACCATCACCACCATCATCATCACCGCCATCATCACCATCATCTCCATCATTATCAGCATCACCATACTCTTCATTCTCACCATCACCATCATTACCATCACAATCACTTCTTCTATCACTATTGCTATTATCTCCATCATCATCAACATCCCATTGCCATCACCTCCATTATCAATGCCATCATCACCATCATTACCATCATGTCCATTATCACCATCATCTCCATGATCGCAACAGCCCCTCTCCACTTCTTCAACTTGTTCCTCATACTTCTGCCATGTTACCTCTTTCTTTCTTCTTATCTCATCCCAGCTCCGAATTTCTTTCCATATCTGCGGCAGCTCCTGATAATGTAGATCCTCAAAGCCTTCCTTTTCTTCTAAGTAGCGTATTAAAGTGTTTCCCTAAACACCCTTCCCTTTCTAAAGCAGAGGCTGGCACAAGTTATTCAAATGGTAAAAGTTCTACTGAACTAGAGTTGGTCTGAAAGCTGCAGTGAACAAACCGGACTGCCTTCTTTTAAAGAGCACTTTCCCTCTTAGCAGTACAATTCTATTCCACTTTTGCTTTCGACGTGTGGCACCAAATCTCTTTCATTTCAAAAAGATAGCAGCCTTTTCAGGAGGACTGTGGAAACGTCTTTCCCTTAACGTGTTATTTGGTTATCAGCACTGCATCAGCACTAATTTCTAATTATTGTCACATGGTTTTGGTCGCACTTAGTGAATACAAAGTAATGGTAAAAAAGAAATCCGCTTTAAAAAGCTTTCTCAAGATACAGCTGGGAAAGTCAAAAGATGTAAGTGTATGCTGGCCGAGAAGCCAGACCAAAGCCAGCCTCAGAGGATGGACCCTGCATAGAAGTGACTGCCGGGAAGGCGGCCCAGAAGCGTCCCTGCAATTTAATCCTGAGGCTCACATGTCAGCATTATTGTTGGTGATTGGGTTTGCTTCTGAGGGAGCAGAGAGAACTCAGGATGTTGGCACTGAACCCCATTGATCCGTTTGGATGATTTCAACTTTCCTAAGCACAAACTCTGTGCCAAGGGATGTGCTTGAGGTGCAAGTGTGAGAATTACTTCATTTTCACACATGGGAACTATCGCCTCCACTGGCAGAAGTGCATCCAGGAGAAATCATTACACGTCTGATTGTAAGGGAGCCTACTTTTGGGTCAACAGAGGTTTCCAAACCTCATGATTACTCTAATATTTTGACATTGATAAATTGGATTCTAACACTGTCTTCTGTGTTAATGCCAAAGGACTCTAGAAAAGATATAAATAAGGGCTTTATAGGGGAAATTTCTTTAATTAGGGAAGCTGAGTAATTCCCAATTCTGCAACACAGTAGATAGAGTTATAGTGAAATTGCACTCTGCGTGAAATCCACCATAGCTGTGCATTTACAGTAAATGCAGCTTGAAGATTCCAGCTGGCATGAGCTCAAGGTGAGAGCTAGCCAGCCCATGTTGCAGAAATGCACAAGGTGTGATGAAGACGCAGCAAAGAGTCTGCACTGAGAGCCAGCGATTTTTCTTCTCTATTCTCTGTCCTCCTAACTTGCTGGTTTCAACTTTCCTCCTCTCAGTCCCAGTTTGTGGAGTCTGGGGAAAATTTAGGGCCTGAAAGCTGCCTCTGTAGGAGCAGTGTGCAAGGGGGTACTAGAAACCTCGGTTGAAAAGAAGAGGAATTTGCTAGAAAGCGGTCTTGAGACCCCCCTGAACCCAGAAGAAGGATGGAGCTAAGGTCAGAGCCAGGGCTAGTGGCTTCAGGCTGCACCGGAGTGGTGACATGAGAGCTGACTCAGGCCAGGCAAGAGAGGTCAGCAGTCAAGGTGGGTGGTTAAGCAGGCACCACAGGCAGCAGTGCCCGTTTAACCAATATGGGAGGGCCTGGCCCCTGATGGGACACAACACGATTTGGGGGAAGGAGGTTTTACAGCATAAGAAACTGCCTGCTTAGCCTCCCCATCTCCTAATAAACCATGGGGTCTGCTGGAGGGGAGCTGTGTGATCCCCATCCCATATCTTTGAGATAATGGGTAGCTTCATGGGTACAGGACTGGCGACTCACATGAGCAGGTGTGTGTTTAAGATATCGTCCTGGTATCCTGTTCTGGGTGGACCAAGGGGAGGGGGCTGCCAGCAGTTGGTGCAGGGACCCCTCTGGTTCCTGGCTTTTACTGTCTGTCTTCATGTCTCACCTTTCTTTCCAGAGTTCTGCCCCAGCTTGTGGCTGGCTGCTACTCAGTGGCCCGGGTCTTCCTCTCCAGCGCTGCGGGGAGAGCACACACCCACCTCTCCCCAAAGCATTCTTTGTGAAGCAATGTGTATAATTGCTTGCTTCATTCATGTTACAGTGGATAGAATATCAGAGGTTGATTAAATACTTGAACACTCAGCGATCTCTGCTAATTAAGTCCAGATCCCTGTAATCTTATGAGTAAGTAGTGTCTAGCCACACTAGGGACACACCTCACACACAGGAGTCAGACGACTGGCTGGAGGTCAGAGTTTCTCGGGGTGAGAAGAACAGAGTGAACACCTGCCTTGGACACTGGGGCTCACAGGCACTCTCTCAGGTGAAGGCTAACAGGGGACTCTGCTCCTCCGCAGCTTCTCCCACTGGCATCTCCACTGGTGATGGGCACACCAACCCCCTGGGAAGCCAGAGGCATGAGAAGCACCAGTGAATAAATTGTTGAAATTAATAATGGGTTTTGCTGCTAAATTAATGCATAAAATAAAAATTCTACGTGTAAGCAACATCCATTTTAGAAATGAAATTCAGAAAGTATTTAAAACAGCATGAAAAACATCAAATTTGTAAGACAAATAGCATACAATATTTGTAATATGAAGAATATCATTAATGAGAAAAATTTAAAAACTCAACAAATGAAATGGCCTGTTATATTTATGGATGGAAAGATTCCATATTGTAGAGACGTCAACTCTTTAACATTGATCTGTGAGTTGATTGCAGTCTCTCTCGAAATCCAACAGGGTGTGTTTGACTAGACAAACGAATTCTTCGTTTCATATGGAAATGCTATGTCAATGAGGAAGATGATGTGAGTGCTTTTTCTTTGGAATACTTAACCTTATATAAACTATGGGGGTGTTCTCTTGAAGTGCTGGCAATTTCTTGATCCAGATGGTGGTTTCATTGGTGTCTGATGTGTGATCTTTTACTCAGCTGTGGATTTTTATTTCTTGCATTCTTTAGGTATGGTATATCATAAAAATAATTTTTAAAAGAGCTTATACATGATACCAAGAGTAGCCACATTCCTCTTTGAAAGCTCTAAATGTTCCTGGTTTTTATTAATTTCTTTTGTTACTATATTAAATGAAGACTTAAAGAAAAAAAAGCACAGATGTTGAAAATTTCTCTATTTCCTATGAGACAAGACACATTGCTCATTAAGCACATTGTTTTCTGGGATTGGACTTTTGAACTGTGCTGGAAATAGGGTTAATGGAATGATGGCTTCTTCCCTTTCCCTCCTCTTCCTCCTCCTTTCCTCTCCTCCTTTCCCTCTTCACCATCTCTCCCCCTGCTGTGATTGGACTGTTTACATCCCATCCATCTCTTCTAGAATTTATATATTGAAATCCTCACCCCCAAGTTGAAGGTGCTGGGAGATGGGGCTTTGGGAGCTGATGAAGTCATGAGGGTGAAACTCTCATGAATGGGATTAGTGCCCTTATAATAGACACACTAGAGACTTTCTCACCCCTTTTGTCCACCATGTGAGGACACAGTGACAAGAGGTGACTATTTATTAGGACACAGGCCCTTGCCAGAGATAGGATCTGCCAGTGCCTTGATCTTGAACTCACAGCCTCCAGAACTGTGAGCAATACATTCTGTAGCTTGTGGCCCCACAGTCTATGATATTTTGCTACAGCAGCCCAAAGGGACTAAGAAACCCCTTCCCTTCCCATCTCCTTTTTCTTTTCCTCCTTCCTCTCCTCTTCCTCTGTCTCTGCTTCTTCCATCTTTTTCCTTCCCTTTAGTCCTCTGGGTCTCACCTTGAACATCAGTGAGTAAGATCAGTTGCTCAGGAATCAGTGGGGCAGGACTTGTGAGCTTCTGAGAGATCCCCTGCCCAAGAACATCCCCTCACCTGACTGTTGATCTGAAAGTCACTACTAGGGTTAAGGCTTGTTTGACAGGAAGTGCAAACATGTCACTGAGGGGTCCTGACCCAGGACTGCTAAGCCCTGGGAGCTCAGGAGGCACCTTGACACTCGTGTGCTGTGAGCTTGCTGCTACTAATATCACAGTCTTCACCTGGGGCTCCTTTGTGGATGAACCTTTCTGCATGTCAATGAGACATAATGCCTACTTCCTTTTAACCATGTGGGAATTGCAAAGATTAGTTTTAATTAAACTTATTTACTTTGAGTTCCTCTGAGAAGTGGTTTTAACTAATACAAGAGAGGTAGAACAGCACTTCTAATTGGGATAATATTAGTGAAGAGTAATGAAAGAATCCAAGAGTGTGTGAATAGTCATTCAGTTAAAAGGGGTTTTCTATAAATACTGTGTGGTATTGTATTGAAATTAGAACTTTCTTTTAATTTTCTTGACTTTTTAATCTTTGAATTGCATTTAAACATATTATTTTATAGGTGGTGACATGCTTTAACATAATAATTTTCTCTTCTAAAATAACCCATTATATGTTCTGGTTTTAGACAGGGAAAGAATTCTTCAGATAATAAGGCCTTTATATAGTTTGAGGCTGTACCTTTGTAATAAAATGTAAAGTACTTAATCTCCTAAGCTGCACAATCTTTCTACAATACCCATGGGGAATTCATAGGTATTAAATTAGCTACAAGGGGACTTTGAAAGTGTTCTCCAAATGCAGTAAAAAGATGTTGTGAAATCAAGAAAGACACTGAGAGTTACAAGAAAAAAAATCACTAACGCCACAGTCTACTAAGATTCCAGTGCAATTTGTTTATATTAAGTTTTCTAGTTCTTTGAAGTTTTCTGAGCTAAAGTACTGTAGGTGATGTTTCATTGTGAGAATCCAAAGGGAGTTGTTCACCTCTGAGCTCGCTCAGCAGGATGAATGGGGCTTGCCAGCCTGTGGCATTCTAAAAGATTTGAATTTATCACCCCTGCTTCTCTGACAGAGGCCAGACTGATCACCTCTGCTGGGATGCTAGTTCACAAATTTCAACTACACACATCCCGTATATTGAGTTGGGTACCAACCAGCGTTTCTGTTTCCTGAATGTATTAGGACTGTGGGGATTATAAACTAAACATTCTTGTGAGCCTGGATATTGGTATCTATTTGAAATTATCAAGAAGTTTGGTTCATTCGAAAGAAAGTAATCCATCCACCATAGTTTGAGTTAGAAGAATAATTTTATTAATGTGTGGTGTTTTGTTCCACCAGAAATAAGAAAAACAATTCATTCTATTTGTATTTTAAATTTCTTTGCCATGTTCACCTGCTAAAATAAGTTCAAAATTCAAATGGTAGAAAAGCTGATAGCTTTCTAAGAAAAAGGGAGATTTGGAAGATCTGATGAGTCTGAATTCACTGTACTTCCTCTAAGAAGTTCAGCACCAAGGTCAGTTCTAGGGATGGGCAGTTCCATGCCTCCAAGCTCCTCCTGCCCTCCAAAAGTGAGATGAGAAGAATTTGAAAATTATTTAATAAAGGATGCTGGTGGATGATTGTGATCCAGCCCTGGCTCTTCTCTTCAGGGGTATCATTAGAAGAAAGCTCTGATTCTGACCGGTTCTTGGGAAGAGCAAGATCCTGATGGCAAGGTGTAAACTCACATCTCTTATTCTTTGCAGTGTTTCAGGCCACAAGCAGAGAGAAATTACGGGGACTGTTTAAGAATGAACAACCTCTGGGCTGTTGAGATGGCTTTGTAGAACACAGTGGGGTCTCAGATACTGAACTTGCTTCTGACTATTGTTTTCAAGGCAACTTTACACACAGTGCCAATAAATATTTGCTGAATGAATGATTAAATTGTCTAATGTTGCTGTCCCTCCTCTTTTTATACCCACAAATTCATTTAAACAATATTTTATCTTGAAATATAATACATATACAGAAAACTTCGCAAGCATAAATGTCAAGTGTAACCTATTATACTGTGAAACACACCAGTGAAACAACCTGTAACTGCCTACAAAGTCCCCTTGTAGCTAATTCTATTGTATTGAAATTAGAACTTTCTTTTAATTTCCTTGACTTTTTAATCTTTGAATTGTATTTAAACATTATTTTATAGGTGGTGACATGCTTTAACATAATATTGAAATATATTTAACATTAACATTTAATATTAACATAATATTGAAATATTCTCAGAAAGAGAACATTTCCGGCACCCTGAAAGCCCTCCCTTGCGCCCTCTCCCAGTTACTGCCCCTCCACGCTCCTCCCTTAAAAGCCACAAATATCCTGACTCTTAAGGTAACCCCCTCCTGGCTTTTCTTAACAGTTATACCTGGTAGGTATCATCTCTAAACCCAACAGTAGATTTTTGTAAATGGATTTGATCAGTCTTTTCTTTAATGCCTGGCTTGTTTTGTTCACCTTGTATGTGTGACATTCACTTGCATTTTTGCACATAGCCACATTTCTTTAATTTTCATAGCTGCTTAGTGTTCCATGCTTGAATGCAGAATCATTCGCTCATCTCTTTATCATTAGTGGAATAGATGCACAATATCTGGACTGTTGACATGGCTTTGGCTCTAGCTATGATGCCTCCCTGACTGTCACTCTGTTTTGTTCCTTGTCACACCTGCAGGTGCTTCTGTTGGGGGTACACTGAGGCTGGACTTCCTGGGCCAGGCATGAGGACACTGAACAAATACAGATAAACACACATTTTTTTAGGACACATGGGTATTTTTCTTGCTCAGGATCTGCCATTGGCACTGGCCCAGGATAATCCATAACCCTAAACCTCTTACCTCATGGCTGACACTATTAGGGCTTCAAGATAAACTTCCCCACATCTTGTGTTGCTCTGAAAGCTGGGAGAGGCTGTGAGTCACAGCCCTGCTGCTGTCAGAGATAGTTGGGACTCTGCAGTGTGGGGAGCTGGGAGCAGCTGAGGTGCTTGGCTGGGTCTGCGGATGCCCTGACATAGTTTGAAGCATGACAACGATTCTTCACATTGACAGCTGGAAAAGTTTCAACAGGACAGTTGTGAATGGCTTTATTTCTACAAAAATGTTTAATAAGATTTAATTTACATAATTATAGCTTTATTTAACTTAACCTTGATTTAAAATGTTTGAGCTTATTAATTAAAATTTGTATTTTACCTTTAATTTTTAAAAGGTAGTTTAAGTATCTTAGAAGAAAAAATTAATTTTTTTAGGAAAATATTTGATTTTTTTTTTGAGACAGTCTCACTGTCACCCAGGCTGCAGAGCAGTGGCCTGATCTCAGCTCACTGCAACCTCTACCTCCTGGGTTCAAGCAATTCTTCCTGCTTCAGCCTCCTGAGTAGCTGGGATTACAGGTGTCTGCCACCAAATTCCTCCAATATTTGTATTTTTTAGTAGAGATAGGATTTTGCCACGTTGGGCAGGTCGGTCTTGGACTCCTGACCTCAGGTGATCCGCTCACCTTGGCCTCCCAAAGTGCTGGGATTACAGGCTTGAGGCACCAAGCCTGGCCAAAATATTTTAAAATAACCAATTATTAATATTATTTTAATTATTATTATTATTTGAGACTGAGTTTTGCTTGTTGCCCAAGATGTAGTACAATGGCATGATCTCGGCTCACTGCAGCCACCGCCTCCTGGGTTCAAACTATTCTTCTGCCTCAGCTTCCCGGGTAGCTGGGATTACAGGAGCCCACCACCACGCCTGGCTAATTTTTGTATTTTTAGTAGAGATGGGGTTTCACCTGGGGTTTGCCAGGCTGGTCGCGAACTCCTGACCTCAGATAATCCGCCTGCCTTGGCCTCCCAAAGTGCTGGGATTGCAAGTATGAACCACTGCACCTGGCCCTATTATTTTAACTTTTATATCGATGTGCTTATATATTCATATATTTAATTTATATTTTTGATGGGAATACATTCAAATGTTACATATTTATGTATTTCCAGTAAGTATCTTATATTTTAAACCGAAATTTTATATTTTATTAACTAAAGAATTACTTGAATCATGGAGAATAAATGTAAGTTCAATTTTCTGTAGAAATAGAAAATATAGAAGCAGAACTCAGAAATGAAATGCTGAAAAGGAAATAGAAAAATCTTCAAAGAGAAATTTCTGCTTAAATTAAAAAATATCTTGAAACCAAGGAACTCAGCAGACTTCACTGAGTGTGACTCACATGAAATTAGCAAACAGGATATTATATTTCTAAAAATTATTCATATTTTGTTACTGATAAAATAATAAAAATGATCAAAAATTATTCTCACCAGTTATAAAACATGAACAGGCTGATAAAATCTCTTCATATTTGTTATTAAAGGAAGATTTAATTTTTAATCAAACAATGAATGAGAATGGACAAGATTAATTCTTATCAAATCCATAACTACAAGGAAGAAACAGCTGTAGCCTTCTGTTAGAAGATGAGGCAAATAATATTCAAGAAATTGGTAAATTGGGCAAGAAAGATGAAACCTCATCACCTTATTTTGTTAGTGTGTGAATGCTTCTAGCAAACAGTCTGATATGAATTGAGGATTTTGGTTTTTCTTTGGATAAATCTGAAAGAAAATTTAGTATTTTACATCAAAATGTATTCAAGTGGAGAAAGTGTAGAAATCAACTTTTATATTTTAAATTCGAAGAAAAAAAATTTTTTCATATTTTACAACTTTGGCTAAGAAATTTGTGGCTAGAAACACCCACATTCTTAATAACAAATATAACATCACTTGGACATAAAAATCACACATGTGTAGTTACCACCATGGGAAAATGTCTGAATAAACAGCAAATGATCAAAGGTATTTAAAAAGGACAGCTGAACACTGAAATACATGGATGTGATATTCTTAAAGGATAACGTTTTATACCCAATACTTAGCAATGATGATGATGATGATGATGATGATGTTGATATATGGGTGTGTTTTTGAGCTTGTGGTACCAATAATACAATATTGATAGAAAGCAATGGAAACTTTTTAATTTTGTAGAAATTATTTCAACCATTGTGGAAGACAGTGTGGCGATTCCTCAAGGACCTAGAAATAGAAATTCCATTTGACCCAGCAATCCCATTACTGGGTATATATCCAAAGGATTATAAATCATTCTACTGTAAGGACACATGCACACGAATATTCATTGCAGCGCAGTTTACAACAGCAAAGACCTGGAACCAACCCAAATGCCCATCGATGATAGACTGGACAGGGAAAATGTGGCACATACACACCATGGAATATTATGCAGCCATTAAAAAAGATGAGTTTGTGTCCTTTTAGGGAAGTGGATGAACCTGGAAACCATCATTCTCGGCAAACTGACACAAGAACAGAAAATCAAACACCGCATGTTCTCACTCATAGGCGGGTGTTGAACAATGAGAACACATGGACACAGGGAGGGGAGCATCACACACTGGGGTCTGTCAGGGAAAGATAGGGGAGGGACAGTGTGGGGTGGGGAGTTGGGGAGAGATAGCATGGGGAGAAATGCCAGATGTGGGTGAAGGGGAGGAAGGCAGCAAATCACACTGCCACGTGTGTACCTATGCAACTATCTTGCATGTTCTTCACATGTACCCCAAAACCTAAAAAGCAATAAAAAAATAAAAAATAAAAAACAAAAAAAGGAAATTATTTCAATGATAAAATGGCTGAGTGTGAGATACAGATGAAAAATAAAGCATGTGAACATTGTGAAAAATAAAAAACTAGAATATAAGATCCATATTTTAAAGAGCAAAGTGAGAGAAGAAATTATAAGTAAATATTTTAAAAGGTAAATATTACTTATTCGGCTAGAGTATACCAAGGACAAATTATCTTGAACAACTGACATTTGTTGTTTGTATTGCTAACTACCAGAAAACAGAGATATCAAAATTAGTAGCTATGTCATTGCTTTTATGCCCATTGTAAAATGTATAGGTTTTGTTTAAGTAAAAATGGAATAAGCAACTTTTAGTTTTGGACATTGATCTTAAGCGTCCTCACCACAACAACTACAAAGAAGAGGTAACTATGTGAGGTGATAGATATATGAATTAGCTTAAGGGTGGTAATTATTTCACAAAGTATATGAGCATTCAAACATCAAGTCGTACAACTTAGGTATGTATAATTTTTTGTTGTCAATCATACCTTGATAAAGCTGGGGGAAAAAGTAATTAAGGGCACACCTAAGATAAAGACACAAGTAATGTTGAAAAGTATAGAAGCCAGAAATCTAGTGGCAATCCATTTGTTAACACCATTTGTTCTAATGGAAAATCCATAGAGGAATCCATATTTCTCTATGCAACCATCCATATTGTATGAAAGAGTCACAACTCATACCCACGGTGATAACAGTTTTGGAGCCATTTAGGTATTTTGAGTAAAAAAATTAAAGTAGCTTGGAAATTTTATAAAGAGAAAAGTGGATTTTGCTTACATGAAACAGTGAAAGTGATATTCTAATAAAATATTAAAACATTAGAACCAAGAAACAAAAATGCTTATGTAACTGTGAATAAGATCGTGTACTAATGATTCTGAAACTGACTGTGTCCATTAAAAATCACAATTCAGTACCAATTAAAAAGAGATTTGAATACATTGAACCACATTCTGGTAATTTTGATTCTCGTTATAATGTTCCAGACTTGAACAGAAGAAGAATCCGAGAAATTAAATTAATTAAGAATTAAGTAAATTAAATCAATGAAGAGCTAGGGAATTAATTGATTATATGTTATTATATAGCTTGTTTTCAAAAAATAAACTTTTGGTTGTAAAATAATTTTAGATTTACAGAAAAGTTGTAAAGAGTATACAGCATTCCTATAAAGCTCACATCAAGCTTCCCTGTTAACATTTAAATTAGCACGTTACATTTCTCATAACGAACGTAACAATATTGATGTATTATTAACTAAAACCCATACTTTATTCAGATTTTCTTAATTCTTGCCTAATGTTCTTTTTCTGTCCTGGGCCAGCGCCCAGAATGCCGCATTACATTCAGTCATCCTGTCTCCATAGGCCCCTCTAGGGGGTGCTGTTTTTGCAGACTTTGTTTCGGATGACCTCACAGTAATGAGGAATTCTGGCCAGGTATTTCGCAGAACATCCTCCCGTTGGGATTTGTCTGGATGGAGATTACAGGTTTTGGACAGGAAGATCACAGAGGTAAAGTGCCACAGATGCATAGTGTCATGCCAAGGGCACATGCTATTAACACGACTTACCACTATGGATGTTAAACTTGAAAACTCAGATGCAGTCACACTTGCGATGCTTCTTTTCAGTAAAGTAACCCCTGCTTCCTGCTATACTCTTTGGAAGGAAGTCGCTATGGGCAGCTCGGACGTAAGCGTGGAGAGTTGGGCTCCACCTCTTAGCAGAATATCTATACAGGTTATTTTAAATTATTTTGTGTGAGAGGCTTCCCCATTAATTCATTTATTCAATTATTTCTTTATATCAGTGTAGACTCATGGGTGGATTTTTTTTTTTTTTTACACTTTGGGTTATAATCCAATACTATTTTATGCATTTTATTGCTCAAAATTGGTCCCGTTTTGAGCATTGAGAGCTTTTCTAGTTGGGTTCTATTTTGCTGGAGCCAGCTTTGACTGTTGAAACCTCTTTCAGTTGGCTCCCTTATCATAGTTTTGAATGTTATATATTATTAAATTAAAAAAATATTATGACAAATATTTTGTTATCTGATTATTGTTATTACTTCCTTGCTTCCTGATGCTGCAAGATGCTCAAGGCTCATCTTTTATGTTTCCTGATCTAGTTCTAGAACCATCCATTTCCTCAAGGAGACCAGACCCCTTCCATTGCAGTGTTATTAATAGATACCATGGTATGGAGCCTAGATGTACTTGCTGCTACTGTGGTATTGTTAGTCCTAGTTGCTATCATGTGACAGCTAGGAAATATGTGTGCATACCAGCCTGTGTATATACACATATCTATCAATGTTTCTCGGTGAAACCATCCATATTTATATTAAGGTAAATATGAGTTTATGTGTCCAATGATGAGCCATCATGACACGGATTATTCTAGCTCCACAATCTCTAACTCTCAGTTTCAATTATGAGAAACGTAACTCCTACCATTCACCATCCATCTATTTAATTGTTTAATTTCAGTAAACATGCATAGTAGTCAGAATTACTAACTGTACCCCTGTGGGAAGCAGCTTTATCAGCTAGAGCACAGTGCTTATATCCTGTTTCTGTTGCATTTAGTCTTACAGGCTCCGTATATTTTCAAAGTTACTTAAGCCAGCACCTTTTTCACTTGCCTCTGAAGTAAGATTGTGTCTTACACTTGTAAAATAGTCACATTCTTTTTCACAACCTTTATGCCATCCTGGAATCCTTCAACATCTTAAGTAATTTTACACACACACACACACACACACACAATTTTTTTGCATACCTTAAGGTTTCCTCTTTGTTTTGCAAAGTTTATGTTATGGGTTTTGTATAGTGTGTATTCCCACTATTAACGTATTACACAGGATAGTTTTGCCACCCTAAAACAATCATGTGCTTCACCTATACATGCCCCTGTATGAATTTCTGGCAACTACTGATTTGTTGTCTTTATGCAATTTTGTCTTTTTCAGAATATTGCATAATTGGAATCAGTATACATCCTGTTCAGATTTTCATCTTTCACTTTGCAATATGCATTTGAGTTTCTCCTGTGTCTTTATGTGGCTCACTGGCAGCTAGTATTACGTTGAATGGATGCACCAGTTTGCTTATCCATTCGTTTATTGAAGGATCTCTTGGCTGCTTCTAGTTTTTGGTGGTTTTGATAAAATAACTACCAACATCTGCATGAAGATTCTTTTGTGTACAAACGTCTTTAAATTTGTGGGCTACTCACCCAAGAACATGACTGCTGGATCAAACGGGAAGAGTAAATTTAGCTTTATAAGAAGCTGCCAAACTCTTTTCCAAAGTGGCTGCACCATTTTGCATTCTTATTAAAAGTGAATGAGGGTCTGTGTTGCTCTGTATCACTGGCAGAATTTGACCTTATCAGTTATTTGGATTTTAGCCAATTCTAGCCAATTCAGCCATTCCAATAGATTGTATGGTAACTTATTATTGTTTTAATTTGCATTTCTGTAATGAAGAATGATGTTGCTCATTCTTCACATGATTCGTTTCTATCTGCAAGTCTTCACTGCTAAAAGTGTCTACATATTTTCACTGTTTTAAAAACTGGGTTATTTTATATACAAAAATTAACACAAGACGGATTAAAGACTCAAATGTAAAACTTCAAACTGGAAAAATCCTGGAAGAAAATTTAGGGAATACCTTTCTAATCATTAGCCTCGGCAAAGAATTTATGTTAAGTCCTCCAAAGTGAATGCAACAAAAACCAAATTGACAATTGGGACCTAATTAACTAAAGAGCTTCTGCACAGCAGAAAAAAAAGAAAACTATCAGCAGAATAAA
The DNA here is from genome assembly GCF_049354715.1 of Callithrix jacchus. Classification (NCBI taxonomy): domain Eukaryota; kingdom Metazoa; phylum Chordata; class Mammalia; order Primates; family Cebidae; genus Callithrix; species Callithrix jacchus. The sequence continues at coordinate 199,579,596 of NC_133503.1, forward strand.
CAAACAACCTATGGGATGAGAGAAAATATTTGCAAAGTATGGATTTGACAAAAGACCAATATCCAGATTTTATAAGAAACTTGAACACATTAAAAAGGAAAAAACAACTCATTTAAAAACGGAGCGAAGGGCATAACAGACTCTCCCCAGAGAAAGACATATAAGTGGCCAAGAAACATGAAAAAAATGCTCAACATCACTAATCATCAGAGAGATGCAAATAAAAACCTCAATGAGATATTATCTCACATCAGTCAGAAGGGCTATTATTAAAAATTCACAAATTAACAGATGTTGGCGAGGCTGTGGAGTAACGGAAACACTTATACACTGTTGGTGGGAATACAAAGTAGTTCAATCTCTGTGGAAGATTTCTCAAGGAAGTAAAGCTGGAATCATCATTAAACCCAGCAATTCCTGGGTATGTAACCCAAGGAAAATACATTGCTCCATCAAAGAGTCATCTGCACTTGTGTGTTTATCATGGCACTATTCACAATGCAAAAACGACTCAACACAGATGCCAGTCAATAGTGGACTGGATAAAGAAATGTGGTACGTATAGACCATGGAGTACAACATAGCAAAAAAATAATGAAATCATGTCTTTTGCAGCAACATGTATGTAACTGGGGTCATCATCATAAACAAATTAACACAGAAACAGAAAACCAAATACTGCATGTTCTCACTTATACAGAGGAGCTAAACATTGGGTACACATAGACACGAAGATGAAAACAATAAACACTGGGGATTCCAAAAGGGGGAAATGGGGGGACAGGACTGAAAAACTGCCTATTGGGTATTATGTTTCCTACTCCTAACAGGATTATTAGGAGCCAAACCTCAACATCACACAATGCAACTATGAAACAAACCTGCATGTGTACCCCATGAATCTGAAAAAGAAAAGTTGCGTTGTTTCTTTTTATATTGTTGAGTCTCAAGTTTCTTTGTATATTTTGAATACAAGTCTTTTAACAGATATGTGTTTTGCAGTTTATCCCATTCTGTGGTATTTGTATTTTCATAAATATCTTTTACACAGCAGTTTTTAATTTTAACAAATTTCAAATTATTCGTTCAATTTACCTTCATGGATTATTATTTTCTGTTGTACCTAAAACATCCTCGACAAAGCCAGGTCTTATAGTTTTTTTCTCCCGTCATTTCTACTAGAAATTTTATAGCTTTGTGTTTTACATTTAGGTATATGGTAAATTTTGAGTTAATTTTTGTGACGTGTAAAAGCTAGGATTTTTTTTTTTTTCATATTGAGATTCAACTTTTCCAGCACAATTGTTAAAAAAAACTGTCTTTTCTATATGGAATTGCTTTTGCTCCTTTATCAAAGATCAGTTAACTACAGCTGTGTGGCTCTATTTATGGGCTGTCTATTTAGTTACCTCGATCTGTTTATTTATTTTTGCCAACACCATGCTGTCTTGATTACTGTAGGTTTTTCTTGAAATAGAACAGTGTGAGTCCTACAACTTTGTTCTTCCTCCTCCTCCTCCTTCTCCTTTTTCAGTGTTGTGTTATCTATTCTAAGTGTTTTGCCATTTGATATACACTTTAAAATTAGTTTATTGGTGCCTACAAAGTATTCCAGTAAAATGTGGATTGTCTTGAATCTGTGGATCAAGTTGGAAAGAACTTGACAATATCTTGACAATATTGTCTTCCTATCTATGGACATGGAATATCTTTTCATTTATTCAGTTTTTCATTTCATCAGCAGTTCATAATTTTCTGCATTCATGTCCTTTACATATTTTTGTTATAGTTATACCCAATCACTTTATTTTTTGTGCTATTGTAAATGGTATTTGTATTAGGGTTCTCCAGAGAAACAGAAAAACAGAAACATCATCGTGTGTGTGTGTGTGTGTGTGGTGTGTGTGTTTGAGGTGGGGAGAGAGGAAGATTTAAAGGAATTGGCTCATATAGTTGTGGAACCTTAGTAAGTGTAAAATATGCAGGTTAGGTAGCAGGCTGGAGACCCAGGGAAGAAAGAGTTGGAGTTGGACTCCAAAGGCCATCTGCTGGCAGTACATTTTCTTGCTTAGAAAAGGCCAGTCTTTGATTTATTAAAGGCTTCATCTGATTGGATGAAGCCTACTCACATTCTATCCATTTAAATGTTAATCCAAAAAATACTTCAACAAGAACATCTAGAATGTTCGACCAGATATCTGGGCACTGTGGCCCAGTCAAGCTCATACATAAAATTAACCATTTCAGTATTTTCTTTATTTCAAATCTTAATTTTTAAATTTCTGGTATAAGAGAAAGCAATTGACTTCTGTATCTTATGCACATGTCCTGAGACCTTGTTCTATGTGTTTATTAGTTCTGGGAGTGTTTTTAATTGGACTTTTCCACATAAAATATTGTATCTGTGAATAAAGACAGTTTTACTTCTTTCTTTCTAATCCAAATGCATTTATTTCTTTTTCTTTCTTTATTGCACCATCTAAAACTTCTAGCACAATAGGAATGAATGAATAGGAATGGTGAGAGAGGGACTGTTGCCTTGTTCCTGATTTTGAGAGGAAGAGTCCACCCTGTTTTCTTTAAGTGTGCTGTTAGTGTTCAGCTTTTAATAAATTTTTTAATCAGGTTAACTATATTTTCTCTGCTTGTAGTTTGCTGGATTTTATAATAAATGGATGTTGGATTCTGTTAAATGCCTTTCCCTGTGTTGATTGATTTGATCAGATTATTCCTTTCCTTTAGCTTGTTGATATGCAGGATTACATTAATTTATTGTTTTAGTTTTGAGCCTTGAACCAGTTTTGAATGTTTAAAATAAATTCCACTTGGTTGGGATGTGTAATTCTTTTTGTACTTGGACGGATTTGATTTTCGAGTATTTCGTTGAAGTTTTTCATCTATATTTATGAGAGATCAGTCTACAGTTTTCTTTTTGTTTCATGTCTTTATCTGATTTAGGTATTAAGGTAATCTGGCCTCATACCTGAGTTAGGAAATGTTCCCTCTGCTTTTGGAAGATATTATAAAGACTCGTACTATTTCTTTTTGGAATGTTTGTTAGAATTTATCAGTGAAATCATCTGGTACAGTACAGTACTTTCTTCCCAAGAAGAGTATAATTTATTGATTCAATTTCTTTAATAAATACATGCCTGTTCAAGTTGCCACTCTCTCCTTGTGTGAGTTTTGGTAGTTTGTGTCTCTCAAGAAATTTATTTATTTCATCTAAGTTATCAAATTTGGAAACAGAGTTGTTCATAGTATACCTTTATTATCCTTATGCCAAAGGGATGTATTGTTGAATATTCTTTCAATTCTCATATTGATGATTTACATTCTCTCTCTTGCTTTTGGTAATTCCGGCTTTAGATTTATTAATTTTGTGATCTTTAAAAATAACTCACTTTTTGGTTCTTTGATACTTTTGCTGATTTCCACAAGTTTGGCTGCATTGTATTTTTATTTTCATTTACTTTTCAAAGTATTTTTTAATTTCTTCGAGACCTGTTTTTGACCTGTGGGGTATTTAAGAACTCGTTATTTAGATTACAAATACTTGAGAATTTTCCAGCTATCTTTCTGTTACTAATTTCTAATTTAGTTCCATTGTAGTCTGAGAACATGCTTGGAATGGGTTTCTGTTTTTTAAAACTTAAGGTGTTTTTCAAGGGCCAGAATGTAACCTATCTTGGCAAATATTCCCTGTGAGCTTGAGAAGAATGTGGATTCTGTTATTGCTGAGTGAAATATTTTTTAAGATGTCAATTAGATTACGTTGATTGATAGCGCTGTTCAGGTTATTCATATCTTTACTGATTTTCTGCCTGCTTAGTCCATCAGTTCTGGCAGTGACATGTTGAAGTTTAACTATGATAGTGGAGCTGTTTATTTCCCTTTCGGTTCGGTCAGTTTCTTCCTCATGTATTTTGACGCTCTGTTGTCTGACATATTCATGCCTTTAATTATGTCTTCCTTGAAAATTGACCCTCTTATTGTTAACGTCCCTCTTCATCACTGATCTTCCCTGTTCTGAAGAATGCTATGTTTGAAATTATTACAGCTATTCCTGCTTTTTATTCATGAGTGTCAGCATGTTACAACTTTCTCCATTCCTTCAATTTTAATTTTTCTGAGTCTTTATATATAATATGTGCTTTCTGTAAACAACATATAGCTGGATATTTAAAAACAAACTCATTTGACAATTATCTAAAAATAATTTCTCAAGCTATACACTTTAAAGTGCTTATTGGTAGAACTGGATGAATATCTACTATGTTGTTAACATTTCTCTATTTACTCCATTTATTCTTTTTTAAATTTCCTTTTTCTGCTATCTCTTATTTTATTGAGCATTTTATATAATTCTATTTTATCTTCTCTTTGAGCGCATCAATTTTAATTCTTTTAACATTTTTTTCATGTTTGCCTTTGAATTTACAGTATTTATTTTTACACGATCAAAAGCAACTTTCTAATACCACTCTACCTTGTCACATGTGGTGCAGGTACCTCATGCTGGAGCAATCCCAGTGCGTCTCTCCTATGCCTTGTGATGCTGTTGTCACTTATTCAACTTCACTGTGTTCTGTAACCTCCCAGGGCATCGTTACTGTTATTACTTTAAGCAGCCAGTTATCTTTCAGATAAATTAAGAATACCATCAATTAAAACATGTTGCTTTCATTTATTCCTTCTCTGACACTCTTCGTTTTAAAAAATGTAGATCCTGGTTTCTGATCTCTGTCCTTTTCTTTCTTTCTGGACACAGAACTTCTTTGAACGAATGTTTGCACAGTTCATTTGCTGGCAATGAATTGTCTCACTTTTTGCTTGTCTAACAAAGTATTTGTTCTTCATTTTTGAAGGATAATTTCATGGGATATAAGCATTCTAAATTGGTTGTTTTATTTCCTTCCATCACTTGAGATACTTCACTCCATTCTCTTCATATTTGCATAATTTATGATGACGAACACTGTAATGTTTATCCTTGATTTTCTATGGATAAGGTTTTTCCCTCCACCCCTGATTTCTTTCCAGATTTTTTTCCTTGTCTGATTTCTTGAAGTTTGAATGTGCTATGCCTATGAATGAACATATGTGTGTTTTGGTATTAATCCTGCTTGGTGTTCTCTAAGCTTCTTAGATGTGGCTCTTGGTATTATCCTTAATTTTGGAATGATCTGGGTCATTACTACTTTAAATATTTCTTCTGATGAGTTCTCTTTTTCTTCTCCTTCTGATGTTCCAATTACACTTATGTTACAACTTTTGAAATTGTCCCCAAATATGTGGGTGTTCCTTACTGTTTTTGTTGTTGTTATTTTTGTTGTTCGTCTGTTTTCTTGTTTTTGGTTTTGTTTTGCTTTTACTCTTCTCTTTCGGTCTGGAAGTTTCTATCGACATAGCTTCAAGCACACTGATTCTTTCCTTGGCTGTGTCTAGTCTCTCACAAGCCCATCAGAAGGATTTTAAAATTTCAGCTACAGCGCTCCTGATTTCTAGCATTTCCTTTAAATTCTCTCCTAGAATTTTCATCCCTCTGCTTGCATTACACATCTTTTTTGCATGTTTTATACTTTTTCCACTAGCGTTCTTAACATACTAATCATGGTTATTTTAAATTCTGTGTCTGCTAATTCCAACATCTGTGTCATGTCTGAGTCTGATTCTGATGGTTACTTTGCCACTTCAGACTATATTTTTCTTGCCTCTTTGCATGCCTTGTAATATTTTTTGAAAGTTGGATAATAAGAATGAAGCTTCATAGGCCTTTATGTGAGTATTCATGTGAATCTGGCTGGGAGCCAGGCTGCTGTTTTAATGTTTGCTGTGGCTCTAGGTGTTAGAGGCTTCAAATTCCCCTAGCGTCCTTGTGTTTTTTTTTAATCTTCCTTCTTGTCTTTGAGCTTCTTTTAGAACTCTCCTTCGAAAGTCTGTGACTTGCAGCAATTTTAGTTGTGCTCTACTGCTATATGGGAGCTCTGCTGGGCGTGGGAGGTAAGGGGCAGAGGAGGAGGCGTATCTGTAAGGTTCTAATTGAATGTCGGTGACTTGGTGGGCCTGTGTCTGTAGGCTGTGACCTTCACCAGTGTTTCTTCACGGGATAGGTTTCCCCTGCTCCCTGGCTGTAGCATTGTCAGTTTATTTCCTTAAAGCCTGGCCCCTTGTGACTAGTTTTCCGTTTAAGTGAACAAGAGCTAGAGATTTATTAATGCCCTTAACCCACCTGTGTTTTTCCCTGGAGAGTGAGCCTTTGCTACAGAGAAGATCTGGGTGCTTCCCCTCTCCCACTGCCTTTTTTTTTGTGTGCAAATGTAATAGGTACACATGCAGTTTTGTTATGGGAATATACTGTGTAGTGGCGTGGTGTAACCATCACCCAGATAATGTACATTGTATCCACTAAGTAATTTCCCATCCCACACTCCCTGCTCACCCTCCCACCCTTCCGAGTCTCTAGTGTCTAATATTCCACACTCCACATCCACCTGTACAAATGATTCAGCTCCTACTTATACATAAGAACGTGCAGCATTTGACTCTATTTCTGAGTTGTTTCACTTAAGAGTTTGATATTTCTTCCCTTTTCCCTGCCATAGCCAAAAGGGATCTTTCTTAGATCCTCACCATGGAAACCTGGTGTGTGTCCAGGTAGCAAAGCCCATGAACGTGTGGGCTCCCTCACGCCTCCTGCCATGCTGTGGTTTCCAGAAATTTCTCAGTCTCTTGCTGGTCTGCACTAAGCCTCCAGCAACTCAGACGAGCGAGTGTGTGCTTCCTCCAGTCCGTGGCTCCAGCGCTCCTGCTCCGGGTACACAGACCGTGGTGGGTACATAGCTCCTGTTGTGCCTGTTTTTCTAGATTTGGGGGTGGAGGTTTGCCCTTCAGTCTCATTTTTCTGATGAGTCTAATTTTAAAAAAATTATTTTCAGTTGTTGAGCTTCTAAGAATGGATGGGAGTGTTGACTTCCAAGTTCTTTATTTGTCAGAGCTGAATCAGCAAGTCTTATGGGTTATGTTTGAGCTTTCCTTTCCACCTTTGGTTTTCTTGTTTGACTGAAGTTTTCTGGCATGCTTGCCTTTCTTTCCTTCCTTCCTTTTTTATTCCCTTTCTTCCTTCCTTATTTCCTTCCTTCCTTGCTTCCTTCACTCCCTCCCCCCTCCCTTTCTCCTCCTCCATCCTACTTACAGTTAACTGAGAGCTACTTGTAACTGTGAACTGATTTACTTTAATTTATTTATTTTCTCAATTTAGAAAATTATGACCCATTCTTTCATCACTTTTCTTTTCCTGTCCCATTCTTTTTGTTTCAAAGACTTCATTGGTTTATCCTGTAAATTCTTTTCTGCTTATTTCAAAGGCTGGGCCATCTCTGTGTGTGTGTGTGTGCCTATTAATTGCACTTTTTCTCTTCATTATGGTCTCCCCCCCCTTTTTTTTGCTTCTCTTTATGTTTAATAATTTCTAACTTTATAGTGAGTTTGTTGGATGTTGCATTGTAGAAACCCTGGATTTTGATTTCTTCCTCTATAGGTTGTCATATTTGCTCTGGGAGGCAATGTAATCACTAGATGAACACTTCCATTTAGTTCAATCCTGTCTAGGGACAGATTATTTAGCTTTTGCTCTTAGCCTGAGGATGAATCTGTTAGTCCTAGGATGTGATGCGTATTCCCACTGTGTGGCTCTTTTTGGGGTTCAGTGGGAAGTTCGAGGCATTTAGCCAGCCTGTCTAACTTGGTGAGACTTTTATGCCAAAGCCCAAGGGAATGAAAAATGTGAAAGAAGTGGAAATAAACCACAACGGAGAGAAATAAAGCAGTTAATAGAATAAACACACAAGATGGTCTAGGCTTTGGATTCTGTAGAAAATGTTCTTCATCAATGTCATAAAGTTCTGAGTCATTAACTTCAAATATTGTTGTTTTCTTCTCTATCTTCTTCCTCCTCTTTTCCTAGTAGTCAAGAAACATCTGTGCTAGGCAAACTCATTCCCTCTGTTCTCTCTCCTCTGTTATTTCTTCTATACCTTTGTCTCTCCCTCTTTATGATATTTATTTTTTTCTAATTTATTTTCCAATGTACTGATTTTCCCATCAGCTATGTCTAATCTGTTGGTGAAATAACACTGAATTTATCTCAGTTATATTATGTCAGCTCTAAAATGTTTTTAATCAAAATTTTAATTAGTTATTAATGTATATGCACACATACATACACTAGTGTCTGTTGTGTACGTGTGTGTGTGTGTGTGTGTGTGTGTAGGTATCTACCTATTCAAACAAGTGGAATATTGTCCTTTCGTGGGCAAAGCATATATATTTGGCCAAATAGTTACAAAATTCAAAATCAGTATCTCTGCTGTAAAATGTTTACAAGTTTAGAACAATGTTTACAATGGTAAGAAGAAATTCTTATATAACACTTTAACACCTTTCATTCATGTAAGTTCATTGGATCCTCATGACCTTATTATGTGAGCTAGTCATTATTCTTAGTCCCCTTTAAGAAATTTAGCAACTGAAAATCAGACAAGTTAAGTGATTTTCTGTTTGTTTCCTTAAAAGTGTTTTAATACATAATTTCAACCTTGTCTTCTGTTTTAATATTAAGTTATAGTTATTTAAAATCTGTGTTGAACATCTGTGCCTCCTTGAGTTTTTTTCTATTATATGTTTCTGTTGGTCTTCTTTTGTGAACTTTTATTTCTTTAAGTGTTTTTCTGTTTTAAATTGTGGCTGGATATGGTATTGCCAATCTGTATGGAAGAATATTAGGTCTAGAATGTTATTGCTTTCCTTCAGCGTAGAGTTACATTTATTTTGCAAGATGCCTGGCTACACAAACAATGTGAGATTACTTCTGCCTGATTTCAGGGCTTGAGATTGTTTTAAATTGAACTGAAATACTGTGAGAGTCTGCATTATAGACCCTTGTTCTTAGGGTGCAGCCTTTGGAAATCAAATCCAAGAGAAAGACTTCACCAGGATACTTCCTGCATAGGGCCTGGCGGGCCCTGATGCTAACCTCCATCTCTTTAGCTTTAAGAACATTTTAAATGTGTCAACATGCCCCTTGGCCACTCAACTTCCTCTGAATTTGGCACATGCCCCTAAAGAAAAGAAGTAGCCTAGAATGTCTGGTTCATGTGCCATGTTATTCACATCTGAGCCTGGTAATTCTTTACTATTTTGTTGAGTTTCTTGTTTTTGTATTTTGCACAGGTTTTCAGTTAGAGAGTACTTTTAATTATCAAGCCCACTGTTATTGGAGGCAGAAATCTCCTAATCTTGCTTTTATAATGTAGTCTTAGTCCTTCTTTTCACACTACTAATTTTAAACATTCTTCTTCCATAGTCTTTGACAAATAGTTTTATTACATAAATTATGGATCCTGTTCAATGTGTTTGCTTCTGACTCATAGAACATAGAATTTATAGAACATTTCCGCTTCTGTGTGTGTTTTAATGTTTGCTTATGAGCTCATTTTCTTCCTGTGTCCCAGTTTTCTCAGGTCCTGAACATGATACTATGGCATTATTTGGATTTTCTTTGCTTGAAAGTCCAGGACTTCTGCCAATTTAGAAATTAAAAGTTACCATGTTGACTCAGCATTCCCTTTACACACAAAAACATTAAATTTAAACTCCTAACCAGCTTCTGGTACTGATGCTGCTTAATTTCTCATGGATTGAGATATATTTTTCCATTGTATAGTCCCAGTGACACATAAACTTCCTCATTGCTGTCATAGGCCTAAGAACACTGTTCTTTTAAATCTGCTACTGAGGAAGAAACCCTTCATGGTGTTGGATTTTTGCAGGATTCTAGATTACAGCTTTCGTGGCTAAGAGGACATGGCATCTTCTAGCCATTTAGTCTCATATCTAGTTGCTACATCCTCATGTTTTTCTGGGGCACAGCACGCTCTCACATTTTATCGCCGTGATTTTGAGTTTTCTTTATACGTCTAGTACCTGAAGACAATCTTTCACTGTGAGTTTGACTACCTTGGTTATTATTTATTTATTTTGTTGCATCTAATTTAGCTTCCATTTGTCTTTGTAGTGGAAGAAGGATACAAATTAGCTCAACCCCACCCATATTGGAGGACTTAATTTATGAATGATATGTTTGAATTCATTGAGAAAGTTAAATATGATACAAAGTGCTAAAGGAATAAAAACTTCAGAGCTGTTGGAATCCGGGGTAATGGCTGCAGATTGGGGTTATCACAGGGCACAGGGTGGGTTGTACTGTGGAACTCCCAAGCCAAGTAGAACCTGGACAGTAATAGTCTCTACCATATTCCTGTTGGAAACACCAATGCAGTTTTAGTAGAATGACACAATTTATAGTATTAAATTCAACAAAAGTATGTAACTAATAAGTCAAGACTAAAATGACAATTTAATTTGTCAACTTGTTTTCGTTTTATAGCTGCATAAAAGCTATAGGCATAAGGATTTCTTATTTGGATTTATTAATATGTTTGTAAATTTTCAAGTATTAGTATACTAAAAATTATATTAACACTAGAATTCCATGAAAATACTTTAATTTAAAGTAGTATACAGATTAACAAGCTTGCGTAAATTGTCTACACCATAAGAACCTTGGAACACACAATTGAAAATGTTTTCTGTCGTATGTTTCAAATTGCGAGCTGTGTTTTTATACCTCTATGCCAACCTAAGTTAAATAGAACTTAAAAAAATAACATCTCAGCTAACTACCAAATGAAACAAAGGAGCTAAAACTGATGGTTGAATTTAAGTCATAATCCTAACTAAAATCAGGTCACAATTAGCACTAAGTTTTTGGAGATTCCAGGCACTTGTGTCTCGTTTATGGTGTTGGACCATGAGCACAACTATGTGCAGAAGCCGGTTGGGCAGAACTTGGGAGGGACAGGGATGAGGAGGGGCTATCAAGCACTTCTTAGAACTCCCTGGGGTTGTTTGCGTCCTTTTTGGGGACCTTGGCTCCTGACTGGAGAGAAGGCAGCAGAGAGCCTGTTTTGGGAGAGGCGGAGTGCTGCAGTAGTGACAATGTTTCGCAAGTCTTACGGCCGAGGCCGGAGTCTGCAAAATGCTCCTTTATTCTCTTCCTCTGTACTTCTTCTGAAGCTTCTTCCCATTTGTAAGATTTTTCTCTCCAGTACAGTGTGGGGAAAGGTCTGGTTGTAACATCTCCTTCTGAATCCCCACCCCTTCTCCCTTTACTCTGTGCTCTCTGGACCCGTTCCAACATAAGCACAACAGCACAAAATCTTTGGAGATGTTCTAAGGGCCAATTACTTTTCAGTACAAAGAAACAGAAAGAATAATTCCATAGCCAGTAATGGAAACGTTGCACATTTTCACCTAAATTTGGGTCCTCTTTGCTCTGAGGGTTTGGTCAGATGGAAATGAAATCATCCTGTGTCTTCCTGCTTCCATTTTTCAAGACTTTTTCACTGCTTGTGTTGCTCCTGGGGCTAGAGCCCATCTGTTTCCTCTTTCTACTTCTTTTTCCCTTGCAGCCTTCTGGAAAAGGACCGGAGGCAATTCTGAACTGTAGCTCCATGGTGCAAACATCAGAGCTGACCTTTCACAAGTGCATTAGAGATGAAAATAGGGGCTCTGTTACAGAGGTGTTTCAGAGGGGGCAGCACAGGACTTGGTGACCTGTGGGGTGGGAGGAGGATGGGAGGTTTAAGTAGAGGGACGAGAAAGGATTTCACATTTCCAGTTTACCTGACTGGGTGGATTGAAGTATGCTTCGGACGTATCTGAAAAATGGATGACATTCAGTGATAACGAGAAGGTCGAGAGGACAGCTGCAGCGAAAACAGAAGCATTGCTGTGATCACATCTGCGCTTTTCCAGTGGGGAGCTCAGGAGAGTAGGAAAAGGACCAGTCACAGCGGGGCACTGAGATATTTTGGGGGCAGGTAGATATCAGGCTTTTCTCATCCCACCTTCTTGAGGGGATGGCTGGGGTGTTGTTGACACTCAGCCTGCTGCTTAGAAGAGGAGAAGCGAGCAAACACTGCAAAGGTTGCTCATAGCTCTCTGCTCGCTGCTTTGTTGTGACAAGGAGTTCAATGAAACCACCATTTTCAAAAAGCTTCTCTTCTGAGATATGAATGCTGTTCCTTTCTCGGCTTTTTTTTTTTTTTTTGCATTAACAGGAAGAAGAATTACCTCTGAGTCTAGCTCCAAAAGCTGCAGCTATCGTTTTGGCTGCTTTCTGTGTGATCAAATATTGAAGGTGAATGTAGGAAAATGGACAGCAGGGTGAAGGTGCAGAGTTATGTAAGAGCCGCATGAATGAAACATTAAATGCCACGAATCAGGAGCGGGCTCTGAAATCCTGGACCTAGTGCTGTGCTGCTATTTGGACTCTGTTTTGGAGTTCTGAGAAATCAATATGAAAAACCATATTCCAGGAACAACTTAAAAGAAGTGTCCGCTGACCTCGAAGCAAGACCCAGAGTGCTTGCATCCATTAGCTCGTGGCCTGGGAGAATTGCCAATATCAAATGAGAGGGACAACGAACTCTCCAACATCACGGGAGAAACATCTTCCTCTCAGAGCCTCGGAGCATGGCATGGCAAGGGACAGCAGCACCCAGCACCTGCAGGCATTTGGGTTCATGAGAACGTGAAAAGCGAGTATAGCAAAATGTTGAAAAATGTGTAGTTTAGACTTTACAAAAAAAAGGCAAGTCTATTACTTTTAAATACACAAATTGACTCAAGCTAGCCATGGTGAGTGCTACGTTTGAGGGGTCTTGATTTCATGAGGGATTATTCTAGCTCATATATGATTACCCTGTTGGCATTAATGATTTTTTTTCCCCAGATATATCTAAAAGCAATTCAGTTTCTTGAGGAGTAAACTTGTCTTTCTTTTTCTTACATGTTTTAGGTTAGACACTGTTGTTTCGAAGAGCCCAGGGAAGTGACTTTTGCACGGGCCTTTTGCAGATGGCTGCTGGCGGACCCCATGCTCTGGGTGACTGTGAGGACAGTGGTGAACAAGGGCCATTTGTGAGGACACACCCAGCCGGCCTCCTCTGCAGGCTCTGTTTGCAGATGTTGATTCACCGACAGCCTGCTGGGCTCCGGGAGGCCCCTCCTTCCCAGTAACTCCCACTCAGAGCATTGACTAGTTTCTGCTGAAAGGCACCTGGAGTCTAAGTGGGGGTGGCTTCTGCAGACAAATCAGCAAGACCATGTGACAGGGACTGCAGTATAAGTGAGCACGGGGAACACAGGAGTGGGGTACACAGGGAGGGAGAAGTTTGCTCTGCTGCAGTGGAAGTGGGGCTCGGGGTGTCATGCAGAGGTGCATCTATCGGTTTAAATTTTGAAAGAGGAATTGGCTGAGGAACTCCCCCGCCCCAGGGAGAACATTAATCTATTCATGAGGGGTCTACCCCATGACCCAAACTCCTCCCCACCTCTGACGTTGGGATCAAATTTCAACATGAGGTTTGGTGGGGCAAATATCCAAATTGTAGCAACATCCAGGTGTGGAAAGGTAAGAGCATCCTTTTCTATTGTTTTCTTGAGACATGGTCTTGTTCTGTTACCCAAGCTAGAGTGCAATGACGTGGTGAGACACAGCCTTGTTCTGTCAACCAAGCTAGAGGGCATAGTTCACTGCAGCCTCAACCTCCTGGAGTCAAGCAATCCATCCACCTCAACCTCCTGAGAAGCTGGGACTACTAGTGACTGCCACCATGCCTGGCTATTTTTTTTTTTTATTGTCTGTTTTTTTTAAACAGAGATGGGAAAGGAATCTGAGATAAAGGGGCAATGAAGGGCTAGGCCCCTGGATGCGAAGCCATGTGCTACCTTTAGGGGCCTATGTGGATAGGGTGGGATTGAATAGTGATGGCATGTGGGTATCTGTGTGCGGGGAGTGTATGTTGAGGGGGAGGACCTTTCATTTGGGATCACGACAGATGGAACCAGACTGATAGCAACAACAGGGGCTATGCTGGTGGGTAGTTTTCATGTCCCTGCAGATACTTGGTTTTACCCTACTGACTGTAAGTTTCAAAGGTAACACAGAGTTCTCATGTATCTTTCATCCAACTCCTCTACTATCAAATCTTCTATTACTTCAGTATATTTGTCAAAGCTAAGAAATTAATGCTGGCAATACCATTAACTAAACTACAGACTTTATTAAGTTTTCATCAGTTTTTCCTTTAAGGATTTTTTTCCATGCCAGGACCCAGCCAGGATCCCATCTGAATTTAGTCCTCACTCCTCCTTCCTCTCCACCAACCTGTGACAGTTCCTCAGTGTTTCCTCAGTCTTTCATGACCCGGACACACTGGAAGACTGCTGGCTGGGCACTTGGCAAAACATCTCCCAATCTGCATGTGCGTGATGTTTTCTCATGATCAGAGAGAGGCTATACTTTTAGGAAGAGTTCCACAGAGGTGAGGCACCCTCCTCAGCATCCAATCAGGGGTCTGGGATGTCCACGGGACTCACCACTGGGGATTTTAACCTGGATCACTGTTGAAGGTGTTTTTTTTTTGTGTGTGTATGTGTGGGATTTCTTGACTGTAAAGTTACTATAATTCCCTTTTTGATTTTGGAGGAGCTACTTTGAGGTAATGTAAAATCATTTTCCTCCTTAAACTTTTTCCCATTGGTTTTAGCATTCATTAGTGGCTCTTGCCTGAAACAATATATTTTTTTGAGAAGAAGTCTTGCTCTGTCACCCAGGCTGGAGTGCTGTGGCATGATCTTGGCTCACTGTGACCTCCTCCTCCTAGGTTCAAATGATTCTCCTGCCTCAGCCTCCTGAGTAGCTGGGATTACAGACACACACCATCACACCTGGCTAATTTTTATTTTTGCTGGAGACAGGGTTTCACCATGTTGGCCAGCTTTGTCTTGAACTTCTGACCTCATGTGATCTGCCTGCCTTGTGCTCCCAAAGTGCTGGGATTGCAGGCATGAGATACTACATCTGGCCAACAATTTTTACTGTGGTGTTCCCATGGTGATTTTCTGGTTCCTTCATCTCTCCTACATGTATTAAATGGATTTTTTGTAGGAAAGATTTGCCAGATATTTATTTATAACAGTGTTCACTCATGGACATTTATTTGAGCCTTTGGGTGACAATCCAGTATCTTCATTATTATGGCTTTGGCAGCTCAAATGATTTCAGCTTTGGACATTGGCTGCTCTTTCTGTTTGGCTTCTATGCTTTTTTGATGTGCTCCTGCCCATCCATCCATCTGTCCATCCATCCATCTGTGCATCTAGCCATCTGTCCATCTCCCTGTCCATCCACCTGTCCATCTGTCCATCTATCCATCTGTCCATCCATCTCCCCATCCATCCAACCCTCCATCCATCCGTCCATCCATCCATCTGTTCATCTCTCTATCCATCCATCTGTCCATCTCTCCATCTATCCATCCATCTGTCCATACATCCATCTATTTACTTACTTATTTTTGAGCACTTTTTTACTCTATGGAACTACAATATACTGCATGCTTGTCTTATCTTTCCCTGCCCCTAGCTAGAATTTTGTTTTCTTAAAGAAAGAATGGCATGATAAGAGACATACTCAGAAAGTTCACTTTGTGGAGGACAGATGGGCGTGTACAGGGGGCAAGAGTTGCCATGCTCAAGCTGGAGCCAAGGCTGGGTGGCAGGGTGGTGGAAAATGTGGATGTGGATAGGTGTTTAGAGCGCAGCATTGATCATTTCCCTGCTGGCTAGCGTGCTTTGTCTGTGGGAATCCTGAGGACAGGTGGATCCCGCGCCTTCATGGGATGGGAAATACAGTGGGGCTGGGCTTGGCGTACTCGGCTTCCAGCAGCCATTCTCTCCTTCGGGTTCTCAGCTCTCTTCTCTTTCTTCTCGGCGGTGGGGGAGGGGCGCTATTTTGAGGAAGAAAGTGAGCCTTCGTTCAGTGTTATCTCTGCTTTTAGTGTTGTCTTCTTTCAGTGTTGGCTCCTCTCCTTTCTTATCAGGGCAGAAATGAATGGGGCTGGTTTCTTGCTCGGCAGACCTGTCTTGTCTGAGTGGTGTGAGGCTGACATTTCTTCTTGCTCTGCCAGCTCCGTGATGGGAGCTGGGAGATGAATATCACAGCGAAGGTGACTGTTCTCAGGAAGCTGATGATTCTAGGTCACAAAATAAACAAGTGAATAAGCAATTCAGCGGATTCCAAAGAGTGGGCTAACGTGGGGTCATGTGATGAAAACGGGCTGAGAATGGGAGGGGGTTCATTTTGATCAAGTAGTTAGTGGAGATTCCATTAAAGAGGGACATCTGAGTGAAGGTCTTCATGAAAGAGCCATGTAAAGATCCAGAAAGCCACAGGAAGCTACCGACCAGTTGCTGATGGAGTGAGAGGGTTTATATTTAAATCTGTGGCATCTTTATATTGCAGGCATTTTATTATTAAATTGATTCTGTTTTATAACATAAGTTTATGTCACCATCTGGCCTCATCCTATTTAGTCCACATCCCACCGAGGCACACACATGTGCACACATGACCACACATGAACATGTGCAGGTATTTCGCTTGTCACAGTGGCCTTGCCTGAACATGCCTGCTTCATGCCTTTGTGCACACTGTTCCCTGTCTATGGAATATCTTTCTTCCTCCTGTGTCTGCAAGCTCACCTCAAGTGTCACTTCTCTCCTGTGACTCACTCACTGAGAGCAGCTGCACAGAGACGGGGCATGACTTTCAGCCGTGCATTCTCCTGGCATTTATGTTGCTGGGGTCCAGGTCTCAACCTTGCCCTTGCCCAAGGTTGTCTAAGTTCCAAAAGAATTACAAATATGACTGACACAGTCAATTTCCTTATTTATGATCTCCTTCTAGAGGCCAGAAGTCTTCCAAGCTCTGACTGCCCCAATTTAGGGCAATTTTTAGAATCAGCATCTCCTCAGTACTGAAGATTTTTATTTGCCTTTCCATCTCCTCTCTCCTCTCTCTGCTACCTGCTGTGTGCTGGAGAAGACTGACTCTCATGGCCCAATTCTCCAAGGTTCTCTTGCCCTCTGCCTTCCTATCGAGTTTGGCCAGTGGCGCTGGAAGATGGTCTGCCAGTTCCCACCCATAAGGTCGTGGTGCCATGTGAATTTCTGCACTGAAGGCCACAGTTTCTTCCCATGCAGCTGCTTTCTCTGGGTCCTGGGAAGCACACCTCCCCTTTTCCTTTTGGGTCTAGGGTTGCCAGGGTCTCCCTGGAGCTGCATCCCCTGTTGTCAGTTTCTCTTAACTCTGCACACACCTGTGTAAGTGCTACCTTTCCTCAGTTGACTTGTTGCTCATACTTAAACAAAGAGGATCCAGATTTAGATACTTGAGAAGCCAAATAATAATAAAAATAGTTAATAAGTAATTATTATAATAAACATAATAAAATATATTTTTTAATATACAATATATTTTTAAAATATAAAAATAATAAAAACTCCAGCAAAAGGAGTTCAGTTGTCTTAAGGAACATTCCATCAAGTCCTTTATTTTCCTTTTCTATTGCTGCACAGCATGTCACCAAAGACTTGGAGTCTGAAGCAGCACAGTTCTGCAGGTCGAAAGTCCAGGCATGGCTAGTTGATCTTTCACCTTGGGATCTCGTGAACGTGAAATCAAGCTGTTGGCCTGGCTGCTTTATCATCTGGAAGTTCTGGGTAAGTCTGTCTCCCAGCTTATTGAAGCGGATGGCAGAATTCAGTTCTTTGTGTTGCAGGATGGAGGTCTCTATTCTGTTTCAGGCAGCCACGTGGGGGCCGTTCTCAGTGCCTGGAAGCAGCACCTTTTCCTGCTCCATGGCCTCTCTGTCTTCAACGGCAGCAATGGGGGAATTCCCCTTGTATCAAATTCCCCTCAATTCTGAACCTCCTCCTCCAAGGACAGCCACATCCTCTTAGGGGCTCCCCCAGTGAGGTGAAACCTGCAAGAACCATCCCCTTTATTTAAAGCCAACTGTGCCATAAAACATGACCTCACCACTTGAGTGATGTCCCAGCATCTTTGCAGGTCCTGCTCACTGCAAAGGGGGTTCCAGAGGGAGGTTTTGGGGTCATTGCTGGTCATTTTATAATTCTGCCCACACAGTTCCAAAAAGGCCTGAGGGAACATCAATTGTTTTCTTCTGCAACGGAAAGAGAATGTGTGTTCTTTACATTCTGGGCCTTTCCTTTGAAAGAAATGGACAAAACCGGCTGCCTCTGGATCACAGCCCTAGCCTTTGTGTGTGTCTAGGATTCCCCTGGAAGCGTGTCGCTCTCCTGGGAGGTATCTGGAAAGATAGGAGATGGTTTTTGTTTTCATCACTACTAAGCGAGCTGCTGGCATTTGGGGGCTTGGGCCAAGGGTGCAGACCACTCCCACAATGCGAGGGACAGTCCTGATCAGGACTTCTGCCTATGTGGTTTTGTAGGAGAGAACACTATATGGTGAATTAGGGTTTTGCTAACTAAATTATGATCCCGTTCCAGCTGCCTCCAGGACAATACCGCCAGCTCATGCTTTTGGCAAACACTTTGATCTGTCTTTGCACAATATGTCCATTTTTAGATGATGAGTGGGCTCTGGGAACCTTGATTTAAAAAAAGCCTTTAAGTGACATCAGTGACACAGAGCTGAGGCTCAGGCTGTGATGGAGAAAATGATGCCAGAATAGTCTTTGCCTGGCTGCTGGGGAAGGCTGCACCCACCGCGGGCAATGCTGAGTCCTGGAAGGTGGATGTGGTGTTTGAATAGGCTGACCTCTCCCCATTTAAAATAGCTTCTCTCATTTTGGGGGGACCCCCAAATCCAGTGCTTGGATGAGCCTTGTGGATTTTGCTTTTTCAGCTTCTCTTGAATCTGTCTCCCGCTTTCTTCGGACGCTTCACAACCCTTTTGACCGACAGCTCCTTCACGACCTCACACCGCGTGTCAGGCACCATCCTAATCGCACCTGCTTATGACTTGCCCTGATGCTTCCTTTTGTTTCTCTTTCCCAGGCGAGGCTCACCCCAATTAATTCTTCATTCTGACAGTCTCAAGTCATCACATCAGGTTATTAATCACAACCTTTCAGGCCCTCCTTGGTTCAAAATCCTTAGCAGGCAAGAGCCAGGCCTCCCCCATGTGCTTCCAAACCAGCTGTTTGGTACTGTCCCTAAGCCCAGCCATCACCCTGCCATTCAGACCAGGTTTTCTGGGCTTAGTTTATCCTTTGCTGTGCTTAATCTGGGTGTTTTCCTTAAAATGTATCCTCTTGTCTTTGCTCAGCAAAATGAAATCCATTCTATAAGCACCTTACTAAAGACTTTGTTATATAAAGACTAAGCTATAAACATTTTCCTGAAAAGATGTCATTTGTTCCTGGCTGAGGTGGGGAGGTACCCGCTTTCTTTCTTTGAGTTTTCCTGTGTGCTCATCCATCAGGCAGCATGCCTGGTTTCTCCTGCGCATTTTCAATCAGCATTTGCAGGGCTGCATTTCTCGTGTGGTTGCCACAGGGCTCATAGTGTTGAGTGTTGCTAAGTATATAGGAAGTTCTTTCCTTCTCTGAAGACTTTGAAAATAGGACGTGAGACATATGTGGCACTGACAGAGTAATATATGCAAATGGCAGGGCCACCCTGACTGCTATATCACGATGGTGCTGCACTTTCAAGGCATAGGGATTTTCCCCACTCATAAGCACCCTCAGACAGAACTCACATTTGGTATCTGTTTTTCATTTCCTAAGGCATTATAGCATATGCTGTCTATTTGATGTTCTTTATAACCACTCTGTGGGAGTTGTATAATATGAATAATACGTAGGAATAGTATCCGTTGTGCTGTATTTCCTACATGCTCAGTATTGATTGGCATAGAAGACCTTTGTCATCATGGAAAATGAATTACACAAAAAGTTCAGTATCATAGTCTATATCACGTCTTTCTTCCCAAATCTGGCTGGAGCTATAATAGTGTATACAAACACAGCATCTCTATGTGTCACATAAGGATACATCACTTTTACTCAATGTATTTTCCCAAAATGGACGTGTCTCTAACCTCAGCTCTTTGCAATTGAGATGAGAGAAACTGCTGACTTCTGTTTACTCATGGCATTCTTGAGGAGTAGTGTAGCCTGGGAGCCAGGGCCTCTATAATCTTTCACACATTTCTTCCCTTACATGGCTGGCTAACATGGGAGTTAAAGACTTAAATTTTTTCTGCAAGTCTCCATTTGTTTCACAAAGAAACAAATATCCAAAGACCCTGCCTAAGTTGTCACGTTGGGACATCTCTGGGGAGTGTGTCAGGAGCAGAGGGGAGCCCGCTTTTAGCCACCATGGAACATACCCATATTCTGGGCTACAAGTGCTGAGAAAGAGATTTCTCCCACCCAGCATCATTATTGGAAGCAACCGGGCTGTGGTGCAAAGTCATTTTCATCATAAATGAGTCTCTTTGTTTGCTGGGCTTGCACTAGCTGGAGTGCTGCATCAGGCCACGTTTGTGAGCTTGCTGTTGGGGTTCAACAAGTGGGGGCTTCAAGAAACTCTTCTGGATCTTCTCCACACAGCCCCTGGGCTCTAGGCCTGGTGTCTGGGTGATGCATCCCCACGTCTGCTGCTCCTTGTGCAGGTCAGGTTCTCAGGAAGAGAGTTTGCACACGGTGTTTGCTAGGAAGGGCCTGCGGATCACCAGCTGGAGAAAGGGGAAGGAAGCAAGATGGAGCAGAAGGAGAAGCTGGGCTCTGACACAGGCCTGATGGAGACATTGGTCACCTTCACGAGGCTCTGGAGCTAACTGGCCCATCAGAGTTGTCCTGACTTAGCCAGTTGTTCCTAACCCTGCCTTGATCAGGCGCCAGGTGTGAGCCTCCTTTGGAAAAGGCATGCTCTCGGGTGAGGAGGTTCCTATATTAGTTCGTTTTTACACTGCCAATAAAGACATACCCAAAACTGGGAAGAAAAAGAGATTTGATTGGACTTACAGTTCCGCATGGCTAGGGAGGTCTCAGAATCATGGTGGGGCATGAAAGGCACTTCTTATGTGGAGGCAGCAAGAGAAAAATGAGGAAAAAGCAAAAGTGGCAACCCCTGAAAAACTCATCAGATTTTGTGAGTCTTATTCACTATCACAAGAATAGCACAGGAAAGACTGGCCCACATGATTCAATTACCTCCCCTTGGGTCTCTCCCACAACATGTGGGAATTCTTGGAGTTAAAATTCAAGCTGAGATTTGGATGGGGACACAGCCAAACCATATCAGTTCTTATAACTGGATCCATCCCCGAAGAAGCAGATGAAAGTTGTCTGCCAGCAAGTCCTTCTGTGGAGAGGTGTCTAAGCTGTGCCATTATTTCCATCATAGCTTCTCTTCATACCATCCACTCAGTGTGGTTGTGTTTCCCCACCAGACTCAGAACGTATATCAGTCAGCTTAGACCACATTAGGCTGCAGTAACGAGGATCCCCACCTCTCAGTGGTTGCAACAGTTACTTCTTGCTTAAGCCAAATATCCAGCGCAGGTTACCTGTGCCTCTGGTTTGCAGCCTCTTTACTCTGAACCCCAGCTGACATAAGCCCCGACCTTGGACATGGCTGAGCTCCACCAGAGAGAAAGGGAGTCCACACAGCCCCATCATGGCTTTGAAAGCTTCAGTTCAGAAGGGCCAATAGACTTCCTCCAAGATTTTGTCAGCCAAAGCAAGCCACACAATCGTGCCTGCTGCCTGTAATTCTCTCACAGGTTGGGTGCAGGAAGGGGTCAGTGACTATTTTTATAATAATATGTCCTACAGGGAAAGCACGGTCGTGATTGGGCACTTGATGATGAGCTAGAACTCACAGAAGGAAGACCGCCCTCAAAGGAGATACATACATTTGTAATTTAAATCACATTTGCCTCCTAAATGTGGAAGAACTAATCAGAACTCTTTCAGCCAATGGGCAAGAAGCAGAGCAGAGCTCGGCTGGAAGTAATGTTGTCCTGAGAGCGACCTGTTCATTCTGTCTTTGGTTCTCTGACTTTCCTTTCTTCACATGAGGTATTTGTATTTGTTTTTCCTTCTTTTCCAAAACTGCTTTCAGAAAAAGCACTTGACGGGCAATGGTCTTTAACCATGCCCTCTAGCAAAATAAATAAGTAAATAAATAAAGACTTTTTCTATTATAATTTGGTGCACTCAAAAACTAAAACAAAATCTTTACATCACAGTACTTACTCTTGCTACAGATGCATTTTAGTATTTCCTATTCTGTCCCAGCCTATCTTCTGCAAAATTGCTAGTTGTGACCAATAAATTGATTTATTTTACAGACCTCCAATGGTTTGTATAATTTTCTATGGTTTGCTATGGAATTTTCAGTTATGATTTTTATTTTGCTGATGTGGTTATCTTCTAATCCTAGTTTATAGAATGTTTTGATCACTAAAGACTGAATTTTTGGTCTCTTCGAGATAATTACAGGGGTTTTCCCCTTTAATTCTATTAATGTCATATATTACCTTGATTTCTGTATGTTGAACCACCCTTACATTTCAGAGATAAATCCCACTGGGTCATGGTGATTTTGTTTTTTTCTGAGATGGAGTTTTACTCTGCTGCCCAGGGTGGAGTACCGTGGCTCCATCTCAGCTCACTGCAGCCTCTGCCTCCTGGGTTCAAGCAATTCTCCTGCTGCAGCCTCCTGAGGAGCTGGGACTACAGGTGCCTGCCACCACACTCAGCTAATTTTTTGTGTTTTTAATAGAGATGGGGTTTCACCATGTTGACCAGGTTGGTCTCAAACTCCTGACCTCAAGTGATCTGGCCACCTTGGCCTCCCAGAAAAAAAAATTATATGTTGATCTTTGTATGTTGAACTACTCTTACATTTCAGAAATAAATTCCACTGGGTCATGGTGAAAAATAACTTACCATAACCTGGGTGGCTTAAAATAATAGAAGTTGATTCTCTCACACTTGTGAGGCCAGAAGTCTAAAGCCAAGGGATATTTGAGGGCTCCAGGGAGGATCCCTGTCAGGCTGCTGGTAGTCCTTGGCTCATAGCTGTGCCACTCCAGCCTGTCCCCGTTATTGTGTGGCTTCTTCTGCAGTTATTCTCTTCTTGTAAAGACACCAGTCATATGGCATTATGGCCACTCTAACAGCCTCATCTTAACTTCAACTCAGTAGGGTCATAATTAAAAATTTGCAGAGAGCAGCTTGTGAAGGTGAAATGTCTGATACTTCAAGGCTATTTTGCCACTGTTGCAAGTTATCTTTTCAAAGAAGCTCCAAATCTCAACTTAAAGAAATGGTATTCCACCCTCTCAGTTTTGGCAGTCCTTCATAACCCGCAGAGAAGAGTTAGTAATGTGAGGTGGGTTGCTAGGCAGACATGCAGGGTAGGACACAGCCTCCTATCCCTCCCCAGGATGTCAGGCAACCATCAAGTGATGGTCAGGCAGTTGTTAAACTGTCTTTGCAAAATAATAATTGGTTGTAGCCAGCACCAAGGAAAGGCAGTCTCCCAATAAAGAGAAAACATCTGAAGTTGATAATCAGCACCTTCCCAATAAGATCTCGGGAGTTGGGCAAGTGCACTCAAGCATGCGTGCTAAGAGGCAAAACGTCAGAGTTTAACCAGTAGATGACCTTTCTTTAAGAACACCCAATCGGTAAGGAAAAAGCACCTGTAATGAGCATACTCACAACTTCAGTAAACACTGCACCCAACCTTTCAAGTTGCTTACATCTCACCCCAAGGAAAAAAATCAAGGGAGAAGAAACATGAATCTTGGAACCATGCCAATGTGTAAAACCCCCAAGCCAAGGGTTGAACGAAGTGCTTGGATCTCTCAAGCCACCCACTCGGCCCTCTTCCAGTTGTACTTCACTTCCCTTCATTCCTGCTCTAAAACTTTTTAATAAACTTTAACTCCTGCTCTAAAACTTGCCTTGGTTCTCACCCTGTCTTAGGCCCCTGGGCCAAATTCTTTCTCCAAGGAGGGAAGAATCAAATTACTGCTGCCCCACACAAATTCACTGCTGCTAACAATAAGTCACCCCTCTGAGCAGAAGCAGTTCCTCTGTGCAATGCTTGGACTTCCTGCAGGATTTTGCCTGCCCCTGCCTCATAAAGAATGACGTTGGCATTTCTGCCCCTGAACTCAGACTCAGACGCTGAGTCACCTGCAAGAAGATTGGAGAGAGTTTGGGGTAGGCTGGTCTTGGAATATTTTCAATAATCCCAAATGTCCCAAGTCAGAAACCCAAAAGTAAATGTCTTGGAAGCTATGTCCTTGAGATACTTCTCTGACAGAAGATGTCTTCAGCTCCTTTAGATTCAAACGGGCAATTTACTATCAGACTTCATTTCTGCTGAGTGCATTAAGTTACACTGAAGAAGAGTGAGGCAAAACCAGGAAGTCTTTTCATATTCCAAATAAAACTTATCAGTAAGATTCCGAGGGAGGTCCAATTCAAATGACTCCCAAATTGTTGAAACACAGAGCCGACACTGTATATAAACACAGTTTGAGACAATCATTATGTTTGCCAGCTCTCAAGGAGCTTGAGCTGTCAAGTTCCTGTTGCTTCTGTCTGAATGAGTGACATTTACTACCTTTAAACACTGGGATGAAGGAGGAACTGTATATGCCTCCCAGGGTAACGCCAGGCACCATGAAATCGCCAATCAGAGTTATTATTGCTTCCATCCTCTGACTTTTCTTACACTAGTGTAAACTTCCATTTTCATTAAAAACTATTCTCTAAGATTAACATCAGATTGATAACTTTTAGGTAGCTTCCATGCTGAGGTAAAATTTTTAACTGCTCATCACAAAGAATTCTTCCATGTGTTGCAATAAAATTGAACTAATCCTTGTTCAAATAAAATGAATACTACTTGTTTCTTTGGACAGATTTAGACAAAATAAACATGCATGACCACAGTCATTTATATATAACCATAGTTGTGAAACACCTTTGAGATTATTTCATTTGAGATAACTTTTAAGGACTTAAGGGGCTGAACAATTGTCTACGTCCTTACAGCTATATTTCTAACAACTTCATAAAGAAACTTTAAGAAATAGTAAAATAGTGACTCTCCTATAAATATTCACAACATACATCAAAATGTAATCAAAGATTCCCCGTGTTTCCCTTCCCAATTGGGTGTTCTTAGAGGAAGGTCGTATACTGGTTAAACTCTGCCATTTTGCCTCTTAGCATGCATGCTTGAGTGCACTTACTAAGTCCTGAGGTCTTATTGGGAAGCTGCTGATTACCAGGGGTCCATTTCACAAGGGATGGTCCCCTTCCCAGGGATGAAGATGTTACGTCGGCCTGTGCATGAAGGAAATGATGGTGGGGAAACAGGAAATGAACCAGTTTAGGGTCCCGGGCTTCCCTCGCATCAGCTAATGTGGCCTGAGGATACACTTGGCTACTTCATTCCATGCAAAATGTTGTTTTCTTTGCATCGTAGCACATTTCAATTCAGTTTCCCGCAGTCGGAATGTCGAAAGCCAGTGCTAACCCTCCACTCCTTTGCAGAAACGCCCTCTCGTCCCTGCCCTGCATTGCCCTTTGCTTGGGTGATGAGCACGGCTGTACCTGAAATAGCTTTAACATGTGGTAGCTGTAGGCAGAGGTGGCATTTCATTCATTGATTAGAGGTAAGGCTTGGATTCTAGTTGTTTTTTTGCATGAAAATTGTTCATGGTCTTTTGTATATGCTACTGGATAACTTTAAGAAATAGTAAAATAGCGACTTTCATATAAATATACAGAACACACATCAAAGATTTATTGAACTTTTTAAGTAATGAGTGGGCCAGTGTGATGGTATAACTGGTTCAAAGGGAAATGAAAACAAACAAACAAATACACACACACGTGTCAACCATCAGAAATATGGAAACCTATTCACAAATAGATGCCAAGTTAGTCACTATTCACAGGGCTATAATCAAAGACATCTCCACAAAACACAATTTTCTTTCGTATACACAAGAACCACTGCATTAGTATTCTACCACTTACACGCTGATATAATAGCTCGAAGACCACCAAAGGCAGGGTCACCTAGAAGGGTGCCCTAGATATAATTTTTGCTCATTTCCAAGTCTTTTGTACTTTTCCTGACACTATGTTTGGAATGCTGCCCTGGGACTCATCTTTAATATTTCATATAAAGTTTGCCAACAAAGTTAAAACACATATATTTCTACATCTAATTCGTATGAAGGTAAGTGAGCTTAGCAGCAGAATAATTCTCTTACAGAATTAAGTTTTTTGGCTAAAATCATAATTTTTACTTCATCAGCTGGATGCATTCAGAATTGATAAAAAATGCATCTACGCTGTAAGATCCGGTTGAAGATTTTCTACTCCAGCGTGCACAGGAAACCCCAATAAAGTCATTAATAATGTCTAGTGGGGAAGCCTCGGGTCAGGGTCACAGCTTTCTGACTGGCTGCGTGACCTTGAACAGAATTCCTCTGCCCTCAGCCACTGGATTTTGGCATCGTCATCTGTAAAGCACAGTGTTTAGTAACTCCTGATTCTCTCAGCACAAAATTCAGTGATTGCCTTTTATATCTCCACAGTAGATTCTGAATCCTGAGCATGTTCCTTAGCAAATGCTGTGTGGTGTCTCTCAAGGACCATCAGAGGAACCTCCCAGGCCTGGTCCAGGGACCATTAGCATCCATGGCTCTGCAGGAGCTTTCTGTCTCTCGTCAAGTTCTCACCTTCACCTTTAGATATAATTTTTAGAAACCCGTAAACTTACTTATCAATGTATTCTTCTTTGAAAATGCTGAGAATAAAACAATGATCAGTGGACACTGGTTCCTTCATGTAAGCAAAATGTGAAACGCCAACTAGCTCAGAAATAGGAGATGAACATAAATAGCCCCATCAGCCGCGCCACCCACTCCCAGCGAATCACCGTTCTGATAAGCTTTCTAATGAGCAGAACCCCGAGCCACTCAGTCCCAGCGAATCACCATTCCGATAAGCTTTCCAATGAGCAGAACCGTGTTTTCGAACATGAAACCTTCACCAGGCTTTATGTGAAGCACTTCGAAGATGTTATTTATGTTAAGCCCTCAGATTCGGTTGTTCCATTTTATAGAAGAGGTAACTGGTTTTCTGAGGGTTTTACAGACACACTATGACCGCAGATAGTGCTGAGCTGAGAACTGCAAGACATAGGCAGGAGATAGGAGTTGTTCTGTCCACGCAATGCTTGTTGTACATTAGCCTCAAAAGCCTGATTGCTAAAGATAAGCGTACAACCGAAATTCAAGCTTCATCAAAAGCTGGGGCTTTCTGAGAGATGCGTCCCTCTCTCTCCTACCATCTCGTGCCTGTGAACTGCACTCTAGCCAGGACAGGCAAGAGCTGGTGGAAGTGCTCAGGAGCCGTGGGCATGGTGAACTACAGGTTACGGCTGATAGCTGGATTTTCAAATAATTTAATTTAAATTAAAAGCATGTTAAATGTTTAACTTGAACTCTTTAATTAAAATTTGAGCTCTTTAACAACTTGAACTCTTTAATTAAAATTGGTGATATCTGGAGTTTGTCTATTTCAGCTTCATGACCTACATTGAATTGCACAGAGCTCACTTCGTTAAGCTTTGTAGATGTCACTTGCTGTCGCTAAGAAAGTTAACCTTGACTTCTCCCTGACCCCAAGTTTGGCATTGATTTTGCCATCACTCAGGACAATGAAGATGTTTTCCCATTTGGATCTGGAAGAAGGATTTGAACAGAATAGATACTAAACATGTTTTTAGTATCTACTTAACAAATTTTCAGCAGCAGGTTGTCTGCTTACAGAAAAAAAATCTCTTTATTGGAGGAAGAGAACACTGTTGTGAAGGCAGTGACTTGCTCAGAAGGGAATGTGGTGGCAGCGCTTTCCATGATGACATCTAGATTTTAACTATGTACAAAGTCTCGTTATTTCCTTCATGAACTTAGATTTCAAAAAATCTTTATTTTAAGCTATTGGCCTTTAAAAAATAGAGTTGGGGCTGGGTGTGGTGACTCATGCTTGTAATCCCCAACTCCGGGAGGCTGAAGCAGGTGGATCACATGAGATTGGGAGTTTGACAGCAGCCTGACCAACATGGAGAAACCCCATTTCTACTAAAAGTAAAAACAATTAGCCAGGCATGGTGGCACATGCCTGTAATCCCAGCTACTCAGGAGGCTGAGGTAGGAGAATTGGTTGAACCCAGGAGGTGGAGGTTGTGGTGAGCCGAGATCGTGCCATTGCACTCCAGCCTGGGTAACAAGAGAGAAACTCTATCAAAAAAAAAAAAAAATAGAGTTGGAATGCAGAGAAGTTGTTAAGAGCAGGTACTTGTAGTTTATGGGCTCAGTTTCACACCTGTCTTGGCCATATATGCTGTGCAACCTTGCAAAAGTTACTTAACGTCTCTGAGTCAAATGATAATGCTAAGAGCTTCACCTCATCGGGTCGTTGTGAGAACTAAGCAGGTTAACATTAGCCCATAACGAGTGCTCAGTAGATATTTTTGACGGTCATTGTTATTTCTTACATAGGTAGACAAGGAGAACAATCTTAGATTCAAAAAAGAATACCTGACAAAGGACAGTGCTGCTGAGGTTCACAGATCAAACCTATTTAGAGTCATTTCTTTGCACAGTGAACAATGGTGAACAGGACTAATATGAAGCCAGAACCACACCCACCAGTAGGATGGCTGGAAGTGCAAGGGGCTGCAGCTGCCTGCACTTCTTCCCTGCAGAGTTCTTCCCTGCAGAGTTCCTAGGCAGCGAGGTGGCATTTCTGCTCTCAGGAGGCATCGTGGTGTCATCTACTCTGGATGCAAGCAGAGGTGTTATGTTTTTCAGTTGTTTGCAGCACAGAAAGCACCCACATAGAACTCTCAGCGTCAAATCCTAGGAACCCACAGATGCTGACTGTTGCAAAGAGAGACAGCATTTAGCTCCCAAATAACGCGACTGCGAGCACAAGTCAATGGGGATTTGGCTCACTCCTTCTCAGCACTGATACCTCCAGCTCCTGCTGTCTTGATGGATCCCAGTATTCACAGCGTGGCTCAATCAATGAGGCGGGCATTCAGTTGTCAGCTATTTCTTTATTTGGTAGCTCCATCTAGTGATATTTTAATGATTGCTAATCATTCATGAATAAAGAAATGTTGACAAGAAAGTAAAAGTAATCGCAAACAATGTACTGACCATGGAAAATACTTTAGGCTAGAGGTTCTTTAGTTATGGGTATTAGGGAATAGTTTACATTTTCAGTGTAGCGTACTGATTGATTTTCATTGAAAATTATTATTATTTACTCAAGAAGTCATGTATTCATTTAAATATAAGCATTTTGCTCCTATGATCATTTTGTTCATTGCTGGGGCTGGAAATACAGTGTGCCACCTTGGGTCTTCTGAGATGCAGACACTAAGGTAGGTTTAGATATGAGAGAGATTGTCAGGGAAATGTCTGTGAAAGATAAGGGAAGATGAGGAGGTGGGAGAGCCTCCAGACTGAGAGGTGGATCTGATGCCTGTGAACAGCGAGAAGGAAGAAAGGGCTGAGTAGAAACATCTCATGTACAGTGCAGGTCTGAGAAGGATTTGGCCAGGCTGATGAGGTCTCCTCATGCCAAACCTGCTTGTTAGAGAAGTCCTGGTCCAGCAGGAATGGGCAGGTACCGGCCATACTCAGGCACTGGCTGGAGCATCCCAGGGAAAGTGTGGCTATGGCATGAATGCAGTGCTGGGTCCAGAGGGCCAGCACTGGTCCTGCCATTCAGCAATGGCCCCTGCAGCAGGAAAGCAGAGTGTGCATCTTCACGGCAGTTATAGCAACCTGTAAGACTCAGTCTCTGATTTCAAGAAGCACACAACATGGCTGGGATGTGGAATGTGATCCTCCATCGGTGCATGTCCAGGGCTCCTGTGTAGGTGCGTGAGTAATATGCACATGTGCAGCTTTTGGAAACAATCCTGGGCCAATCCTGGGACTGACTTGCTACAATTGCATGTAATTATTACTGGCAGAATCAAGTTCTTCTGCTTAATTCAGTGTATTCTTGTTGAGACACCTGATGTTCCAGTCCTGAGGGAGTACAGGGAGTGAATAAATTGTGAACAAGACAGACACAGAGCCATGATTGCCATGCCTTCCACACACAACTCCAGGTCCTTTGAATCTGTCCTCTTTTGTTTCCTTTACTAGACTGTGAGCGCTTAGAAGATACAAACTATAATTCAGTTCCTCTGTGATTTTCATGGGTAGCACCTCGTAGACACTGAACATATATCTGTTGATTTGTGCTGTTATTGTTACAGGAAAGTGTTGTGAAATTATAATACATCAGAATTATCGTTGCCATTATAGTTGATCCCAAAACCAATTTTCCTTCCATACCATTTCTCCTTGCATACTCTTTCAAGGGAAAAGAGAAACATCCTCTAGTAAATCCTCCTATGTGAGTGCCACTCATAGCCCAGAATAATTATTAAGATGACAGCAGACAGTAGGTAATAAAATAAAAGACTAATCTTTTTCCCTCCCCTGCACTCTGTCCCTTGCAGACGTGAGGCTTTTCCTTTGTTCCTGTCACTCTGGCTCAAACCTTCTTCAGGTGGGAAGGTGCTGACACTCACTTCTTTCTCCCACACTTAAATCCCTGCTTAGGGAAGCATTGAATGTCAGGTTCATACTACTTCCTGAAATTGCAGTCTCATGTCTTTCTCTTCTAGGCTGTTTGCTGCCCCATGACCAAGGTCAGGAAAAGGTGAGCTACAATTGAAATGCACTCATCCGAAGGCTGCAGGGGTGCCTTCTTTGTACTTTCAGTATTTTTATTATGAAAACACTTAGAGTAATACAGAGAATAATATGAGACCACCAGAAACTATCACTCAGTTTTGCCAGATTCGTATTTTACCATATCCGCTTCATTCGTTTAAAGGCATAAACTATTTTAGCTGAGTCTTGCAAACGTCCTGTGTTAGGTCTTTTTTGCACTGCTATAAAGAAGTAGCTAAGACTGGGTAATTTATGAGAAAAGAGGTTTCATTGGCTCACAGTTCTGTAGTCCATTCTCACTTGGTTAATAGAGACAGACCTGAGACTGGGTAATTTACCTGAGTCAATTACCTGAGACTGTAATTGATTCACAGTTCAGCATGGCTGGGAAGGCCTCAGGAAACGTACAATCATGGTGGAAGGCGAAACAAGCATGTCCTTCTTCACATGGTGGCAGCAAGGAGAAGTGCTGAGCAACGGGGAAAAGCCCCTTATAAAACCATCAGATCTCATGAGAACTAACTCACATGCCCCCATGTTTCAATCATCTCCACCTGGTTCCTCTCATGATGCCCAGGGATTATAGGAACTACAATTCAAGATGAGATTTGGGTGGGAACACAGCTAAACCGTATCAATTGTATGGGAAGCATAGTGGCATCTGTTTCTGCAGAGGCCTCAGGAAGCTTCTAGTCATGGCAGAAGGTGAAGGGGGAGCTGGTGCATCACATGGAGAGAGCAGGAACAGGAGTGGGTGAGGTGCCACATGCTTCTAAGTCATCAGATCTTGCAAGAACTCAGCCACTATGGTGAGGACAGCACCAAGAGCATGGTGCTAAACTGTAAGAAATCTGCCGTCATGATCCCGTACCTCCTGCCAGCCCCATCTCTACCACTGGGGATTACAAATGATGTCACCTCCCTAACTCCACTCACTCGCTTATCACTCCTGGGTGTGTTTTATATTTTCACATCAGACGCATCTCCATAAACAATAAATCATCTTGTTTTGCATGTTTTTAAACTTGAAATAAATTATACCCGTAATCCCAGCACTTGGGAGGCCGAGGCGGGTGGATCACAAGGTCAACAGATCAAGACCATCCTGGTCAACATGGTGAAACCCCGTCTCTACTAAAAATACAGAAAATTAGCTGGGCATGGTGGCACGTGCCTGTAATCCCAGCTACTCGGGAGGTTGAGGCAGGAGAATTGCCTGAACCCAGGAGGCGGCGGTTGCGGTGAGCCGAGATCGCGCCATTGCACTCCAGCCTGGGTAACAAGAGCGAAACTCAGTCTCAAAAAAAATAATAAAAAAATAATAAATTACAACTATTTTAATATCTATGAGTGAGGTTCCAAACACTGCCCTGATTCAGTGATTGGTCCAGGAGGAATCACAAGACTCGGCACATAATTGTTCACTTCATGCTATGATTGATTACAGGGAGCAGACACAGAGCAAAACCAGCACAGGGAAAAGGCACATGGAGAGAAGTGTGGGGGAAAACCAGGCTCGAGCTTCTGAGACTCTCTGACTGGTGTCACACAGCATGCATTTAATTGTCCTAGCAATGAGGTAAGACAACACATGTAAAGGTTGTCAACTAAAGAAGCTCATTGGAGACTCAGTGTCTAAGGTGTTTATTGGGAGTTGATCATATCAGTTGATCATATTTGCCCGACACATATATGTGGGCACCGTTTGTCTGACACACATTCCAGATTCTCCGAAGGAGAGCAGGTGTCCGGCATAACCATGTGATCTGTATAGTTTAGTCTCAGTGAGCCACTCTTATCAGCCTGGGAATACTGGGAACCCTCTTAGCAACCACGGCCTCAGACACTAGCCAAGGGCCCACTTGACACACAGGCCTTTCCAGGGAGAGTGGCCTCAGGCCTGTGATGTTAACTCTTTCCTGAACAGAATCTATATGGCGGCCAGGCATGATGGCTCATGCCTGTAATCCCAGTACTTTGAGAGGCTAAGGTGGGTAGATCATGAGGCCAAGAGATAGAGACCATCCTGGCCAACACACTGAAACCCCATCTCTACTAAAAATACAAAAAGTAGCTGGGTGTGGTGGCGCACACCTGTAGTCCCAGCTATTTGGGAGGCTGAGGCAGGAGAATCACTTGAACCTGGGAGGGGGAGGTTGCAGTGAGCCGAGATCATGTCATTGCACTCCAGCCTGGTGACAGAGCAAGACTCCATCTAAAAATAAATAAATAAATAAATAAAAGAATCCATGTGGCAATTTGCCTTCATTATTCAACATTATGATTTGAAAATTCATGCATCTGATACATTTAGATTTGGTTTACTTATTTATTTTTACATTATTATTTCAATAAACATTTAAGCTATTTCTCATTTTTTACCCTTGCAAACAGTAGTGCAATAACAATTCTTGGATATCTTCTTGGGCACATATACAAGTTTCTCCAAACTAGAGTGTGTGCACATCTTCCTCTCTGCTAAGAGAGACCAGTATGCTTTCCAAATTGTGACAACTTTCTCACCAGAAGTGTGAATGCTCACTTCTTTACCTCCTTACCTATGCTTGACATTGTCAGACTTTAAGTTTTACTCATTTGATAAGAATAAGGAGAGGGCTTCTTTAATTTTACAATTCTTCAGGTGTGCACTCACCTGGGAAGGAAGCTGTTTTATAAGGCAGGGACTTGGGTTTCTGGACACAATCCAAGCAGGCTCAAACCCAGACAGAGCGGAGAGGATGGGGCTGCTTCTCCCTAACCATTTCCATCTCTGGCAAGGGTGGTCTTAGTAACACTGAAATAACATCAAAGGAAATTGCATTTCATGAGCTATTACATTTATCCATGATTGAACGCTGCCAGTTTCTGGGTAAAAAGTAACCAAGGTTCTTTCCATGATTCATACAGTACTCAGAAATCCCTGGCTTCCTAGAACCCCCATAATAAAAACATCGAAGCTCTAAGCAATAATTCCTAATAATACTTTTTTTTTTTTATTTGGCAGAAGAATGTCAGGAACAAGGCCAGGCACAAATGTAGCAGCTTTGCAAATCTCTACAAAGCTTTCTTCAGGGACTGACTTCTCTGAATTTCCTAAGACAGGAGTATGGGCAAGTGGTGTCCACTTGTGTATCGCACAGGTGGGCAGGAGCCTGGGCTGGTGCTGTGCCTCTTCTGCAGAGACTTATCCAGTGCACCACGGTCTGTGACATAAAGGAACTTGCAGTCCGGTGAGGGCAGCCAGTCCAAATCAGCAGCTCTCAAGCTCTCCTGTGTGGACCCACCCAGCAATGTAGAGAAGCTATGTTTGCAGCACAAATCCCTTCTAATTCAAAGGGGCTTGACTGCAGAGAGGTATTTATTACAAGGCTGGAGTGTGCTCTGGGTGAATCGTGCACCGCTCCCAACATTGGTAAGTTGAAATCCTAAACTCCAGTACCTCAGTCGATGACTGCATTTGGAGGTCGGGTCTTGAAAGAGGTCATTTAGGTAAAGTGAGTTCATTGGAGTGGGCCCTAATCCAGCTTGACTGAGGTCCTTATAAGAGGAGGGTGTTAGGACACAGACACACCCAGAGGGAAGACCATGTGAGGACACAAGGAAAATATGCCATTGATAAGCCAAGGAGAGAGAAACCAAGACTGCTGACACCTGCCAGCCCCAGAGCTTCAAGACAGTAAGGTTTTATTGCTTAAGCCACCCCACCTTGGTATTTTGTTACAGCAGCCCTAGCTGACGCATATGGGAAGCATCGTGGAGGAAGGACTTGCAGGGAGAGGAGGAGGAGTAGGGATGCAAGGAGGAACAAGAGCCCACTGCATCTGCCTCCTTTATTTCTCTTCCCATCCCTGCCCCCCCTTGATATTCCCATGGTAGAAAGCATGCCAGCTGACAGAGCCCCTCCTCCACAGTGTGGCACTTTAGCCACCTAGAGAGGAACTCATATCCTCTACCCAGCTTAAGTTTCAGAATTCCCTGGGGTGGGACTTAAGTTGGCTCATCTTGGGTCAGGGTTGCCCTAGACATGCCACGGAGGGGTGAGGGGTGATGAGAAAGGGCTGTGCGGGGGTGACCATGGATGGTTTGGGGTTGGGCACTTGGGCAGAAGATGGTCCAGGAAGCTGCTGAACAGATGAAGACTGAGTGCTGTGAGAGGTGGCACTGCTTTCTTGTGGGGAGAGGTGTCTTAGCTATGGGCTAAACTTCAGGACCAGAGAGAGCTTTAGGACCGGAGAGAAGGTATGTTGTCACGGAGAAGGGGCCTTTGCTGGAGCAGAACCGGAGCACCCAGGGCCTGGCCTAGGTATTTCATCTTGGCCTTCAGAGGATGCTTGAAAGGCATCAAGGAGGACAGTGGTGTGTGCAGCCTCACATCCTTGGACTAACATCTTCCTAGTCAAGTAGAGTGCTGGTTAGTAAAACAGACTTATAGCGACGTACGATACCTACTAAATCAGACTTTCTGGGGTGGGAGCCAGGAATTTAAGTTTTTAACAAGCTCTCCAAGCAATTTGAAGGCACATTGGAGACTCAGAATCACGGATCTGGCACCTGTGGGGAAGCCACTTGGGAGCTGCCGGCAAAGACTTCCCCCTCCCTGGCTCTCCCCTGCCCTTTGTTTGTTACTTTTAACCTTTTCCTAACACTTCTTGGTTACTTTGTGAGGCAGGATTGCATTTGGATAATCACACCAGTCGCTATAGGACACATGAGTGTGATTGTGCATTATATGTGTATATATGGGTTGTGTGCACATTTCCATGTTATTTGTATGTGTATGTGTGTGTAGTGTGCACCTCCCCATACTTGCATGTATGTTACTTGCATGTATGCATGTGTGTGCTGTGTGGACATCTCCGTGTTACTTGTACATGTGTGCATATGCGTGTGCTCGTGCAAACCTGAGACTATTTCCTATGGAATCCTTGAGCATGTGCTACATGAAACCAACACCTCCGCAATGGGCAAGCAAAATGCAGCAAAAGAAAACTGCTCAGATAAAACAATGAAGACAGCAAAAGCAGCTTGGAGTAGTAAGATTTTCCTGCAAGGCCGATGTGAAGTGCTCTCACGTTGAAGTCAGATGTGCACGCAAGATACATTTCAGAGTCCTTTTCTATTTTTTGTTTTCTGTAAAAAAGCAAGCTAGGAAGCTCTCTGGTGAGGAGGGGCCCACTGGCAGGAGTGCGACACTGCGCCTGACTCTCCTGGGACGTAGTCCACTGTCAGCCCCCCTCTCTTTAGCTGACAATGTTTCGTGAGGGCTGCTTAGGATGTAGAGAGAGTCGCTCATGGTTCCCGTCATGCGTCACTTGGCCATAAATGATCTTTACTGGTATTGTTTCCTCACGTATGCAGGATGCACACGCAATCCAGGATGAGTTCTCCCCAGGGGCTGTTTACAAAGGGAAAGTGATCCCGGCTTGAACAACTAGAGAGAGAGTCCTGAGGGTGACATCTGGGATGACATAGGATGCAAGAGCAGCAAAAGTCAGGTGAGAACGTGTGAAGAAGGTGCTGCCATGTTCTGGACCAGTTTTAATCCATCTATTGAGGGAGCGTTATCTTTCGCTGAGCCATCAAGCTCTTTCCTGCCACTCTGCTTCTCTGAGCCTGTGTCAGTGCAGTGCACTCTGGCCATGTCCGCCACTTGTCCGATCAACGCTGCCCACAGATTAGGGAGCAGGGCTGAGTCCGCTCTGCTTGGTGGCTGTGAGTTCCCTTACACATGTCTGCAGTATTCAGTAATGCATGTGTAATACTGTGGGAATTCTAACACCCTGGACAAATACTACTACCACTTATTATTCATTTATTTGTAGTATTTATTATATACTGATACCATTATTACCATTATCTTTTTTTTTTTTTTTTTTTTTTTGAGACGGAGTTTCGCTCTTGTTACCCAGGCTGGAGTGCAATGGCGTGATCTCGGCTCACCGCAACCTCTGCCTCCTGGGTTCAGGCAATTCTCCTGCCTCAGCCTCCTGAGTAGCTGGGATTACAGGCAAGCACCACCATGCCCAGCTAATTTTTTGTATTTTTTAGTAGAGACGGGGTTTCACCATGTCGACCAGGATGGTCTTGATCTCTTGACCTCGTGATCCACCTGCCTCGGCCTCCCAAAGTGCTGGGATTACAGGCTTGAGCCACCATGCCCGGCCCTATTACCATTATCTTAATTGATTCTATCCTGGCAGCATTTTGTCAGTTGCTCTAAATGTCGAAGGTAGCAAGCTCCTCCCCATAAAGAGAGGGCTTACCTGCCCCGAAATGCCCAGACACCTGTTCTGCCAAGGTGCCCCGGTCTTCCAGGTTTAGCAACAGCTCTTGAGTTTAGACTTTCTGTATGAAAATACGTTGCCAACCCATTAGTTTAAAACTTGGACATGGAAGCAGATACTGCACTGTACCTTTGGGATGCAGACAAGAGAATCAGAGGCGGCCCCCCTCCTTGACCACTTGGAGCCCACGTTTTGGAGAGAAGGCAGTTACTGATCAGATATTAGACATGTTCTTTCATGCAGTAGAAGACGCTGAGCTAAGAGCATGCGTCCCAGAGCTGGGATTCCCTGAGGAGAGAGGCAGGTTGTGTTGCAGAAGTGCCTTCGCTTTGGAAATAGGTGGCCCTGGGAGGCTGCAGTGGACTCAGGGAGACTGACTGGGTGAGAGGATGCTCCAGCGGGTGGTGTGGTGATGGTGAGGCATGGGCTCATTCAAGAGATGTTTAGGAAGGGAGACTGGCCTGCATTGGTGCTGAATTGGTACTGGGAGAAGAGAAAGAGAAGCAAGGACTGTGCCCAGGATGTGACTTGTGCAGCTGGATGGTGGGAGCACCAGTCACTGGGGAGGGAACACTGGGGACCGTGTTTGCAGTGGGAGGGGTGTGCCTGGGGGTGAATTCAGCCACTGGCATGTTGAGCTAGAGATTGTGTTGAGACACTCGAGTAAAGATAACGAGTGTGCACTTAGAAGGGAGGACCCAGGGCTCAGAAGCAAAGTCTGCACCTGGGAAAGGCACCTTGGGGGCTTTGGGGAGGCAGGTGGCATTCAAGAACTGCCTGCGGCCTGCACTGCTGTATCATCGCCACGTTAATTGTTTTCAGCTACCAGCTCCACTGGACCCAGAGGTTCTATGGACGAGGGCCTGGGGTGGAGACTGATACGAGCTGACTTGTGCGTCTTCAAGATCCCTTTTGACTGCTATGTGGCTAATGGACTGGAGCTGGAGGGGCTGTCAAGGGGAGCAGGGAGACTGAATATGTCTATTTTGATCATCCAGGTGAGAGATGTTGTTGGTCCAGACTTGGCTTTGGGCTATTTTGCAGGTGGAGTTAATAGAATTTGCTGAAGTGTTATACGTAGGATGTGAGAGAAACTTAGAAATCAAGAATAATTCTTTGATGTTTTGTCTGAGCAACTAGGACCATGGTGTGCCATTGCTCAGAGCTGGGAGGCTGGAGGGAAGCATAATTCTTAAGGAGGGATGTGCTGTTTAGATGTCTGTTTGTATTCATCCACTTTCATATTGCTGTGAAGAAATACCTGAGACTGGGTAATTTATAAAGAAAAAGAGGTTTAATGAACTCACAGTTCCACATGGCTGGGGAGGCCTCACAATCATGGTGGAAGGTAAAAGAGGAACAAAGACACATCTTACATGGCGACAGGCAAGAGAGCATGTGAAAGGGGAACTGCCTTTCACAAAACCATCAGATCTCCTGAGAATTATTCACCATCAAGAGAACAGCAGGAGAAAGACTCACTCCCATGATTCAATTACCTTTCACTGGGTCCCTCCCACAACATGTGGGAATTATAGGAGCTTACAATTCACAGTGAGATTTGGGTGGGGACAAAGCCAAACCATATCACCATTCAACACCCAAGTGGAGACATTGGGAGAGGGATGGCCATTGAGGTAGAGTTGCTGGCAGCCCAGGACCACAGAGGGACATTGGATGGAAGGGGAGGGTCCCAAGAATTGGGATCCCTGTGGCTGAAGCCACTTTCATGTACTCTGAAATGTTGCCTTAGGAAGTGGGGAGGAGGTGGTGGGTCTCAGGATGTGGCTCCCTCTCTCCACTCCTTCCTAGCTCCATGTACACATAATTATTCAGATAAATTAAGCTTGGAATGATCACCAAAGGAAACTCAACTATTTCTGTAGATTCTTTTAGTTTCCCATCTCCTTTGTACCTCTAAGGCATTTGACAGGGAAGGGTGGGTAGGGTAAGGAGAGAGTTGGCCTTCTCATAAACATTAGCACAAAGGAGAGTGGAAACTTCCTACTAGCTCTCTGGGCCATGGCCTGGCCTCCTAAGTGGCCACACTTGACTACTAAAGAGGCTGTTTGATCTTTGGAAAATTCTGGAGCTGGTTAAGGCTCAGTCCACATTACTTTCTTCTCATGCCTTCAATATTCTGCCTGATACCTACCGAGCCACCTGCTTTGCCATTATCTCAATGAAGAGTCCATCCTCTCATGGGCCCCCAACTTATCTACTCATCCTGTTCTCAGAATAACCTGTTTGATTCTCCCAGAGACCCTTGAGTTTTATCCTAGGACCCATGAGAAGGAGGGAGGCGCTTGGGGAAATTCAGGGACAGCAAGCCTGCATCTTAAATTGTTTCCTTTTCTGTCTTCACATCTTAATACACGTGTTCTACTTCTTTCTGGATTAAGTGATTTTCTGTGCTGGGTACAGTTGCATGTACTTGTTAAACTGTGGTCAGTACTTATTCTAAAACGCCTCTTGGCTCTTACAACAATTGCAATGTAAAGATGGCAGCAGCAGCCAGTGCAGCCTGTGAGCCGCACCGTCAAAGGTTGAGGTCCTGGATGTCCTGATGCATCATCCCTGGAGGGCCAGCTGCACTGACCCCTCCAGCAGGGGAGCAAAGCTGGGATATTCTACATTATACAAACATCTGGGAGCATCCCACCTGGCCAGGTTTCTGACTGGTCATTGTCAACCATTTTTTGGCCTCAATGCCCCCTTTTAAAAAGATGGAACAGGATATGCAGCCAAAACCTACAATCTTTGAGCGCCTTCCTTGTGTGGTCCTGTGGAGAGGTCCTGCGGTCCTCAACTCCTCATGAGAGAGCAGGTGCTGGCCTCCTGGGTAGACCTGGAGCCTGGGAGTCCATGACCTGAGGAACTTATAGCTGTCTCCGGGATGATGATCTGCAATCACCCCTCTGTGGAGTCTCCTCTCCCTATCTCTGGTCTGCTGTGTGGGCATCTGGCAGCCCAAGGCCACTGTGAGTAGGGAGAGTGGGCCACTGGCTCCCTTCCTGGAAATGGGTGTCCAGGGCTATATGCAGCTTCTTAGCTGAGGTTTGTAATGTACAAATCAGCATCAGATGGGGTCTTTCTAGTCCTAACATAAACCCAATTTCCAACTTACTGGGACTAGTTTTTAAGCTATTTTGGGGGGAGTAGATTCAGGCATTTCACACTGTTTTTATGTAAAAACGTCCTCCTCCTTCTTCTAATCCCCCTCATTCTCCTCCTCCTTGTCTGCATCCTTCTCTCCTCCTCATCTTCCTCCACCTTCTATAGAATCGTTTGCTCCTTTTCTCTGGCCACCAATTCTTCTACAGACTCTTTGGAATCAGATCTTATGGTGTTTATGTCTCTGAGAGCTGGGTGACATAAATCAAATCAAATCAGGCTTGATTTTCTACTTCATATTTCGGGAACTTTGTTCCTGTAATCTTTCCACTTATTGATTTAAGACAAATGGTGCTCTCTTTAATTTGTGAGTTCCCCACTTCAGCCTTGCTTTGTTGATTGAATACCTGTGGCCTAATACTTCTGAGAAGAATTTCCCTAGGTCATTAATGCAACATTATCAAAAGTCATTTTCGAAATCAGATTTATTTCCACTGTTATAAATCTTCATTTTGATCCTCATAAGAGCTTCCTGGAAATCTTTTAGGCTCTGTTTCAAAATTGATTCGATAAGATTTGACATATTTTTCAGAGGGCCTCAGAATGACAAGGAAAATCTTCTTTGGATATTATTGGCATTAAAGGACCTGAGTGTCCCAACAGAATTATTTCCTACATTATTATCTTCATTTACTTTATGGATTAATTTTATGGTAGAAGAAGCTGCCTGCTGATTTCTTCTGGGAAACACACAAGGGGTCCAGATTTTAATATATTCTTTCACTCTGCCAAGAAAACTTCAGGAAGTCACAGCTTTGTGAATAGATATAAGCAGGATCTCGGAATTCATTTGTGGGGTAGTCTACATTTAATCCACTAGACAAAATCTTAAAGTTCCTCTCTATGCAAAAGCCTCATTAAGTATAAATTAATTGATAGATGGTTTCATCTTTTTGCTTTAAATTATTTCAGAAGGTGCATGGTTTGGCTTTCATTTCTAAGACAGTTAGCTATGAATGGCTAATTTCAACAAAGGTTTACACCCATCTTGAAGTCCTTGTCTATTTAACTCTTGCTGATGAGTAGAAATAGATTCTAATAAAGCAGCCAGGCAGATAGATGAGCCAAAGCTTGTAGCAGCTACTGAAATGGAAATACAGCTACCAGAGGCCATAGGGAGCATTAAAGCGGTTGCTGGAGGCCTAATTCTCTAACAGAGTGCCTGAAGTCCAGGGTAGCTGTGGCCGCTTAGCTGGAAGCAACCTCGGCATGTTCCTCTGGGGAGATTCCACCTCGCTGCTGGGTCAAGGCTAAGGATCCTGATAGCCTGTGAGCTCTGGGTAGCATGTGGAAGGCTATGCTGGGTATTTCACAGAGGCTGCTTTCTGGTTGCCCAAGAGGTGCCTTGAGGATTTGAAGGGGAGGAGGATCAGGGAGAAGTGTGAGTGCTCACATAGGATTGAGGCATTGCCTGGCTGGAGCTGGAGATGAGACAGGGCTCTGGGCTATGGGAGGTGATATGCTCCATGGGACCCAGGGTACAGTCAGAGGTTCCCCCATAGGGCCTGGCCAGAGGATATGAAAGCCAGGGTAGGCCAAGGCCAGAGATCAGCAGGTG
Organism: Callithrix jacchus; assembly: GCF_049354715.1. Lineage (NCBI taxonomy): Eukaryota > Metazoa > Chordata > Mammalia > Primates > Cebidae > Callithrix > Callithrix jacchus. The sequence goes on from NC_133503.1 coordinate 199,621,426, forward strand.
AACAAGGTAACAGAAAGCGGCAGCACTTAGCACTGGGGGTCTGGTGGGAGGCAGCTGTGGAGGTGAAGGTCAGGAGCTCTCATCCACGCCTTCACTCCTGGCTTTTGCGATTTCATGCAGTCCTGCAGGGATGGGGCATAGAAACCTGGGTTGCACCCTCCTCATGGCATTCTCACCTGCTAGGCACAGTGATCCCAGGATAGGGAGGGATGGGGAAGGACTGTTCTATACACTTGTCAGCTTCCAGACCCTGCCTTGAGGAAGTACAGCTCTGGGCATGGGAAGCCACCTCCCCTGTGTACTTTAGTACCCACAGGGCTCAAAATAGCAAGCCTCAGTGTGTCTGGGGACCACAAGAGACATCCTCAAGTGGGCCTGGATGGACGTCCATCACACAGTACGTGCCTATGCTCTTGGTTTTGACATGAACTAATCTCTGTGTTGTTTTCTCATGAAATGTGGCATTGGGTGACAAATATCATTACAGAGACTGATGGGGACTACATTTGCTACCCCTGGGGAGCCAGAGGTGGCCATGTGACTAAATCTGGGCTGACAGGACATGGGTAGAACTGATTTCTGCACCCCCAGGTTGTGTCCTGAGCTGTGACGCCCCAACATCACTTGTCTCAGACTCTGTCCCTTCCCTTTCCTTCCTATGGGTTAGAATGCATATGGTGGAGCAACAAGACAGAAAGAACCTGGGTTCCTGAATGGCTCCTGGGGGCAGTGCTGTCCCACCTGCCAGGCCAGCATAATGCAGCTGGTGAGTGAGAGATACTTCTTTTATAAGCACCTACATTTTGAAGCTTCTGAGGTTAGAGCTTTTTACTATGCACAGATCAATGCTTACTAAGGACTTGCTGTGTACTCCAGGCATCCTTCTAAGCTTTATCCAGATTGTCATATTTAATTCCCTTCATGACTCAGGAAGGATCACTATTGTCATCATTTTAAGCTGAAACAGAGGTGAAGAAAAATTGGGTAAGTTGTCCAGGGTTGCACAGAGACAAGGGATGAAGCTGGGATGTAAATGTTCTGACTCTAGAACTCGTGGCATTAAGTAGATGGAATCCCTCAGCAAGGACCTCTGGTCGTTGACAAAAGGAATGACTGGATGAGGCGGTCTTTGAAGATCTTAAGTCTCAACAGATACTCCCCAGGTGACTTTAGATGTGGGGCTGCATTGTCCCAGGAGGCTGCTTGAGATGCAGTACCATGACAGTGGCAGAGCTGAGCTGCCACGGAGTTCACTGCTTCAGTCTGTTGGGAACCCACAGGTTGCAGCAAAGCTGTCTGGCTGCTTCCCCAGGGCTGTCAGATTTCCTTTCTAAGTGTTGGATCCTGTAAAAACTCACGCCTCTCCTTGAGGCTGCACTGGTTTCTCTGGGGACTTCACTTTCTGTTCCTGCATAGCGTCCACTGATTTCTTTTTTTTTAATTTTAAAATTTATTGTATTTTTATTTTTTTGAGATGGAGTCTTGCTCTGTCACCCAGGCTGGAGTGCAGTGGTGCAATCTTGGCTCCCTGCAACCTCTGCTTCCCAGATTCAAGCGATTCTCCTGCCTCAGCCTCCCGAGTAGCTGGGATTACAGGTGCATGCCACCACGCCTGGCTAATTTTATATGATTTTAGTAGGGGCAGGGTTTCACCGTATTAGCCAGGATGATTTCAATCTCTTGAACTCGTGATCCTACCTGCCTCAGCCTCCCATAGTGCTGGGTTTACAGGCGTGAGCCACTGGCCACTTCCACTGATTTCTGAAGGGTCAGATCTCACCATTGCGGTAGGAATTCAAGTCTTTCTGTGTTTTCAGTGAAGCTGTTTATTTGGAAGTGAGGAAATATTATGGACGACAGTGTGAGCTATGCCTGCAGGGGTAGATTGAAGGTGATGGGGTGGAAATTCCAGTGGGGAGCCAGGGCTTTGTTGAACAAGGTCCTGGCTTCACGTTCTAGAGGTCACTTGGCCTATTATAGATGGTTGGGGTCAACCTGTCCCAGGAACCCACAGTTGGGAAGACATCACCGAGGCTTTGGCTTCCAGGCTTGCTTAGACCTGGCAGCAACCTGCCACCTTCTAAAACTCGAGAACTAGCCTTCAAGAGCCTGCAGAAGCCTCTGAAAGCAATTTCAAATTCAAATGACATCAGACCTAAATCAGGATCTGAGGACAGTGATTTTAATCAATCACTCAGGTTTGCTGCTTTATACTCCTGGCAAAAAGTAGATTTAGCCCATTTAATAAGATGGCCCAGCCAAAGAGTGACCAGGGCCCTGTGGGGTCCTCACTTGGGGAATTGCAGAGCAGATTGTGGGAAGAGCCAGCACCTGCCTGGGTGGCTGGGTGTCCAGGGACCCCCAGGGGGAACTGTTTATGCCCAAGGGTTTCTGACTGACACTCCTTGTTTAGAAGGTGACCCTGAGCAGAGAACCTTTTAATTAGCTCACAGATCCAGCCTGCTTTGTGTGGGTGACTGTCAGTTTCTTTGCCTTGTGCGGCCCTCTGTTGCTATGGCAGCACTCTCCTAACAATGCATTTTTGGGGCAGAGGCGAGAATTTATAGGGGAGGCTGCCCTGCGCGGCGCCCAACCAGAGCATCAATAGCCTAATCAGACCTCAAGGTTAGACACGGGGCTGTCTGTGAGTTCCATTACTCACTGGGGGGTGGTGAAAGGATGCTTGTTTATCTTTTCAAAAAATGAAGTAATTAATTTAAAAACTGACATATGGAAATATGTATTTATCATGTGCAATGTGATGTTTTGAAGTATTATACGTAATTGGGTTAACCCATATAGTTTTCATTTTTTGGGTGAGAACACTTACCAGGCAGTCCGTATTTTTCAAGAATGCAGATGATCGTTGCTAACTAGAGTCACCGTGCTGTAGAGTAAAGCACTTAAACTTACTCCTCCTATCTCACTGTAAATATGTGTTCTTTCAGCAGCATCTCCCCAAACCCCTTTCTACCCTAACCACCCAGCCACTCTCTGCTTCTGTGAAGTGAACCTTATACAGGGTCTACAGCCAAAGGAAACAAAATCAGCCTGTGACAAAGATGCTTGTTGTAGCACTAGTCACAGTAGCCAAGTTATGGAATCAATTTAAGTGTCCATTAAAAGACGAGTGGATAAGAAAATGTGCATATACACAGTGGAATACTATTCAGCCTTAAAAAGGAAGGCAGTCCTGTCCTTTTCCACAACATGGATGAATCTGGAAGATATATTAAGTGAAATAAGCCAGGCACAGGAAGCTTGCTCATTTTAAGGCTAAAACAGAAACAAAAATACCAAACTTTCTAAAAAAAAAATACCTAGGAAGGCTGGGTGTGGTGGCTCATGCCTGTAATCCCAGCACTTTGGGAAGCCAAGGCAGGCGGATCATGGGTCAAGAGATCAAGACCATCTTGGCCAACATGAAGAAACCCCGTCTCTAGTAAAAAATACAAAAATTAGCTGGGCGTGGTTGCACATGCCTGTAGTCCCAGCTACTTGGGAGGCTGAAGCAGGAGAATTGCTTGAACCCAGAAGGTGGTGGTTGCAGTGAGCCGAGATTGTGCCACTGCACTCCAGCCAGGTACCTGGCGACACAGCAAGACTCTGCCACAAAAAAAAAAAAAAAAATACCTAGGAAGTGACAATGCTCCTTAGCTGTGGATTTTGACTTTCCTAACAACTATTCCTATGGAGATGGGAAAAACATAAGAAAATATTTATTAACAGTAATACATGCCTACCCCAATCCATTTGTTTAGCAATACTAAGTCACAAGGGAAGGGGATTAAAACCCTGAGATCCAGTCCACACAGAATCCACAGTCTCCTGAGTCATATCAACATCTCTGATCATATAAACAGGTTTACTCTGCCCCATGAGGATGTATCAGGATGGGATGATCCTAGGACAGATGCGGCATCTTTGCAAAGGGCTCTACGCTCTGGAGGCACTGTTGAAATCCTGCTGTGGATCCTTCACCCTGTATGGAGGGAAAGAAATGGGCCTGGCCACAGGTAAATTCAGGCCAAGCCTAGAATGTGGCCTTGAGTGCTTGACCTAGGAGTCTGATCTTAGAGACCCCAGTCTGGGATGGTACACTCAGGAGCCTGAGGGACAGTTGCGAAGGACACCACCTCTTTCTGGCTCTCATCTTCGTTTCTGTCTCCTTTCACCAGCTCCACCAGGCCTGCACTGTACATCCTCATCAGGGGCCCTGCGTCCACTGCTGGCTTAGCGTCTATACTGTGCCTCCCTCTACCTGTTGGGGTGTGGTGGGCTTTGGGTTCCTGTGAGCCTCTGGGGTTCTAGTTGGCCTGATTACGGGTGGTCAGTGTTGGCATGGTGCTGGCATACAGGGCAGCCTGGGCCAGAGGCTAATGAAACTGGGTTCCGTTTCATCTTGTGATGTGATCCCATGGGGCACCATGAATCCTTAGATCCTCAGGGGAGTGAGGCTCATGCCATGGACACGGGGTTGCTTCACGGCAGAGGGAAGATTTGCCACATCCATACTGATAAGAGTGTTTCATTAAGTGCTAAATAACGACTGCAATTACATTACTTGCAGCATACTTGATTATTTAATTCAGGCTGTTGAGGAATTAATTACTATTTAATCAGCATAGTCGTTTAGAGGATAGGCGCAATCATGAAGTTTCGGTGCTGGTAATGACACACCACTCCTCTTTCTCTCGATCGGATATGTTCAAACAGCTGGAAGCCACCTTCCATCAGCACCCTGGATCCTCTAAATCCAGACAAATGTGGGCTGTGTGGTGGCTGAGCACCCACAAGGAGGTTCTATCTTTAGGGCACCGAGGACATTGCCAGTCTTGTGCCATCACTACTGGGGGCTCTGAACATAGGCAGGAGTGTCTCCAATGGTGAATGCCACAGCTGAAATCCCCAGGGGTCAACTGGGTGTTTGTGAGTTGGAAAACCAAAATTTATTCAAACATTTCCAATGGGCAGGCATTGCTCAGAGGAGAGGGATGATTAAAACAAATGAACAAACGAACTTCTTCTCTCCCCAAAACACTGTCAAGAGGATGAGAAGACAAGCCACAGACTGGGATATTTGCAAAAGACATATCTGATTAAAAAATAATCCTGCTATATAAAATATACAAATAACTCTTAAAACTCAACAATAAGAAAGCAAAAAACCTAGTTTAAAATTGGGCAAAAGACCTCACCAGACACCTCACCAAGAAGATATACAAAGAGAAAATGAGGCTCTGCATGATGGCTCAAACCTGTAATCCCAGCATTTTGGGAGGCTAAGATGGGTGAATCACCTGAGGTTAAGAGTTTCACCTGGGCAACATGGTGAAACCTCGCTTCTACTGCAAATACAAAAATTAGCCAGATATGGTGGTGGGTCCTTGTAATCCCAGCTACTTGGGAGGCTGAGGCAGGAGAATCTCTTGAACTCTGGAGGCAGAGGTTACAGCTAGCTGAGGTTCCGTCATTGCACTCTAGTCCAGGAGACAGAGTAAGACTCTGTCTCAAAACAAACAAACAAAGGCAAATAATTATATAAAATGATGTTTGACATCACATGGCATCAGGGAGCTGCAGATTAAAACAAAAATAAGATCCTGCTAAATACCTATTAGAATGGCCAGAATACAGAACACTGACACCACCACATGCTGGCAAGGATGTGAAGCAATGGGAACTCCCATTCACTGCAGATGGGAATGCAAAATGATACAGCCACTCAGGTAGGCAGTGTGGTGGCTTCTTATAAAACTAAACATGCTCTTACCAAAGGATCCAGCAATTGTGCTCTTGTATTTACCCAAAAGAGTTGAAAACTTGTGTCCACGAGCATATAGATGCTCATAGCAGCTTTATTCATATATCAAAACTGGAAAGAATCAAGATGTCTTTCAGAAGATAATGAATAAACTGTGCCATATCCAGACAATAGAAGATTTTTTCATGCTAAAAATAAATGAGCTCTGAAACCATGAAAAGACGTGGAGGAACCTCAGATGCATACAGCTGAGTGAAGGAAGTCAGCCCGAAGAGGCTGCCTACTGTGCATTTCTGACCGTAGGACATTCTGGAAAAGGCAAAACTATGAAACACTGAAACAGGTATCGGGGTGACGGATGGGATGAATGGGTGCAGCACAGGGGAAATTTTTAGGTCAGTGAAATTACTCTGTATGATACCATAATGTGGATGCCTGTCATTGACCATTTCAAGGCAGCAGAGTGAATCCTAATGTAAACCATGGACTCTGAGTAATACCAATGTGTCAGTGTAGGGTCATTAGTTGTAACAATTGTAACATTGTAGCAAGCTCTATTGGGACCCGTTGATGAAATAAAAAGCCGTGTGTGCATGGGCCCAGGGTCTGTACTAAAACTCTATGCACTTTATAAACAATTTTGCTGTGATTCTAAAACTGCTGTCAAAAATAAAGCTTATTAATTTAAAAAATACACAGGACTTTGAACAATATTACAACGGGCATCTCAAGATGACTGGAGGATCACCGCTTTTAATCATGTGTAGCTGCGGACCTGTGGTTTTTGCATAGAGCCGACCAAGTTCTTGACTGACTGCTTCAGATGGAAGCATGCATGGATGAAGCCTGAACAGTCAGCCAGCATTTTTCACTTTTTGTGATGCTGCTGGAAAAATGAGAATGCGAGTGACATGCTCTGGCTAGATCTTGACAAGGTTTTCGAGTGTTTTAGGTTCTTGTTGATCAGCAGGAATTTGGAGAAAGATTACTGTGAAAACCTCAAACCTTAGACAAGAAACCTCGTCTTGTCATTCTCTTGACAGTGTTTTTGAGTAGAAGTTTGTTTGTTTTAATCACCCCTCTCCTCTGGGCGATGCTGGCCCATTGGACATTTTAGAATACATGAGAATGGTGTGCACTTTCTCATGTGGTCTCTGGGGATCTCTCTCTGTGGGTTGTGGATGATTTTCCCTGTGATTGGTTTGAGCATCTGAAGTTAAACAAGAGACTGATAGAAAATATGGAGGGAGGCTTTTTTGTGCAAAGATGTCAATTGCAGTCAATCTGTAGCATTCTCAATTAACTTTATTTTAATGGCTAAAATTTATTGGGTGCCTCATAAGTACTAGAGATACTTAAAATTTCTAACAACCCTGTGAGAAAGTATTGCTCTCATTCTCCTATAAATGAGGAAGTAAGACTCAGAGAGGTTAAGTGGCTTATAAAGTGGGGATTCCAACCCTCTTTTGACGGACTCCAAAGCCAGTGTTTCTCTCTCTGGGCCTCATGCAGAGTCCTCATCCCGTTCTGACTAAACATGGGGAAATTTCAGCTCAGCCGTCCACAAACCTTTATATCACCCAGAAAATTCCATTGATCATTGTCAAAAATAAAATCAGGTAAACATGAAAAATTTGAAAGTTTATTGTGGGTGCAAAAGAACAATTTGAAAACCAGGAGACTTCAAACCTAATGTGCTAAGAGGAAGCTCAGGCTGACTTAGAACACAAAAATGAGGCAGTCATTTTACCCTTTGCAGTGGCCGCCGATAGATACAGTGAGGTTTTCGGACAGCAGAGGATTAGTTAAAAGGGATCATCTTGCTTCATTTTTGGAAGGTGACTCAAGTTTTTTTTTTAATGACCAGAGGCATTTACAAGAAACAACCTAAGTTTCCTTTGGTGGCCTAGCTAGTTTTGTCTGCTCAAGAGATTCTCAAGCCTGGCCTTCATTTTATGTTACTATAGCACCATCTTCCAGAAGGGCCTGCTTTAGCTAAGAAAGACTGTGCTGTGAGATGCAAGTGGGCCTGGAGCCATGGATCAAATCTCACTTTCCTTCACCTAAGAGATGCCACTTGTTGCCCATGGACATTCCAGCTCCACTTCTCTGTACATTCAGCTTAGTAAACCAAAGTCCAGTTCAAGACACCTTGGGGCTCCCACAGTGTTGTAAACACACAGACGATCCCCACAGAAGGCCAGAATCCCAGAATCTGTCCCCAGCATGGGGACTTCCTCACAGGTCTGGTCCCCACTTCTGGAACTAGAGGGCACAAATCCGGTCTCAACAGCCCACCATAGTTTCAGCAGCTCTGAGTAGAAGAGAGCTGTTTCTTTATGGTCAGCTCGGACTGGCCTGCCTCTAGCTTCCTCTTCTTATGGTGATCCTGCTTATAATTACACAGAATAATGCTCCCCATCACAGGTCAGTTGGCGGAGGAGAGTTCCAGACCACTCCCCAGGCTTCCCCAGCTGGCTTTAAAAAAAAAAAAAAAATACTGTAGTGAGAAGACCCCTGTCCTAACTCACCTTTGAATTAAGATTTCGTTTTGGTGTATGTGGAGAAGATTAGGTACTCTTTGCACAATGTTTCTTGGAGTCCTATTGCTTTAATTTACAATATGGGAGAAGGTGGTGGTGGATGCATCAGAATCCTTGCGTTTTGTTTCACTATAGGCACAAGGGAGAAGGAGGCAGTGGGTGCCATCAATGGGAAGGGAGCATCCCAGGCTGGCAAACCCAAACTCAAAGGCACTCTTGAACCAGCAGGCAGATGAACTTGTGGCCTTGCCTCACCAGCCTGTCCCCCTGTGCCAGCCCCAAAGCCCCATGCGTGTCTCACTTCTTACTTTGTGTTCCCACTGGAGACTGTTTTACAAATTCAAACTCAGTGGAACAAAGTGGATTTCAGAGATGAGGATACAAACCCTACACTGCTCAGTTTCCCCTTTTTAAAGAGGCTTAAGCAAATCAAGTGATATTTCTATTATAATATTGAAGGACAGAAATAGCATGTGTATATTAGCTGGAAAATCAAATAAACTGAACTTCCTCCTTATTTCTGTGTACCCCTTTCATCTCAAAACTGGTAAGAAAAATAACTAATCTAGAGGGAATTTGTTTTGTTTCCCCCCATATATATATATATACATATATACACACATATACGTTATTTCTCAAAGTATGCTCTGGAAGATAGGGAAGAAAATCCCATCTGCTTTAGAGCTGTTATTAATATAGTGTTTGTGATTTCATCTGGGAATTTCTTTGCACACACAGTGATACACTTAAAGGTTTAATTCAGTTGTTATTTTCCTCTGATGACAGTCTTGTATCTGAATACCACTCCTTCCTGGATGTAGAGAGAAATAAAAGCTTTCTGTAACCAGCAAAATAAACAGCAGACTCATTTCTCACCTTCAATTTTAATTCATTGAAATGCCAGTGTTGCTCTCACCTGACATCTTTTTATTACTGCTCCCACGATAAGGTGAATCTTATTGCTGCCTTTGTGCCATTGACCCCTTATGTCTTATTAGGTTTGAATTCCAGAATAGAAGTAGATCAGGGCAGAGAATCATAAAAGCAAGTCGTAGCAGCACTAGATGAAAAGATCTTAAGAGGTGAAGAATTCGCGGTGCTGCTTAAATGCAATGTAATTTCAAGACTCAAAGATGGATATTTTCTGTAAAGTTCAGGAGAAGATGAGAGATTTGCTGCACTGGGAACTTGAGAATGTATAAATTAGCAGGGCAAGTACATAGGCAGGATCATTCTGAATGCATGATAATCTGCATGTTAGCATTTATAGTTGCCTTGTATAAATAAGGGACAATTTCAATTCTGCCATTCCTGCAAGAAAGGCTGACATATTTTGGACTCTTCATTTAAAATAATGCATGCTGTGTTCCACAGGACATTTTTACACTGTATTTGTTAATCTGCCATCATGAGAATCTACAGTGCAAGGGCAGTCTTGAGTTTTGTGGCTGGGCACACGATGCAGTGAAATTGAGAATACATTTTCTTGGCACCAAGCATGAATTATGGTTTCCATAATGGGCTGCAGTTCTCTGTAAAATGCTTCCTATTTATTGAAAGTAAATGTTAAATTGTTAACAGTGTATTTCTCTGCATTTCTCAAATTATTATTTTATGGCAAGAAATGAAATATGGATTGAAGTCATAAAAGCCTTTATATGAAGCATCAATTCAAAACAGTTTTCTGCAGCACAGCGTGGATGTGAATCGATGGATGGCAACGGTCTGTACCCAGCCTCTCCAAAGCGGTAGGCAACCTATTAGTGGTTGTGGGCCTTAGGTGGCCACTAGCCCATGGCATGCTTGCAGAACCTGGCTGAGGGGTACTGTGCATCCAAGAGATGGCCACGTCCTAGGAATATGCAGTTGAACTCTGTGTGACAGTTAGTGGAGGTGGGCAAGTTTGTGTGTGTGTGTGTGTGAGAGAGTGTGTGTGAGTGTGTGTGTGAGTGTGAGTGTGTGTGTGTGTGTGTACTGGTGCTGTGGATGAAAAGCCATGATTCATGTTTCATTTGACTGTGGTTTCCATGGCACCCTCTTGATGTTCCTGGTCTTTCTCTATGGGGATGAGCTGCATCTGCTACTATCACTGATTTGAACCCTAGAATATATATCTGAGCTGCACAGATGTACCCCAGTGAATGTGAAGGGGCATTTTTGGGATCTGCCTGGAGCCCAGGAAGAAGGTGAGGGATGAATTGCAGAACAGCTCCAGGAGCACTACAGAACGTTAGTGCTGGAGACAACCTGGTGAAGTTCATCTGAGAATGTGGCCCATTTTAGGCATTGGAGCTGAGTGGGGCCATGAATTGGTTGCCTGTGGCTGCTATAACAAAGTAGCATGCATCTGGTGGCTTAAACTAACAGCAATGTGTCTTTCTGTCGTGGAGGTCAGAAGTCCAAAACCAAGGTGTGGGCAGGCCCTGCTTCCTCTGATGCCTCCAGAAAAGCATCTTCTGTGCCTCTTCTAACTTTAGATGGTTGCTGGCATTCTTGTGGCTGCATCACTGCAGTCTCCACCTGAATCTTCACATCCTGTTACCCCTGTGTGTGTGTCTAAATCTTCCTCTCCTTATGAGGACAGAAGTCATTGCATAGGTCTACCCTAGTTCAGCATGACCTTATTTTAACTTGATCACAATGACCCTGTCTCCGTCCACATGTCCACCATCACCCTATGCTCCAACCCACGTTGTAAACGGGAATTGTAGGATTCTAAGCAAAATTCACCTAGGGATCCCTTACTCTTGGACATTTTTACTAAAATTGTAAATAGACCAAGACCCTGTTTCCAAATAAGGTCAAATCCACAGGTTTCAGGAAGACATATGTCTTGGGAGGACACTATTCAACCCAGCACAAGTCCTACATCTAGTTCTTTCCAGTGGCCTGTGGTGGAATTAACGTGGGCCACTTCTGAGCTGAAGCACTTAAGAGTTGGTGCAAGACCTTCTGGTACCCTCTTCTGTTGGGCCTTGTGGAGCTACACGTGGTGGGTAGGAAGCAATTACATGCTAGTGAAGCCTCCCTGGGCTTCTGTGCAAGGGGGAATTATGCTAGGTAGTCACCTGGTCTTGCAATGAACGTCGCGAGAATTAGTAAAAACCTACCCTGAGCTGTGTTAAGCCACCTGGGGTGGCAGGCTGGGTGGAGAAGCAATCTTCTTGGTTGATGAATTTGAGTGCCTTATAGGACAGAGGTGTCCCCTCACCCTTGTTTCACACCTGCCCCTCTGAGGACCTATGTCCTCTCCTCTTTCTTGGGCTGAGCTCAGGGTGAAGATTCTATCCTAGCCAGGGGAGTACTGTGTGGTCCAGCACTGCCAGTGATGGCAACTAATTAAATCTCACTAATTCTGAGGGCAGGGTTCTCCTTGGCAGGCTGGCTTGACATGTCTTCAATGTCAACCTAACCAAAATAAAGGCATGAATGTTCTTTTAACTCTTATGTTCAGGGTACATGTGCACGTTTGCCATATAGGTAAACTTTGTTGTAGGGGTTTGTTCTACAGATTATTTCACCACTCAGGTTTTAAGCCAAGTACCCATTAGTTATTTTTCCGAATACTCTTCCTCCTCCTACCCTCCACTCTTTGATATGCCTCAGTGTCTGTTGTTTGCCTCTATGTGTCAATGTATTCTTGCCATTTAGCTCTGTAAGGGAGAACACGTGGTATTTGATTTTCTGTTCCTGCATTAGTTTGCTAAGGATAATGCATCTGGCTCCATCCCTGTTCTTGCAAAAGACATCATCTCATTTTTTTTTATGGCTGAATAGTATTCCATGGTGTATATGTACCACATTTTCTTTATTCAATCTACCATTGATGGGCATCAGGGTTGATTCCATGTCTTTGCTATTGTGAATAGTTCTGCAGTGAACACACATGTGCATGTATCTTTATAATAGAATGGTTGGTATTTCCTTGAATATATACCCAGTAATGGAATTTCTGGGCCAAATGGTATTTCTGCTTTTAGGTCTTTGAGGAATCACCACACTGCTTTCTGCTATAGTTGAAATAATTCACACTCCCACTAATAGTGTATAAACATTCCTTTTTCTTCACAACCTTACCAGATCTGTTATTTTTGGACTTTTCAATCATAGTCATTCTGACTGATGAGATGCTATTGCATGTGGTTTTGCTGTGCATGTCTCTAATGATCAGTAATGTTAGGTTTTTTCATATGCATGTTGGTTGCATGTATGTCTTCTTTTGAAAAGTGTCTGTTCATGTTCTTTGCCCACTTTTTAATGGGATTATTTGTTTCTTCTTGTAAATTTGTTTAAGTTCCTTATAGATGCTGGATATTAAACCTTTGTTAGATGCACAGTTTGCAAAACTTTTCTCCCATCCTGTAGGTTGTTTACTCTGTTGAGAATGTTTTTGTTTGTTATGAAGGCTCTCTTTAGCTAATTAGATCCTATTTGTCAATTTTTGCTTTTGTTGTGATTACTCTTGGCATCTTCATCACGAATCTTTGCTTCTCCTATGTCCAGAATGATTTTGCCTAGGTTGTCTTCCAGAGTTTTTATAGTTTTGGGTTTTACATTTCAGTCTACCAATCACTTTTCCTAAGTTTTTCTTCTGAATGGTTTAAAACCTGAGTGTGGAAAAAAGGATGGAATTCATTAGCTCCTAACAGAGATATTATATCTATAAAACAAAACATTTGATATAGGAAAACCCAGAATGGTACATAGCTTTTGGAATATAAAATAATACATAGTCATAAATAATAATAGTAATCATAACAATAACTCAAGTTCACATAGGGCTATTATGTTCCAGGCATTGTTTCAAGCACATTCTGCCTGTCTGTCTATCTATCTATCTATCTATCTATCTATCTATCTATCTATCTATCTATCTATCTATTGTATGTATGTATGTATGTATTTATCTCCCTCTGCCTATCTATATCCGCCTATCTATCTATCTATTGTATGTATGTATGTATGTATGTAAGTATGTATGTATCTATCTATCTCCCTCTGCCTATCTATCTCTGCCTATCTATCTATCTGTCTATCCATCCATCCTCATTTAATCCCCATGTCAATCTTCTGAAGTGGATACTGTTGCTCTTCTCATGTTGTAAAGTTGAAACTGAGTCACAGAGACATAAAGTAACCTGTCCATAATGTCTTCAGAGTGTTTACACTTAATTAGATTGTCTTCTAAGACATGACTGCTAAAATAAAAATTCCAGTAGAATGACTGAATGAGATAAAGGAAATTATCCACAACATAGAGAAAGGGATATGACATATAAAAAAACATGCTATCTCTACCTATTTATATAGAAAGGTAGATATAGATAAAATTAATCACCTCTGAAATTTGCAATAATGTCGAGCCACAGAAACAGCAGAAAAGAACCTGAGATGTGGTCAGGCTGTAGCTTATATGAATGGTAAGTTCCCTTGCTCCACCCAGCTTTCCTCAAGTCTGTCCTACCACATCATACACAGGATACTGTCTTCTTTCTGAAGAGAATGGATGGCAATAGCAATGACAGCAGCTGCCTCCTGATGAAATTTATGTGCCAGTGTCTGTGTTTCAGTGCCTTTTGTACACTCTAATTTTGTTGCTGCCACCTCCTTGCCTCACAGACGAGGAGCAGAGGCTCAGTGTAGGTAATGTCGCGGGGGATGTGGGTCTCTTCTGGTAGCCCCTCTGCAGCCTCCTGCACTCTGCACTGCTGTCTGTCCTGGAAGCTCCTCCCTGATCTCTGGCTTCCAAACAGGTTTTTCCAGGAGGAAACTCCATTAGGAGATAAAGACATTTATTCTCCAGGCTTCTTCTCTGGCAGGAGATAAAAGCATGTGTTCTCCCGGCATCCTTTCTGGCACTCCCTTTGGGCTGGCTTCTCTCTAGGTGACCAGATCCACACGATGCTCCTGCACCTTCTTGTCATCTTTTCAGGCCTAGGCCTGGTAACAGCTCTTCTGCTACAAGTCTTGATCTACAGCGCTCTCTCTTGTGTTTCTCCTGTACCCACACCTTTGTAAATAGTCCCTTAATGACAAAATTCTTCTCCAGTGCCCCTACTTCTTTTCTTTTCTTCCTTTTTTTTTTTTTGAGACAGAGTCTCACTCTGTTTCCCAGACTGGAGTGCAACCTCCATCTCCCGGAACCTGCCAGGCTCACTGCAACCTCTGCCTCCCAGGTTCAAGTGATTTTCCTGCTTCAGCCTCCCAAGTAGTTGGGACTACAGGTGCATGCCAGTGCACCCGGCTAATTTTTGTATTTTTAGGAGAGACGAGGTTTCTCTGTGTTAGCCAGGCTGGTCTCAAACTCCTAACCTCAGGTGATCTGCCTGCCTTGGCCTCCCAAAGTGCTGGGGTTATAGGCTTGAGCCACTGTGCTTGGCCCGAGTATTTCTAAGGGTTCATCTATTTCATGCTGCAACATGACAGATCAAGCAGGTGAATGGAAGACCCGGGCGCCAGTTTCATGTTTAGGGTTTCTAGGAGCCAGGTTCCTGACGGACACTGTCTGCAACACTCTCTCACCTTTCTCAGTTTTCAGTCACGGAAGCAGGCTTTTGGTCCTGTATACTGTTGGTGTTGGTTACTGAGTTATCCCATGGGCTTAGGAATTCTTCTGGCTGAAAGGTAAATGTCACCAACACAGAACAAATAGCACTGTCTAGAATTCACATTGCCCCTTGGTATATTTTTATTAGGACTTAAAGGCCTAAAGGTTGAGAGCAAATAAGGCGAGTAGTTGAAAACCTAAAGCAAAGACAGTCATGTTTCTGAGGAACCTAGGGGAAAACCTAATGTGTCATCAGATACCAAATCTTCAGATAAGCGATGTGTGATGTGGAAGGTCTGGTGATCATTCGAGCCTTGGTACTGTGATTCATCTGAAGTTACAAGACATGGACATGGAAAAGAGCTACATTAAAAAACATTGCATGGCTGGCTTCGGAAATGATTCTGGAACACTGGTATGAACAACACAAGCCATGCTCAGCCTTTCTTCATCTTGGACAGCTCTTTTAAGAAAGAAAGATTTCCTTATTCCTTATTCCGTACTCCTGTATTTTTTGCACTGTGTCAGGTGCTTGTATATGCTTTGTCTTACCTCATCTAAATAATAGCTTTAAGAGGCAGTTGCTATTGTACCTATTTATAGAGAAAAAAAGGCCAGAATTGAGAGAGGTGAATTGACTCATTCAGAGGCACAGATCTAGCAAGTGGTTGAACCAACTTCAAAAACAGATTTCCTAAAAGCATATATATTTTTTTCAGCTAGAATGGAAAATGTTTAGTACTAGGAGAAATAAAAATTTGAGAAAATCTTTTGAGGGCAGATTGTAATTATATTGCTCCTAGACAAATAATATCTTCCGGAAACAACAACAACAACAACAAAATCAAGTAAACAACTGATAAAAATGTAGTTAACGGGCCGGGCGCGGTGGCTCACGCCTGTAATCCCAGCACTTTGGGAGGCCGAGGCAGGTGGATCACAAGGTCAAGAGATCGATCATCCTGGTCAACATGGTGAAACCCCGTCTCTACTAAAAATACAAAAAATTAGCTGGGCATGGTGGTGCATGCCTGTAATCCCAGCTACTCGGGAGGCTGAGGCAGGAGAATTGCCTGAACCCAGGAGGCGGAGGTTGCGGTGAGCCGAGATCGCGCCATTGCACTCCAGCCTGGGTAACAAGAGCGAAACTCCGTCTCAAAAAAAAAAAAAAAAGGTTGTTAACACAAAAGTGGCCAGTGGTCCTGCACCTAGTCACCAGCCTTACAAAAACAAAACCTCCCTGTACATCACAACAGGGAAGGGACCTTAGGGTCACCCAGTCGTGAAATGTGCCCATCGCGTGACCACTTCATGCTGCCCGATCACACATTCCGAAACTGTTGGCTGCATATTCTCGAGAGGCTAGCAGTACGCAGGCGGTAATTTCTCATTCGGGGAAGCAGAGGCGTGTTTTGCTTTGTACTTTAAAAACAGTTATGTAGGACAAATGCTTTCTGGAGAAATAATTGTTCCCGAGAAAAGTTGTGGAAACTTATGGGCAGTACGTTTTCACTTTTAGTAGCGTATCGCTCTCCTCTGCCACCGGTGTATTCTTTTTAATCCATTAGTCTTTTCAACAGGTCATTCTATCTTCATACCTGCTGTTAGCCTGTGGACTTAAGTACGTGTTTTATCTCAGCTGTGATTCCACCTGTACGAAGTTCTCCTGAAGTCTTCTCTCACAGGATCCTTTCTGTCCTTTGCATCTGTGTCTTCTCCTGTCCTGGCTCATTCACATCAGCCAGAAACTAAGCTCTGCTCCAACTCAACTTAAAAGAAAGGAAGCAAAAGATAAAATAAAGACCTTGCTAGACCCTACCCACTCCTTTACTGTGTCTTCATTTCTTTCCTTACCCTGTAGCAGAAGCCTCCCTCTTCCCTTGTGGGACTTCGAGTCTCCCAGCATAAGCTTGCCTTCAGTCTCCTCCACGGCTTCCCTCCTCTTCTCAGCCCCAGGGCTCCCTCCTCCAATTGTTTCTCCCTCTGCTCTCTCCTGGGCACTCTCACCTGGTACCTTCCTTTTAAACACCATTATATGCTGGCAACTCCCCAAATTAATCCTCCAGCCCCTGAATGAGATGTGCAAATACGACTACTTCCATCTCCATTTGCAAACCTGAAGGATGTGTTAACGTGACGTGTCCAAAAGGTCCCCCACCTCCACTCCAAATGTGCTCCTCCCTCCATCTTCTCCACTCAGTGGCTGCCACCTCCACGGGTGTCTGGAAACTTGGCCAAGAACCCTGGAGCACTCCCTGTCTCTCCTTCCCTCACACTCCACCTCCAATTTATCAGCAAGGCTGCCCAACTTCAGCTTCCAAATCTATTCAGTCTGCCCCTTCATATCCATGGGTTCCACAGCCATAAACTCGACCAACCATGGATCAAAAATACTTGAAAAAAATTGTATCTTTGTTAAACATATAGACTTTTTCTGGTCCTTATTCTCCAAACAATATAGTATAAAACTATGCATCATTGTAACATTTACATTGTATTTAATATTATAAATAATCTAGAGGTTATTTAAAGCATGTGGGAGGGTATGCGTAGAATATATGCTGTACACACCAAACCATTTCATATCAGGGACTTGAGCATCTTCAAATATTGGTATCTAAGAGAACTCCTGCAACCAATCCCCTGTGGGGACTGAGGGATGAGGGTAAATCTGAACCTGTCTTGCTGCTTCCAGCACATCGACTCTGAAGAAAGCCTCCAGCATCTCTCATGACTTCCCCACTTGTCTGTCTTGTCTGTTTCGACCTGTTTCCTCCAGTGATTTCTTTATATAAAAGCCAAGGAAGCCTTTAAAAAATGTGACTGTGACCAGGTGCAGTGGCTCATGACTGTAATCCTAGAACTTTGGGAGGCCGAGGTGAGCGGATCATGAGGTCAAGAGATCGAGTCCATCTTGGCCAACATAGTGAAACCCCATCTCTACTAAAAATACAAAAAAGATTAGCCAGGCATGGTGGTGTGCACCTGTAATCCCAGCTACTTGGAAGGCTGAGGCGGGAGAATCTCTTGAACCCAGAGGCAGAGGTTGCAGTGAGCCAAGATTGTGCCACTGCACTCTAGCCTGGCCACAGAGTGAGATTCTGTCTCAAAAAAAAAAAAAAAAAAAGTGATCATAGTTGTTATTTTCAAGCTCAAGTTCTGCAATGCCTTCTCATCCCCTTCTGGATACAATCCAAGTTCATTACGATGAAATACAAGACTCAAAAAAAGCTGAGTCCTGCCTCTGCCCGTGCCGCATACTCATCCCACCTGATTCTACCCTCTGTCTGTGCGGCCCTACCTGCTGCTCCTTCACTCACGCACTGGTTGGATATTCACTGTGCGCCTCTCACATGCCAGATGTTGTTCTAGGCTTTGGAGACAGGAGTTTAAATTTAAGTGCCTGAGACAAGGGGCACATCTACACTTAGGGGAAGGTGGTGAGGTCTGCTGTGAAGGAAACAGTGGAGTCCAAGGACCCAGAGGAATGGGAGAAGGCATTTCAGATGGGGTGAGAGGGAACATCAAGGCACACACCTGCTGGGAGTAAATGAGAAGCCCCAAGTAGATGTGGAGGAAGAGCCAACTCACCTAGGGGCCCCAGTGGGCCAGACAGTTCTCCTCCTGACTGCCAGCAGGGCTGCCCCATTTAGCACTGGGTAAATCCCCCAGGTTTCTTGGACAAATCGTCAATGTGGGAAGGATTCCTTAGGAGAAGGAGATGCTCAACTCCTAGATGAGCTGGCACCATACAGACATGAAATATTTATTTAAAAAGTAAGAGATGTGGCCCTATCTTTACTCAAAGCTGATGAAGCAGGTAATAGTTATTCCATTAAAAAATCCTAAAAATAAAATAATTTTTAATCCAATTTTGAAAAAATTAAAAAATATTAAAATGAGTAACCGCTAGTGCAGTGCACAAGGCAATGTGGCGACACACAAACAGAACGTGCCTTTGTCCCTTCACTGGATAATGATGTCTGCTTTCATAGGAAGAGACTCGAGCATCACAAAATTCACAACTCAGAGTAAGCAGATTCCTCTAAACGTGGGAATCATTTGCAAAAGTGGCAGCTCTGGTCCCGCAATCTTCACGTCGTTTTCAGGCACCTCACCTGTTAGTAGGGTTAGAATCTTTAAAACAATGTCTTATTTAGCTCCATTCTGACCCTTGGATTTCAATTGCTTGTTATTAATCAGAACCTCATATTCTCAACTAAATATTGAAATTAAAATTAAAAAATGGGTTTATTTACTTCTCTTCAGTCTAGTTCCTATGAAATGAAATAATGTCTGATGTCGATCTACTTTCAAAGGAATTCTTCCAAATGAATAATGTTCTTGGGTGTATTTCCTTCTTTTAATTTCTTAAGCTAATAAACAACCACTTCAATCTTTATATGTTCTACCTAAAGGTGTTTTAAAAAATTACCATAGAAGTGATTAACTTTTATTCACAATTACGATTTTCATTTATATTTGGGGTATTTTTTATCTGAATTTCACTGGACATTTAATTTGTGTGTGTGTGGTTTGGAGAGAGTAGGTGCCAAGGAAAGGTTTAGGAAATGTACAAGTCTGGGATATCACACTCGCTAATGCTATTCATTCAACAGTGTTTACTAAGCAACTGCTACATTCCAGGCACTGTTAGAAATCCATGCTCTCATGAAGTTTACATTTTTCCTATAATATAATGTTTCCATTCCTTGCACAGAAAGATAAGTAATATATAGTTGAAATGCATAGATATATGCAGATATGAATACATAGGTAGGTAGGGATGTAGGTAGGTAGATTAACGTGTAGATAAATAGGTCGACAGAAAAAATGATGGACCTCCATATATTCATTTTATTCTCGACTGTATTCAATACCCATCTGTAGGATACAACTCAGTGTGTAATTGGGCCACACAAGTGTACAAAGCCGAAGATCCTATGGTCCCTCTGGGGGACTGCCAGTGTGCTTGGTCTGATTGGTGGGATTAGACAAGTGTACAGGTGAATGTGAAAGTAGGTTGAAGAAGGGCCCCCCAGAAAGTGGGCATGAGTTCAAGAAAGCGGCACGTCTCTGCAATAGAGTCGGGAGTGATGGGACAAACAGAGCGAATGTGAAATTGCTCTTTCAGCTGCAATCATAGGTAACGGGTTGAATAATGTGCACCCCAAATGTAGGTATGCCCAGAGCCTCAGAAGGACCTTATTCGGAATTAGGGTTTTTGCAGATGTAAATAAATCATGGATCTCTAAATAAAAGCATCCTAGGTTTAGGGTGGGCCCTAAATCTAATGACTTCTAAGAACAGAAGAGGACAGATGGACAGGAAGAGAAAGTTGTGTGAAGACAGAGGCAGAGATTGGAAGAATGTGGTCACAAGCTGAAGATGCAAGGATTGCTGGAGACACCAGCAGATGGGAGAGGCATGGGGCAAATTCTCCTCAAGAGCTTTGGGTAGGAAGTGGAGCCGTGCAGACATCTTGATTTTGGACTTCCAGCTTTCAGAACTGCGGGAGAAAGTATTTCCGACGTTGTAAGTCAACGGTTTTGTGGTATTTTATTAAGGCAGTCTTAGGGAACTAAGTCAGCATTACAGGAGAATGAGGAATTTTTTTCTCTGATGAAGCAGGAGAGATGTGGTCCTAATGGAGGAACTTGATAACTGAAAACTGGCAGCAGAAAGGTCTGTGTTAATTTCTTACAACTGCAGTAAACACCTGTATGACACTCCAAGAGTTACACATCTCCATGCTTCAATTTCCTCTTCTGCTTGAGAATAATAATAGTCTCAGCCTCATAGGTTCTGGCTCCAGAGCCTGTGTTCTTAACAGGAGTTTGAGTTAATCAGGGAAGGCTGTGACCAGAAGGAAGAGGAGGTAGTAGCGAGGGAGTGGGTAGGTCCGACCCTCAGAAGCAGACCTGAGGGAAGTCAGGGAGAGGCACATATACAGGTGGGTGTTGAAACTCAGACCTAAGAAAAAAGAATCCAGCAGCCTTGTGTGTTTTGCCTGAGGGATGCTGGGTACGCAGTTGGCACCTGTCATCCCCCTGTGGGCCAGAGGTGAACAGGAGCCAGCATTACCTGACAGTAACAAGGCACTTGGACCCTTGTTTTGTTGTTTTGTTTCCATTTCTTGAATGCTAAGTGTGGTCTGCAATATACTGAATTGTGTATTTCTGCCAATATGGAAAAAGCATGCTATTCCCAAGACTTCTGTCCTGACTGTAAGTACACTTGTTTGATGGCCAAGTGACCACATCCCTTTTTGTGCATCAGAAAGTTTGCTGCTAACACATCTGCTCTTGCTAAAGGAAGCCAAGCCAAGGCTTTGATTCAGCTGCCTGAGGGATGCCCATGAATAATAGAAAATGTCTCTCTTTTCTTCTTCTTTTTTTTATCATATTAAATAGACATTCTGGAGCCCACAGAATCCCCACTTCTCTTTGTTTTTTTTTTCTTTATATTTCGATATTGTTAAATAATTTCAAGCATCTTCTGGCCTGGATGACTACCAGCAGAGAGATGATGGGGTTTTCACTGATGTGTTACGTGGCTGCTTTTACTTTAAGGATCGATCTCCATTGGTAGAGAAAACCTCTGTCTCAACTCAAGTCTGTCTCTCAGTGACAAATAGATATTGTCTTGGATGTAGACACTGAAGCTTTTATTGACGGTATTTAAATTATGTAAGCATTGAACTAACAAATGAGTGAGCTGATGAATGAATGAATGGCAGTCGGTTTGAACAAAGAGATAAGGTGGAACCTAACAGTAGGTGAGGGAAGGGAACTTCCCAACAGTTCCTCAGCCAGGTCCATGACCACATCAAAGAAAAATGACTGCTGGGAGGTAGCAGATCATCAGGGTGTGGGGCCATTCATATCTGGACCTGGGGCTGGGCATGAGTGGTCACTACAGAAACATCTGGCTAACTGAATTCCTGAACAGAGCCTGGTTCTGCCAGGAACAGCTGGGAGAGAATGGGAATTGGACGTTGAGTTAAAAGGCAAAGGTGTCTGCTATAAGCTGTTTGTTCTATTTGTCGTATATGGTATATTTATATCAGAGAAACTTAATTTTTTTTAAACATCGCTCTCTGGTTTTCCTTTATGGTTTCCAGTACTAGTATAGGGGCATGAGAGCCTTCACCATGTCTCAGATCTCCATCTAGTTACCTAGGCTTCATTTTAGTGCGTATATGGTTTACATTGTTATATTTACATCTTGAGTCCATTTAGAAGTAAGATGAGAGAGTGGAGTCAGTATCTACCAGTATCCCTTAGTAAACAGATGATAGGGGTGCAGTCCGGGTTGAGAAAACCGGCAACTGCTGCTGAGGCCCGAGGGAGGAGCATGCACAGCAGCCGCTCCCAGCCACGGTTCCTTTCCAGCAACGGCTGGAACTGCAGGAGGGACCGCAGTGGCAGAGGGTGGCGGGGACAGTGATCTTGGCAGGCACATTCACTGGCAGAACAACGGTGCTGAAGGTGGTGTAAACTGGAGAAGAAAGGCTTTTCCCCTCCCCTCTTCCAAGTCCCAAACTGTCAGTGATCCCCATGGCTGATCCCAGTTTCAAACCAGAGGGCAAAGCCTCCTTGATAAGTCAGTTGTGGGGATTCACCCCTCTGCACATAGAGCTGGGCAAAGCTGGGCAGAGGGTGTGCGGTGGAGGGAGGGGACGCACAGTCGGCACCACAGTGACTGAGTTTCCCCAAACACTTAGGCAGTTATTGTAATTGTCTGTTTAATTATCTGTTCTTACCTCACCTTTGTCTGCTATTAACAAATTCTGATGATTGCTTGGTGTCTCTGCTATTTCACTAAAATGGCAAGAGTGAGTGTCTGATTAAAATTCAGGAAGTGTAGAACTTGGGTTCTTAAAGGAGTTTCTAGAAAATCATTATAAGGGCTGAGAGAAGGGGTAGTGGAAAATTCCATTGTTTTCATGACAGAAGACTTGTGTCCGTTCATCAGTTCATTCATTCATCAACACGCACTGATGACATCTGTGCTCTTGGCCACAAAGCAGGCAGCGGGGATGGTGAGAAGGCAGTTGGCACTGTTCCTGCTGGAGGCTGGTGGTCCAGGAATGGAGCTCTGGCGGTCCTGCAAGGAGGGCCCTAGGGAGGCACGTGGCGGGTGGGAGCTTCGAGTGGGCTTATACTTAGCCTAGGAAGCAACTTATAGGGATATCACCCTTTATAGGGTACTGGAAACTGTCATAGAACACCAATGATAATGGGACGCAGGTGCCATTGGTGATTTGGGAACGTCTGGGTTGTTCGTCCTCTGAGATCAGATTCCATTTGCAGATGTTGCTACACTTGCATCTGAGTCACGGCTATTCTTATAGCCAGAAAACTTTGAAACGAACAAGCACAGGGTTCTGGAGGAGGTTACAGAGGCCAGAATCATGCCCAATGAGACACCTGAGACTGCCATGGTAAAGCATCCTCAGGAAATCACATAGACAGAAGCCCTGTGCTCATAAATGATGGAATGACAGCAGCCACTGGCTATGTTCCTGTGATGTTTAATTCTATGTGTCAGCTTGGCAAGGCTGGGGCACCCAGACATTTGGTCCAATACTAGTCTACATGTTGCTGTGAAGGTATTTTCTATATGAGATTTACATTTAAATCATCAGACTTTGGAGATAGTAGATTAGCCTCCATAATGTGAGTGGGCCTTAT
This sequence comes from Callithrix jacchus, assembly GCF_049354715.1. Lineage (NCBI taxonomy): Eukaryota > Metazoa > Chordata > Mammalia > Primates > Cebidae > Callithrix > Callithrix jacchus. Next base: position 199,644,976 of record NC_133503.1, read on the forward strand.
CCAATCAGTCACAGGTTTTATTAGAAAAAGGCTGACCTGCCCAGGAAGAAGAGGCAAATCTGCCAGCAGATCATCTTTGGACTTCAACTATCATTCTTCCCTGAGCCTCCAGCCCACATGCCCACCCTACAGAATTTGGACTTATCAGCCTCCATAATCAGATGAGCCAATTGCTTAAATTGCTTAAAATCAACTCATCTCGGGCCAGGTGCGGTGGCTCACGCCTGTAATCCCAGCACTTTGGGAGGCCGAGGCGGGTGGATCACGAGGTCAAGAGATCGAGACCATCCTGGTCAACATGGTGAAACTCCATCTCTACTAAAAATACAAAAAATTAGCTGGGCACGGTGGCACGTGCCTGTAGTCCCAGCTACTCAGGAGACTGAGGCAGGAGAATTGCCTGAACCCAGGAGGCGGAGGTTGCGGTGAACCGAGATTGCGCCATTGCACTCCAGCCTGGGTAACAAGAGCAAAACTCCACCTCAATTAAAAAAAAAAACTCATCTCTCTCTGTCTCATATACACACACATGTGAGCCCACACACTATATAGAACCAAGATATGTATATGCATCTGTATATCCTTCTAGATAGATAGATAAATATAAATCTACAGCTAGATACACATCCTGGTTCTGTTTCTTTGGAGAATTCTGAATAATGCAGTTACTCATAAGAAAACTAATGACCTGAGATTCCATCGCCGAGAACTGATGTTAATGGCTCTTCATTTCTTTTCATATAATTTAATGCCCTCTCATTTTATTAAATAAAAAAATTTAAATGCAAAATGAGCATGTAGAAATATTTAGTTTGGAAATATCCATCTGCGCATGAGTGCGGGTAGCTGCAAGGATCTAATGAATGAATAAAGGGGAATGAATGAATACTGGCTCTATTAAGCACAGTCAAAAAGTCAACAGTCACTTTATTGCTCCATTTTTACTTTTCAAAACCATAAGCCAATTATCACCTATTCAAAATACTTAACTTTTAGTGTAGGCATTAATTGTATTAATCTAAGAAATTGTGTTTGCATTGGAAAAGATGAGTTAGAAATATTTTGAAATTTAATCCCCAGGAGGGCAAGCTCAGAAAATAATTTCAAAAGCTAACAACTCTGTCTCATTTGGAGTCATTATCCAACTCACTTTTAGTGCGTGGGTTAGAACTACAAAAAGTGGATAATGTGTACATTTAATGATTTCCTTCTCTCTTTCCTGAAGATCCTGATTGAGTAGAATGATACTCTACTGTCCCTAACTGTGGCTAAGAATAGTTTGTGCTGGACCCTGAATATTTACTCATAAAAATTCCACAAACAAAATTTTTGCAATGAGACTTCTGCAGTCATTCTTCCTGAGGAGGGATGCTGGAAGGAATGCCTGACTAAAGACACGGACAGGACAGCCTTGCCTGACAGCGGTAAACACAAAGCCAATAAAGCAAGCGACGGTAAAAGCAGGCTGGAGATGGAGAGAGTGGGCGTGTTCTCCCAGTGTACGGAAGTCAGATGTTAGAAGGCACCTTTATCATTGGAGTGAACATGGCTGTTGGATTACCCAGTCAATTTCTGGACAAAAACAAGTGGATTTTTTTCTTTATTTTGGAGACGGAGTTTCGCTCTTGTTACCCAGGCTGGAGTGCAATGGCGCGATCTCGGCTCACCGCAACCTCCGCCTCCTGGGTTCAGGCAATTCTCCTGCCTCAGCCCCCTGAGTAGCTGGGATTACAGGCACGCACCACCATGCCCAGCTAATTTTTTGTATTTTTAGTAGAGACGGAGTTTCACCATGTTGACCAGGATGGCCTCGATCTCTTGACCTCGTGATCCATCCACCTCGGCCTCCCAAAGTGCTGGGATTACAGGCGTGAGCCACCACGCCTGGCCAACAAGTGGATTTTTAATAAACAGAAAACATATTGTGGAGGCAAGTGGTACACTGTGATTCAGCCCAGACAAGAGCAAACCATCACATAATGTAAAATGCACCAGTGAAAGGAACCTACCAATGTCTGCTCAACAACAACGAAACGACTGTCTTACGTATGACAATCGTCATGATGCAAAAGCCACACTTAGACTGGATTGATCTCATTAAAATTCTGCTAGTTAACAGTAAGAGATGATAAACGGCTACCCAGCAGCACCACCACTAGGAATTTAAATTGGCATGATGAGAGGTAAACCCAGTCAAATATTTCATAAAGCAAAAGTGCTCTCAGTTCTTCTTTTCACAGAAAAGCTTCTGAAAAGGACATGCTTCCGTGGAACGACGTGGGGAGCCGTGTGGAGGATGCTAAGATAAACAAAACTGGGGCAAAGATTCCGGACTGCCTCCCAAGAGAAGCCCCCATGGCAACAGATCCCAGCAGCTCCTCTGGGCTCCTGCCTGTGCCCAAAGCCCAGGAGACTCTCTGCAGTGTCTTTAATTACAGTCAACACAGAGCAAAGTACCAGGCTCCTTCCTGAAATAAGAAATGGCTGGAGCCAAAACAGATGTGATTGGAGCAGGTCTAGGGGCAGGGAGCAGTGGAGGGCAGGAAAGAGCTGTGTGGTGACAAGATACATGACCTGGCAGATGCTCAATACTTTTTTCAAGAGCAATTTTTTGGTGCTGAAAAGCTCCCATGGGCCACCAAGTGCTTGGTGAGGTTGTTCTGCTTTTCCTGAAGAACTGGTTGTAGCTCCAGGATTGGTCTGGGGTGTTCTCATGTCTTTTTTTTTTTTTTTTTTTTTTTTGTGAGGTGGAGTCTCATTCTGTTGCCCAGGCTGGAGTGCAATGGCACAATCTTTCACCTCACTGCAACCTCTGCCTCCTGAGTTCAAATGATTCTCGTACCTTGGCCTCCTGAGTAGCTGGGATTATAGGAGCTCACCACCATACCAAGCTAATTTTTGTGTTTGTAGTAGAGATGGGGTTTCACTACATTGCCCAGGCTGGTCTTGAACACCTGACTTCAGGTGATCCACCTGCCTTGGCCTCCCAAAGTGCTGGGAGTACAGGTGTGAGCCACTGCACCTGTCCCACAGATAAGTCTTGGTCCAGGCGTAGGGTAGAAATTTCTTATCTGTTTGGGGAGAACAAGTGAGGCCTGCTCTCCCTTCAGCCAGCATGCAGGGCCGACAGCGTGAAAAGCAAAGGCACACACTTGGCCAGAACCATGTGAGTGGCAGACACGATGTTTTCATTTTCATAATTATGTTCTAAAATTTTTAATATATTATAAAGTCTCAGCCAAAGCTATGCACATATAACCCACCAGAAATCCTATCTTCTCTTTTAAATGTCCAGGAAAAAAAGTTTCACAGGATTTCTATAAAGGGCATTTATATGTAACTCATGTTTATAAATTTCTTCCTAAGAAAGGAATTGAAATAGAAATATTTCAATGAACTTCTGATCAGTTATGATCATTGGGCGTTTGTTAATTTCTTGTATATATGTATATATTTATACATATACAATAAGGTTATTTTTCCCTGTTAATCTCCTTTTCTTTGACAAGCATGCTATGGATGAAACTGTCCCTCCAAAATCACATGTTGAAGCTCTAATCCTCAGTGTGATTGTATTTGGAAATAGAACCTGAAGGAAGTGATGAAGCTTTAATGAGTCATAAGGATGAGTGTGGGACCCAAATCCAAGCACGTTGGTGGCCTGTGAGGAAGAGATCTCTCTTCTCTTTCTCTCCCTCTAAGAAGAGGCCACGTGAGCACACAGTGAGATGATGGCCGTCTGCGAACCAGGAAGAGAGGTCTCCCTGGAAATCCACTGTGCCGACACACTGATCTTGCATTCCAGCCTCAAGAACTATGGGAACAAAAATTTCTGTTTTTTTGAGGCTCTCAGTCTCCAGTATTTTGCTTTGGCAGACCAAGCTGACTTATTCAAAGCATGGGCTCTGTCTGCTCTGGGGTTTCTGCTCTGGAGTCCCCAGGGGTGTGTGGAATTGTTCTTGCTGTTGGGAACACCCACGGGTGCAGATCTCATGTGTACTCTCCTGAATGTGGCTTCAGTCCCACCCACCACATTCCCTTTACTCTCCATGCCTGGTTCTTCTGGCTCCTGCCTAACTCAGGAGCCTACCTTTCCTTAATCTGTTGTATTATCTTTTGCCTATCTCTCAGGGGAAATTTCCCAACCTTTCACTATTTGCATTTATATTTCTGGATGTAGTTTTTTTTTTTTTTTCTGTGCAGTATAATTTACATTTCTAAGTGGGTCCCAGGAAGCCCTCTCCAAGAATACAGTGAGGACTGTGTTTCGCAGCAGCGCAGATGCACTTGAGGTAGATGAACAAGCTCCTTTCTTCAAAATGCTTTGAACAAAGAGCTCATCCATTTACCCCATGAGAATGGTCAAAGAAAAAATGAAATCCAGGGTTACAACTTTAACTCCACCACAGATTGAACTAGAGTGAATTGAAATGAAGAGATAAAAAGAAACATAGTCCCACCACATTTCTTGACCCTTCATGCAAAAAGAAAGTTGCAAAACTCAGAATGAGGTAATAACCTGTCATGGCATTCTCATGGGAAGCTCTGCCCTGTGAATTAGTATGAAGGAAAAACAATCCAGGTGAAAAGATGGGGGAGAAGTGAGGAATTGAATGGGTTTGAATGGAAGTGACTCTGGTTCATGAGGCAAGCAGACCCGCCTTTTCTGGGCTGGCTCTTCAGATGCACAGGTCATCAGTGGGGCAACATCAAAGACTCGGTCAACTTCTGAGAGCCTAGAGCCAAGTTCTCGGCTTTGCTCAGTTCACATTTCACAGGAGGCACATTCTCACAACTCTACCCTATGTCACTGCAGGTTGCCCTGCATGAATTCTCTTTCCAAAAGGATTTGAATGTGGTCTCTAGAGTAATTGACAATGAAAAATGTTTAAAAACTTATTTTAAGTTATTTGAGTTCCAAAGAACAGTGTAAAAAGGTAAGCTCACACCTGTAATCCCAGCACTTTGGGTGGCTGAAGAGGGTGGATCATTTGTGGTCAGGAGTTCGAAATGAGCTTGGCCAACTTGGTGTTAATCTCTACTAAAAATACAAAAATTAGCCAGGCATGGTGGTGGGCACCTGTAATCTCGGCTACTTGGGAGGCTGAGGTAGGAGAATTGCTTGAACCCGGGAGGTGGAGGTTGCAGTGAGCTGAGATCACACCACTGCACTCCAGCCTGGGTGACAGGGTGAGACTGTCTTTAAAGAAAATAAAAGAAGAAGATAAGCTTGGGCACATTACAATTTATTTTCAGAAGTTGATTTGAGCAGTCAGGGATTCATGCACTGGGCAGCAACAGAACTGCAAGGGGTTCAGGGCTCCACTGAGGGAGTGTGAGGGGCAGACATTCACAGGCTGCTCAGGGAAGCAAGAGCAAGTAAATATCTGATTGGTTAAAGTGGAAAGTCCCTGGTTAGAGGTTTAGTTGGAAATTTCAGGGCAAAGTCTCTAGTTAGAGGTTAGTTGGCAGTTTCTGATTGGTTAAGTCTTTGGTTAGAAGTTAGTTGGCATTTTCTGATTGGTTAAGTCTCTGGTTAGAAGTTAGTTGGCAGTTTCTGATTGGTTAAGTCTCTGGTTAGAAGTTAGTTGGCAGTTTCTGATTGGTTAAGTCTCTGGTTAGAAGTTAGTTGGCAGTTTCTGATTGGTTAAGTCTCTGGTTAGAAGTTAGTTGGCAGTTTCTGATTGGTTAAGCTTAATTTCATCTTCCCAGGCTATGGCCATTCACCCTGAGGGGGGTTACAGTTACTTATGTAGGAACTCAAGTCACCGAAACTGTCTCAGCCTAATGGCCTCCCAACTGATTATTTTTAACAACAGTAATGATCACGGCTAAGAGCAACTGAGCATTCTAATATGCCAAATGCTGTTCTAAGTCACTTATATGCATCACCTCATTTGAACCTCATGACAAACCAGGAGGGCAGGAGCCATTATTAACCACATTTTATGGATAAAGATGCACAGAGAAGTGAAGGGGTGTGAACAAGATTGGGTAGTGAGCAGCTGGCAGAGCTGGGGTTGGGAAGTCGCTGGGCTGCAGCTTTCCTGCCCTTGACCCCATCAGTGCAGCAGAGATGCCTGTGTGTGTTCATGATGGCCAAAGTCAAGATCCTCAGCAGGCTGTAAGTCAAATGCTCCAAATAACCTTGCTTCTCATGCCTGTTCCAGTCACCCTACTCATTCTCTCTATAGTTGATCAAAGGGAAAACTCAGCTGAAAGCTGATTTTATGCTGTCAGTCTTTTTTCTTCTCTTTGCTAGGAAGATTACAAAATGTTGCCATAAAGGCATTTTTTGGCTGCCTGGACTCTTCCCAGGTACCTAGGGCCCCTTCCTCCATTCACCACATCAAGAGTCCCTAGTGCATTCTGATGCCCCATTCCTAACCTCAGCCCAGCCTGTTATTACATCTTTCCAGGCAGCAGGGATCAAATGGAGACCAAATTGCTGAGGGTCTGGTCTCAGAGTGACCTCTGTGTGACCACTGGCCTGGCCAGGGAGGTGGCCACCAGGGATTGCCCAGGGGACTGCATGGTTTCTAGGGAGGGCCTGAGGTGGGGCAGGAGAGGTTTGGCCACTTACCAGCTCCCAAGAGGGGCACCCCAGTCCCTTGGGGCACAAGGGGCAGTGGTGTTTGGTCACCCCAGCAAGTTCCAGGCAGGCTTCTCATGGACTGGGTCCAAAGCGGGTAGAGGTGCATGTGAGTGAGACTGCACCTCTTTTATTAAATAAGCAGCAGGGCCAGGGTGTGGGGGAGGTGAGCGAGTGGCTTAGGGCACAAAATGCAGGGAGGCAGCTTCTGTCTCACGGCTGATGCTCTGCTTGCTGGAGAGTGGGGCCTCCTTCCACCTTGCCCTGGGGACTCCACTGGACTCGCCCTAATAACAGCGGTCAGGGGTTGACTTGTGTTTCCCTCCACAAAAGAAATGTTGGAGTCCTGATCGCGGAACCTCAGAATGTGGCCTTATTTGGACTTGGGTCTTCACAGAGGTAGTGCAATTCAAATGAGGTTGTCGGGGTGAGCCTGAATCCACGTGACTGGTGTTCTTACGAGGAAGGGAGGGTTCTGACACCAGGCGTGCACATGGTGAGAAGGCTACGTGAAGGTGAGGCAGACGTGGGGGGATGCATCTCCAAGCCAAAGGATGCCCAAAGAGTGCCAGTTGCCACTGGAAGCTGGAGAGGGACCTGGGCCAGAGGCGCCCTCAGAGCCTCAAGAGGAAACAGCTGTGACCACAGCCCGATCTCAGACTCCAGGCCTCCCAACTGAGAGACGATAAATGTGTGTTGCTGCAGGTGCCCAGCATGAGGCACCGTTAGAGGCCTGCCAAGCCCTGGCCCTGACAAGCGTGTTTGCTTTGGTGCTCAGAGTGCAAAGTGCAGCACCCACTGAGTGGGGAGGGAGGAGGAGGTGTGGTGTCGGCTCTTCCCTGACTCTGGAGGTCCTGGCACCACTCAGCATTGGTTCAGAGCTTGATGTGGCAAGGCCTGGGCCCAGATGAGGTGGGAAGAGGCAGGAGTGGCTGGGTGGGGCTCCTGGACACAGCCTCGGAGTGAGGGGCTTGTATCAAAGCCCTCAGGAAAGGAGCGGGGAGAGGTTGTGGTGGGGGCAACACTGTCCTGGGAGTGCCTCTTGCAAACACATAAACAAACAATGCCTGTGGGGACCCCCAGATCTCAAGGGAGCCAGAGGTAAGGGCAGCTTTTTATGGGGCTAGAGGTTTTCCCAAACCAAGAGCACACAGACTGAAGTGGCTTGCACACGTGGAAATTACAAACCACTTTTTCCCTGCACAGTTGTTGCACACAGAGAATTTTGAGTTCATAAGGGCAGTGACTGCCTCCATTTAATGGACTTGGTTACGTGCCCGGCACCATCACACACAAAGGGAGAGCTGTACAGTATGAGGTCGTGAGGCTTTTAGAAATAGGGACCTTCACCAATTGCAGAACAAGCACTGGATTGAAAGTTCCAGCCCATGAGCATCCAGTAACTTTGATACCTCACACAGCCTTGCCAGGCCTTAGCTTACTCAGCAGTGTAATGAGACCACTTAATATCCTGTCTTAATATTTCACGGTTTTATAGTATGATTGTTTTTCTCTGAGATTGGGATTTAGGCACCACATAGAGACACATCTTTGTCTTCTCAAATGCAAATTAGAAACGGACAAGACTAAGAGTCCTGCCCCAGGGAGGAGACATGAACAAACATGGCGGGCATGGTGGCTCCATGTCGTTCAGCCAGGGGAGAGAGGTGGCTGAGAGGGCTCTCCTGGCCACCCAGGTGACTGGTGGTGCTCAACTGTCCCAAAACTCTAAATACAGCAGCCCAGGTGCTCATGGCTAGAGCATTGACAGGTGCTGAGTGGAGAAAGGCTGGAATTCATCAGTGGGTGGGTAGGGTCACCCAGCACATTCAGGGACTTCTCCAATTCCCACAGTTTTCAGGATTTCTCTTTGGATCCTGCTTGTAGTGAGAATAAAAACACTGCGGAGGCAGATATCACGTTTTAAGCTTGCGATGATTCAGCTTCCTGGGGAGCAGGTTGTGCTGTACTAAATGGCATGTCAACAAGCACCAGGAACAGTGGTAAACCGTTTATGAACCATCATAAATGTAGAGGAATAACACTTGGATAAAATAAGCCTGTTCCATCATGTCCCAAGCATAGATTACTAAATGAACATCTCATGCTGGATTTTCATCTAAACTTTAGTTAAGGTTTCTGTTTCTCTATCAAGCAACCAAAAACCTTTCCATTGTATGATGTGCTGAGATTTGATGAATGATCCCTCCTACCTGATTTTGTGCTGGCATTAGAAATTCATCATTTCAATTTATCATCCATCTCCTTGGTGTCAGAGCTGACTTGTTCTTTGCCTCGGCATTATTTCCCTTTGTGCTACTGGGAACAGCTTGCAGGCATCAGGCAGCCGAGGCTGGCTCAACCACAGTGACAGTGGGTCTTTGCCTTGGCATTATTTCCCTTTGTGCTACTGGGAACAGCTTGCAGGCATCAGGCAGCCGAGGCTGGCTCAACCACAGAGGCAGTGGGAGGTGTGGAGGGTGCCTGTTCCCTGCCCTGCATGAGGTGAGCTAGTTGGGCTCACAGGACTTCAGAGATAGCCTCCTGCCACTGACCACCAAATTCTCTGTGGTAGAAAAATGTCATCATACAAGTGCTTGCATTGAGCCTTCTCCAATGCCCTCTTGCTTCTCGTTGTCCAAGGCTTGATGAACTTGGCCTTCTCCACTCCAGCACAGCGGCACTTGAAGAAGTTAGCAGGGTGTATGGACTACAATGATGGACAGCAAGGGGATGTGCCAGGGCCGGCAGAGGCAGGGATTAGTTCCATCTGGGGTTGCAGTCAGGAGTCCAGGGCTAGAGCTGCCAGGCCAGGAGGCTCACGTGGGGGCATGTGGACATGAGGAAGGCTTCAGCAGGTGGCTCTGCCCCACCACCTGTGGAAACGTGTTTACAGGCCCCTTGCATCCTGAGACTGGGAGATGAATATGGGCCAGTGAGTTAAGAGCCAGGCAGAACCTCACAGACCGGGTGGGGTCTTGGTCAGTTTCTGTGCCTCTCCAGAGCAGCTGCTGACCTCTCCCAGGCACCGAGAGGCTCCTTGCCAGTGCTAGTTGTTTAGCTCTCTTTGAATCAGGCAGCTTCTTCCTGGGCACCCAGTGCCCAGTCCTGCCTTTTTTGCCTTCCAGCTTGCAAGCCTGGGTGGTTGCTAACACTCACCTGTAACAGCTGTTGAGTGTGGCTCTGTAAGGGCTGAGCCACAGCTCCCTGTGGACCTGGTCCTGTGGCCCAGCTCAGCAACACAGCATCTTCTGAGCCCTTTTGCACAGGGACCAGACCAGTGGTACATCCTCTGCTATGAGAGGTCTCTGTAGGGCCACCATATATGCAGTTCTAGAGGGCAGAAGAGGGTTGCACTGGGTCAAAGTGAACAATGCTATTGAGAAAGGCAGCCTCAGGGACACAGGCTTTCTACCCCTGCTCAGAGACATAAAAATGAGCCGGAGAGAGATCCAAGATGGCCAACTAGCAGCAGCTCGGGATTGCAGCCCCAGTGAAAGCACAGAGTGAGTGGACACCACATTTCCAGTTGAATTTTTGTTGCCCATGGACCAGGAGATTCCCAGTGGAGGAGCCCCGTGGGTCAGCAGCGCAACTCTTTTGGCTGGCATGGCTGTTTTGCCAGCACCCCGATGTGGCAGTTCTCAGTGTGGAGTATACGGGATTGGGAGCCCTTTTGGTTGGCATTTGAAACTCCAGGAAGGCAGAGTCACCCATTCAGCTGATTAAAGAGGGGACTGAAATGGGGAGCCAGACCGAGAGATTCCAAGGCAGAAAAGCACCACGAATCTCAACACCCTGTTTCAGCCAGTGCAGTGGGTCGCTGCAGGGGAAATTTCCCCACAACAAAACAGCAATTGGAAGCACTGAGGATTGAGTTTCACAGCAAGCACAGCTGAACCTGGGAAGGTCCAGTTCAGTGGATGAGGGGTGTCCGCCAAAGGAAAACTAAGAAACAGAAAAAAACATCATCACCAACAAGCTGGACGGCCACTCAGAGACCCAATCTGAAAGTCAGCAATTACAAAGACGACAGGTGGATAAATCCAGAAAGATGGGAAAAAACCAGTGCAAAAAGGCTGAAAACACCCAAAATCAGAATGCCTCTCCTCCTACAGGGGATCGTAGTTCCTTGTCAGCAACAGAACAAGGCCTGATGGAGAATGAGTGTGATGAATTGACAGAATCAGGCTTCAGAAGGTGGATAATAAGAAACTTCTGGCTGGGCGCAGTGGCTCACGCCTGCAATCCCAGCACTTTGGGAGGCCGAGGTGGGTGGATCATGAGGTCAAGAGATTGAGACCATCCTGGTCAACATGGTGAAACCCCGTCTCTACTAAAAAAAATACAAAAAATTAGCTGGGCGTGGTGGTGTGTGCCTGTAATTCCGGCTACTCCGGAGGCTGAGGCAGGAGAATTGCGTGAACCCAGGAGGTGGAGGTTGCAGTGAGCCGAGATCGTGCCATTGTACTCCAGCCTGGGTAACAAGAGTGAAACTCTGTCTCAAAAAAAAAAAAAAAAAAGAAACTTCTGTGAGCTAAAAGAACATGTTCTAACCCAATGCAAAGAAACTAAGAATCTTGAAAGAAGGTTTGATGAAATGCTAACAAGAATAGACAATTTAGAGAGGAATATAAGTGAATTAAGGGAGCTGAAAAACCCCATATGAGAACTTTGCAAAGTATGCACGTTTTAACAGTAGAATTGATCAAGCAGAAGAAAGGATATCAGAGGTTGAAAACCAACTTAATGAAATAAAATGAGAAGGCAAGTCTAGAAAAAGGGGTGAAAAGGAATGAGCAAAGTCTTCAAGAATATGGGACTATGTGAAAAGACGTAATCTACATTTGATAGGTGTACCTGAATGAGACGGAGAGAATGAATCCAAGCTGGAAAATATTCTTCAGGATATTATCCAGGAAAACTTTCCCAATCTAGCAAGGCAGGACAATACTCAACTCCAGGTAATACAGAGAACACCACAAAGATATTCCTCAAGAAGAGCAACCCCAAGGCACATAATCGTTAGATTCACCAGGGTTGAAATGAAGCAGAAAATACTAAGGGCAGCCAGAGAGAAAGGTCAGGTTACCCAGAAAGGGAAGCCTATCAGACTTAACAGCAGATCTATCAGCAGAAACCCTACAAGCCAGAAGAGAGTGGGGGCCCATATTCAACATCCTTAAAGAAAAGAACTTTCAACCCAGAATTTTCATATCCAGCCAAACTAAGCTTCATAAGAAAAGGAAAAATAAATTTTTTTTTGCGAACAAGCAAGTACTCAGAGATTTCATTACCACTAGGCCGGCTTTACAAGAGCTTCTGAAAGAAGCATTACATATAGAAAGGAACAACCAGTATCAGCCATTCCAAAAACATACCAAAAGGTTAAGAGCATCAACAGAATGAAGAATCTACATCAACTAATGGGCAAAACAGCCAGCTAGCATTAAATGATAGTATCAAACTCTCATATATCAATATCAGTCCTAAATTTAAATGGACCAAATGCCCCAATCAAAAGACACAGGCAGGCAAATTGAATAAAAAGCCAAAACCCATCAGTATGTTGTATCCAGACCCATCTCATATGCAAGGATGCACAAAGACTCAAAACAAAGGGATGGAGGAAGATTTACCAACCAAATGGAGAGCAAAATAAATAAATAAATAAAAAGTAGGAGTTGCAATTCTCATCTCTGATAAAATAGAGTTTAAAGCAACAAAGACCAAAAGAGACAAAGAAGGACATTACATAATGGTAAAAGGATCAATGCAACAAGAAGAGCTAATGATCCTAAATATATATGTACTTATTACAGGAGCACCCAGATACATAAGGCAAGTTCTTAATGCCCACACAATGATAGTGGGAGACTTTAACATCACATTGTCAATATTAGACAGATCAATGAGACAGAAAATTAACAAGGATATCCAGGACTTGAACTCAGACCCAGAACAAGTAAACTTAATAAACATTTACGGAACTCTCCACCCCAAATTCACAAAACATACAATTTCTCAGTACCATATCACACCTACTCTAAAAGTGACCACATAATTGGAAGTAAATTACTCCTCAGTAATTGCATAGCATTTCACAAGTTTAAATGAAATATTGGTTGGCTGCTTGTTTGTTATTTTCCTCCCTTATTCCTTCCTGTCTCCATTGTTTAGCACATTTATTGGCATAAAAGAGGACTGCATTCTAGCCTGGGCAATAGAGCAAGATTTCCATTCTCTCTCCCTCTTTCTCTTTCTTTCTCTCTTTCATTCTTTTTTTTCTTTCCTTCTCTCTTTTTTCTTTCTTCTTTTCTTTCTTTTTTCTCTTTCAAAAAAATAAATAAATAAAAGAATGAGCCATGGGCCGGGCATGCCTGTAATCCTAGCACTTTGGGAGGCTGAGGCGGGAGGATCACAAGTTTATGAGATCGAGACAGTCCTGGCTAACACAGTGTAACCCTGTCCCTACTAAAAATACAAAAGAAAAAAAATTAGCCGGGCATGGTGTCATGCTCCTGTAGGCCCAGCTACTTGGGAGGCTGAGGCAGGAGAATTGCTTGAACCTAGAAGGCGGAGGTTCTAGTGAGCAGAGATTACACCACTGAAGTATAGCCTGGGCAACAGAGGGAGACTCCATCTCAAAAAAATAAAATAAAATAAAAAAGAATGGGCCATGGGCCTGGGCCTGAGACATGTCCTTACCAAAAGGCAAAGTCCTCACAACCTCTGCAGGACTTGTCACCTCGTGTGGGAACATCTCTCCCTGTTTCAGAGTCAGCGTGTCCTTGGTTCTGCTTCAGTGTGTGCGTCACATGGCACCTGGCCAGTCCCACTGCTGTGTTGGTCCGCTGTGGGGAGAGGGCAGGTCCTTCTGCCAGAGCACGAGAGGGAAGAGGGTTGTGTGACCATCGGTGGCCCTGCGTCAGCTGCTGGGAGGGACACACTTGTCGTGGGGGACCAATGCCCAATACAGAAATGGAAACGGATCTTTCCCTGGTGCTTTTCTCATGAATATAGCCTTGTTTCACCCAGTGCTTAACAGCTTGTGTTTCTTGATGACTGTGCTGCCAGGATGCAGTGGGCAGAAGTGCTTCTAATAGGTGACAGAGGCCACTTGCCTTCCCCAGAGGTGTGTGGTATGCAGTGCATATGGCGGGTGTGTGGGGACCTGGTTTCAAACTACAAGGCTGCATGGAGCTTTGGTGCCCTGCCTTCCACCTGGCACCAAGCCTCCTTCCTGGAGGCACTTTCTTTAGAGACCGTTCCTTGAACTGACCTCAAAGCATTGGACCAGCACCGTTTTCCTGATCTTCCTTGGGCCTTCAACCCTCCCCACAGGTGAGCGGCTTCAGGGGCAAAACCCTCGCACCTGGGAAACAATACCGAGGTGTCCCACAGGTGCCCTCGTGTGGTGACTGGGGTGTGGCCTGAGAATTCCATAGATGCTTTTCTCTCCTGCACATAAAAATATTTTTCTTTTGCTTTTCTGATAAACAATTGATTCACACTTAGTGTAGAAAAAAGGGCAAGCTATATTTTTAGTACATACTGTTTAAAAAGGGAGGACTATTTGAAATGTTGCCACCCCAAAAAAATCATCATGTGGCAATCAAGGCAGCCATCCTTTCACGTGTCTCTGTATCGATCCTTACTTTCCGAGTTGATCTTGGAACTGGGTAGCAGAGAGCTCAGCTCAAGAAGGTCCAGTTTAGAAAGATGGATATGAAGGGGCTGGTCTCTGGGCTTGAGCTCAGGCCAACTGCCCTCTGTGGGTCCCTCCTGCATCCTTCTGGCCACCACGTCCCCTTTTCCCAAGACTGGCCAGCCCCCAGCTTGTGAACATAGGAACAATGATGACACCATGTTCCTCTGCAGAATGCGAGTGTGTGCAGTAGAACAAGGGGCTCTGAGTCTTTCTGTTGAGTGTGGGTACAGCCAGGATGGGAGGAGCACATTCTGGTGCTCCAAGGAGGCTCCTCTTCCCCACTGCCCTTCAAGGCTCATGTTATGTGCCACCTTCACCCTGCTACGAGGTCAAAGCAAGAGCGAGCATCCCTCTCTAATGGAAGCTCTTCTAATGGGAAGCCATCCATCTCACCACTGCCTCACTCCCTATTAGCTGCCAGAAATACTGGTCCTTCATTTCCCAGCTTCTTGAGCTGCTGAGTCATGGCTGTCTTCAGGCCACCAGTCCACCGACCAAACCCTCCAGGGTGCAGACATGAGAAGGTGTCTAGGCAGCCTAGTGACTCACCCTTTATAGCATCAGACCCAGTATTTAGTAGTTTTGCTCCAAGGCAGTTGTGTCTGTGAATCTAATATAACCACCTGCCAGTAGAAACCAAGATCCAGAATGATCTAGGTGCAGTTTACAGCTGCCATGGAGCTCTGACCGGAGAAGCAGACTGGGAGGGAGACATGTCTGGGTTTCTGTGTCTGCTTTGGGAAGGGAGCCTCTGAGGAAGTTAGGATGGCGGGGCCAGGTGGAGGGAGGCACTGGCTGGCAAGCTGGGTGCTGCCAAATCCCAGGGGAACCAGCCTGATGGGATGGTTGCTCCGGGTTGTCACAGACTGAAAGCCGGGGCAGGGCGCAGTCCTTGCATGCATGCATCCTTGGCACCCTTGCAGCATCCTTGCTGCAGCCAGTCACTGCCATCACCTACCCACTGGGGGCCACCTTTGCACAAAGCAGCTGTTCTCTGTGGCCGGGGGCAATGCCCAGTGTGTTAGTCAACTAGGGTTGTTGTAAGGAAGTGCCACAGACCAGGGGATGGATACAACAAATGTATTGAGTTGCAGCTCTGGAGGATGGAAGTCTGAAATCCAGGTGTTGGCAGGGCAGGCTCCTTCTGAGAGCTGTGTAGGGAGGATCAGGCCTCTCTCCTAGGCTTAGAGGTGGCAGACCCTTTTCTGTGTCTTTCCACATTCTCTTCCCCCTATGCATGTCTGTCTCTGTGTCCAAATTTGTTCCTTTTAAAGGACACCATTCCTGGGCAGGTGAGGTGGCTCATGGCTATAATCCCAGCACTTTGGGAAGCTGAGGCAGACAGATCAACTGAGATCAGGAGTTCCAGATCAGCCTAGCAACATGGTGAAACTCCATCTCTAACAAAAACACAAGAATTATCCCAGCATCATTGTGTGTGCCTGTAATCCCGGCTGCTTAGGAGGCTGAGGCAGGAGAATTGCTTGAACCAGGAAGGTGGAGGTTGTAGTGAGCCGAGATCATGCCACTCACTACACTCCAGCCTGGGCCACAGAGCAAGACTCCGTCCAAAAAAAAAAAAAAAAAAAAGAAGAAAACCCATAAAAAAAATAATAAAAAAATTAAAGAATATCAGTCTTACTGGATTGGGGCCCACCCTAAGGACTTCATCTTCACAAACTACATCACAACAATCTTATTTCCAAAGACGGTCCCATTGTGAAGTTCTGAGGATTACGAATTCAACATATTTTTCTAAGAACAAAATTCAACCCATGACACCAAGGGAGATCCCAATGAAAGTCATCAGTAGGTGATGCCCCCTAGTAACTGGGTGATGAGGTATGCTGGCCCCAGAGATGGCATCACAGTGTACACCTCCACAGCTTTGCTGAAAGCCTAGAAAATTCTCGAGTAGTCTAAAGTTAGTTTTCATTTTGTGGCTGAAAGCTGTAAGTTTGTCAAATTAAGTAAACTGTCTAGTCAATGTTTCTATAACATTGACATTTATCTTGCCATCCAAAATAGATGCACCATAAAAGTGCACATTAACTTAGTCAATTCCATATTTATTTGAATTCTAAATTTTTCTTCCCTTCATCCCTGATTTGGGCTTTTGTAATGACTGTTTGTTCTCAAGCCTTGTAATATCCAATTTCACGCCATTTATTTCATAGTTTTTTCAGACACCTAAGAAAATGTTTATCCCAGCCAGGCTCGGTGGCTTATGCCTGTAATCCCAGCACTTTGGGCGGCCGAGGAGCGTGGATCACCTGAGGTCAGGAATTCGAGACCAGCCTGACCAACATGGCAAAACCCCATCTCTACTAAAAATACAAAAACTAGCTGGGCATGGTGGCATGTGCCTGTAATCCCAGCTACTAGGGGGTTGAGGCAGAAGGATAGCTTGATCCTGGAAGGTGGAGGTTGCAGTGAGCCGAGAGCGTGCCACTGCACTCCAGTGTGGGCAACAGAGTGAGGACTCCATCTCAAAAAAAATGTTTTTTTCGTTACCTTATAAATATCTTTTACTTTAAGGTGATTCTTTACTTTAATAAAAACTCAGATAATTATTGACACACTATTCTCAAATCACTATTATGTAAAATTTTCTGAGGAAACTCACTTATGCTAACACTATTCTAAGACCTTGTTAACTGGAATCTTTGAATGAGGATGAAAAGGATTTCCTATTGTCAATTTTATTCGATCCTATGCAGCAGTAAGTCACGACCAAATGAAGCAGTGAGCGCATCGGGTGGGGAGTTAGGAGTGGTGGGTTCGAACCCCTGACCTTCCTCTCACTTGCTGTGGACCTCTTGCAAATACTCACAGCTTTCCTGTTTGTGTTTCCACATCTGGTGGGAGTGGCAGCCCAGGAGGTGGCTGTTGTTGAGAGGGTGAATGGAGGATTGTATTTATTTTAGGGAACTTTCACGCATGGTCACCATAGCAGCCCATGGGAAAAGCCAGTCTGGACAGCCAGTGCTGTTTGTCCCAACATGTTATTCAGAGTATTTCAGCAAACTGGTTAAATCTATTGCAGGCAGAGCTCTCTGTGTTCCAGCTCATCACGACATTAGCTCTGCAAGGGCTGCAGGCTGGTTGGATACAAGCGCAGTCGCCTAGGCAGCCTACCTGGGAGGACATTCGCAGGTCTCCAAGGCTTCCCAGATAAACATTGTTTTCCTGTCAGAGATCTGATTTCTCTTACCCGGTCAGAGTTTGCCTTTCCAGAATGTTCCACTGACTTAGCAAATATCTAACTCAAGTGAGTTCATGTCGGCCGCCAAGCCAAGAAGGCGACATTAAAGTACAGGTGTTGCTGCGAGGGGTCACTGTTAGCTGACTTGACTTGTTAATATCAAGGATGTCAAAGCTTGAATCATGTTACTGTGATCATGGGACAGAGAAGATTTAGGTTTTGCTTGAGGTCGTGGAGAGGGCCACAGGAAAGGACCTCCCTATAAGAGGGAAGTCTGGGGAGGACGGGGCCAGCTTAGAAGCAGCAGGTACCTGCTGTGTAGGAAGGAAAGTTTGGTGGGAGCATGAGTGGGGGCGACCAATGGGGTTATTCTGACTTTGCTCTGGACTCTCATTTGGGGAAAGAAATCAGGGAATGTGGCTAATGTATATAGTTTTCTCAAAAGCATGAGTTTATTAATACATTTAGCATATTCATGCAACTTACTGATATGATATTACCATTTACATCTCTATATTTCAATTAAAGAAACTAGAGATAATAACCAGCTTCCAACATGACTTTGGCTACCTTAAAAATTATCAATTATAGTGCTTGCCACCAACATTAGTGCATCACTTATGTAGTGAAAGTCGTGGTCTAATATGCAACATTTGGCCCAATGGTCGGCAACAGGTACTGAATGCACATTTATTATTGATATTATTATTATTTAAGAAGCTGGGGCTCTTAATTTATAGCTTTAGTTCTTAACCACCCTACAAAATGAGGTTTCTGAACCTAACTTGAATTCCAATTTAATTACACTCAACATTGTCTTTGGCAAATTATATAGACACTGTATCCATTTCTTATCTGCTTACTAGTTGAAACTTCCATTAATTTGGGGCAGGGTTCTCCCCGGTATTGAGTCTAGCTGTCCTTGTAGAAACTGGAAGAAGAATAGTTGTCCTGAGCTGTCACATCCTGTCTTGGGCACCTGACAGCACTGAGACCTCCTAACAATTTCTACAAATGCCTAATAGTGCTATTAGGTTTGCGTTAACTGGGGTTAAATAAGGGGAGTTCTCTACTCTTGGTAATAAAATTATCTTCTCACTTCTTATTATCACCAAGACGTCATTCACCTGTTACCTCATTTGAAATTCGTGAAAGTGCTGTGGAGTAAGATGACCACAGGTCTGGACCCCAGTTTATTAAAAAGGAAACTGAGACCAGAGGGACTCTTGGCTCTTGGGGTTTTCAGGGCCTGTAAGCAGGTGAGAGCCTAAGTGACGAGCAGGATTAACTTGCTGTGATTTCTTCTTTCTAACCGTATTTTTAAATGACCAATAAAGTTATCTCATGAATGAGATAAAAGAAAACAAACTCTTACACTAATTTAGTGTGAGATTGTAATCACAGGTTGTCTTAGCTTTTTCAGGCTGCTATAAAAGAATGCCATAAACTATGTGGCTTATGAACGACAGAAACTTGCTTCTCACAGCCCTGGAGTCTGGGAAATCCAAGATTGAGGTACTGACTAATCCAGTGTCTGATGAGGGCCACATCCTGGTTCATAGACAATGCTATCTCACTGCATTCTCTCATGTAGAAAGCAGAGAGAGGGAGAGAAAAGCAAGCTCCCTCTCATTTCTCTTCTTATAAGGGCACTAATCCCATTCATAAGGGCTCCACCCTTATAATCTCATTGCTTCCATAAGGTCCTGCCTCCAGATATCATCACACTGGGGATTAGGCTTCAACACATACAATTTGGATGAATGCAAATGTTCGTTCAGTCTATGGCATGCCACAACTGGTCCCCCAAATCCTCAAAGTACATTCATTCCATCCAGATAGACCCCAAAAACCCAATTCTTTCCAGAACCAACCCAAAGTCCAATATCTCATCTAAATAAGATTTAAATAACAGCTGAGTTCGACTCAAGGTATGATTCATTCTGTGGCAGATTGCTCTCTAGCTGTGAACCTGTGAAATCAAAGAAGTGATGTGCTTCTAAAATACACTGATAAAGCAGGGATGGAGCAGGCATTCCCATTCCAAAAGCGAGAAACAGAAAATAAAAAAAGAAGTTACAGGCTCTAGGTAAGTGCAGAATCTAGCAGGGCCAACAACATTGAGTCTGAGACTTAAGAATAAGCCTTTGAGAGTCCCTTGGGGCTGCAACCCTTCCTCTGAGGCACACTGGACTTTTCCAGGCAGAGGTCAAGCCCCCATGACTCCAGGTGGCCCTGCCTCCACGGCTTCCCTGGGCATCAGCCTAATATTAGGTGGTTTGTGGTGACCCCGCCGGTTGAAATCCACATGGAGGGAGGCATGTGAGCCCTGGATGCCAGCAGAGGTGGTGTCACGTGATGCCACCAAAATTTCCTGCCTGTGATGTAGGAGTTAAGAAGAAATTATTCAGGCAGAGAGTGAGGGTAAGGAAGTCCTCGATAAGATTTTCCTTTTAATGTAAAGCAACCCCAAATTATATATTTCTTTCCTAACAGAAAGGAACCTGTAAAATTGAGCTGCAGACATAGAAAAGCAAGCTGGAAGCTTGCACAGGTGAATGCTGGCAGCTGTGCCAATAGGGAAAAGGCTACCTGAGGGCTCGGCATCTCCAGCATGGTGGCTCCATCTTCCCCTTGCCTTGTCAACCATGTGCACAGTAAGGAGCAGGCAGCATGGTGCCCCCACTAGAGATCCCATTTGCATAATAAAAGATTATTATGAATGAAGTGGCCAGCTTCCTCACATGCTATGTAAATGTCACACCTGGTCCAACCAATCTTTGAGCCCAATGTCAATCAGACACCACCTCCTCAAGCCTGTCTATAAAACTCTATCCACTCCACCATGGGCCAGAAGTCCTACTTGGGAGCCCCTGTCTCTTAAAGGAGAGAGAGCTGTTCTCTTTCTTTTGCCTATTAAATCTCTGTTCTTAACCTCACTCCATATGTGTCCATGTCCTTGATTTCCTTGGCATGAGGCAATGATCCTTGGGTATTACCCCAGACAACAACACGGCTTCACCTGCACCCACTGAAGCCCACGTTTCTCCTGCCAGAGCCAAACCTGAGGCTCCCCATGCATGCAGGGAGCAGAGCCCACCATGAGAGGTGACAGTGGGCAGTACATGTGGTCACAGTCACAGATAGAAGTGACCTCCATTTTGAAACTGCTGTAACCCCACCCCTAGCCTTTGCCCTTGGCCTATGATGGGAGCGGCAGCCCTGATGATCTCCAAGTTACGTCCAGGGTCATTCTTCCACCCTCTTGGAGAAGAGCTCCTGGCTTCTGTTGGGATGGGTGATCCCACCAGTCTCTGTATCAAATGGTCGCTTAGCCACACCCTTTGCATTCTCTTCTGAATTCATTTTCTCATTCTTCTCAATATGGATAGGCTGAGAATTTCCCAAATCCTTACGTTCTGCTTCCTTTTCAATGAATAACTGTCTTTAGGTTGTTTCTCTCTTCTCCTGTTTACTGTAGGCAGTCAGGAGAAGCCAAGCCTCACCTTCACCCTCTTGCTTAGAAGTAGCTTCAATTAAGCTCCAATTTATCGCTTGCAAATCCTACCTTGCACAAAGTAACAAAATGTAAATTCAGTTTGGCCTAGTTCTTTGCCATTTCATTACAAGGGTTGTGGCTGCTTGTTCTCCATTTTCCAATGTCATGTTTCTCACTTTGGTCTGGACTGCACCAGGATAGCCTTTATCATCCATGTCTCCACCAACCTTTGGATGACTTACACATTTTCTAAGAATAAGGCAGGCTCTGAAGCTGTCCTCTCCCTGTGCTTCCTGATCACCTGCTGTTCTGGACTGCATATTTGTGCATACCCACGAAAACTCCTGTGTTGAAATCCTCACCCACATGATGATGGCATTAGGAGGTGGGGCCTTTGGAAGGTGATTGGGTCATGGGGGTGGAGCCACATGGATGGGATTAGTGCCCTTATAAAAGAGGAGCCCAGTAAACTCCCTCAGCCCTTGTACCACTTGAGGATACAGTGTCAACTTGGAACCAGAAAGCAGCCCTCATAAGATACCAAATCTTCTGGCCTTTTTTTTGTTCTTTTTTTTTTTTTTAACTTTTATTTTAGTTTCAAGGACATGTGTGCAGGTTGGTTCTGTAAATAAATTACATATCACAGGGGTTTAGTGTACAGATTATTTTATCACCTATGTAGTAAGCATAGTACCCAATCGGTAGTTTTTCAATCCTCACCTTCCTCTCACCCTCCACCCTCAAATAGGCCCTGGTGTCTGTTTTTCCCCTCTTTGTGTTTATGTCCACTCAATATTTAGCTCTCTAAGTAAGAACATGTGGCAATTGGTTTTCTGTTCCTGTGTTAATACACTTAGGATAATGTCCTCTGGCTCCATCATGGTCCTGCAAAGGGCAATGATCTCACTCTTTTTGAGGGCTGCATAGTACTCCACGGTCTATATGTACCACATTTTGTTTTATCAGTTTACCCCTGAGGGGTATTCAGGTTGATTTCATGTCTTTGCTATTGTGAATAGTATTGCAATAAACATACGGGTGCCTGTGTCTTTATGGACAAATGATTTATATTCCTTTGGGTATATATCCAGTAATGGGATTGCTAGGTTAAGTGATAGTTCAGTGTTTAGCTCTTTGAGGAATCACCACATCATCTTCCACAATGGTTGAACTAATTTAGACTCCCACCAGCAGTGTGTAAGCACTACCTTTTCCTTACAGCCTCTCTTCTGGCACTTTGACCTCCGACTTCTCAGCCTCCAGAAATGTGAGAAATAAGTTTTTCTTATTTAGAGACCATTTCGTGTTTTGTATCTGATACTTTGCTATTGCAGCCTGAAGAGAATCAGATGCCCCTCAAAGGTCCTGCCTCTGAAGACCATCACATTGGGGGCTATGTCTCAGCATGGTCATTTTGGGAGAATATAAATATTCAGGTTCTAGGAAAAAATATTTAAGATCTTTAGCTTTTGCTGAGTTCTCCTGTCTCTGAGTTTAATTGTGAGCCGTGTTGTTTTATCTGCCTTGCTGGCACGCACCTGCAGTGGCTGAGTCCCCAAAGTTGTCGTGTGTCTGAAAGTCCAAAACTGTTGTAGAATGCTAAGATTTCCATTTTTGAAGGCACAGATCTGGGGGAGCATCCCTCTTTGTGTGTGCCCACACTGCTTCTTGCCTCCCCTAGAGCAGCATCATGTGCTCTCAGGACATGTGAGTCAGCAGCAGCAAGACCTGCTGTGCAGAGGGGCATGGCACCCCCACCTTCCCATGTCTCCTCTGCGTGTCCTCTGTGTGTCCTCTGCACTATCATCTCAGTAGTCTCTGTAGAGGCTCCTTGGGGCCTTCATATTTTCAAAAAGGTTCCAGGTTTCAAAAATGTCTGAACGTTCTGACAATTTAGCATATGTCTTGGATAGCCTGCTCTGAGCTAGGCACAGTGTAAGGTGAGGCTGGAAGAAGGTGAGCAGGCTCTGTCCCTGTGCTCATGGTGCCCAAGTTGAGAGGGCAGGATGGTGTGAGTCTCCAGGTCACTCTAGAGTGGCCTGGGTGTGAATCCACATGGTCCCGCTCGAGTCTGCTGACCAAGTCAGCCTCCAAACTGACTAGGACCATTGACACTATTGGAAAGCAGCACGTCTTTAAAGCACTCATGACCCGTGGGAGAAGGGAACATGAATATGAGGTGGGAGGGAACCAAAGTGAACCTCTGCTAACTACCATAAGGTTAGTGGGTCTGCATTTGCAGGTAGTAGGAACCTAAACACAAATGGTCTGCTTCACAAGATATTTCCTCAGGAACTGTATGAGGATTTAGAGCAATGACACTCAAAATAGCATACACTCAAGACATCTGGGAGTAAGAGGTTTCAATTGTATTTTGGGGCAAATAGGTGTTAGGCTTATAAATGCTATCATGCCGCAGGCAGGCATGTAAACCCTTCTGAGGATTCACGATAGCAATAATAGAATAGCTGTGTCGGGTAGCCATGGTAGTCTTTGAGCCCGTTCATTTTCTCTACAGAAGAAGAGTTCAAAGACTCGGTGCAAACAGGGGCAGGTCCAGGGAGAATCCTTTCTAGGTTCAGCGTGTGCTGGAAGGACTGCAGAGCTTTGTGATTTAGGAACCAGCTGAGGGGAAGTCAGGGGCTCCCAACAGTCAATTACTTTGGATCACAGTAATCAGGTGGAATAGGAAGATTCTGGGGATCCATATCCCTTCATTGGCAGCAGGGGTGGAATTCTCTCAGAGTCTTGGTGCAAAGGGCATGTGATAGCCTGAAGCATTTAGAAAATGAAGTAATACTCATCACAGAGAGAAACGGGTGCATGTCTCCCCAGCATACAGCTGCTGGCCTAAATATTGATGAGACCTTACAGAAATACGCTACACCTTTCTAAGACCAATTGCCATGAGAAACGACAAAATTATTATTTTCAATTATTCTGTGACTACATTTTCCCCACTATTTAGCTTGAAAGCTGAAAGAAAGGTCTTACAAAGATGCTATTTATTTATATTTTAGGTTCTGGCATACACGTGCAGGTTTGTTACACAGGTAAATGTGGGCCATGATGGTTTGCTGCATCCATTAACCCATCACCTAGGTATTAAGCCCCACATGCATTAGCTATTTATCCTAATGCTCTCCCTCCCCCTCATCCCATGACAGGCCCCAGGGTGTGTTATTCCCCTCCCTGTGTCCATGTGTTCTTATTTTTCAGCTCCCTCTTAAAAGTAAGAACGTTCAGTGTTTGGTTTTCTGTTTCTGCATTAGTTTGCTTAGGATAATGGCTTCCAGTTTCATCCATGTCCCTGGAAAGACATGATCCCATTATTTTTCATGGCTACATAGTATTCCATGAGATATATGTGCCACCTTTTCTTTATCCAGTCTATCATTGATGGACATTTGGGTTGATTCCATAGGAAGAAGCTATTTTATTAAATAGTGAGGAACGGAACAGAAAGAGGTGATGATTTCAAACTCCTGATGGCTAGTGGATGCCGGGTGCTGTAGGGAGCAAGCAGCCCTCTGTGGGAACAGTGCTGTTAAGATTCCTGTGGCCCTACTGATGAATGAAAACAGCTTAGTCTTACCAAGTGACTTTGCTAAATGTAGCATGTGATTGCGCCTCTGGAAAAGAGGCTTGCTGCCATGCCATCTTTGAATTCAGGAGTCCTCTACCACTTTTCAATCACTGTGTGTCACTGCCTGCCAACATCTTCCTTCCTCACCTTCTGCTGGTGGGCTGTCCTCTTGGCACTCAGAACACTGACCATTCTTGACTCTGTCTTGGGGCAATTTGATTCTAGAATGTGCCAACAGGAAATGAGCTCAACAGAAAATGAGAACAGATGCTGTGCTCACAGGCAGAGGAAGGATAGGCCTGGGTTCTGCTCCCTTCTTACTATAAGAAAGTTGCTTGAGCTACCTAAGGTGCAGCTTCCTTTTCTGTAACAGGGGAGTAATTTTAATCACATCTATATTTAGGGTTGTCCACAGGATCAAAAAGAAACTTTTTTTTGAGACAGGGTCCTGCTGTTATCCAGGATGGAAAGCAATGCCAATCACTGCCCACTGAAGCCTCAACCATCCTCCCACCTCAGCCTCCCTAGGCTTTACCTGCCTCACTGGCATGCACTATGGGTGTGTACATAGTCATACCTAATGACTAATTTCTATGTTTTTTGTAGAGATGGGGTTTTGCCATGTTGCTCAAGCTGGTTTTGAACTTCTGGGCTCAAGCAATCCACCTTTTTTGGCCTCCCAAGTGCTGGGATTACAGGGATGAACCACTGCACCCTACCAACAGAACTTTTTTGAGAATGTGTTTTATGAACTATTCAGTTTGGTGGATGTTTGATTCTACTATTCAGTCAAAGCTCTATTGTGGAGTCTCTGGCAGGACTGTGCTTCCAACCTGCCTGTGCTTCTCTGGGCTCCATCCAATGTCATGGCTCCTTCCCCATCAGTGTGTGCTGGAGCCATTTCAGATGATTTCAGCTTAGAAGAGACCCAGTGGGGGTAAGAATTGGCAGGGACATCCCAGCACAGCCAAGCTGTCCTGCTCTGGAGACCCCCAGGGTTGTAGCTCCATGAGGGTCTTGCCTATAGGGGAGCGAGGGAATCCTGGAAAGCGGAGAGGAGCTCAGACTCTCAGCATACCATGGACACTGCACGTGTGATCTTGGAATAAGAGCTCATAGGTTATGATGGTCCCGAAACCATCTCTGCAGAGAAACCCACTAACTTCTAGTTTTAATTTACTAAGGTGAAAATTTCTACTTTATGTGAAATAATAATTAAGCTATATTTTCTGTAAACCCGGAGGTCACCACTTTAGTGCCCCATCTGAAGCTACCATTGTCCCCATATAATTTGGGAAATCACTTTGGCAGGGGAAATATAAATAATGTGATCTCATTGGGACTGAAATAATTCACAAACCAGATTATCAAGGTGGGGGGGGGAGAGAGAAAGAGAAAGAGAGAGAGAGAGAGAGAGAGAGAGAGAGAGAGAGAGAGAGAGAGAGAGAGAGAGAGAGAGAGAGAGATCTGGAGCAAAATAGCCCAGAAACAGTCCCCTAGAAGGTGTCTTTATTTGAATTTCCAGGAACTAAGATGGCTCAGAAACATAAATGTCTTTGGAATTAGTACAAGCTCTGGTTCTCATTCTAGTTGGCAGAATCAAGATCCGGGTCTCTAAAATGTGGAGTGCCTGGAAAGACATTAGGCTGTGGAGTCAGAGTAGCTCAATGTTGCCTGCCATGTGCGGACCTCGGTCAGCTCACCTGGCCTCTCACAGCAGTTCTTTAGGTCTGGGCCAGGCTTGGCTGATCTTGACTTAGTTCAGCCATGTGGATTGAGAACTGCGCAGTCTGGGACGGCCTTACCTGACATGCTATGTTCCACACACCCACATACTCTACCGGGTGACTGTAGGCTCATATCCAGTGTCGGGGCAAGAATCCAAGGGAATATGGTACTAGGCTTGGACTGGCACCCATCACTTCTGCCACACTGCATTGACCAAAGCAAGTCATATAAGGGCAGTCCAGATTCAAAGCGTGGGACATAAATTCTACCTCTTGAGGAAAGAAACTGAAAAATAATATTGCAAAACGGGAATACATACATACAAGGAAATAATGGCAGCTATTTTTTTTAAAGCATTCCAACACAAAAGTTAAAAAGAAGATTGAAATTGAAACAAAAATTCAGGTCACCATTCAAACTAGGGAAAGAGGAAAACAATCCTGGTTATGTTTTATGGGTTGGTGGCTCCTGGCATGTCTTACCTTCTGGCATCTTACCTCTGTTCTGGCTTCTAAGCTGAGACAAGACCCAGTCCCATCTTTGGCAAGGGAAGGGGCTGAGTGTCTCATCTCCACCATCTTCACACCTGAGGTGATCCTGGCAGATACATGAGCTGCTTCCAGAGCAGTGATAATTGGGATAAAGTTTGTATCTGTTTTCACGTTACCTTTTTCCTGAGTTGAGATGTTAGGAGAGTGCCCTGGATATAAAGGTTTGTTCTTTTATCTGTTTCCAGCAATGGCCTCTGGACAGCCTGTTGTGGATAACAGGAGAGGCACATGGGGAGGTACTTTGTGAACTTCCTCTGACATCCAAATGAAGTACAATCCAACTTTACCTGAATTTAATTTCCTTATTGTTTTGCCAGTTTGGAATCACTGTATACAAAACGCCCCTTATTCCTGCTCTCAATGAGCTTGGAGTTTACCATGGCCCAAACTCAACCCAGATGGCCTAATGGGTTCGGACACAACCTCAGCTTCTCCTGGAAGTTGTGAGGACTCAAGGATCGCCCTGAAACACCTGTTCACTGCACTGAACATTGCTGGCCTCTCACCAGGAGCAGGCTACAGACCCATGGTGGGGTCTCCAGAGTCTCTTAGATGTGCTGACCTGGAACCAGCCTACCTGCCAGCAGGTACATTGGATGTCTCATTTGGCACAAAGCGAACTGCTCGCAGGATGTGCAGAGGATCTCTGCCCACGTTTCCATGTCTCAGGCTCCCAGAAGTTTGGGAGAAGCAGAAGCCAACACTGCCCCTTGTGCCTGCTGGGATTGCGATCACGTAAGCCACAGTGGGATTCGAGAAGATTCTGTGTTTAAGGACGCTCAGATCTGGGTGTGGACATTTAAGTTGGTAACTTCAATTGTGGAATTTAAGTGGTAGCCCCAATTGTGGAATTTAAGTGGTCGCCCCAATTGTGGAATTTAAGTGGTAACCTCAATTGTGGAATTTAAGTGGTAATCCCAATTGTGGAATTTAAGTGGTAACCTCAATTGTGGAATTTAAGTGGTAATCCCAATTGTGGAATTTAAGTGGTAACCCCAATTGTGGAATTTAAGTGGTAACCCCAATTGTGGAATTTAAGTGGTAACCCCAATTGTGGAATTTAAGTGGTTGCCCCAATTGTGGAATATAAGTGGTCGCCCCAATTGTGGAATTTAAGTGGTAACCCCAATTGTGGAATTTAAGTGGTCGCCCCAATTGTGGAATTTAAGTGGTAACCCCAATTGTGGAATTTAAGTGGTCGCCCCAATTGTGGAATTTAAGTTGATAGCCCCAATTGTGGAATTTAAGTGGTCACCCCAATTGTGGAATTTAAGTTGATAGCCCCAATTGTGGAATTTAAGTGGTAACCCCAATTGTGGTATTTAAGTTGATAACCCCAGTTGCTTACAGCTGAGTCATAAATTTACATAAAATGTTTTCATGCAAAAGACAAAATAGAAGAATCAACCCTTTCTTTGTCAATATTAATACTGAAGCAAACTCTGCTTTTGTGCAAAACAGTGAGAACATGATGAGTGGCTATTGATAGCAACAGTGAAAAACGCACACTTGACTCATGACTGTTTAATAAAATCAGGGAGACTTGTTGTTAAAAAATATAATTAACAGGAGATGTCTTTGCAACGTCTGTCGCAAAATTGCAACAACATGAAAAAACCTGCAAAACCGGGAGATATTTTTAAAAATCCTGTGATGTTTTTCAAGACCAGAAAGCATGAGTTGGATAGAATCTCTCCCCGCATGGAGACCTCAGCAGGTTTCTCTAACAAAGGAAAGCTTTTGCGCCCAGAGCCTGGGAGCAGTGTGTTACGTGGGCACTCCTGTGAGCTGGACAAGCAGCTCGTTAACCCTCTCACCATGCCCGCCAGCAAGTAGGTAGGAGGCATCGTTATCTGCTTTTCACAGATGGACAAGGCAGAACCCAGAAACATCACACAGGTGACTCTGCAAGTGGCCCTGGTGATCTTGCTGTCCAAGGTCAAAATGCTTTCTAGATCCTCCAAGTAGGCAAGTAGGTTAAGCAGAAAGAGAGAACTGAGAGAGAGCTCAGTGGAAGCCAGAGTCTTGGAGCCCCTGAGAGCTGGGGTCTTTTTGGAGCCCACCACAGCCCCAATATGTCACAGTGGGAACTGCCCCTTGGAAATAAATATCTGGTCCTCCTAATTAGATTTTATCTCTTAAAATGAAAAACTTCAGAAGTGGAAGTTTGGATGAATGTGAAGTATGAATACTTTTATATTACTTTTTAAGTTCAAAAACAAAGGCTGCATGCTTCTTGGTTTTGCAAATGTTAACCTCTTAATCTTGATACCAAACAGATGTCCAGGCCCCACGGCCCCCACGTGGTCAGCCTCTTTGGTGCACCTGGGTGTTGGGTCTTGTTTGCTTTCTGCCTGTCATTGCAGCAATGCTGGCACACCCATGCTTGTGTGCTAATGGCGACCTCAAAGCAGACCTAATGAGGTGCACCAAATGGGGCTGCAGCATGCACAGTGGGGAGGTAGACACCTCATTAATCATGCAGGCTGCCTTCCGGGCCTGAATGGTCTGACGTGGGGCATTGTGAGGGTGCCTGCATCTGCCAGGCCCACCAGATGTCTGGCACAACCTCGTGGCCCAGAGAAAGCCATTCATCTATGTCGATTATTGGCCACAGTGGGCTCAGCTCCAAATTAGGCCCTGGTGAAACGCGAGAGAGAAGGTGCATGTACCCTCTCAGGCTGTGCTGGAATGGGCCTGTCCCACTTAACACAAAGGGCCAGTGGCATGGCCTCCAGGAGTGAGTGCCAGAGAGGCTGGCTTTGTCAGAAACACTCCTAGTGACGGTGAGTCTGGGCGTCAGGGAGCCAGGTTCTGTATTTGTGGGCTTTTATCTCACAGGTTGGTCCCTGGAGCTGAGAGAGCTGAAACAAGTGGGCTGCCTTGAAGATACCAGGGCCATTGTGCTGTCTGAGAGGTGAGAGGCGGGCCCACACCCCTCTGCCTTTCTGCCCCCATGAACAGTAGTTCTCAGTCCTGCACCCTCTGTCTTTTCAGCATTAGATGTTGGAGTCTGGACTGGCATCATCTCTGCAGCGGCGAGACTGCAGGACTTGGATGGCTCCAGAAACACGGTTGCAGTCATCCCTGTCTTTCGCCTTTCCTCCCTCCTGCTCTACGTTCCATGACCTTCCCATGATCCTTTACAAACTGTTCCAACTGAAAGATTTGACAGACAAACTTATAGGCCATACCGACATTGCCTTCTTCAGTTGGTTTTCTCTTCTTTCTCCTAAAATGAAAAATAAATTGATCTGCTGCCAAATTACCACTGTAGGAATTTACTGGGGGCTTATTTGAGAATTCTTACCCTTTCTTGGACTGCAGGGTTTCTACCAGCCCAAAGATGCTGAGGAAAGAGACTGGACCTTCTTGTCAGGCTGTGACAGAGGCAGGAGCACCCCTCCTTTGGGAGGAGGTTGGGTATAGTTCACAGAGCAGAAGTCCAGCAGCTTACTCATACCAGAGCCAGCCAAGGTCAGCTGGGTTCTCCCAGTGGGGCTAAAGGAGGGCTGTGAGTCTTTACTGGATAAAGAAGGTGCCTCCACAAAATGCAAACAGAAGCTGAGAACTCGCTTGTGCCGCAAGGAGGAAGTGAGCTACAAAGAGGCTTCCAGACTATCCATCCAGAAAAATGTGGATTCATTCATTCATTCCTTGTACACACTTTTCCATTTAAGAGCAACTGTACCCCATATCCTGTAATACAATCAAGGATGGTTCCTGGGAGCTTTGAGGGCCCCGTGGAGACATCCCTGAGGGGTCTGTTTCTTGTCTCCGGCATCCAGTGTGGGGCCTCACTGCTGTAAAGTCACACAGGGGTCTCCTCAGAATAAGCCTAGAATAGGCCTGATGTTGAGCCCCCTCCCCAGGCCCCCAGCAAGGCCCTTCCTTGGAGCTGAGTCTTCCTTTTGCTTTCCTGCCCATACATCTCCCCTTTGGCCACGTCGATTTCCATGAGAGCTGATTTTCATCCAGGAGGAGGATGCCTGCTCCTTCAAACAGAAGCAAACACAGTCGGCCACCAAGAGAAGGCAGGAGACGTCTGCCCTGGGAGCTGTCCAGAGGAACCTCTGCTCTGGCTTCCAAGCTGAGTTGAGACCCAGTCCCATCTTAGGCTATGAAAGAGGATGGGTGCCTCATCTCTACTGTCTTTATACCTGAAGTGATCCTGGCAGATACACGGGCTGCTCCTAGATCTGTGATAATTGGGATAAAGTCTGTTTTTATGCTGCAGATAAAGACATACCTGAGACTGGGCAACAGTTCCATATAGCTGGGGAGGCCTCACAATTATGGTGGAAGGCAGGGAGGGGCAAGTCACTTCTTACATGGATGGCAGCAGGCAAAGAGAGAGCCTGTGCAGGGAGACTCCCCTTCATAGACCATCAGATCTTGTGAGACTTACTAACTATGATGAGAACAGCATGGGAAAGGCCTACTCCCGAGATTCAATTACCACCCACCACATTCCTCCCATGACACTTGGGAATTGTGGG